>NW_027361825.1:14655000-15262500 GCF_039654945.1 Dendrobates tinctorius | reverse complement strand
GCATTATAGAGGTCTGATTCAGAGGCCACAAAAAATTCTTCTGGTCCCAGTGTCATACAGTAGGGAACCTGACTTCTAAATAGTTTGAAGTATCTAGTGTGTTATAGAGGCCTGATCCATGGGCCACAAAAAATTCTTCTGTTCCTAATGTCATAAAGTAGGGGATCTGACTTTAACCCCTTTACTCCCAAGGGTGGTTTGCACGTTAAATCTCAGGCCAATTTTCTCAATTCTGACCACTGTCCCTTTATGAGGTAATAACTCTGGAACGCTTCCATGGATCCCGGTGATTCTGACAATGTTTTCTCGTGACATATTGTACTTCATGATAGTGGTAACATTTCAATCATATAACTCACGTTTATTTGTGAAAAAATGGAAATTTGGCGAAAATTTTGAAAACTTCGCAATTTTCCAACTTTGAATATTTATGCTCTAAAATCACAGAGATATGGCACTCAAACTTAATAAGTAACATTTCCCACATGTTTACTTTACATCACCATAATTTGGGGACCAAAATTTTTTTTTTTGTTAGGAAGTTATAAGGGTTAAAAGTTGACCAGCGATTTCTCATTTTTACAACACCATTTTATTTTTGCGGATCACATCACATTTGAAGTCACTTTGAGGGGTCTATATGATAGAAAATACCCCAAATTGACACCATTGTAAAAATTGCACCCCTCAAGGTGCTCAAAACCAGATTCAAGAAGTTTATTAACCCTTCAGGTGCTTCACAGGAATTTTTTGAATGTTTAAAAAAAATGAACATTTAACTTTTTTTCACCAAAAAAATTACTTCAGGTTCAATTTTTTTATTTTACCAAGGGAAACAGGAGAAATTGGACAGGAAAAGTTATTGTGCAATTTGTTCTGAGTACGCCGATACCTGATATGTGGGGGGAACCACTGTTTGGGCGCACGGCAGAGCTCGGAAAGGAAGGAGCGCCGTTTGACTTTTTCACTGCAAAATTGGCTGGAATTCAGATCGGATGCCATGTCAAGTTTGGAGAGCTCCTGATGTGCCTAAACAGTGGAAACCCCCCACATGTGACCACATTTTGGAAACTAGACCCCCCAAGGAACTTATCTAGATACTGTATGTGGTGAGCACTTTGAACCCCCAAGGGCTTCACAGAAGTTTATAACGTACAGCCGTACAATTAAAAAAAATCATATTTTTTCCACAAAAAAGATCTTTTCACCCCCAATTGTTATTTTCCCAAGAGTAACAGGACCTCAAAAGTTATTGTGCAATTTGTACTGAGTACGCTGATATCCAATATGTGGGGGTAAACCACTATTCGGGTGCATGGCAGAGCTCGAAAGGGAAGCAGCGCCATTTGACTTTTTTGGCTGGAATTGAGATCGGACGCCATATCGCGTTTGGAAAGTCCCTGATGTGCCAAAACAGTGGAAACCCCCCAATCTCCAACCCTAACCCCAACACACCCCTAGCCCTAACCCTAACCCTAACCCTAGCCCTAATGGGAAAATGGAAATAAATGCATTTTTTTTATTTTATTTTTTTTCCCTAACTAAGGGGGTTTTCCCTAATAAAGGGGGGTTAGATTTACTATATATGGAGGGTTTTTATGTTTGACAGCTGTCACACGCTAAAAGACGCTTTTTACTGTAAAAATAGTTTATGCATCACCACATTTTGAGAGCTATAATTTTTCTATATTTTGACCCACCGAGTCATGTGAGGGCTTATTTTTTGGGGGATGAGTTGACATTTTTATTGGTACCATTTTTGGGCATGTGACATTTTTTGATCGCTTTTTATTCTAATTTTTGCGACACAGAATAAATAAAAACCAGCGTTTCATGAATTTCTTTTGGGGGGTGCGTTTACACCGTTCCGCGTGCGGTAAAATTGATAAAGCGGTTTTATTCTTCGGGTCAGTACGGTTACAGCGATACCTCAATTATGTCGTTTATGTTTTGGCGCTTTTATGCAATGAAAGCAATTTTATATAAAAAATAATTATTTTTGCATCGCTTTATTCTGCGAACTATAACTTTTTTATTTTTTTGCTGATGATGCTGTATGGCAGCTTGTTTTTTGCAGGACAAGATGACGTTTTCAGCGGTACCATGATTATTTATATCCGTCTTTTTGATCGCGCGTTATTGCACTTTTTGTTCGGCGGTATGATGATAAAGCTTTTTTTTTTTGCTTTGTTTTTTATTTTTTAAGGGGTTCAATAAAGGGGTTAACTAGTAGGACAGTTTTATAGGGCAGGTCGTTACGGACGTGGCGATACCAAATATGTGTATTTTTATTGTTTTTTTATTTTCAAAAAATGAATTTATTAGGGAATATTTTTTTTTAATTTATTTAGCGATTTTTTTATTTTTTTATTTTTTTATAAATTATTTTTACACTTTTTTTTTTTTAACTTTATTACAATGTCCCAGGGGGGACATAACTGTCATGTGACAGATTGCGATCTGTCACAGGCAGTGCTGCAGGCTTCCTCATGCCGGCGCTTTGCAGGCATGAGGAAGCCGCCTCCCTGCAGGTCCCCGAAGGTTCCCACCGCCATTTTGGATTCGGGGACCTGCAGGGAAGGAGACACCCGCAGCAGTGCTGCACATCGCGCTGCTGTGGGGGTCTCAGGGAAGCACGGATGGAGCCCCCTCCCTCCCGATGCTTCCCTAAACCCATGGTACACTGTGATCGTGTTTGATCGCTAGACGTACTATTCCATCCTTGGGACTCAGGTCCCAGGTCACATGGACGGAATAGTACGTCTAATGTAGGAGAGGGGTTAAAATAGTTTGTAGCATCTAGTGTGTTATAGAGGCCTGGTCCTGAGGCCACAAAAAAATTCTTCTGTTCCTAGTGTCATACATTAAGGGACTTGACTTTAAAACAGTTTGTTGCATCTAGTGTGGTATAGTGGCCTGATCCATAGTCCACATAACTTTTTCTGTTCCTAGTGTCATACAGGGGGGGGACCTGACTTTCAAATAGTTTACAGCATCTTTTGTGTTATAGCGGCCTTATCCAGAGGCCACCAAAATTCCTTTTGTACCTAGCGTCATACAGTATGGGACTTGACTTTCAAATAGTTTGCAGCATCTTGTGTGTTATAGAGGCCTGATAAAGAGGCCACAAAATTATTTTCTGTTCCTAGTGTCATACAGAAGAAGACCTGACTTTCAAACAGTTTGTAACATGTAGTGTGATATAGATCCATAGGCCACAAAGAAATTCTTCTGTTCCTAGTATCATGCAGTAGGGGACCTGACTTTCAAATTGTTTGTAGCATAACTTTTCATACAGGCCTCATCCACACTCAAACAATTCTTTTTTCTGTGACTAACACAATACAGCACGCCATATTTCAACTTGGAATTTACTGTCGCTGAAATTCAGCTGTTTGCAGAAGTGGTTCAGAGTAGAGATGAGCGACTTTGCCTTTTTTAGGGTCGAGTCGGGTTTCATGAAACCCGACTTTCACAAAAGTCGGGTCGAACAAAATCGGCTGACTATAGGGAAAAGTCGGGGTCCGACTGAAACACGAAACCCAATGTAAGTCAATGGGGAAGCAAAGTCGGCAGTGAGTGGAGGACAGTAAACACACCTACAGTGCCCATTTCAATGCCAAAAACATTAATTATTACTTAAGCTTGTCAACCTTAATTTACTTCATAATAATAGTTATAGTGGTTTGAAAAAACCACTATATTGTAATCCGAACGCTGCTAACTTATTCTTCTTCTTATTATTATTAAGTTGATTTCCGCAATTAATACAGCCCGAACCGCTACACGCACAGACTCCGTTGAGGTGTCGTTTCGAAGCCAGCGTCCATGAGAGGTGTGCTAAGTATTTTTCGTGTCGATCGGATTTGTAGTTTTTGCGCAATTTGCGTTCGAATTTTTTTTTTCCCGTCATTGGAATGCACTGTCTCCAATGCTTTTCAATAGGAAATGGCAAAACGTGCCCTGAGGCGATTGAAATGGCAGTTGAGCTCATTGATATGCGCAGGCAGACCCAGTTACTATGCCAACGCCTACGAACTTCACTTGAACCCCAGCACAGAGCCTCTGCCACATAATATCAGCTCTTAAAGCAAAACCCACAGCACAAATGCAAATCTAGCTTCATCACATGACACATGCCCCTAGTCAGCCAAACTAGCTCTTAAAGGGCCAACGCGCCAAAGTGATTGTTAAAGGGCCAGCGCACCCAAATGAGTCTTAAAGGGCCGACACACCAAATCGGAGACTGAGCCACCCCGGCCTCCAAATCGGAGGCTGATCGAACCCGGCCTCCAAATCGGAGGCTGATCGACCCCGGCCTCCAAATCGGAGGCTGATCCACCCCGGCCTCCAAATCGGAGGCTGAGCCACCCCGGCCTCCAAATCGGAGGCTGAGCCACCCCGGCCTCCAAATCGGAGGCTGAGCCACCCCGGCCTCCAAATCGGAGGCTGAGCCACCCCGGCCTCCAAATCGGAGACTGAGCCACCCTGGCCTCCAAATCGGAGGCTGATCGACCCCGGCCTCCAAATCAGAGGCTTTTTGACCTCGGCCTCCAAATCGGAAGCTCAACGACCCCGGCCTCCAAATTGGAGGCTGAGCGACCCCAGCCTCCAAATCTCACCCAGAGTGGCCCCGCCCACCAAATCGGACCCTGTGGGGCCCCGCCCACCAAATCGGACCCTGAGAGGCCCCGCCCACCAAATCGGACCCAGAGTGGTCCCGCCCACCAAATTGGACCCAGAGTGGTCCCGCCCACCAAATTGGACCCAGAGGGGCTCCGCCCACAAAATCAGACCCAGAGGGGCCCCTGCCACAAAATCAGACCCTGAGGGGCCGCGGCCACAAAATCGGACCCTGATGGGCCCCAGTCACAAAATTGGACCCTGATAGGCCCCGGACACAAAATCAGACCCTGAGGGGCCCCAACCACAAAATCAGACCCTGAGGGGACACAACCACAAAATCGGACCCTGAGAGGCCCCGCCCACCAAATTGGACCCATAGTGGTCCCGCCCACCAAATTGGACCCAGAGGGGCCCCACCCACAAAATCGGACCCAGAGGGGCCCCTGCCACAAAATCGGACCCTGAGGGGCCGCGGCCACAAAATCAGACCCTGAGGGGCCGCGGCCACAAAATCGGACCCTGAGGGGCCCCAACCACAAAATCAGACCCTGAGGGGACCCAACCACAAAATCGGACCCTGAGGGGCCCCTGACACAAAATCGGACCCTGAGGGGCCCAACCCACAAAATCGGACCCTGAGGGGCCCTGCCCACCAAATTGGACCCTGAGGGGACCCGCCCACCAAATCGGACCCTGAGAGGTCCCACCCACAAAATCGGACCCTGACGGGCCCCGGCCACAAAATCGGACCCTGAGGGGCCCCACCTGCAAAATTGGACCCTGAGGGGTTCCGGCCACAAAAATCGGATCCTGATTGGCCCCGGCCACAAAATCGGACCCTGAGGGGCCCCAGCCACAAAATCGGACCTTGAGGGGCCCCACCCACCAAATCAGACCCTGAGGGGCCCCGGCCACCAAATCGGACCCTGAGGGGCCCCGGCCACCAAATCGGACCCTGAGTGGCCCCGGCCACAAAATCGGACCCTGAGGGGCCCCACCCAAAAAATCGGACCCTGAGGGGCCCCACCCACAAAATCAGGCCCTGAGGGGCCCCACCCACAAAATCAGACCATGAGGCCAAAGTGGCCCCTGAGAGGCACCCACAGTTAAATCGTATCCTGAGTTGAAAGTCTTGCAGGGGCAGCAGGCAAGTCTCTCTTAAAGGGGCAGCCCGGGCACCATTTCAAACCACTATCTGTACTTCCTTCAGGAAATACACATCTAGTTATTCTTCTTCTTCTTCTTCTTCTTCTTCTTATTTTCCAGTTGAATTCCGCAATTAATGAGGCCCGAACCGCTACATGCACAGACTCCGTTGAGGTGTCGTTTCGAAGCCAGCGTCCACGAGAGGTGTGCTAAGTATTTTTCGTGTCGATCGGATTTGTAGTTTTTGTGCAATTTGCGATAGAAATTTTTTTTTCCCGTCATTGGAATGCATTGTCTCAATGCTTTTCAATGGGAAATGGCAAAACATGCCCTGAGGCGATTGAAATAGCAGTCAAGCTCATTGATATGCGCAGGCAGACCCAGTTACTATGCCAACGCCTACGAACGTCACATGAAGCCCCAAGGACAGAGCTTCTGCCACATAATATCAGCTCTTAAAGCGAAACCCACAGCACAAATGCAAATCTAGCTTCATCACATGACGCATGCCCCTGAAAGAGAATGTGCGCCAAAGTGTATTTAGAAGCCCAGTGAGCCAAACTGGCTCTTAAAGGGCCAAAGCGCCAAAGTGATTCTTAAAGGGCCGGCGCACCGAAATGAGTCTTAAAGGGCCGACGCGCCAAATCGAAAGCTGAGTGACCCCAGGCTCCAAATCGGAGGCTGAGCCACCCCGATCTCCAAATCGGAGGCTGAGCCACCCTGGCCTCCAAATCGGACCCAGAGTGGCCCCGCCCACCAAAAACGGATCCAGAGTGGCACAGCCCACCAAATCGGACACTGAGGGGCCCCACCCACCAAATCGGACCCAGAGGGGCCCTGCCCACCAAATCGGACCCTGAGGAGCTCCGTCCACCAAATCGGACCCAGAGTGACCCCTCCCACCAAATCGGACCATGAAAGGGCCCCGCCCACCAAATCAGACCCAGAGGGGCCCCGCCCACCAAATCAGACCCCGAGGGGCCCCGCCCACCAAATCGGACCCAGAGTGGCCCCGCCCACCAAAATGGACCCAGGGGGCTCCACCCACAAAATCAGACCCTAAGGGGCCCCACCCACAAAATCGGACCCTGAGTGGACCCGGCCACAAAATCAGACCCTGAGGGGCCCCAGCCACAAAATCGGACCCTGAGGGGCCCCACCCACAAGATCGGACCCTGAGGGGCCCCACCCACAAGATCGGACCCTGAGGGGCCCCACCCACAAGATCGGACCCTGAGGGGCCCCGGCCACAAAATCGGACCCTGAGGGGCCCCGGCCACAAAATCGGACCCTGAGGGGCCCCGGCCACAAAATCGGATCCTGAGGGGCCCCGGCCACAAAATCGGACCCTGAGGGGCCCCGGCCACAAAATCGGACCCTGAGGGGCCCCGGCCACAAAATCGGACCCTGAGGGGCCCCGGCCACAAAATCGGACCCTGAGGGGCCCCAACCACAAGATCGGACCCTGAGGGGCCCCACCCACAAGATCGGACCCTGAGGGGCCCCACCCACAAGATCGGACCCTGAGGGGCCCCACCCACAAGATCGGACCCTGAGGGGCCCCGGCCACAAGATCGGACCCTGAGGGGCCCCGGCCACAAAATTGGACTCTGAGGGGCCCCGGCCACAAAATCGGACCCTGAGGGGCCCCGCCCACCAAATCGGACCCTAAGGGTCCCCGGCCACAAAATCGGACCATGAGGGGCCCCACCCACAAAATTGGACCATGAGGGGCCCCACCCACAAAATCGGACCATGAGGGGCCCCACCCACAAAATCGGACCATGAGGGGCCCCACCCATAAAATCGGACCCTGAGGGGACCTACCCACAAAATTGGACCCTGAGGAATCCCGGCCACTAATTCAAATCCTGAGGAGCCCAGGCCACCGAATCGGATCCTGAGGGGCCCCACCCACCAAATCAGACCCAGAGGCCAAAGTGGCCTCTGAGAGGCACCCACATTTAAAACGGATCCTGAGTTGAAAGTCTTGCAGGGGCAGCAGCCAAGTCTCTCTTAAAGGGGCAGCCCAGGCACCATTTCAAACCACTATCTGTACTTCCTTCAGGAAATACACATCTAGTTATGCATTGAAAACTGGTGGTTATTTGGCTACAGATGTGGGGGGGTAGGGCTGGCTCCTTTTTTTCGTGTGCCCTGTGCCAAAGAGTGTCAGTGCGCCCCTTTAACACATACCTCAACTCATGATGCTCCGATACGGCACAGAAAAATAGGTATACAATGACAAATGCTTCACTACTTACATGACATGACTGATCTATTTTAAATTCTACAATAGCTCAAAAAAAGGACAGTATATTACTCCAGACAGTATTATGGCCACTACATTGTGCTCCATACAGAATAATGAGCCCCATATATTTCTCCATACAGAATAATTGGTCACATATAATGTCCCATACAGTATATGATGAGCTCCACATAATGCTACAGTATATGATGGTCCCTATGGACGATGCTCCAGTGTATGATGGGCCCTAATAATGCTCCATATATAGTGGGCTCCATTTCTAATGCTCCAGTGTATAATGGGCCCCGTAGATACTGCTCCAGTGTCTGATGTCCCCCATTTGGAATGCTCCAGTATATGATGGGCCTCATGGATGATGCTCCAGTGTGTGATGGGCCCTAATAATGCTCCATGTATAGTAGGCTCCATTTCTAATGCTCCAGTGTATAATGGGCCCCGTAAATGCTGCTCCAGTGTCTGATGTCCCCCATTTGGAATGCTCCAGTATATGATGGCCCCCATTTTTAATGAACCGAGGCATGGTATGTGAAAAGAGCTCCATGGAGTAATCTGAAGTGTGTGCTGCCGCATCCTTCACTTTTGATGTGGGTGAAGGACACAAGGAAATGGGTTGCTCCTGACCAGAAGCCTGCACTGACAACACAGTGCTTGGATTTTTTTAAACTTCAGAACAGTAGGCGATCGAGCTGGATGCTGTTTCAGCAATGTAAGGCAACACCAATTCCTGATGCGCCAGCTTTAAAAGCAGTCTACCTACTCCCAGAAAAGGGAGCCTTACAGGCCTTCCGGAGCTACACCATGATGCAGGCTCAACACCTCCTGCCCTAGCTGCTATTGTGTTTTTGCCACTACCAGCAGATGCACCACCACCATCACTAACAGGTGGCCCCCCTCGCTCACGTCTGCATCCTCTTCCACCATGCTTCCTCATGTTTTGAAAAATGGACCCAAAATAACAGCAGATATGTGGTACTGTATCAGAAGCGTACAGCTCTATAGAGTCTAGGGATAACAGTAAATCTCCGTATATATTTCATGAGTCATACACAGATGCTCACAGGCTCAGTATGGATTACACAATAAAATAAAACCTTGAAAAAGGGTTCAGTATCACCAGATACAAGGTATATATAGTAAAGTGTAAACATTCTGAATCTCCGTATATATTTCAGGAGGCAGAGACAAATGCTCTCAGGCCCAGTATGGATTACACAAGAATATGAAAAGCTGTAAATGGGTAATGTAACACAAGCATACAGCTGTATACAGTGTTGGGGTAATCTTAAATCTCCAAATATATTTCCTGAGTAACAGACGTTCACAGGCTCATTATGGATTACACCTGAATCTAAATAGCAAAAAAGGTTACTGTATCAGAAGCGTACTGCTGTAATCAGTGTTGGTCAAATTTGAAATCTCCGTATATATTTCCGGAGTCACGCTTACTCAGTCTGGGTTTGACCATAATAAAAAATGTTGTTAAAAAGGTACTGGATAACAAGATAGCAAGTATATATATTATAGGGTACAATCCTTATACAAGCTGCATCGAGTATAGAGTAAAAATTGGTATCTCCGATTCACCGTCTATATAGAAGGCGGAAACCACACACGCTCACTCACTATGGATGATACCTTAATAAAAAATTTTGAACAAAGGTACTGTATCAGCACATATCAGGTGTAACCAGTCTAGAGGTAATTGTAAATTTCCGTCTACACTTCCGGAGTCAGACACCAACACTCACAGGCTCAGCATGTATTACAACAGATTTTAAAAAGTAGAAAAAGGGAAAGGTATTCGAGGCGTACACCAGTATACAGTGTTGTGGTACTTTTAAATCTTCGTATATATTTAAATTTCAGTAAGCCAGTCCAACCTCTCCGCTACTGCAAACTACATGGATAAAAGTACAGACGGAAAGTCGAGTGTTTGCAGAAATTTGGGAATTACTCATCGCGGGAAAACCTCACGGTAGATGTTGCAGAGGCAATGCAGACTGTAAGGTAGCGCTGTCATTTGGGTAGGGGATACTCTCTTGGCAGCCAAATAATCACCTCCCACACAGGTTTTACATAAAACAATCTCAGTCCATGCGGTTTATTCATGCATCATAAACCATCACAGCAATAGAAAATAGCATAGCGTCCATGACAGAGCTTCTCTCTGTCCAGCCTGTGCTCACACAGGCTATGCACTGTTCCATCAATCAGGCTCTCTAGCCTCACAGTTATCTCACCTGTCAGGGTTCCCTCATGGATGTTTCTCCATGCTGCAGACATCCTTTCCCTCCCGGGAACTATCAGGCACGTGCAGCCATTAACACAGCATTCACTTGCTGTCAGCAGGCAGCCCCATCTCTCTCAGACAGGACCTTCCACAACGGACCAACCAGGTCCCTGCATTCACCCATTTGACCTACCCTGGCCACCTTATATGGTCCGTAGCCACTCCCACCGGGTCACATGGCTATGACCTCATCACAGGTCCTTCACACACTCACATAGCCTTTTACTAGAGGCGTTTTCAGACACACCCCTGGGTGGATTTGTAGGTAGCTAGATCTGCCCGTCTCTGCAGCTACCTGGAGACTTCTCCCTGACACATTGAAACAGGACCTCAGCAGTATCACTGCTGATTAATACACACACCCACACACATACACACACCCACACACACACCCACCTTGAGATACATAACGGTCCTTCAGGATTCTGCCATTCATCCTCTCTCCTAGGACATCCACACAGCGCCCCCTAGCGGACACAGTGGTCACTACACCACAAGACCCTCAATTACTGTGTCTGTGGAGACAGCGAAAACGGTTCTTTGTGAAGAAAGGATAGCTTTATCGCAGTAGCATGGATCACATCACCGTTACTCGTCTCCATGAAATTGTGATCACAGGGAGAGATGTAGACATGGTCCTCACTGCCTATCATGATGTGTCTGGGCATTTTGGAGGGCAAAAGACCGAGGCCACAGGCCGTAGGCGATTCTATTGGATTGGCATGAGAGGACACATTGAAAAATGGGGGCAGGAATGTCACACGTCTGTGACTATCACAACAGTGAAAGGTGATCATAAAGCACCACTGCATCCGCTTGTAAGTTGACGTCCATTACAAATGGTAGTCATTGATCATCTGAAGGTAGAGGCCAGCAGGACAGGCCATAGCTACATCTTAACCATCATAGATCAATACACCAAATTTCTAGTGGCCGTCCCTGTGAAGGATTTAACTGCCCAGACTACACAGCGGTGGAACACAGAGAGGTAAGTATTACAACTTGCAAGTGCTGTGGCCATGACCAAGCAGGGGAGCACAGTCATGGGCGACGGTACTGGCACAGGGCCCTCATAGTACGCTGGTGTGTCTGACGGCGAGTGGGCCCCCCCACCGTCAGAGACACTGTGTTGTACCATGAGGGGCCCTGTGCCAGTGCAGTTGGCCATCAGTGGGCCCATCCACCTGTTCAGAGCAACGGCACTTGCCCGGGTGTGCCAAGTGTTGACACCAGCCGTTGGGGGGGGTGGGCAGCCCAGTTAGGGAGGTTTAAAAAACAGCATATGTTGATGTGTAGGCTGGACATTCAGCAGCTGTAAATGGCGGAATTTGGTAAGTCAGAGGAAGAGGAGAACAAAAGCGAGGCAGTTTTCTGGCAACCTAGGTGTCATCAGGGGAAGGTGGGACAAAATCCTTGGAAACCCATTCATGGTTCATATTAATGAGGGTTAGATCATCAACATTTTGGGTCGATAGATGGGTCCTTGTTTCAGTCAGGATTGATCCAGCAGCACTGAAGAATCTTTCAGATAACACACTAGCAACAGGGCAAGCGAGCTCCTGTAAGGCATATTGTGCCAATTCAGGCCAGGTGTCCAGTTTAGAGGCCCAATAGTCAAAGGGGGATGACCTGTGAGTTAGAACATCGATATGGGAGGAGAAGTAGTTTGTAACCATAGTGGACAACTGCTGTATCCTGTCACTTTTAATCAATGCAGTATTAGCAGTCGTGTGAGCGGTACTTGAGTAATCATTCCACAACATGGTCATTAAACCCCTGTCTCCAACGCCATTTCAGCTGTGTGCACCACGAACACCTCTTCCATTGTGCCCACTTACGGCTCGTGGGAGAACCAGCATCGCTGCTGTGTACTGGGAAAGCCTCAATCAAACGGTTTACCAGAGTTGCTTGCTTGTTAGCCAATATTATCTCTAGGTTCTCTTGTGGCATGATGTTGTGCAATTTGCCTTTGTAGCGTGGATCGATGATGCTGGCCAGCCAGTAGTCATCATCCCTCATCATTTTGGTAATGCGGGGTTCCCTTTTTAGGATCTGCAAGGCATAATCGCACATGTGGGCCAATGTTCCAGGTGTCAATGCTGCACTGCCACTGCTGGGTGGAGGAGCACTTTCTGGCAAATCCACATCCCTACAGTCATGCACAAACACTGTATCTAACCTTGGAATGCCGACATTTTCTCTTGCTCCCTGAAAAGCATCCTCCTGCCCAAAATAATCATCCCCCTCATCCTCCTCCTCTTCCTCTTCTTCCTCCACCTCGTCCAGGACAGTTCCCTGACTAGACAATGGCTGACTGTCATCAAGGCTTCCCTCCTCCTCTGCTGCAGACGCCTGATCCTTAATGTGCGTCAAACTTTGCATGAGCAGACGCATAAGTGGGATGCTCATGCTTATGATGGCATCATCTGCGCTTACCAGCCGTGTGCATTCCTCAAAACACTGAAGGACTTTACAGAGGTCTTTCAGCTTTGACCACTGCACACCTGACAATTCCATGTCTTCCCTCAAACTGCCTGCCCGTGTATCTTCCCACAAATGCATTACAGCCTGCCTCTGTTCGCATAGCCTCTCAACCATGTGCAGGGTGGAGTTCCACCTTGTTGCAACGTCTATGATTAGGTGGTGCTTGGGGAGGTAGAGCAATCCCTGCAGCTTCTGCATACAAGTGGAGTGGACGTTTGAGCGACGGATGTGCGAGCACAGTCTTCGCACCTTATGTAGCAGAGATGTTAACTCCGGATAATTATTAAGGAAGCACTGCACCACCAGGTTCAAAGTGTGAGCCAGGCAAGGTATGTGTGTGAGTTTTGCACGGGCTATTGCTGCCACAAAATTATGGCCATTATCACTGACTACCTTGCCTGCCTCAAGATGTAGACTGCCCAGCCATGACTCAGTTTCTCGCTGCAAGTAGTCGGCCAGTACCTCCGCGGTGTGTCTGTTGTCGCCCAAAGACATCATCTTTAACACAGCCTGCTGATGCTTACCACTAGCTGTCCGATAGTGGGACACCTCATGTGCAACACTACCAGCTGCGGATGGAGTGCTCGTGCAACTGCGCTCTGTAGATGAGCTTTCGCTGATGGAGGAAAAGGAGGTGGGTCGAAAGCCTACAGCCAACTGTTTCCTATACAGTGTGCTAGGCAGCACTGTTCCACCACCGCTGTCCCAAGTGGAGCCTGCATCCACCTCATTAACCCAGTGCGCAGTGATGGACACGTAATGGCCCTGGCCATGCCTACTGGTCCATGCATCTGTTGTGAGGTGCACCTTTCCACTCACTGACAGTTTTAGTGCATGGACAATGTGGTCTTTCACATGCCGGTGGAGGGCAGGGATGGCCTTTTGAGAAAAGAAGTGCCGACTGGATAGGTCATAGCATGGGACAGCGTAGGCCATGAGGTCGCGGAACGCTTCACTTTCAACCAAACGGTAGGGCATCATCTCTAATGAGATTAGTTTGGCAATGTAGGCGTTCAAACACAGTGTACGCGGATGAGAGGTTGAGTACTTTCTTGTCCTACTCCGAGTGTCTGGTAGGGTGAGCTGGACTGGAGAGCTGCATATGGGGGAAGTAGCGGTGGACCGGACAGAGTGAGAGGGGGTTGGTAATGGTATTGGTGGTGATGGCCTAGATTCAGTGTTGTGTTGCAAAACCATTGTGATTCCCTGAGTGCTTTGGCCTTGCGACGACACCTCAACATTTAGTGCTGGTGGTGTGCTTAACGGTGGCGGTGGTCTTACAGTTGGCGAAGCGATGGAGCATTGCTGGCTACCTTCAGTAGGAGCAGGTGCACATGTGCTACCTGAGGTTTTGTTGTCTGTCCACACTTGCAAGTGCATGTTGATTAAATGTCTAAGCATGCAACTCGTATTCAAATTTCAGAGTTTTTTCCCTCGGCTAAAGGTCCTTCCACACTTCTTATAGGTAAACATTGCCTCATCAGTAGGATTTTGGACAAAGAAGTGCCACACTGCACTCTTCCTACTATGGTATACATTTTCTGGCCTAGCACACTGTGCTAAGTTGACCATCTGGCCAAGCTGTCCTGCAACTCTTTTAGTTTTTGGTCCACGTTTTTGGACAGCTACGGGCCTGCCAGATAACCGCTGCTGCGATGTCAATGCCTGCTGCTGATCCTTCTCCTTCTCTGAACTATTTCCAGCGCCACCCTCCTCCTCCAATGGATGCCAATCCGGGTCAAGAACTGGGTCATCCATCACCTCCTCTTCAAAGTCATCTGCACCTTCCTCTTTACCTTCCTCTGTGTCACCGTGTAAGGTGGTATAGTATGCGGAAAGGGGCACCTGAGTTCCATCAGGGTCAGATTCTGGCTCAATAGACTGCGAGACAATGTAGTGCTCTGGGTCAATATACCAGAAGAATCATTTAGCAGTGGCTGTGCATTAGTGCACTCCATGTCAGATTCATCTTGGACTGAGGAATTCAGGATTTGACTGGATAAACCCAGGCATGGTATGTGAAAAGAGCTCCATAGAGTAATCTGAAGTGTGGGCTGCCGCATCCTTAACTTTTGGTGGGGGTGAAGGACACAAGGAGAGGTGTTTTTCCTGACCAGAACCCTGCATTGACGACTCAGTGCTTGCAGGTTTCGAACGTTCAGAAGAGGAGGCAATAAAGCGGGTGGCTGTTTCGGCAATGTACGCCAAAACCTGTTCCTGATGCTCCGGCTTTAAAAGCGCTTTTCCTACTCCAAGAAAAGGGAACCTTACAGGCCTTCTTGGGCCAGACGATGACGCAGGCTCACCTCCTGCCTTAGCTGCTATTGTGTTTCTGCCAGAACCAGCCGATGCACCACCACCATCAGTACCAGCTGGGCCCCCCTGCCCACGTACGTGGCCTCTTCCACCATACTTCCTCATGTTTGGGAAAAGGTACCAAAATACCAGCAGAGAGATGGTACTGCATGAGGAGCGTCCACCTGTGTAAGGTGTAATTAAAAAATTAAATCTACGTATATATATTTTGTTAGTCACAGACACTCTCACAGTATGTATTTGACCGTAATCCAACAAGCAGATATACGGAACTGTAACAGAAGTGTACAGCTGTATACGTTTTTTGTGTAACTAACAATCTCCGTATATGTATTTATGGAGTGTCACACACACACGCTGACTCTGTATAGATGTGACTGTAATGCAAACGGCAGATATGCAATACTGTTGAAGAATCGGACAGCTCTATACGGTGTCTGTATGGAAAATTGTCAATCTCCGTCTATTTGTATACGGACTGACATGCTGTCTCTGTCTAGTTTTGACCATATTCAAACAGCAGATATACGAAACTGTTTGAAAAGCGGACAGCTGTCTAAGGTGTAGGTCTGGAAAAATGGAAAATCTCCACGGCTTGTTTTTCCAGAGTCACACCCAGATAGCTTCTATTTGTCCGTGATACCAGTCGGTACACGGTAGTGTGTGAGGAGTGTACACAGCTATACGGTGTGTGAAAAAATGAACGCTCAGTAACTCACCAGAACAAAATAATAAAAGTTGGAGTGCTTTGAAAAAAGCAGTTTGAACAGCAGTGTGCACACAGCAATGCAGCTAGCAGGTAGCCTTAAAAGGCAGCCTAATCACCACAAGCGCTGCTGCACACAACAAAAATCCTCCGCTTTCACTGCACACTAACTGTACAGTGAAAAGCCCTATCAGCAGAAGCAATTGTTTTTCTTCTTCCCTGCCTAACGCTCTCCCTATTCAGAATCCGCAGCAGCAGCAGCAGCACCTCTCTCTATTCTAAGATCAGCAGAAGTAAGATGGCGGTCGGCGGTAACGGCCTTTTATACCCACTGTGACGCCACACAAAGCCAGCCAATCACTTCAATGCCCTTCTCTAAGATGGTGGTGGCCACTGCACATGTCATCGCGCTGCCCACAGTGTGCGTCCTCCATCATTTGCTGAGAAAAGGCGCTGGAAGCATTATTTGAAACGCGACTTTGGCACTCGGCTCGGCGACCTCATGGCCGACCTCACGCTATGGTCTGGTTTCAATCGGTGAAACCCGACTTTAGCTAAAGTCGGCTATTTTTGAATTTGACCGACCCGTTTCGTTTCAACTCTAGTATGAATCATTGTTGAACCGCATGGATGCAGTCCTTCAAGCTCATGGAAGTCACACAAAATATTAAATATGACTCTAATAGCACCACAACTTCATTCACCAATGTTATGCAACATATATTTGTATTTTAAGTTAATTATTTGTTTGAATATCACATTACTTTCTGTGACCGACAAAACTTTTGTCTTGACAAAATCTGACCATTCTGTGTCCATTAAATGAACAATATTTCTGTATTAATGGCAATTTATTTTCTTAACCTAAACCACATTTTCGAGGGTTTCAGCTTTCAAAAGAATAGTTTATACAATCAATGGATAAATTTAACGTCAAGTTATAAGCTTTTATTTACATAACATGGATAAGCGACATAACTTCTGTCAGGGAGTGTACATTATTCGGTACAAATATACAGATATTAGAAATTTACTGTTACTTTTTTACAGCAGAGTATTTTTATACGTTTGTTATACTGTGTTTTTCTGTGTTTCAGTCTTTTGGTGGTGCGAACACTCCTACAGACTTGTTCACTGTGTGCATAGCCCATGTGTTTATATTCAATTGGTTTCTTGTTTCTGCAAGATTAGGGAGGTCTCCACCCCTCCCTTGTGGGCCATGTACATATAAGCCATCTTCCACACCTTCCCAGCCAAGTAATAACTGGTCGCAGCTGTCTGCTTTGCCTTTGCTGGTTATTAAAATTGGGGGACCTTAAAAAAATGACATTGGGTCTCACCTATTTTTAGCAATGATCTAAGGCAAAGCAGGCAGCTGGGGTCTGATGCTAATAGGCTGGGAAGGGCCATGTATATTAGCCCCTTCCCAGTCTAATGAGACTAGCCCTCAACTTCCCCAAAAATGGCGCCTCTATTAGATGCACCAATTCTGGCACTTAGCCTTGGATTTTCCCGATTTCCTTAGTATGTTGGCAATCAGGGCAATGGGATTGTGGGGTTGATGTCAGCTGTGTAATGTCTGCTGACATCAAGCTCACATCAGAGGTCTGTCAGACACTCCCATTAATAACCAAGTAGTAAAAATGAAAAGGCACACAAAAGTCATTTATTTGAAAAAATTTTTTACCAATTAACAATTTCCCTTTTTCACCCATTTATTTAAAAAAGTAATAATCCACATAGGGCCAACGCAATCCAATTAGAGGCTCCACGGTGATTTCAGTTTTATTCAATAGTGTATAGACCTCCATTTAGAGAACAAATCTCCATACACTGGAGCAGCAGCCACTGCCGGGTCTCACGCTGTACTCCATGAGAACCGAACACTTTGAACTGAAATGACATCACAATTCATCATTCCATCTCTCACGCTACCCTCATGATATCCGGCACATGTGAACTTCGATAACCTTATTGATGTCACCTCAGTTCACAGCAGCTGGGTCTCACAGAGTAGAATAGACCCTTTCCTGAAAATCATTCCACAGCAACTTGGAAAATATGACTCTCAAATGCATATGCAGCTTGTGGTACAAGAACACCAAGCAGATAATGAGTTTGCAGATAGACAGATGGAGCGATACAATTGCAATACAATTTAGGTATATTTTAACATTTTTAAAATGACCAATAATATCACACACAAGGGACAAATACCACCGTACCATGACCAGACACCATATTACCACCACATAGTAACCTATAATACCACATACAAAGAACAAATACCGCCACACCATGTCCAGACCTCATATTAAAACCACAGTGACCAAATAATATCACATACAAGGGACAAATACCGCCACACCATGGCCAGACAACATATTACCACCGCTTTGTGACTGATTACTACAATACTGTTCAGTAATAAAAATCCCACAATACTAATATCACCATATGTGCCATTATACACAGGAGATCTGTACTTAGTATGCAGTTTCAATATAAAGGTATTACAGTGATCACTGGTGACATTGTACACAGGACCACTGTATATAGTATATAGTGCATAGTATCAGTGTATAGGTAACACACTGACTCACCAGTGAGGCCTCTAGGTGAAGTCTTTCATCTTCATCCAGCACAGATCGACGTCACTTCTTCCAGTCAGGGCTCATCTCTGCAGGAAATAATACAGTTATCTTGAGCACCGCTTGCAGAACACATTAACGGGATCGCCTCCCCATTTAAAACAGTATACTTAAAAAATAAAATAAATACATTACTACAGTAATAATATCCCTTACTTAGCCCCTATGGTAATAATATCTCCCATCCTGGCCCTCGTGTGTCTCATTCCTGGCTCCAGCAATATGTTCTCCCATCCTGCCCTCATGAGTATCAATTCTGCCCCATCTGTCCCATTATCCTGCCCCATCTGTCCCATTATCCTGCCCCATCTGTCCCATGATCCTGCCCCATGAACCTGCACCATCTGTATCCATCCTGCCCCATGATCCTGTCCCATCTGTCTCCATCCTGCCCACTCTATCTCCATCCTGCCCGATCTGTCTCCTTCCCGCATCATGTCTCCAATCATGCCCCCTGTGTCTCCAATCATGTCCCCTGTGTATCCAATCCTGCCTCAATATCTTTCTTCCTGCCACCATGTTTCCAATCCTGCCCCCATATCTTTCATCCTGCCACCATGTCTCTAATCCTGCCCCCTGTGTCTCTAATCCTACCCCCTTGTCTCCAATCATACCCCCCATATATTTCATCCTGCCACCTTGTCTTCAATACTACCCCCATATCTTTCATTCTGCCCCGTGTCTCCATTCTTCCCCCTGTGTCTCCATTCTTCCCCCTGTGTCTCCATTCTTCCCCCTGTGTCTCCATTCATGCCCCCTGTGTCTCCATTCATGCCCCCTGTGTCTCCAATCATGCCCCTGTGTCTCCATTCTTCCCCCTGTGTCTCCAATCATGCCCCCTGTGTCTTCACTCATACCCCTTTGCCTCCAATCCTGCCCCCTGTGTCTCCAATCATGCCCCCTCTCTATTCTGCCCCCTGTGTCTCCAATCATGCCCCCTGTGTCTCCAATCATGCCCCCTGTGTCTCCAATCATGCCCCCTGTGTCTCCAATCATGCCCCTGTGTCTCCATTCTTCCCCCTGTGTCTCCAATCATGCCCCCTGTGTCTCCAATCATGCCCCCTTTGCCTCCAATCCTGCCCCCTGTGTCTCCAATCATGCCCCCTGTGTCTCCAATCATGCCCCCTGTCTCTATTCTGCCCCCTGTGTCTCCAATCCTGCCCCCTGTGTCTCCAATCCTGCCCCCTGTGTCTCCAATCCTGCCCCCTGTGTCTCCAATCCTGCCCCCTGTGTCTCCAGTCATGCCCCCTGTGTCTCCAATCATGCCCCCTGTTTCTCCAATCATGCCTCTGTCTCCATTCTTCCCCCTGTGTCTCCAATTATGCCCCCTGTGTCTCGTATTAAAACCCCCTTTGCCTCCAATCCTGCCCGATGTGTCTCCAATCATGCCCCCTGTGTCTCCAATCATGCCCCCTGTCTCTATTCTGCCCCCTGTGTCTCCAATCATGCCCCCTGTGTCTCCAATCAAGCCCCCTGTGTCTCCAATCATGCCCCCTGTGTCTCCGATCCTGCCCCCTGTGTCTCCGATCCTGCCCCCTGTGTCTCCAATCATGCCCCCTGTGTCTCCGATTCTGCCCCCTATGTCTCCAATCATGCCCTCTGAGTCTCCATTCTGCCCCGTCTCCAATCCTGCCCACTGTGTCTCCAATCATGCCTCCATATCTTTCATCCTGTCTCCATTCTGCCCCTGGCAGTATGAACACTTGTCTCCATCCTGTCAGCTTGCTGCTTTCAATAAAAATAAAAATAAAAAAACCTTTCTCCTTACCTTGCTGCGCTCCTGCGGCGTGCGATCTTCCCTCCAGGCTGAAAGCACGCACTCGCTGGTGAATGACGATGACGTCAGACACCGGCGACATGCATGCTGACGTCAGTTGCCAGCCTCCTATTGGTTGTCGGCTTTATTTATTGCCATGTGAGCCTAGACCCCCACGGCAATAGAGTGTAACTGAACCCTGCGTCCCGGGCCTGCACGGCAATAGAGTGTAACTGAGCCCAGCGTCTCGGACGCAGGGTTCAGTTACTGCACAGGCCAAATCCTGCCCCTGTGACCTGATCAGCAGAAGAGACGGGGCCCGATGTGGGCCCCCTCTGCTGACCGGGCCCCATAAACCAGTCAGGGCTAGTGTTGAGCGATACCATCCGATATCGTGAAATATCGGATCGGATTGGATCGGACCGATACCCAAAAAGTATCGGATATCGCCGATTCCCATACTGGAAACCAATGCAAGTCAATGGGACAGAAATATCAGAATTAAAGAAAACCCTTTCTTTCCTTGTAGGATAATTCTACATGAAGAAAAACAACTAATAATAATGTAGAATGTATTGGGGGAGGTGGAGGAGACATTAAAGGCATAGAGGTTTAGCCCAATCAAATGGAATAATACATCCATTTTTTTAAAGACGTTCGGAGTTACAAAGATATTGACTATGTTAAACTTTTTTATATTTTGTCAGATATGTATGTTTCACTACTTCCATGCTCTTCACCTTCTTTTTTACTTCTCCCACACTTTCTCCTTCATGATCCTCAGCAGCAGCAGCATCTTTTTCATCAACTTTTTCTTCACCTTATTCATCATCTTCTTCACCTTCTTCCTATTATTCTTTTTTTTACATTCTTCATATTCAACTGTTATTCTTCTTCATATTCTACTTCTTCATCTTCTTCCTATTCTTCTTCTTCATCATATTCTTATTTGTGACAGTCATTCCTGTAGCTGTTATCTATAAAAGTTTGAAGATTACACCTTCCGTTCTGCCTGTCACAAAAGATTTACAACAGGATTTGTCCGCGTTCAGTTTGGCCTGCAGAAGCAGGGGCACCACGAGGAGGAACGGACTCACCCCCATACACTGCTTAGTCTTCTTCTGCTTATAATTTAGATAATATCTTTTGATCTGATTTTTAGTCTTATGCTTAATGTTCTGCTTTTTGTTCTTCTGCTTTTTGTTCTTCTGATTTTTGTTCTTCTGCTTCTTGGTCTTCTGCTTCTTGGTCTTCTGTCTCTTGTTGTTCTGTATCTTGGTGGTTGTCTTCATGTTCTTTGTCCTCTTGGTCATCTTCTTCAGGGTAATCTTTTTGGTCTTCTTCGGGGAGGTCTTCAGGGTTGTCGTCTTCAGGGTCGTCGTCAGGGAGATCAAGAGTGATAACCAAAAACCATTTCCAAAAGCTTGAACTTGGAAATGTAGCAGAAGGTACAAGAAGGCTGAGGAACTGCTGAGAACCAGCTGACGGTACTGGAACCCGGATGGGTAGCAGAAGGAACAAGAGCCAATGGCACTACCGAGGACCAGCTGATGGTGCTGGAACCTGATTACTAAGCAGGAGGTACCTGTGATAGAAAGCACTACCAAGGACCAGCAGACGTTGTTGGAACTCGGATACCGAGAAGGAGGCACCTAAGCCAAAGGCACTGCCGAGAACCAGCTGACGGTGCTGAAATCCGGATGGGTAGCAGAAGCTGCAAGAGCCAATGGATCTAGCGAGGACCAGCTGACAGTGCTGGAACCCGGAGGGGCAGCAGAAGGAACCAGAGCCAATGGCACTACCGAGGACCAGCTGACGGTGCTGGACCCTGGTTACTAAGCAGGAGGTACCTGTGCTAGAAAGCACTACCAAGGACCAGCAGACGTTGCTGGAACTCAGATACCGAAAAGGAGGCACCTAAGCCAAAGGCACTGCCGAGAACCAGCTGACGGTACTGGAACCCGGATGGGTAGTAGAAGGTACCCATGAAAAACTAAGATGCAAGGCCGAGAGCCGGCTGCAGTTACCGAAACCCACAGTCCTACAGGGGGTGCATGTCCTATTGGCACTATGGAACCAGCCTTTGTTGCCAGATCCCGCAGCCCACATAGGGCTGTAGACATTGCCGGACACACAGCAGGGGAGCAGCTGGCATTACTGAACCCCACTAACACTGGAGCATGTGTTTTTCTCTGTGCAGACGGCACGTCTGAGCAGCAACTGGCGGTGTTGGAGCCCAGGTTCAATCAGGGTTTAGGCTGAGGCCTAATTGAGGCAAGTTTTATATCTGATGTAGTTTCAATGTGGAGGCAGCAGGAGACTTTGCCGGACACACAGCAGGGGAGCAGCTGGCGCTACTGAACCCCACTAACAATGGAGCATGTGTTTTTCTATGTACAGATGGCACTTCTGAGCAGCAACTGGCAGTGTTGGAGCCCAGGTTCAATCAGAGTTTAGGTTGAGGCCTAATTGGAGCAAGTTTTATATCTGATGTAGTGTGAATGTGGAGGCAGCAGGAAACATTGGCGGACACACAGCAGGGGAGCAGCTGGCGTTACTGAACCCCACTAACACTGGAGCATGTGTTTTTCTCTGTGCAGATGGCACTTCTGAGCAGCAACTGGCAGTGTTGGAGCCCAGGGTCAATCATGGAGTAGACTGAGGCCTACTTGGAGCAAGTTTTATATCTGATGTAGTTTGAATGTGGAGGCAGCAGGAGACTTTGACGGACACACAGCAGGGGAGCAGCTGGCGTTACTGAACCCCACTAACACTGGAGCATGTGTTTTTCTCTGTGCAGACGGCACGTCTGAGCATCAACTGGCGGTGTTGGAGCCCAGGTTCAATCAGGGTTTAGGCTGAGGCCTAATTGAGGCAAGTTTTATATCTGATGTAGTTTCAATGTGGAGGCAGCAGGAGACTTTGCCGGACACACAGCAGGGGAGCAGCTGGCGCTACTGAACCCCACTAACAATGGAGCATGTGTTTTTCTATGTACAGATGGCACTTCTGAGCAGCAACTGGCAGTGTTGGAGCCCAGGTTCAATCAGGGTTTAGGTTGAGGCCTAATTGGAGCAAGTTTTATATCTGATGTAGTGTGAATGTGGAGGCAGCAGGAAACATTGGCGGACATACAGCAGGGGAGCAGCTGGCGTTACTGAACCCCACTAACACTGGAGCATGTGTTTTTCTCTGTGCAGATGGCACTTCTGAGCAGCAACTGGCAGTGTTGGAGCCCAGGGTCAATCATGGAGTAGGCTGAGGCCTACTTGGAGCAAGTTTTATATCTGATGTAGTTTGAATGTGGAGGCAGCAGGAGACTTTGACGGACACACAGCAGGGGAGCAGCTGGCGTTACTGAACCCCACTAACACTGGAGCATGTGTTTTTCTCTGTGCAGACGGCACATCTGAGCATCAACTGGCGGTGTTGGAGCCCAGGTTCAATCAGGGTTTAGGCTGAGGCCTAAATAGAGCAAGTTTTATATCTGATGTAGTTTGAATGTGGAGGCAGCAGGAGACTTTGCCGGACACACAGCAGGGGAGCAGCTGGCGTTACTGAACCCCACTAACACTGGAGCATGTGTTTTTCTCTGTGCAGACTGCACCTCTGAGCAGCAACTGGTGGTGTTGGAGCCCAGGGTCAATCATGGGGGAGGCTGAGGCCTACTTGGAGTAAGTGTAAAATCTGATGTAGTTTGAATGTGGAGGGAGCAGGTGATATTGCCGGACACACAGCAGGGGAGCAGCTGGCGTTACTGAACCCCACTAACACTGGAGCATGTGTTTTTCTCTGTGCAGATGGCACTTCTGAGCAGCAACTGGCAGTGTTGGAGCCCAGGGTCAATCATGGAGTAGGCTGAGGCCTTCCTGGAGCAAGTTTTATATCTGATGTAGTTTGAATGTGGAGGCAGCTGGAGACTTTGACGGACACACAGCAGGGGAGCAGCTGGCGTTACTGAACCCCACTAACACTGGAGCATGTGTTTTTCTCTGTGCAGACGGCACATCTGAGCATCAACTGGCAGTGTTGGAGCCCAGGTTCAATCAGGGTTTAGGCTGAGGCCTAAATAGAGCAAGTTTTATATCTGATGTAGTTTGAATGTGGAGGCAGCAGGAGACTTTGCCGGACACACAGCAGGGGAGCAGCTGGCGTTACTGAACCCCACTAACACTGGAGCATGTGTTTTTCTCTGTGCAGACTGCACCTCTGAGCAGCAACTGGTGGTGTTGGAGCCCAGGGTCAATCATGGGGGAGGCTGAGGCCTACTTGGAGTAAGTGTAAAATCTGATGTAGTTTGAATGTGGAGGGAGCAGGAGATATTTCCGGACACAAAGCAGGGGAGCAGCTGGTGTTACTGAACCCCCACTAACACTGGAGCATGTGTTTTTCTCTGTGCAGACGACACTTCTGAGCAACAACTGGTGGTGTTGGAGCCCAGGGATTACAGTTCAGGTGGTAGAAACATGAACACAATGTTAGGAGTCAGATTTCGGCCATTACTAGGCAGGAATCTAGACCCTCACATGCTGCAGTCTCTTGCTCTTTGTCTAAAGCAAGGGAGATTGCAGAGCAGATTGCTTCACCGCAACTCTCCCTGGAGGCTAAGTCCTTTGTTCCTTCCTCTGAGCATGCTCATGGGACGATCGGCCATTGGAGTTCAGGAGTCAGGTGCTCAGGTCCTGCTCCAGATTCCATTGGCTCAGCTCAGAGATCTGGAAACCTTTGGAAGGTCCCGTTTGCTATAAAAAGCACGCATGGCTGTTCCGCCATGCGCTAGTATAGTCATAATTGCTGTGTGTATGTGGATGGATGCATGGACTGGTGAATGACTCATTTGAAACCCCCTTCCTTGGATATTACGGCTGTATGTGGGAATGAGTTATAGCCAGTAGTCAGTGCCAGCGCGCCATTGCTCCACTATTGCACCTGCTAGCATCTGTAATATCCACACGTTATGAAGAATTCAAGGTATTAAACTTTAGATATGTTTTATTCTTCGTCCTCCAGCACATAGCATAACAGTTGCATTCCCATGCTACCAGAAGTGAAACTGAAACTTCCCTTCTCATCCCTCTTGTCTCCACCCTCCAAGTCCCATAAGTCTGGCTTGCTTAAAGAGACAGATCTAATTATTATACATTACATCATCCCCTCTTTTTTTTTTTTTTAAATAATCTATATTACTGATAAATGCAACAACATGAAAACGTCCAAAGAAATCATATGTCCGTTTTGTCTTATTTGTTCAATTCTAAAACCAGAGAAACAAACAAAAAAAAAAAAGAAAAAAAAAAAACAAACAAGACTGTAGTTACACTTCTTCAATAAGCCTCAATGGAGATCTTCTCTCTCGTGTAGGATAACGTCTGGGCTCATTGAGAGGGTTCATTGTTGATGGACCAGCTACCTCTTGTTGGTCCTCTCCACCATCGGATACCAAATCTTCCACCAAAGAGAGTTCATTGTCATCATTCTGCGGTATGACTTTAAAATATGAAGAATTTCACGTTATGGAGTGTCCATCTCGTTCAGCTGTGATCATGCTGCCTTTCCTTTTGGTAACATAATATTTTGCAGGACCATATACAGGTGAGGTCTTGTTGGTTGGTCTTTGACGTACCACCACGACATCCCCTCTTTCGATGGCACTTGACTGTGTCCTTCGCCTTCTGTCTGCATAACGTTTCATGGCTTGTTTGTTGGAGAAATCTGTGGATCTCACTGAGGAGTCACTCGGTCGGGGATGGCTGGTCACATCAGGGAGACGTATACGCAGGGTTCTGCTGAACATTAAATGAGCTGGAGCAGCATTAGTAGTGGAGTGTGGCGTATTGCGGTAATTACGCATGAATTTGTATAATGACTGTTTCAGTGGGATGTGCTCCAGGCTCGCTGCCTTGATACGTTTCCCCAGAGTGCGCATAAAACGTTCCACAATTCCATTAGCTTGCGGCCAGCAAGGTGTGATTTTCCTGTGATTGAATCCCAAGTATTCAGAAAATTGTGTAAACACATGTCCATTGAATGGAGGTCCATTGTCTGTTTTGACCACTCTTGGAATACCATATGCCGAGAAAATGTCGTCCAGCTCTGGTATGACATTATTAGCAGATGTTGAAGAGATAAATGAAATGACAGGGTATCGAGAATATTCATCAATTGTTACGAGAATGTATTGGCCATTTGGCAATGATCCATATATATCGACTGCCACTTCCTTCCAGACAGCAGTGGGTAACGGAGACATTTGTAATGGCTCTAAGTTTGATGATGGAGTGATTAATTGACAAGTAGAACAGCGTCTAATCTTTTCTTCCACCAACTGATCCATATTTGGGAACCACACTTTTTCTCTGAGTAACTTCTTTGTGCCAACAATTCCTAAATGACCTTCATGTGCTATCTGTATGACTAAGTTACGCAAAGTCTTAGGTACAACTAGTTTGGTACCTCGAAGAATGAGGTGTTCTTCAGTGACTGATAAAACTATTCTCAAACGTACGTGAGGAATTAACTCTTTCAGATCGATCTCAGAATCAGGAAATTTTTCTTTTTGAATTTCATGCCACCTTCGATTTTGGATGATTTGTATTAGGGCACAGAGTGTCTTGTCTATTGTTGTTTCATTTATAAATTGATCAAGAGAAAGTGCTTTTGGCACGGCATGATCTGTAACAAAACGTAGGTATTCTTCAATGGAGGAATGCACAGGTATATCATCATTAGTAGGATGTCTTGAAAGATAATCAGCCGGATTGCTGTATTTTCCAGGTTTGTGAACAATTTTATAGTTGTAGTCCTGTAGACGTAGGCCCCATCGTTCAATTCGTGCAGGCATTTTAGCTCTGGGATTTCCAAAAATTGTAAGAAGTGCTTGATAGAGTTGAGCGAAACTTGTCGAACAATTTCAAAAGTCGCCGACTTTTGGCAAAGTCGGGTTTC
Source organism: Dendrobates tinctorius (assembly GCF_039654945.1). Classification (NCBI taxonomy): domain Eukaryota; kingdom Metazoa; phylum Chordata; class Amphibia; order Anura; family Dendrobatidae; genus Dendrobates; species Dendrobates tinctorius. The sequence continues at coordinate 15,235,308 of NW_027361825.1, read as the reverse complement.
ATAAAACGAAACCCGACCCTAGGATGAGGTCGGCCACGAGGTCGGCGACTTACACGCCAAAGTCGCGTTTCAAAAGTTTGTTTTGCGCTCTTTTTCAGCCAATCAGGATCCACGGACACTGTGGGCAACGTGATGACATAGGCACGGGTCACCACCATCTTTCAGAAGGGCATGCAAGTGATTGGCTTGCTTTGGTGGGTGTCACAGGGGGTATAAAAGGGCGTGCACGCCGACCGCCATCTTACTTCTGCCGATCTCAGTATAGGGAGAGGTTGCTGATTCTGTAGGGAGAGCGTTAGGCAGGGAAGAAGACAAAAAAACTGATTCTGCTGCTAGCGATTTGGCCTGCACAACACACCAGTCACTGTGTGTGCAGTGCAAGGGGAGGCTATATAGTGGTGTATCAGTGGTGTTGGTTGTTGGGCTGCCTTCTAAGGCTTCCTGACATTCCTGCATTGCTGTTTACCCACTGCTCCGCAAACTGCTTTTTTAAAAGCAATCCAATCTCCCTTATCCTCTAGTCACTTTTGTCACAGCTGTGCCATCGAGCCTGTGACATAGCGCTCAGATATCAGTGGGCCTCACACAATCCAAAAGTGTCCAGTGTCCAAAAGTTTGTGCAGAGATTCAAAATCTCCCTTATCCTCTAGTCACTTTGGTCACAGCTGTGCCATCGAGCCTGTCACATAGCGCTCAGATATTCATTGGGCCTCACACAATCCAAAAGTGTCCAGTGTCCAAAAGTGTGTGCAGAGATTCAAAATCTCCCTTATCCTCTAGTCACTTTGGTCACAGCTGTGCCATCGAGCCTGTCACATAGCGCTCAGATATTCATTGGGCCTCACACAATCCAAAAGTGTCCAGTGTCCAAAAGTGTGTGCAGAGATTCAAAATCTCCCTTATCCTCTAGTCACTTTGGTTACAGCTGTGCCATCGAGCCTGTCACATAGCGCTCAGATATTCATTGGGCCTCACACAATCCAAAAGTGTCCAGTGTCCAAAAGTGTGTGCAGAGATTCAAAATCTCCCTTATCCTCTAGTCACTTTGGTCACAGCTGTGCCATCGAGCCTGTGACATAGCGCTCAGATATCAGTGGGCCTCACACAATCCAAAAGTGTCCAGTGTCCAAAAGTGTGTGCAGAGATTCAAAATCTCCCTTATCCTCTAGTCACTTTGGTCACAGCTGTTCCATCGAGCCTGTCACATAGCGCTCAGATATCAGTGGGCCTCACACAATCCAAAAGTGTCCAGTGTCCAAAAGTGTGTGCAGAGATTCAAAATCTCCCTTATCCTCTAGTCACTTTTGTCACAGCAGTGCCATCGAGCCTGTCACATAGCGCTCAGATATCAGTGGGCCTCACACAATCCAAAAGTATCCACTGCCCACAAGTGTGTGCAGAAATTCAAAATCTCCCTTATCCTCTAGTCACTTTTGTCACAGCAGTGCCATCGAGCCTGTCACATAGCGCTCAGATATTCATTGGGCCTCACACAATCCAAAAGTGTCCAGTGTCCAAAAGTGTGTGCAGAGATTCAAAATCTCCCTTATCCTCTAGTCACTTTGGTCACAGCTGTGCCATCGAGCCTGTCACATAGCGCTCAGATATCAGTGGGCCTCACACAATCCAAAAGTGTCCAGTGTCCACAAGTGTCTGCAGAAATTCAAAATCTCCCCTGTCCTATAGACACCTTGTACCTTGTTTTACATTACTATATAGTTTGTTGGATTTTGTCTACATTTCTACCAAAAATGAGGAAGGCTGGTGGAAGAGGCCGTGGAATTGGGCGGGGGTTGGCAGCTGGTAATGATGGTGTTGGTGGTGGATCTGATGGTAGTGGCAAGAGCAAAATAGGACCGAATGCAGGAGGTGTTGAGCCTGCATCATCGTCTGGCTACATAAGGCCTCAAACGCTTAGTTTTCTAGGAGTTGGCAAACCGCTTTTAAAGCCAGAGCATCAGGAAAAAGTTTTGTCTTACATTGCTGACTCAGCCTCCAGCTCTATCGCCTCCTCTTCTTCAGTTGTAAAAAGTAAAAGCACTGAGTCGTCATTGGAGGCTCATGTTCATGAACCACACCTTTCCTTGTGTCCTTCACCCCAACCAAGATTGAAGGATGACGCAGGCCATACTACTGATTACTCCATGGAGCTGTTTTCACATACCATGCCTGGATTATCAAGTCAAATGGTGAATTACCCAGGCCAAGATGAATCTGACATGGAGTGCACTGATGCACAGCCGCTGATGGATGATTCTGCTGGTACATTCACTCAGAGCACTACATTGTCCTCGCAGTGTACAGAGCCAGATTCTGACCCTGATGAGACTCAGGTGCCCCTTCCCGCACACTATACCACCATACATGGTGACACAGAGGAAGGTGCACATGACATAGAAGAGGAGGTGATGGATGACCCAGTTGTTGACCCAGATTGGCATCCATTGGGGGAAGAGGGTGCTGCTTCCAATAGCTCAGATGAGGAGCATCCACAGCAGACATCGACATCGCAACAGCTGTTATCTGGCAGGCCCGTAGCACTCCAAAGACAGGTTCCAAACATCAAAAGAGAAGCTGGTCAGCTTGTCCAGAGGGTCAAAAGATCACAGCGTGCTAGGCCGCAAAATGTCTGCCAAAGTAGGAAGAGTGCAGTGTGGCACTTTTTTGAACAAAATCCTCATGATCAGGCCAAGGTTATCTGTAAGAAGTGCGCAAAGACCTTTAGCCGAGGGAAAAATCTGAAAAATTTGAATACCAGTTGCATGCTTAGACATTTAACCAGCATGCACTTGCAAGCGTGGACACAACACCAAACCTCAAGTGCCACATGTGCAACTGATCACAACGAAGGTAGTCAGCAACGCTACATTGTTTCCCCCACTGTAAGCCCACCGGTTAGCACAGCAGCAAATGTTGAGGTGTCGTTGCAAGGCCACAGCAGTCAGGGAATCCCACTGTTATATCAACGAAAGACTGATTCTAGGCCATCAGAAAGAACACCAAGTCCATCACCATCATCAACCCTCTCTCAGTCCGCCCTGTCCACCGCTACTTCCACCATATGCAGCTCTCAAGTCCAGCTCACCCTCCCAGTCACTATGAGTAGGTCAAGAAAGTACTCAGTCTCTCATCCGCGTACACTGGGTTTGAACGCCCACATTGCCAAACTAATCTCGTTTGAGATGATGCCCTTTCGGTTGGTGGAAAGCACAGCTTTCCGTGAACTCATGGCCTATGCAGTACCACGCTATGACCTACCCAGTCGCCACTTCTTCTCTCGCAAAGCCATCCCAGCCCTCCACCATCATGTGAAAGACCGCATTGTCCATGCACTCAAGCAGTCAGTGAGCGGAAAGGTGCACCTCACAACTGATGCATGGTCCAGTCGGCATGGCCAGGGCCGTTACGTGTCCATCACTGCGCACTGGGTTAATGTGGTGGATGCAGGGTCCACAGGGGACAGCGGTGGTGGGACAGTGCTGCCTAGACCACGGTATAGGAAACAGTTGGCTGTAGGCGTTCGACCCTCCTCCTCCTCCTCCTCCTCCTCCAGCAGCGAAAGCTCGTCCACAGAGCGCAGTCATACGAGCACTCCATCTGCAGCTGCCACTGTTGCACACGATGTGTCCCCCTATCGAGCAGCTAGTGGAAAGCGTCAGCAGGCTGTGTTGCAGATGATGTGTTTTGGCAACATACACACCGCCGAGGTGCTGGCCGAGTACTTGAAGCGACAAACTGAGTCATGGCTGGGCAGTGTACATCTTGAGGCAGGCAAGGTAGTTAGTGATAACGGCCGTAATTTTGTGGCAGCCATAGCCCTTTCAAAACTCAGCCACATACCTTGCTTGGCTCACACCTTGAACCTGGTGGTGCAGTGCTTCCTCAAAAATTATCCGGAGTTAACAGCCCTGCTCCAGAAGGTGCGAAGACTGTGCGCGCACATCCGCCGGTCGCCTGTACACTCCGTTCGTATGCAGAAGCTGCAGCGATTGCTCCACCTTCCCAACCACCGCCTCATTATCGACATTGCAACAAGGTGGAACTCCACCCTGCACATGGTGGAGCGGCTGTGCGAGCAGAGGCAGGCCATAATGCATTTGTGGGAGGATACACGGCCAGGCACTTTGAGAGCAGACATGGAGTTGACAGGTGTGCAGTGGTAGAAGCTGAAAGACCTCTGTAAAGTCCTTCAGTGTTTTGAGGAATGCACACGGCTGGTAAGCGCAGACGACGCCATCCTAAGCATGAGCATCCCACTTATGCGTCTGCTCATGCAAACTTTGACGCACCTTAAGGAGCAGGCGTCTGCAGCCAATGTTGATGAGGAGGAAGAGGAGGAGGGAATCCTTAATGACATTCAGCCATTGTCTGCTCAGGGACCTCTCCTGGACGAGGTGGAGGAAGAAGAGGAGGAGGAGGATGATGATGGGGATGATTACTTAGGGGAGGAGGATGCATCTCGTGGGGCAAGTGAAAATGTTGGCATGGCAAGATCTGGTACAGGGTTTGTGCGTGACTGGAGGGATGTGGATTTGACAGAAAGTGCTCCTCCACCCAGCAATCGCAGTGCATCATTGACACCGGGAACATTGGCCCACATGTCAGATTATGCCTTGCAGATCCTAAAAAGGGACCCCCGCATTGCCAAAATGATGAACAATGACGACTACTGGTTGGCCAGCATCCTGGATCCACGCTATAAAGGCAAATTACAAAACATCATGCCACAGGAGAACCTTGACCTAATATTGGCTAATAAACAAGCAACTCTGGTAAATCGGTTGCTTGAGGCATTCCCAGCACACAGCAGCGGTGATGGTTCTCACACGAGACGTACGGACAGGGGGCAGCTTGGCAGAGGTGTTCGTGGTGCACACAGCAGAAGTGGCGTTGGAGACAGGGGTTTCATGACAATGTTGTGGACTGATTTTTCAAATACCGCTCACACAACTGGTAATACTGCATCGATGGAAAGTGACAGGAGACAGCAGTTGTCAACTATGGTTACAAACTACTTTTCCTCCCATATCGATGTTCTCCCACACAGGTCATTCCCCTTTGACTATTGGGCCGCTAAACTGGACACCTGGCCTGAATTGGCCCAATATGCCTTACAGGAGCTCGCTTGCCCAGCTGCAAGTGTGCTATCGGAAAGAGTCTTCAGTGCAGCTGGATCAATCCTGACAGAAAAAAGGACCCGTCTGTCAACCCAAAATGTGGATGATCTAACCTTCATTAAAATGAACCATGCATGGGTTTCCAAGGATTTTGTCCCACCTTCCCCTGATGACACATAGGGTGACAGAAAAATGGCTTGCTTTGGTCCACCTCTTCCTGGGACTTCACCTATTTCGCCTTTTGCATCAGCTGAATGTCCAACATCAACATATGCCACTTTCTAAAACTCCCTAACTGTGCTGCCTCCCCCCCCATGGCCGGGGTCACCACCTAGCGCACGACACAGTGCGAGTGCCGTTGCCCTGGACAGGTGGGTAGGCCGACTCTTGGGCGCGGGCACTGGCACAGGGTCCCTCATAGTGCAATCAAGTGTCTCTGACGGTGGTGGTGCACACCCGCCGTCAGACACACCGCTGTACTATGAGGGGCCCAGTGCCAGTACCGACGCCCACGAGTGGGCCCCCCTTGCTTGGGCAGGGCCCCAGCATTTGCAATCTTTACCTCTCCCTGCTCCTCCGCTGTGTAATCTGGGCCGTCAAATCCATACTGTGTCTGACACCGTCTGAGCCTGCCTCCTGATGTATAGACATATATTTTGAATGTGTACGCTATCCATACATGTTATCTGGGGATACGGTACCCTTTCTAACCTTTGTGCAATCACGTGCAATCCATACTGGGCCTAACACCGTCTGAGCCTGCCTCCAGAGACATACATTTTGAATGTGTACGCTATCCATACATGTTATCCGGGGATACGGTACCCTTTCTAACCTTTGTGCAATCACGTGCAATCCATACTGGGCCTAACACCGTCTGAGCCTGCCTCCTGAGACATATATTTTGAATGTGTACGCTATCCATACATGTTATCCGGGGATACGGTACCCTTTCTAACCTTTGTGCAATCACGTGCAATCCATACTGGGCCTAACACCATCTGAGCCTGCCTCCTGAGACATATATTTTGAATGTGTACGCTATCCATACATGTTATCCGGGGATACGGTACCCTTTCTAACCTTTGTGCAATCACGTGCAATCCATACTGGGCCTAACACCGTCTGAGCCTGCCTCCTGAGACATATATTTTGAATGTGTACGCTATCCATACATGTTATCCGGGGAAACGGTACCCTTTCTAACCTTTGTGCAATCACGTGCAATCCATACTGGGCCTAACACCGTCTGAGCCTGCCTCCTGATGTATAGACATATATTTTGAATGTGTACGCTATCCATACATGTTATCCGGGGATACGGTACCCTTTCTAACCTTTGTGCAATCACGTGCAATCCATACTGGGCCTAACACCTTCTGAGCCTGCCTCCTGAGACATATATTTTGAATGTGTACGCTATCTATACATGTTATCCGGGGATACGGTACCCTTTCTAACCTTTGTGCAATCACGTGCAATCCATACTGGGCCTAACACCGTCTGAGCCTGCCTCCTGAGACATATATTTTGAATGTGTACGCTATCCATACATGTTATCTGGGGATACGGTACCCTTTCTAACCTTTGTGCAATCACGTGTAATCCATACTGGGCGTGAGAACGGCTGGCGAGCTGTTAAGCAAGCTACAGCACTGTGGTTTGCACACGTAAGTTTTTCATTTTTTCTGGAATGACGGTTAGGCCTAATTCCGGAACTGCGGTTGACCTGCACTTACTGGGAAATCATTGTTCGCGGGTAATAATTGTAATCAGTGATCCCCATCACTAACGTTGTTCAGCGGGTTATCTGCACCTGTAAGCGACAAACACTGGCCTTTTCAGTGTAGCGCACATGCAGCCACGGACATGTAAGGGCATGACACACCAGTTATTGGCCAATCTCATGTGCCAGAGCCTCATGTGTCCCTCTAGTAAGCCGGACTCGGACCGCGGGGCATGACGGAGTCTCGTTTGTTAACGGAATTAAGCTTGCAATGTGTGCATCTGTTCTGTAGCTGGCATGGTTGAGGTTTCCCAGGTGGAGTCGAATTTAACCGTAGGCTCCACTCCTGGTGGTGCCCTTCTGGACATTCCTTTAAGGTTCAGCTTTGCAACCATACTGCCCACGTAAAACAAACACTTTGCCTTCATGAACGCTGTTTGGAGGGTCATGACTCGTGGGAATAACGCCGCCCAATCAGTTAACCTGCTAGAGAGATCGTTCGTTGCTCCCAAGCATGACATCACACTCCCTAGGAAGAAGGTAATGCCACTGTGGCGACCGTACTCCTGGGGGCGACACAAGTGCACTGATGCCCAGCCACTGCTCGATGAATCTGCTGGTACATTGACCCAGACCACTACATTCCCCTCGCACGCTACCCGGCCTGAATCTGACCCTGATGAAACTCAGGTTACCCTTCCCATATACAGTTCCATCTTACACGGTGACAAAGAGGAAGCTGCAGATGAAAGTGCAGGTTCGGCCCACCCGCCATCAGACACACCACCGTACTATCAGGGGCCCTGTGCCAGTGCCGTCGCCAACGAGTGGGCCCCCCCTGCTTGCCCAGGATCACAGCACTTGCAAAGTTGAAATACTGTGCAGTGAGATGGAAGATGGGGACGACGAGGAGTCTAGACTAGTACAGGGATTCCCTAGCGAGGAGACTTATTTGATTGTTTTCAATGTTGGGACAGCAATTTTTGGGGAGCACTATACTCTGGAGAATGATAGATGGGGCCCACCCTACACTGGAACATTCCAAAGGTGGACATCAGACACTGGAGCAGCATTTACAGGGCCCATTATACACTAGAGCATTAGAAATGGGGCCCATTATGTTTGGAGCATTATTTGGGCCCATAAGACAGTGGAGCTTCATCCATGGGGACCAACATATACTGTAGCATTATGTGGAGCTCATCATATACTGTTTCAAACATTATATGGGACCAATGATTCTGTATGGAGAAGTAGATGGGCCTCGTCATGAGATGTAAAAAGTGAGGTATTTTTCATTGTACTATACCACTATTTCTCTGCCGTATCGGAGCATGATTAGTTGTGGTATGTGTTAAAGGGGCACTCTTTCGCCCAGGGCACATGAAAACCTGCAGCCAGCCCTCCCCCCCACAACTTTAGCCAAATAACCCCCATTTTTCAGTGCGTAACTTGTATTATGAAGTTACGGTAATTAAGGTTGACAAGCTTAAGTAAGAAGAATTGATGCTTTTGGCATTCAAATGGGCACTGTAGGTGTGTTTCCTGTCCTCCTCTCACTGCCGACTTTTATTCCCCATTGACTTACATTGGGTTTCGTGTTTCGGGACGACCCCGACTTTTCCCTATAATCGGACGATCTTGCTCGACCCGACTTTTGGAAAAGTCGGGTTTCACGAAACGAAACGCGACCCTAAAAAAACAAAAGTCGCTCAACTCTAGTGCTTGATGATCTGTGACAATGGTGAAGGGAGCTCCATAGAGAAATAAGTGAAAGTGTTCACATCCCCAGACAACTGCCAAGCTTTCTTTTTCAGGTTGAGAATATTTTCTTTCAGTGTTTGTTAAGCTCTTACTTGCATAAGAAATGATGTGAGGATTTTGATTGTTATCCTTGTACTGTGCTAGAATAGCACCCAGTCCCACGGGACTGGCGTCCACAATCAGTTCAGTTCGAAGAGCTGGATCAAAATAAGCCATAGTGGTTGTCGAGCAGAGTTCATTTTTAATTGTTTCAAAAGAGGCCTGACAGCCTTGAGACCATTGAAAAATACAACTTTGTTTTGTAAGTTCCCGTAGTGGATTGCTGATTGTTGAAAAATTCGGAATATATCTAGCACAGTAACTTGCCATTCCAAGGAAAGAACGCACTTCACTGGCATCCTGTGGAATTGAGGCTGTTCTGATAGCTTCCACTTTCTTGGGGTCTGGTTGTGCTCCTTTTGCCGAGAAGATGTGACCATAGAATTCTAATGAACCCTTGTCAAGCTCGCACTTCTCTTTGTTTAAAGTGAGTCCAGCAGAAAGCAGGCATTCGAAGATAGCATATAGAGCACGATTATGCTCAGCTTGAGTTTTACCAAAAACCAATATGTCATCACTGTAATTAAAGGCATTTGGGATGTGTTGAATGAAGCTCCTTATTGCATCCTGAAAAATTTCTGCTGCTGAGCAGACTCCAAAAGTCAATCTTTTGTATCTTCTGAGGCCCACATGGGTGGAAAATGTGGTCAAATATCGGGACTCTGGACTCAGTTCTAATTGATGATATCCCTTATTGAGGTCGAGCTTTGAAAAGACGGTGGCTCCATTTAATAAATGAATAATGTCATTAATCGTAGGTGAGATATGTCTTTCCCTCTGGATAGCGGTGTTGGGCAGGCGCATGTCAACACACAGTCTCACTTGATCAGGAGTCTTTGGCTTTGGAACTACCACAAGTGGAGAGACCCACGGAGTGGGACCAGTAACAGTTTCAATAACGTCCTCATCCATGAGCAATTGGAGTTCCTTTTCTACCTTCTGTCTCAGGTGAAATGGAATACGCCTGTGAGGCTGGGCTACTGGACGAACATTGTCATCCACATGAAGGTGTACTTGAGAGTCCTTTAGTTTTCCCAAACCACTAAATAGGGAGGGAAAGCTGTTCACCATAGTTTGTACATCCATATCCGCAGGGTCAGTTATGGTATGAATAATCTGGATGAGCCCTAGCTCCAAGGCAGTGTGATAGCTGAGAAGACAGCCTCCCGATCCTTGTAATGTGTGGAAAGTGGTTTTCTGCCTGTTTTCTTTATATCTAATTTCAGCATCAAATTGTCCCATTATAGCTAGAGGTGTTTTAGATCCATAAGGAAAGATTTTAGTCTGCACTTGTTGTAAGACTGGCCTTGTTTTCAATTGTTCATATGTAGTGCCATCTATGATATCCACTGAAGCTCCTGTATCTATTGTAAAGGTAATGTCAGTGTTGCAGATTGAGAGTGTAACACAGGGAGACTGTACTGAACCAGTGACAGAGGTAGTGAACACATAGTTCTCAGTCGCAGACATTTCTTCTGTGTCCTGATTTATCACTTTTACATCTGCAGATTTTGTCATAGGCAGCGGAGGCTTGTAGTGCGCTGATTTGCAAACAGCTGCAAAATGATTCCCTTTTCCACATTTACTGCAGGTTTGTCCCATAGCTGGACATTTGTTCTGGTGGTGAGGGAAATCCTGTCCACATCTATAACATTTCTTCTGTTTCTGAGCTTGTTTGTCTGGTAAATTTTTCTGTTTGAGATTATGCACATGTAATTTATCCCCATTCTCCATTACGGTAGCCTGATGATCTGCTATTTCTATAGCACGGGCCATTTTGAGCAAATCATGTAGAGAGATATCCTGCTGCAGAGCCTTCCGCCTTAGGTTATTAGACGAGCAGGTGACAATTATTTGAGTTAGGATTTCATCATCTACATCTGTAAAGGCACATCCATGTGCTAACTCTTTCAGCCGTGTGACATAAGTGTCTATGGACTCTTCTGGAAGCTGCTTGGCAATCCTGAATTTATATCTTTCATATCTGATGTTCTGTTTGGGGTTGAAGTAGCCAGTGAGAGCTTTAGTGCAGTTGCTGTATGTGTCTGTTTCTGCTGCAGGTAACGTACTGTATATGTCATAGACTCCTGTGCCTGCACAATGCAGGAGCAAAGCTCTCTTTCTTTTCTCCTCCTTTATGTCCATGGCTTCTAGGAAATTCTCAAATCTGTTTAGCCATTTTCTCCAGTTATGGGAGAGATTAATGACATCAGTCATATCAAACTGTGGGAATGTGTGCAAGTAGTCAGCCATGATAGAGTCTCTCAGTGGTGCTGGCGTGTGAAGCGGTAAAATAGAGTCCGTACTCACAGCAGTAGGTGATTATATCCCATCCTCGTCGCCAGTTGTAATATACACGTTATGAAGAATTCAAGGTATTAAACTTTAGATACGTTTTATTCTTCGTCCTCCAGCACACAGCATAACAGTTGCATTCCCATGCTACCAGAAGTGAAACTGAAACTTCCCTTCTCATCCCTCTTGTCTCCACCCTCCAAGTCCCATAAGTCTGGCTTGCTTAAAGAGACAGATCTAATTATTATACATTACAGCGTCTAACATCGCGCTTGCGTTACTGCGGTGTTACCTTGCGGCAAGTCTCACGCCGCGCTGCTGTTGCAGCTATTGTTTGCATCTGCAGTTGCAGCGCAGTTTTCCACGAGAGTTTACGGTAGGTCCTGGCTGAGTGAGTGCCATTTTTTAACCACTCTGGTGACAATATACCGCTCGTGCACCGCTGAGTCCCTGTGTTCTGAACAGGCTCTGTGTTGTTGTATTTTCTTTATTGGCTCTGTGCGTTTAACAGGGATTCCTTTGTGCATCTGGGTGCCACCTAAACCCTGTGCACATTACCGCCAGATTGCTCTGCGTCACTTAGCTGCGGTTTCTCCATCCTCCGCACGGTGGACCCCGAGTGGCGAAGGCACTTTTTTTATATTTTTATTTAGTGCCTTCCGCCACTCCTAACACACAACAGGAGACCTGGATACTGTTGCCAACCAATTAGTTATTCTGGAAGAGGACTGGCAAATTCCGGTGAGATCCAGGCCTTGTTCATTTTCAGAAAAGTAAGCTGGTCAATGTTATCGGAGGATAGTCGTGTGCAACGGTCTGTTAGTACACCACCTGCGGCACTAAAGACGCGTTCCGATAATACACTAGCAGCAGGGCAAGCCAGCACCTCCAATGCAAACTGGCTAAGCTCTGGCCATGTATCCAGCTTAGAGACCCCGAACTTGAAGGGGGAAGAGCCGTCTGGGAGTACACTGACAGGGCAAGACATGTAGTCTGTCACCATCTGACGGAAACTTTGCCTCCTGCTGACTGGAGCCGTCTGTGATGGTGTAGACATTTGTGGCGGGCACACAAACTTTGCTACATTTGGGCTATACTGGTCTTGCCTTGTGATGAGGCGCTGCCTCTGCTCCCTCTTTGTGCAGAGCTTCCTCCACTGCCTCGACGCACAGAGCTGCTTTGCAAAGCACTAGCAGCACTGCTCTCAGGTGGAATGGAGAACATGATGGAATGCACCAGTGTGTCTTGGTACTCCCGCATTTTACGCTCCCGGTTCAATGGTGTTATGAGACTTTGTAAGTCGTCCCGGTAGCGAGGATCTAGGAGGGTGTACACCCAATAATCAGCCGTGTTGAGAATGTGGGCGATGCAACGGTCGTTTCTCAGGCACTGCAGCATGAAATCAACCATGTGCTGCAGACTCCTAACTGCCCAAGAAACGCTGTCCCCTGCTTGAGGCGTCATCTCTGCCTGCTCTGCGTCACCCCACCCTTGCTCTACATACTGACTACTAGAGCATTGTGTACCTCCCTCCTCTGGAGAGATGTCTTCCTCCTCCATTGACTCCTCCTCATCCTCCTCACAAAGTGTCCCCTGCCTATGCCTTTGTGAGTAACCACGTTGCGCAGACTGTCCAGAAGCAGATGGCATTTGTGACTCCTCATCCTCCACCTCTTCCAAAACCTCCTCCCTTAGTGCTTGCAGTGTTTTTTGAAGCAGGCAGATAAGGGGGACAGTCATGCTGACTAGTGCATCATCTGCACTCGCCATCCACGTGGAATCATCGAAGGCACGCAAAACGTGGCAGATGTCCTTCATAGAGGTCTGCTCAGTGGTGCTGAAGTGTGACCGGCGCACAGTGCGTCTTGTTTGCACCTGATGCAGCTGGTACTCCATTACTGCTGCCTGCTGCTCACACAACCGCTCCAACATATGTAACGTTGAATTCCACCTGGTGGGTAGGTCACATATGATGCGATGCTCCGGAAGGCGGAATCGGCGCTGCAGAGCTGCAATGCGCGATCTTGCCATGCTGGAACACCGCAAGTGAGCGCACTCTATGCGGACCTTGTGCAGCAGTGCATCAAGATCCGGATAGTCCCTCAGAAAGCTCTGCATGACAAAGTTGAGCACATGTGCCAGACATGGGATGTGAGTGAGGTTGCCTAGGCCCAGAGCTGCCACCAGATTTTGGCCATTGTCACACACTACAAAGCCTGGCTGGAGATTCGCTGGCACAAACCACACGTCGCTCTCCTGCTTCATGGCATTCCAGAGCTCCAGCGTTGTGTGGCTTCGGTTCCCCAAAGAAATTAATTTCAGTACGGCCTGTTGACGTTTGTCTACGGCTGTGCTCATATCGGTCGTAACAGGCTCCTGCAGCGCTGATTCAGAGGAACTGGAGTATAAGGAGGAGTCAATGTGTACAGACTGGATTCCTGCAATCCTTGGAGTTGGCAGAACACGTACAGCACCACTCTCTAGATCTGTACCCGGCTCCACAACATTGACCCAATGGGCAGTGAGGGAAAGGTATCGTCCCTGTCCATGGTTACTGGTCCACGCATCGGTGGTCAGGTGGACCTTGCTACTGATGGCGTTTAGTAGCGCATGTTTAATTTTTCCCTCCACATGCTTTTGCAGGGCAGGGATGGCTTGCCTGCTGAAATAAAAGTGGCTGGGCATGGTGTATTGTGGGACTGCCAATGCTATGAAGTTACGGAAGGTGTCAGTCTCCACCAGTCTGAATGAGATCATTTCAAGGGCCAGTAGTTTTGCAATGCCAGCATTCACAGCCTGTGCTCGGGGATGGTTTGCCGAGTATGGCCGCCTTTTCTCCCATGCCTGTGCTACCGATGGCTGTAGAGTGGCCTGGGAGTGTGAAGATGACAGGGAACGTGGTGCTGTGGGTGGAATGTCACTGGGTCTCTGGACAACAGTGCCAGAGGTTCTTCTATGGCGATCCTGTGAGGAAGCCAAACCAGCTGTGTGTGAGCTGGAGGAAGAGGCTACAACACGAGCTGAAGAGGTGGTAGGTGGTGCTGTAGGTTGGCCTACATCTTCAGTGTGTCTTTGTAACTCCACCACGTGCTTGGTCCGCACATGTTTCCACATATTTGTGGTATTCAGGTTGCTGAAACTTTTCCCTCTTTTGACTTTCTGATTACACAGCTTGCATTTGACAAAGCAAATGTCATCTGCAACTGTGTCAAAAAAGGACCACGCACTGCAAATACTGGGAGCGCCCGTTATGGGTTTTGGAAGAGGAATGCTCCTAACGGGTGCCGAAGTCGAGGCTACAGGCAACCAAGTCTGCCCCCTCCCTCTCCCTCCTGTTTTGGCTGTTCAGGGAATCTCTTCTTCAGAGCTGCTTCCACCACCTTCCTGTTCCTCACGCCATGATGGGTCAAGGACCTCATCATCTACACTCCCCTCTTCAAACACCTGCTTCTCCTGGGTAGTCTCGCCAGCACAGTACGCACCAGAAAGTGGCACCTGAGTCTCATCATCTGATGCGCACTGAGGTGTGCTGACCATAGGCACTGGCCCACCCGCCTCTTCAGATTCAGAGGGACAAAGCAGTTGCGCATCACTGCATACTCCCTCTTCTTCACATTCTAGAATGCTGCTTGGCTGGCCCCCTGTTTCCAAGCCAAGAGATTCAGAGAACAGAAGTAGAGATGGCTCCTGTCCAGGGCTCTCTGACTGCCTAGGCAATTTGGCAGGTGGTGAAGAGATAGATGGTTGCTCTTCAGTGCTCTGGTCCTGAGAGGATGTGGAAGTAATTGAAGTCGATGCGTTAGCTGCCATCCATCCGACAACAGCTTCAATTTGTTCGTCCCACAGCAGTGGGGTGCGGCGAAGTCCTACAAAGCTGCGCATAAAGGACTGTTGCCTGGTAAAACTGGGGGATGCTGAGTCACTGGTGAAACTCCACGCCCACGACCACGTGCCTTACTCCCTGCCTTCTTCATCTTGGTAGACTGATAAAGATAGGCAGAAAAGTACAAAGGGGGGGCAATGCATCCTGGTAGCATTTCTCAAAGGATTAAGGTATTTCCCTCCAGTCCAGCATTTTCCTTCCAGCCTGCATTCAGGAAGCATCTCATTTCTCTTCTCCCCTTGTGATAGCGTCGCTGTTTATCCGCATATCAATATACCAACACGTTCAATAAAGCACAGGTTCAACTACAGCCTCCTTATTGGACCCGGTATAGCAGTTTAGCTGCCTGTATAAGCTGCAGTGACGTCTGCCTCATTCAGTGATGACAGAACAGAGGCCACTTTCCTGATGTCTATCTCTCATTTGATGTGTTTTGGCAGCATTTGGGGCCGTTAAAAGGTGTTGTGCATGCGATTGTTTTTGCCTCCCATTGACATGAATTGCGTTCATTTATATTAGATTAATAAATCCAAACCGAACACTGAAATATTCGCTTATTTCAAGTGAACACTCCTGAGTGGGTCTCTCCATCTGCTGGGTTGGCTGTACTGGAAGAGGGGTCGGTCCCTATTACACTGTTTATACAGTGGTGAAATTGGTGCCATTTTGTTCGTGTCTGCCACTAATTTTTGGAAATGTGTAGACTCCTGGTTGGGTCTCCTTCATGTGTGTTGCCTGTAGCAGTAGGCTTCCAAGATTGGCAGGCCTCCACTCACTTTGAGTCAACTATCCATGTACAAAGCTGATATTTGTGACACCTGAGTGTGGCTGATCATGAAAGCAGGTTGAAACCAGAAAAAAAGACATACGGTCCTCCCATAATTTCAAACCAGCAAAAGCTAAACAGATGGTTGTGCATTGATATTAATAGCCAGGAAAATTGTCCCTCTTCCAGGCTAAGAACATGAGTCCTGAGCCACCTCAGAAATGGGGCATCAATAAGATGCACCAAATCTGGTGCTTAGACTCGCTATTCCCACTTGCCCCGTGGTGATGGCAAGTGGGGTAATATTTGTTGGGGTGATGTCACCTTTGTATTGTCAAGTGACAGCAAGCCCAAGGTTAGTGATGTTAAGATGTCTGTAAGACCCCTGTCCATTACTAACCCCATAGTTTGATTGTAAAAATGCAACAGTCAGAATAAAATTCTCTATTTGAACAAAAGACACAGACTCCTTTATTTGAAATAAAAAAGCACAGTTATACTCACGTTATGCCCATTCCATTGAAGCCCTTGTTCCTTGTGAAAAAAACAGTAAATAATAAGCAACCATATCCCTCACCTGTAGGACGTGAAGATTAGCAATTTTGTCCCACGCCGTAATCCATCCCTGCGTTATGTGGTTTACATCCTGAATGGTGGCGTGATGCAACCGTCCAGGCTGCAAACCATGGGAAAATGAGGTACTGCGAATGCAGCTTCAGTGACTAGCAGTGATGTTGTTGAGGTTATCACAGGTCACAGATTCTGCATTCCCACCTGCAATTCACCTTGAGCCTGGACGATCTACTGCGGTGACCTCAATGAGATCACCGCGAGCACTGTGAGAATATTCTGGGGCGGTTGCGAGCTGCTATTTTTAGGCTGGGGGGCCAATATCCATAGCAGCGTGGCAAACAATGGATGTCTGGGCCCCACATTCATATGAATGGGGTCCGGGTTCAGGTTTGTGTACTGTTCGGATACCCGGACAGAACTTTTATTTTGATGTTCGGATGGACCCGCTGAACCTGAACACCCATGGATTTGCCCATATCACTGTCAGCTAAAAGTATGGTGTGGATGTGAGAACTGGCTGTGGTGTGCACTAAACCAATTGTCAGCTGAATTTGAATCTCAGCAGATTTACTCATCTTTACTGAAGGCCAATCTATTCCAGGCTATCAATACTATTTCACAGAAACTCATTTCACGTTTTCATCAGTTTTTGAATTTTGAACTCTTACAGTGGCCTTCCCATTCTGACTACAGAATGCAGTCATTTGAAAAATATAGCAAAACTGGTAGTTTTAAAACTTGACTTTTAATCCTAAGTTTTTCTTAAAAAATGGCTTTCACCATTATCCAAAGTGAACCATTACACCAGTGCACAAAAAATTAAACAATGCCATAAAAGACTGGTAATGTTAGGCGTCGGGTTCCTGCCACTGCACAGCAGGAATCCAGAGCTTTGCACCAAGTGGTCTCCCATTCTTCTTCAGCCGCAGTGGAGCCTGCTCAGCAGATTCGTCGGTCCTGGTGCTCTGCCCAGGCCAACTCCGTGGGTTTGCTTGCTGCTGCCACCTCTGGCACAGCTATGACAATGCATGCTGCTCAACAGCGAGATTCTCCACGGACTAAGTCCTCATGTCGGGCCACTGAGCATGCCCGTGGAGTGATCTCCCATTGGAGATCGAGGGTAACGTGCTCAGGTCCTGCTCGTGTTCGGATTGGCCCATCCGAGAAGCCAGGAAGGTCCCGGACGCCCGTGGCTATAAAAGGTTCGCATGGCCGCTCGCCCATGCACTAGGATAGACTGTATTTACAGACTATGAGGTGTGAGAGATGTATGCACGTATGAATGTATCTGGTGATTGACTCATTATGAAACCCCTACCATTGGTTCGCATGTGTTGTGCAGTCTAGCCTGCTAGCGCCCAGGCTTAGGTGTAGGTAGGTCAGGGTTTGAGTCAGACATTGGTCCTCACCAGTGATCCAGCATGCCTCAGTGCACATGCTCCACACTCCACTGCCAGCGTCTTTAGCGGCGCTCGTGGCAGCGACGCCACGCGCTCAGTGGGCCTAGAGGGACTCTAACCTGTGTCCTTGGGGTAACGTTCTGTGGCCGTACACTGTGCGCTCTTTTAGCTGAGCTCTGTGAGCACAAACAGGCTACGGCTTTTATGTTCAGTGGTAGTGCGGCTCTTTGAAGCAACAGAATCCACCCCTGTACACACTGGGTGACGATAACCCACGTGTGTTCTTATAGTATACCGCCATATAGCATCCGCCATTACTGAGCAGCAGGTTACCACCCCTGCACGGTGGACCCCAGGCTGCGAACGCACCTTATTACCATCTTTATTATTTGGTGCGTTCCGCCAGCCCTAACATTATCCTAGTGCCAGGGTCTGGCTAGTAATGGCGGATGAACAGCGACTGCTGCAGTGCATCCGGCAGCTGCAGGGCAGGTTGGCGGCTCTCGAGTGTTCAGCCTCAGCTGCAGATGTTACTGCGGTCGCTGTTCAGGCAGCCACAGAGCATGTCTCCCATGTGACCACAGCCATCCCTGCCCCGACTGTGTCCCGCCTCCCGCTGCCTGAGAAGTTCTCGGATGATAGTGCTTCTTGTAGGGGTTTCATAAGCCAGTGCTCTATAACAGCTGGAGCTGCTGGCCGCACGATTCCCCTCTGAGCGGACTAAAGTGGGATTTATTATTTCCCTCTTGTCGGGCAGGGCTTTGGAGTGGGCCTCACCGCTGTGGGAGCGTGGTGATCATGTGGTGCAGAGTGTCTCGCAGTTCTTGGACTCTCTGAAGCAGGTCTTCCTGGGACCACGAGTCACCCATGACACCGCGCTCCGGCTGCTGGCATTGTCACAGGGCTTGTCCCTTGTCAGCCACTTTGCCATCCAGTTCCGGATGCTGGCCTCAGAGTTAGAGTGGCCAGATAAGGTCCTCATTCCAGCATTCTGGAGAGGTTTGGCTGGCCATGTGAAGGATGCTCTGGCCACCAGGGAGATTCCCGCTACACTGGAGGAGCTTATCACTGTCTCCACCCGTATAGATCTTCGCTTCGCCGAGCGAAGGTTGGAGCGGGACCAGTGTAGGCAGAGGTTTAGGTTGGCACCTAGTTTTGCTAAACCTCTGGAATCTTCCGATTGGGCGTCCAAGCGTCAGGGGGCTTCCCGTGAGGGATCCAGGCCCCGGTCCGCTCGAGCTCCTGTGAGCTGTCATGTTTGCCGACAGTCCGATCACCTTGCCAACCTGTGCCCACAGCAGCTGGGAGAACGCTCATGCCTAGTGGCCGTAGGAGGTGGCGCACTAGAATCAGCAACGTTTTCCTCCAAGCTGTCCTTTAAGGGGACACTTGAGTTTGATTCTTCCACTCTGGCGGTGGAGGTTTGCGTGGATTCCAGGGCAGAGGGCAATTTTATGTCGCCAGCCTTCACTCAACGGCACGCTATACCCCTGGTTATGATGTCTACACTAGTCACCGTCAGAGTGGTGAACGGCGCCACTCTACCCTCACAGATAACCCACCAGACCGTCCCCTTGTTACTCTCAGTGGCTCCATCTCATCAGGAGACGATATCCCTCCTCGTCGTGCCCGAGGGTATTGACCAGGTACTTCTAGGGGTCCCCTGGCTGCGGTACCACTCCCCCCATATAGAGTGGTCCTCAGGGAGGATTATTGGGTGGAGTAAATCATGTGAGGGTAGATGTCTGAGGGAGTGCGTTCAGGTTGCCTCCACCGAGGTTCCCGCTGATCTCTCCTCACTCCCCAAACACTATCGACAGCATGCGGACGTGTTCTCCAAAAAGGCGGCGGAGACCCTTCCACCGCATCGCCCCTATGACTGTCCTATTGACCTCTTGCCTGGTGCTGAGCCTCCCCAGGTTTGAGTCTATCTCTCCCGGAGACAGAGGCCATTTCTCAATACATCAGGGAGAATCTGACAAGAGGATTCATTAGGAAGTCAGTGTCTCCAGCGGGGGCGGGATTCTTCTTCGTCCAGAAGAAAAGTGGGGAACTACGTCCTTGCATTGATTACAGGGGTCTTATTGCCATCACCGTTAAGAATAAGTATCCTCTGCCCCTGATATCAGAGCTGTTTCATAGGCTACGGGGAGCGAGGGTGTTTTCCAAACTTGATCTGCGGGGGGCTTACAACCTGATTCGCATCCGTGATGGGGACGAATGGAAGACGGCATTTAACACCAGGGATGGGCACTATGAATACCTGGTGATACCTTTCGGCCTCTGTAATGTCCCGGCCGTCTTCCAAGACTTTGTGAACGATATCTTCCGGGATATGCTTACCACCTCGATTGTAGTCTATCTGGATGATATTCTCATCTACTCTCCAGATATTGACTCCCACCGTAGAGATGCTTGCAAAGTTTTCGATCGCCTGCGGGCAAACTCCCTCTATGCCAAGTTGGAGAAGTGTGTGTTTGAACAGGAGTCCTTGTCTTTCCTGGGCTATATCATCTCCGCCCGGGGATTGGCCATGGACCCTGCAAAGCTACTGGCGATGATGGACTGGCAGGAACCTCATTCTCTCAAAGCGATGCAGCGCTTTATGGGGTTCATAAATTACTATCGCCAATTCATCCCCCACTTCTCTACTTTCGTAGCACCCTTGGTAGCCCTCACCAAGAAGGGTGCAAATCCCAACTTGTGGTCGGAACCGGTCTCCAAGGCCTTCTCCTCCATTAAGTCCCATTTCGCTAGCGCTCCCATTCTACATCGCCCCGATGTAGATAAGCCCTTCATCCTGGAAGTGGATGCCTCTTCCGTCGGTGCTGGAGTGGTCCTGTTTCAGAAGGACACGCAAGGTCAGAAGCACTCATGCTTCTTTTTCTCCAAGACCTTCACACCGGCAGAGCGGAGTTATGCCTTCGGGGACAGGGAGTTGCTAGCAATGAAGTTGGCCTTCTCGGAGTGGAGACACCTCCTGGAGGGGGCTCGCCACCCTTTCCAGGTGTTCACCGACCACAAAAACTTGGTGTATTTGCAAACAGCCTAGCGGCTAAACTCTCACCAGGCCAGATGGTCTTTGTTCTTTTCCCGGTTCCACTTCACCCTCCATTTTCTCTCTGGGGAGAAGAACGTCTGGGCCGATGCTCTCTCCCGCTCCGTGGTGTCATCGGAGGAAGAGGAGGAGGAGCCTCGGCTGATCATCCCGTCCGAGAGCCTGAGGACTATGGCTCCGGTTGCCCTTGAGTCAGAACCTCCGGGCAAGACATTTGTCCCTGCCCGTCTGCGACCGGAGGTCCTCTCTTGGGCTCATTCGTCCAGGGTGGGAGGACATTTCGGGAAAAAACGGACCTCTGAGCTTTTGGCGAGGACGTACTGGTGGCTGCATATGGCCCGTGACATCAGGGACTATATTCAGGCATGCGTCTCTTGCGCCCAGAATAGGTCCTCTCGGCAGCGGCCCGCTGTGCTTCTTTTTCCTCTGCCGGTAGCGGACAGGCCCTAGGAGATGGTCGGTATGGACTTTGTGGTGGGGCTACCCAAGTCCAGTGGCTGCATGGTCATTTGGGTTGTCACTGACCATTTCTCTAAGATGGTGCACTTGGTACCTCTCTCCCGGTTACCTTCTGCGCGGGGCCTGGCAGTGTTGTTCATTAAGCACGTTTTCCGCCTGCATAGCATGCTGGACAAAATTGTCAGTGACCGGGGTCCTCTGTTTGCATCCCGGTTTTGGAGAGAGCTTTGTTCCCTGCTCTGCATTGAGCTGAGTCTCTCCTCGGCCTATCATCCCGAGATGAACGGGTTGGTAGAGAGAGCCAACCAGACCCTGATCACATATCTTCGACATTTTGTCTTGGCCAGGCAGGATGACTGGGCATCCTTGCTGCCGTGGGCAGAGTTCGCTTTGAACAATGCTGTGGCCAACTCCACTGGTCAGACCCCATTACTCCGAAATTCCGGTCAGCATCTGCGCGTCCCCGTGACCATGCCCGTGTCATCCACCGACTCCAGGGTGGCAGACTGGGTGGTGGAGGTACGCGACATTTGGGATCGCACCCAGGATGCTATCTGGGCTTTCAAGGAGAGAATGAGGACCTCCGCTGATGCACACCGGCGCCCTGCTCCGACTTTTGCCCCTGGCGACTTGGTGTGGCTTTCCGCCCGAAATATCAGGCTTCGGCTAGAGTCCGCTAAGTTCGCACCGCTCTACATTGGCCCCTTCAAGGTCCTCGAGCAGATCAGCTCTGTGGTCTACCATCTGGCCCTTCCATCACACTTGGCTATCTCTGATACATTCCACGTGTCCCTCCTTAAGCCTGTTCACTTGTCCCGGTTCTCTGAGTCATCTGTTGGGACATCAGACTTGTCTTCGGACGAGTTTGAGGTCAATGCCATCGTGGGATGCGAGGCAAAAAGTTTTATTTGGTGGATTGGAAGGGTCATGGTCCAGAGGCTCGGACCTGGGAGCCAGTGGAGAACATCCACGCTCCGCTCCTCTTTGCGGCGTTTGAGCATAGCGAGGCTCAGAGGGGAGGGGGTCCTAGGAGGGGGGGTAATGTTAGGCATCGGGTTCCTGCCACTGCACAGCAGGAATACAGAGTCTTGCACCCAGCGGTCTCCCATTCTTCTTCAACCGCAGTGGAGCCTACTCAGCAGATTTGTCGGTCCCAGCGCTCTGCCCAGGCCAACTCCGTGGGTTTGCTTACTGCTGCCACCTCTGGCACAGCTATGACAATGCATGCTGCTCAGCAGCGAGATTCTCCACAGACTAAGTCCTCATGTCGGGCCACTGAGCATGCCCGTGGAGTGATCTCCCATTGGAGATCGAAGGTCACGTGCTCAGGCCCTGCTCGTGTTCAGATTGGCCCATCCGAGAAGCCAGGAAGGTCCCGGACGCCCGTGGCTATAAAAGGTTCGCATGGCCGCTCGCCCATGCACTAGGATAGACTGTATTTGCAGACTATAAGGTGTGAGAGATGTATGCACGTATGAATGTATCTGGTGATTGACTCATTATGAAACCCCGACCCTTGGTACGCATGTGTTGTGCAGCCTAGCCTGCTAGCGCCCAGGCTTAGGTGTAGGTAGGTCAAGGTTTGAGTCAGACATTGGTCCTCACCAGTGATCCAGCACACCTCAGTGCACGTGCTCCACATTCCACTGCCAGCGTCTTTAGCAGCGCTCGTGGCAGCGACGCTGTGCGCTCAGTGGGCCTAGAGGGACTCTAACCCCGTCTCCTTGGGGTAGCGTTCTGTGGCCATACACTGTGCACTCTTTTAGCCGAGCTCTGTGAGCACAAACAGGCTCCGGCGTTTATGTTCAGCGGTAGTGCGGCTCTGTGAAGCAACAGAGTCCGCCCCTGTACGCACCGAGTGACGATAACCCGTGTGTGTTCTTATAGTATACCGCCATATAAAATCCGCCATTACTGAGCAGCAAGTCACCACCCCTGCACGGTGGACCCCGGGCTGCAAATGCACCTTATTACCATCTTTATTAATTTTGGCGTTCCACCAGCCCTAACAAGTTTACATCCCTGTCAAGGATATTTTTTGCAAACCCATCAACTCCCTGTATGGGAAGACAATCTATTTCAATGATTTTTCAAAAATGGACAGATTCAGCCCCACCAATTTTAAATACATCTCATGTGGAGCTCACAAAACCCGTCCAAATAAGCTGTTCAAAAAAGTTAAAGGAACAATCTCACCCATTTCCGGTAGTGTTCGTCGTCCTTTATCCAATTCATAGAGCCGGGGTCCATATATTGTCCTTACCAGTCCCTATCATGGACTGATCCTGAGGCTCCAAGACCTCTGTGCTGTCCCTGGTGGGACATCCTGCCCGTTACTCCTAACAGAAGGAAAGATATGTGCCATTCCCCTGATGAATCAAGTAATTGAGGAAATGTGTCGGGAGGCACGCAGGGTCAGTCCAGGGCTGGCTAGTGGCAGGGCTAGCTGTGGACTGTCCTTGAAAGGGCAGGAGTCTTGGGGCATCAGGATCAGTCCATGATAGGGACTGTTAGGGGCAATATATGGACCCCGGCTCTATGAATTGGATAAAGGACGACTAACACTACCAGAAATGGGTGAGATTGTTCCTTTAACTTTTTTTTAACTGCTTATTTGGACGGGTTTTGTGAGCTCCACATGAGATGTATTTAAAATTGGTGGGGCTGAATCTGTCCATTTTTGAAAAATCATTGAAATAAATTGTCTTCCCGTACAGGGAGTTGATGGGTTTGCAAAAAATATCCTTGACAGCGATGTAAACCAGTCTTTTTATGGCATTGTTTCTTTTTTTGTGCACTGCTGTATTGGTTCACTTTGGATAATGGTGAAACCCATTTTTTAAGAAAAACTTAGGATTAAAAGTTAAGTTTTAAAACTACCAATTTTGCTATATTTTTCAACTTTCTGGGATGTGGTAGTATTGTGGTAGGAGATTGCTGTTGCTTCTTTAGCAATATATTATTTTTTCTAGAGAATGCAGTCAGCATTTAACTTCTATGTAATGCCAAACTCGCCAGTCCAACATCCCAGTTGCAATATGGTATAAATACAAGAGACCCAATGAACTTTAGATTTTGAGTTTACAAATGTCAATGTCAATTTGGGGGACATTTTTGTAGTTATTTGTGCATTTACAAATAAAAATTTTTATTTTTTCAAGAATGCCTCTGAGGATTATTGCAAGTGTAAGCTGTGATCTTGGAGATACGTCCCAGGGCAATTATCAACACTATATATTACTCTGTTCAAACGACAATTAGACAGATGATGACTCCCATCACCAAC
Organism: Dendrobates tinctorius; assembly: GCF_039654945.1. NCBI lineage: Eukaryota > Metazoa > Chordata > Amphibia > Anura > Dendrobatidae > Dendrobates > Dendrobates tinctorius. The sequence goes on along the minus strand of NW_027361825.1, from coordinate 15,210,882 downwards.
AGGTTGTTGGTAAATCTCATTAATAAGATTTCGACTCAAGAGAATTAACCACCTAGCTACCGTAATTACTACATAATAGATCCTTACATCTAAAGTATGGTTCCAGAGATCTTTTGAACGGGTTCTTATATCCAATTTGAGTAGGATTTTTTGTCTGTCATTTTCCTTTCCTGTTTCTATTGATTGAATACAGTATCACTAAACATTTTAATGTATTTTGTAACAGGAATTTTTTAAATATTCCAATATTGTTTATGGAGAGGGGTTGTCTTGACATTTGTTTTTTTTATGTTCTGGAAACCCTTTAAAACACATGAAATGATCAGTCCATGATGATGAGGTTTTTTGGATTTTTTCTGTTCCATTTTTTAATTAAGGATATTTTATTAAAAACAATTATGAGAAGGGACACGTTTGAGATTGAATTAAAATATTATATTTCATGGTTATTTGATATGTTCTCAATTTTAAACTTTTTTACAAAAACATGGTAGGTACAATGATGGAACTTCTTCACTACAGGGATGAAGTAATAAGTAGTGCAAAGGGCCTCAACTCGACAGCTAATATAGCCAGAAAAAATTAGCAAAGGCTACTCAAAATCACTACCTTTCATATCTGCTTTTCCCCCTTTTTTGGATTCATCAGCGCTAGCGGTGACGGAGCCTCAGACGCTGCAGCCCGCATCCGAGGCTCCGTCAGTGAATGGCGGCACATCGCGATCGCGAATTGTGGTGTAGCGCAGTCCATTAAATGGACTGCTATAACGCAGTGTGACCCCAGCCTGAAGCTAGAGATAATAACCATGTTTTGCTCAGCTGAGGAAATTTGTTTTACTCCATTGCTGAGTGAGCAGATCAAGTATGTTTATTCACAGTGCTGTTCCTCTGACAGTTAACCCACATGTATCAAGCAGCGCTTTTTTATGCTGCAGCCCTTCATTATGCTGCAGCCCACTCTGGGACAGGATGAGGATGGATAGCATACTTGAAATATGTGATTACAAATGATGTGTGTAAAAACCAAAAATAGCACAGAATATGATTCTAAGTCATTGAATGTCACTATCTAAACAAATACTGCTTGATAGTATGTGGTGGTAATCATTTTATCACATTCTCGAAGAATATCTTAATTTTTTTTTTAATTTTTATTTTACTTTTCTTTTTCTACTATATTCAAACATAAACAGTATAATAAAAATACAATATCAGAAAAATTACACACCAAAGATAGTGCTGCAGCCTTGGTTCCTTAACTTCCCCTAGGAAGTTAAGTACCATAGTTATTAACCTTTCCATTAACAAGTATGACTTTACTGTATAATACTGTTTAATATTTTAAATTATGTTATTGATGTATTATGTTTTGTTTATAAAATTTTTGATCATTTCAACAGGTAACAACATGGAAATTATACAAAAAAATCAAACTTTTGTCATGTTCTTCATTATTAAAGGCATTTCAGATGCTCCAGAGCTGCAGATAATAATCTTCTTTTTAGTTCTTCTTATTTATCTCCTAACCATTGGTGGCAACATGATCATTCTGTTCTTGGTCTGCCTGGATCCAAAACTACACACGCCTATGTACTTCTTCTTGGCCAACTTGTCTGTATTAGACATGTTCTCCACCACCGTGACTCTTCATAATATCCTTATCATTTTTATAACGGGGGATAACAGGATCTCCTATGAGAGTTGCATTTGTCAGATGTACTTTTCTGGGTTTATGATATGTGATGAGTTCCTATTTCTAACTGCTATGAGCTATGATCGCTATGTTGCTATTTGTAATCCTTTGAGATACCACAGGGTCATGAACCGCAGACTCTGCATTGTTCTTGCAATTTGCTGTTGGCTGTTGGGAATGATAGAGGTGATACCTTACATGATTTTGCTTTTGGCCATTACCTGTTATAAATCTAATGTAATAAATCACTTCTTCTGTGATCTTGTACCTCTCATGATATTGTCCTGCAGTGATACTTCAACCCTTGAGATCTTGACCTTGACAGAAGGTCTTCTGCTCCTTACTTTAACACCATTTATTTTGAAGTTCATATCTTATGTCTTCATCATTTCCACCATACTGAAGATACATTCCAGCACAGGTAGACGGAAGGCCTTCTACACCTGCTCATCACACCTCACGGTGGTCATTCTGCTTTACTCAATCCTCTTGTTCCAGTATTTGACACCTACATCATTAGATACTTCAAAGTCCAATAAGTTCTTTTCCCTATTTAACACAGCTGCTATCCCTATCTTAAATCCTCTAATTTACAGCTTAAAAAATAAAGATGTTAAGTCAGCCATGATACGAACATTAAGATATATTAATAGTTACAGGATGTCTACGTGAGATGTGCTCAATTGTTACATAGAAAATTGCATAGGACAGCTTCAAAATTAGGTAACATGTTTTCAAGCAGGGGAGAAGTTTTTTATGTCATATATCATTACAATGTCTTTGCTGTCAATGCTATTTAGAAAATGTTAAAATATTCACCAGTATCCATGTGATTTCTTATATTGGCACCAGTTATTATTTATTTTTACAACACCATTGATCCCATATTTCTGTACATGAGAAGGGGTTGCATACAAAATATTAATTACAGTGAACAAACTGACAGTGACAGACTGATTGAGAAAGGAAAGGTAATTACCCCTGTGGGCTTACAGTCTACAGAATAATGGGGAAGGAGAAAGTAGGCTGGGGGGTTGCGGCAGTTCCGGTGATGGTAAGTTGGTTATTGCAGGCTGTAAGCTTCATTGAAGTTTTCAAGTTTTGTCTGAAAGTTCTAAATGTGTTGGATAATAATTGGATGTGTTGGGGCACAGAATTCTAGAGGATGGGGGATACTTGAGAAAAGTTTTGGAGTAGATTTGGTGGGAAATGTATGAGCATAGAGGAGAGCAGAAGGTCTAGGGAAGACCAGAGATTACGTGTCGAAAGATATGGGGAGATTAGGTCTGAGTTATACGGAGCAGACAGATTATGAACGGATTTGAATGTCAATATTACTAGCTATTAGACACTACATATTGTCCATATTGTCCCCGTGCTGGTGTTTTTATAAAAAATAAAGATCATAGGTGAAAAACCCTGCGTGGGTCAATGTGTGGTGTGTAAATGGCAATGTTACCTACTCACACTACTCCTGGCCCTGCTCTCTACCTTCTGCAGGACTGCCCATGACTCAGCACCTTTGCTCTGTGTCTGTTGCACCAATAAATTCTCCATTGTCTACTGTGTTGCAGCTAGGCAACCACCTCTCTCAGCCTGGCCTACTCCCACTATGCACAGCAGAACTGTAGCAGACAAAGTGAAGCCTAACAAGACTTATTTTGAACTTATGTCAAAGATTGATGGTGCATTACCCATCCATAAACCTGGCAGCCAAGAATAAACCATTGGTAGATGCTAAGGAAAGCAAGGCTAATTTTAGTTTTACCCTTCGCCACGGCAGCACCCACTGGAGGTATCGGATCCGCCCCATTTGGAACAGGAAACCCTACAGGAAAGATAAAAGGGGGCGGTCCGCCTCTCCTCCTCAGTTTTGGTTTCCTGTTCCAAACGGAGCCAGGATCCTTCAGGAAGCTTACCTGGGCCATGCATGCCACCTGTGCAGTCTCCTTGGGAACGGCAGGGGCTGCGGTCCGGAGGCAGCGTCGGGGGAGACTCCACTAGACGGCTCCCCCCTCGTCTGGCAGGTGGTGGGTGATGACCGGGTCCGGGGTGGGCCGCCCGGTCTCACCCAGGAGTGCGCCGGGGAGGCACCAAGGCGCCGCCGCTGCCCGGGTAAGTGCGCCTGTGGCGCGAAGAAAAAAAAAAAAAGGAAAAGAAGCTCCCGTGAGGCAGCGGTGGCGGTGGGCGCAGGCCGCAGAGAACAGGCGGGGGCGCGGTGGCCGGCCGGCGTGGAGACTCCTTAACCCCGGAAGTAATGATTGAACTTCCGGGGTAGGATGGCTGAGCGCGATGGCGCATGTGCGGGGAAATCCCGGGGAGGAGCGACTTCTGGGGAGAGAAAAAAAAAAAAAAAGAGAAGACCAATTTAAAGCAGCACGCAATCTATTTAAACAGCGCGCAGCTGAGCAGGGACAAGCCATGTTGTCCCCAATGGAAGCGCACGCTCCAGCAGGAGATTCTGCGGGGGGGCAGCTCCACCAGGGACCGCAACACTAGGACAGACACCGGGCGCAGGAGCGAAACTGGAGAGTCAAGACCTAGGACAGGATCTCAGCCATCTGATCTGGTAATATAAGGCTTCACTGGGTGAGTGTGCAAAGTATATACTCTGCCTACTAAGCTGACCTCTCCACCCCCTCCCCCCCCCGCCTTGGTGTCCCCTTCTAGACCAAGAAAAAGGAGAAATCCAAGCATAAAGAATGTGCGTTATGCTCTGAACCTCTACCTGACTCCTACCCTAAGAAGCTCTGTAAGCAGTGCACCAGAGAGACAAAGCAGGGGGCCGCATTGTCGACAAAGGACATTAGAGCTATAATCAGGGAGGAGATACAGGCTATTAACCGCGCCAAAACTCCCTCAGAGACTGGCAGCAAAAAGCAGTTAACCCTCAGCTCAGAGTCAGAGGAAGAAGGGGGGTTAATCTCTGACTCCTCACTCACATCCTCGTCATCATCAGACATGGAGGGACGGTCATGTTTCCCCCTGGATAGTGTGGACAACCTAGTTAAATCGGTGAGAAGCACTATGGGGTGTGAGGAACCAAGGGGTGCCCAAACCGCACAAGACATAATGTTTGCGGGATTGGCGGAAAAGAAAAGGAGAGCGTTCCCGGTAATACCGGCGATTAAGGCCCTAATAAAGAGGGAATGGGAAAAACATGACCAAAGAAGTTTTCTCCCATCAGCCTCAAAAAGAAAGTATCCATATAGCGATGAGAGCTATTAAAATGGACCAAAGTGCCAAAAGTGGATGCCGTTATATCCTCTACCTCGAAACAATTGGCTATTCCAGTAGAGGACGCCGGCTTGTTGGCAGACCCGTTAGACCGCAAGACAGAATCATCATTGAAGAGGTCTTGGGAAGCTACCATGGGTATTTTTAAGCCAGCGGTAGCCAGCACATGCACCACTAGATCTATGCTCGTGTGGTTGGACCAGCTGGATCAGAAAATCGAGCAAAAGGTGTCCAGAGAAAAATTACGGGCCGCTATCCAATTAATTAGAGGGGCAGCTGCCTTTATGGCTGATGCGTCGGCGGACACTCTACGGCTGGCAGCAAGATCAGCAGCTCTGGTGAACAACGCCAGAAGGGCGTTGTGGATGAAGAGCTGGAAGGGGGACGCGCAATCAAAGGCTAAGATTTGTGCAACCCCGTGTGAGGGTGAGTTTCTCTTCGGAAAAGCCCTAGACGAGATACTCGCCAAAGCAAAGGAGAGGAAGAAGGCGTTCCCTGACTCTTCTATCCCTTTCTATAGGAGAACCTTTAAGAGGCGACCGTTTGGAAGAAGGAGGCAAACGGAAAGATCAAATAGATGGGCCGCAAAAGAAGAGAAACAAAAGGGTACCATGTTCAGGGGTCCAACATTCCGAAGGGAAAATAGAAATTAAAAAATCAGACCCACCTCTAGGGGGTAGATTACGGTTCTTTTATCCAAAATGGGAACAAATATCCTCAAACCCATGGATCTTGGTTATTATTAAAGAAGGAATGAAAATAGAATTCCTTCAATACCCTTATGATTTCTTTATCCTAACCCGCCTTAACTCTATAGCCCAACAAAAGGCCCTCGAAGAAGAGATTCGGAGCCTACTAAGCAAGGGGGTTTTAGTGGAGGTCCCAGAGGGACAGGAAGGTAGAGGCTTCTACTCTCCCTTATTTTTAATTTCCAAACCAGATGGTACGTTTAGAACAATTATTAATTTAAAGAAGCTTAATACGTTTATAAAAAATTATAAGTTTAAGATGGAATCAATCAGATCCACCATAAAGCTTCTCTTTCCAAATTGTGTGATGGCGGGAATTGATTTAAAAGATGCTTACTATCATCTTCCTATCCATAATAGATACCAAAAATATCTAAGGGTCGCAGTGGTGTTCGATGGCAAGGTCCGTCATTTTCAGTACACAGCCATGCCTTTCGTCCTCTCAACAGCGCCAAGAATCTTCACCAAGGTGATGGCAGAGGTGATGGCCTATGTTCGTCAAAAGAATACTGTAATCGTACCTTACTTAGACGACTTCCTAATAATCGGGAACTCAGATACCCAATGTACCGAAAGAGTGGCTGATGCAATCTCATCTTTGCAGGACCTAGGCTGGATCATCAATATACAGAAGTCCAGGCTCATTCCGCAATCCCTCCAGATGTTTTTGGGGTTCCAATTGAACTCCATAACCCAGAAATGTCTACTTCCTCAGGTAAAGATAGCACTAACAAAAGAGAAAGTAGAGGCAGCCATAGATAGACCACGCATGTCTCTGAGAGGGGCAATGTCGCTATTGGGGTCGCTAGATTCCTGTGCCCCTGCAGTCCGGTGGGCCCATTATCATGTCCGCACACTTCAGCATCCTCCAGGAGGAGAAGCGACATGGTGGTCACCTTGAGAGCAAGATAACTCTAACTCAGGAGGTCTTGACTTCTCTGGAATGGTGGTTAGATGATGACCATCTATCCTCAGGAGTCCCATGGGTCATAGTACCATCTGGTATCCTAACCACCGACGCTAGCCCCCAAGGCTGGGGAGCCCATATGGGGAATAGCTTTTGTCAAGGAAGATGGAATAGAGAGGAAAGAGAATACTCGTCTAATTAAAAAGAACTGACAGCAGTATACTATGCTCTACATCATTTCCTTCCACAGCTTCAACAGAAACATGTCAGGATCCTGTCGGACAACACCACCACGGTGGCCTACATAAACAGACAAGGAGGTACTCGATCAGAGACTCTGATGTCTTCTGCGGCAAGAATCTTAAACTTAGCCGAAAGCAATTTGTTGTCCCTCTCAGCTCTTCATATCAGAAGAGAGGACAACCAAGAAGCAGATTTCTTAAGCCGACACACACTTCGGCAAGGGGAGTGGTGCCTCAATCGCCAGATCTTCCAGGACATAGTAGCTCTATGGGGGCATCCTCAAGTGGACCTCTTCGCCACAAGGGAAAACAGACAAACAAAAACCTTTGCTTGCCTGTCTCCAGCAGATCACCCAGACATACTGGATGCCCTCCAGGCCACATGGAAATTCAAACTGGCATACGCCTTCCCGCCATTGATTCTCCTGCCAGAAGTGATTCGGAAAATCAGAGAGGAAAAGGCGAGAGTAATCCTGATAGCACCTTTCTGGCCCAAGAGACCGTGGTTCTCGTGGCTACGAATTATGTCAGTGACAGATCCTTGGGTTCTCCCCTCAAACTCCAACCTACTCTCCCAAGGCCCTTTCTTCCACCCTCAAGTGAACAACTTACACTTGACGGCGTGGAACTTGAAAGGCACCTATTAAGATCAAGAGGGTTTTCGCAATCATTAATTACTACGCTTCTACAGAGCAGGAAGCAGTCCACAACCCAAATTTATAAAAGAATATGGAAAAAATTCCTACAGTTTCATACAGCATCTCATACAGCAGAAGTCCCGATAGTTCCTATCTTAGAATTCCTACAAAAAGGGAAGGAATTGGGCTTGTCAGTAAACACACTGAAAGCACAGGTGTCTGCGTTGGGGGCGCTGTATGGCCATAATATAGCAGGGAATAAGTGGATATCACGATTCATTACAGCATGTGAAAGAATAACTCCGGTTCACATACCCACAATCCCTACATGGGACTTAAACTTGGTGTTAGACGCCCTGACAGAAGAACCTTTTGAACCGATAGATACGATATCCCTTAAATATTTATCATTTAAGACGGCCCTCTTGGTAGCACTGACATCCGCTAGGAGAGTGGGTGATATCCAGGCCCTGTCCATAGATCCACCCTTTTTGCAGGTATATCGGGATAGATTAATATTAAAGCCAGACCCCTCATACCTGCCTAAGGTATCAACAAAGTACCATAGGTCTCAGGAGATACTCCTCCCAACCTTCTTTGAAGATCCCTCCACTCCGGAAGAGCAGAAATTCCACACTTTGGACGTCAGAAGAACTGTCCTAAATTATATTGAAAGGTCCGCGAGCTGGAGGCAGTGTAGGGCTCTCTTCATTTCTTTTCAGGGCCATAAAAAAGGGTATGGAGTCACAAAGAGCACCATTTCCCGATGGATCAGGGATGCCATTCGTTTAGCCTACTCTGCAAAAAATGAAGAACCTCCGGAAGACATCAGAGCACATTCCACCAGAGCAATGGCGGCCTCCTGGGTGGAGAGGGGAGACGTTCCAATTGAAACCATATGTAAGGCGGCAATTTGGTCATCCCCTTCTACCTTCTATAGACACTATAGACTTGACCTTTCATCTACTTCTGACCTAAGCTTTGGCAGGACTGTCCTTGGCACGGTGGTCCCACCCAGGTGATGGTCTCTGGAATCTCTCCAGTGGGTGCTGTCGTGGCGAAGGGTAAAAAGCCGGATTACTTACCGGTAATGCTCTTTTTACTCTTTGTCCACGACAGCACCCGCTCACTTCCCTCCCTGATAGAAATATCAATATTAAAAGTATATCTGCTAAAGTTGGATAAGTAAAGTTATAAGTACAAGACATTGCCTAATCCTTGGCGGTCCTCCTGGTACTCTGAAATGCAAAACTGAGGAGGAGAGGCGGACCACCCCCTTTTATCTTTCCTGTAGGGTTTCCTGTTCCAAATGGGGCGGATCCGATACCTCCAGTGGGTGCTGTCGTGGACTCATTAAAAGAGCATTACCGGTAAGTAATCCGGCTTTTCTCAACCACAATGTACATCTTCTAGGATTGTGGGGTCGTACCACCTAAAGTATGCATATTGCAGGTTGACAAATACTGTTCTGCGACAGCTAATCTTCATAAATTACTGCTTATCTAAATAGAATTGTTAGGTGGTTCATCAGTGATAAATTTTATCTGAGGGTCAAAAGCTAGGACTGGTAAGTATCACCTTGAGGTCATTAATTGCATCAAATCTAATGTAATCAATCACTTCTCCTGTGATCTTGAACAATTTTCTTGAACTGAGATTCCAGTCTTGATATTTTTGACTATTATTCACTAAGGCCCCAATTCTTTAAAGCTTTTTGCCAAAAAAAGGTGTAAAAAGCTTTGAAAAGTCACAACATTTTTGTGCAATGCAAGACTGCGCAAAAATTGTTGCGACTTTTGATGTTTCCACCAAGCCATAACAAAGTGGGTAGAGCTGGGGCAGGAATGGGGCTTCAAGACCCTCGCTCCTCAAATTATAATCTCTGACTGCAGTAAGATTTGTGGGAAGGCAAACACAATCTGGCATTTCACCAAGCCCCTCATCAAGACTGGTCTGAAAAACACTGGTCTTGATGAATTGGGACCTAGGTGTCTTTTTTACCTATAGACAATTCTCCTATGATATTGCTTCTTATATATTTATAAACTTGACCATAACAGAAGTATATATTCCTTAAACAGTGTTAGAAGCCAACATGGACAATGTACAGTATATATAAGAAAACTGATCTCACAATTGAATCCATAAACTCGATAACACCAAAGGCCTATATCAAAGAGATTATGAGCTGTAAGACTGGGGGTTACAAAACCTGTAAGGCAGGAAGGCATTGTGTGTCTTGTGGTGTGGTGCCTTTTGCTCTGTTGATAGAAAGCACCTACATCTCAGATGGACATCTTATCTGGCCTCTTGGAAGGTACATAACCCCTGTGGTATTTTAATTACAATTTACAAACCATGGTTCTGGATGGACATCTTGCCTCCAGCCTAAATGAAATTTGAACTTATCCTCAGGCTTGTTTGACACAAGAACCATTTGGCTAAATATACAAGTACGCCATCTGTAGGAAGATGAAGACCATTGCACTCACGTGTGACCCTTGACTGACTCTCTTATCCATTCTTGACCTTTTTCTGCAGAAAAACCTCCTCTGTTGGCATAAAAGAAACAGCGTCAAAAAAGCATGTTTTGTTACGCTTTTTGCTGCATTTTTCAGGATCCCAAAGTTCAGTTTTGCTTCCAACACAAAAGCATGAGCATAGGTTACCAATACAAGACATATAGTCATGGAAAAGTACACATACAAATGTAACAGCTGAGGGAAGTGACTTGATCTGGAATAATCAGGGCCGCAATCAGGGCATTACTGCCCTGATTGGCGTATGGGGCCCAGTCAGCAGAGGGAGCCCGCATCGGGCCTCCTCTCTTCTGCTGATCGGGTACCAACGGCAGGATTTTGCCAGTGCAGTAACTGAACCCTGCATCCGAGATGCATGATTCAGTTACTCTATAGCCGAACGGGCCCGGGCCCACATGGTAATAGTTAAAGTCGACAGCCAATCGGAGGCTGGCAGCTGACGTCAGCGTGCACGTCGCCGGCGTCTGACGTCATTATCATTCGCCGGCGAGTGTGTGCAAAGTATGCTAATTTACTGAGATTTTGGGTTTTCATTGGCTGTAAGCCATAATCATCAACATTAACAGAAATAAACACTTGAAATAGATCACTCTGTTTGTAATGACTCCATATAATATATGAGTTTCACTTCTTGCATTGAAGAACTTAAACAAATTAACTTGATGATATTCTAATCTTGTGAGAAGAACCTGTGTATGCACTATTGCATTTACTTATTTACTTACAGCGGGGTATATGTTAATTTTATTTCTGTCTGGGGTTTTATTTTCCTTATAATTACCATAGATATGCAAATTTTTGTTATATTAATGCATTGTAACTTTTTTTCTACTGGTGGAACCCTTCTCACTTTCTCTAATAGTTCAGTGAGTTATTAGGTTAATTCCCAAGCAAAAGGTCACTGGTTCAAACTGAGTGGCAGCCATGAAGAAGATTTCTCAAGAAAAGAGAAACAGCAACATCCATCGATAGTGATTCAGTTTAACCGAAGGAGATTGCAGCTGGATATTTTTAAGTACAGCTATGGCCAATAGGTGTCATAAGTTGCCCTTCTCTTTTATTCATGTGTTTGGAATTTTCTGTTCCCCAAATGGTTAATTGTTCAGAATTTCCCCTTCTTTCTGCCTGGGCAACAAAATGTAACCATATTTCCAGCCTTCTCTGGAGTAGCTCACACCTGCTCAGCTCTTTGCAAACCATTGCTTATAACACGCAGATTCTGGTAAGGATAATGCAATTATTAGTTATGCATCCCTGTTAGCAGTCATAATGCAGCCCCCTATGATGTTTGCATTGCATGCTCAGCTCCTGTGATGTTATTTCACTGCATGCAGGGCCCTATAATGAGGCCATTTGAGCCTGTGGCTCAGGTGGCAGACAGCTGCTGGGCTCAGGGGGTGGCATTATGTGCTCTGCTACCTGCAGCACCTACAATTTAGCCTGAACGCTGGTGCTGCTGGTAACATGCAAAGGCTTGTAATTGATGAGGTCACAGGAGGGAAGGAGTCAGGGCCCCGATCATGTGACCCCTGTCGGGATCCCTCAGATTACTCTTTCATCTGAAGGACCGATGTTCTTAGGTGTGAAGCATCATATGTCTCTAATTAAATCAGCTCCGTCGAGAAGAACTACACAGACACCAGCTGTATAAAACCACTCGGGATGCCTCTCAAGACGCCTCTGGCTTATCAGTTAGGCTTCCGTCTTTTATAGTAAAGAATTTAAACATTTTACAGACATGCGCAGTACAAATGATTTTACAACTTGTTTTCGACAAAGAAAGTCATTTAGGCGAAAAAGCAGAGGTATTTGACCTTGGTTCACAAGGGAGATGTCTGAGACATCTCCTCGAAGAACAGATAAGGTTTTAAACAAGAGAATGCAACATAGACAGAACTCAATTTAACTCCTTCAGTTCCTATCACCCCTGACTCCTTCCCTCCTGTGACCTCATCACAGGTCCTGTGCTGTGCGCATCAGCCCTCGGTCTATTGATCATCTCCATCCCTGCTCTCCTCTGCCGCTATGTTCTATTCTCTGCCACAGGACATGTGATGAGGTCACAGGAGAGGAGAAGTCGAGGTCACATGATCAGGGGCCTCAGTGTATGCAAGACTCTGCTGTGCTGGTTTGTCATCATGCTGAATGAGGGAAGTTGTTTTTTTGTATATATTCTTTATTTAGAAAAATGAGGGAAGTTTCTGTGTGGGGTCAGGAGGGGTTTACAGGGTGGATGTAGCAGACCCGCACGTGTGCAAGGTGTACGGAGCAGAGCCATGTGTGTGCGAGGTGTATGGAGCGGAGCCGCGTGTGTATGGGGTGTACAAAATGGAGCCCTGTGTGTACGAAGTGTACGGAGCTGAGCCGTGTGTGTATGGAGTAGAGTCGCGTGTGTGCGAGGTGTACGAAGCAAAGCCGCATGTGTACAAGGTTTAGTGAGTGGAGCCATGTGTGTACAAGGCATACAGAGCATGGCCATGAGTGTAAAAGGTGTACGGAGCAGAGCCGCATGTGTACGAGGTTTACGGAGTGGAGCCATGTGTGAACTGAGTGGAGCCGTGTGTGTGCAAAGTGTACAGAGCGCAGCCGCGTCTGTACAGAGCAGAGCAGCATGTGTACGGGGTGTACGGAGTGGAGCTGTGTGTGTGCGAGGTGTATGGAGCAAAGCTGCATGTGTACAAGGTTTACGGAGTGGAGCCGTGTGTGTACAAGGAGTTCAGAGTGCAGCCACGTATGTAAAAGGTTTACAGAGCAGAGCCGCATGTGTATGAGGTTTACGGAGTGAAGCCATTTGTGTACTGAGAGGAGCCGTGTGTGTGCGAGGTGTACAGAGTGGAGCCGCGTGTGTACGAGGTGTACGGAGCAGAGCCGCGTGTGTACGGGGTGTATGGAGTGGAGCCGTGTGTGTACGGAGCGGAGCCGCGTGTGTACGGAGCGGAGCCGCATGTATAAGGGTTGTACGGAGTGGAGCTGTGTGTGTATGGGGCGTAAAAAATGGTGCCCTGTGTGTACGAAGTGTTCGGAGCTGAGCCGTGTGTGTATGGAGCGGAGCAGAGCCATGTGTGTACGGAGTGGAGCCACATGTGTATGAAGTGGAACCATGTGTGTACGAGGTGTATGGAGCAAAGCCGCATGTGTACAAGGTTTAAGGAGTGGAGCCATGTGTGTACAAGGTGTACAGAGCGTGGCCACATGTGTAAAAGGTGTATGGAGCAGAGTCGCATGTGTATGAGGTTTACAGAGTGGAGCCTTGTGTGTGCGAGGCATAAAAAGCGAAACCATGTGTGTATGAGGTGTGCGGAGCCATACGTGTACAAGGTGTATGGTGGGGAGCATCCATACCTCCCAGCGGGACAGTCCCGATTTTGGGAGAGTCAGCCTCTCTGCCCCGGCCGGGAGCTTACTTTTCCCGTGGACACAGGAGTACACGGCGGAGCCCTGAGGAGCACTTTAAAATTCGCACATGACGTTCCACCGGAAGTGACATGCTAGAAGCTGACCGGAAATGAGGTAATTTCGGGAGGAGATTGTGATGGAACCATGGAGGTACTTCAGGGAATGCTTCAGATCCATCACCGTGTCCTCCGACAGCGTGGACAGCGGGATTGCCTTGGACTCGGGGATGCTGGCTATGTGAGCGGATCATGATATGTCCTGCATCAGGAGGCTCAAGGTGGGCACTACAATGGGAGCCAGGATGCTATAGTATCTTTATAGAATCTTTCTTTCTTTCTCTGCTCTAATCTTTCTTTTTTCTTTCTCTCTCTGTTTTTTCTTTCCTCTCTTTCTCTCTCTCTTCTTTCTTTCTCTCTGTTCTTTCTTTCCCCTCTTCCTTTATCTCTCTCTGTTCTTTCTTTCTTTCCCCTCTTTCTTTCTCTAATCTTTCTTTTTCTCTTTGTTCTTTATTTCTTCCTTTCTCTCTGTTCTTCATTTCTCTCTCTGTTCTTCATTTCTCTCTCTCTTCTTTGTTTCTCTCTCTGTCCTTTCTTTCCCCTCATTCTTTCTTTCTATCTCTCTGTTCTTTCTTTCCTCTCTTTCTCTCTCTGTTCGTTTTCTCTCTGTTCTTTCTCTCTCTGTTCTCTTTCTTTCCCATCTTTCTTTCTCTCTCTGTTCTTTCTTTCCCCTATTTCTTTCTCTCTCTGTTCTTTCTTTCCCCTCTTTCTTTCTTTCTTTCTTTCTGTTTTTTATTTCCCCCCTCTTTCTCTCTGCCTTTCTGTTCTTTCTTTCTCCTATTTCTTTATTTCTCTCTCTGTTCTTTTTTTTGTCCACTATTTTTTTCCTCTGTTCTTTTTGTTTCTTTTTTCTTTCTCTTTGTTCTTTCTTTCTTTCCCCTATTTCTTTTTCTTTCTTTCTTTTTTTCTTTCTTTCCCCTCTTTCTCTGTTCTTTCTTTCGCTCTGTTCTTTCTTTCTCTTTTTTCCCCTCTTTCTTTCTCTCTGTAATCTTTCTTTCTCTCTATAATCTTTCTTTATCTCTCTGTTCTTTCTCTCTCTCTGTTCTTCCTTTCTTTCTCTGTTCTCTTTCTTTCCCTTCTTTCTTTCTTTCTTTCTCTCTCTCTGTGTTCTTTCTTTGTTTTGCTTTCTTTCTCTCTATTCTTTCTCTCTGTTCTTTCTTTCCCCTCTTTCTTTCTCTCTCCTTCTCTGTTCTTTCTTTCCCCTCTTTCTTTTTTTTCTCTCTATGTTCTTTTTTTCTGCCCCTCTTTCTTTCTTTCCCCTTTCTTTCTTTCCCCTTACTTTCTCTCTCTGTTCTTTCTTTCCCCTATTTCTTTCTCTCTCTGTTCTTTCTTTCCCCTCTTTCTTTCCCCTCTTTCTTTCTGTTTTTTATTTCCCCCTCTTTCTCTCTCCCTTTCTGTTCTTTCTTTCTCCTCTTTCCTTATTTCTCTCTCTGTTCTTTTTTCTGTCCATTTTTTTCCTCTCTGTTCTTTTTGTTTCTTTTTTTCTTTCTCTTTGTTCTTTCCCCATTCTCTGTTCTTTCTTTCGCTCTGTTCTTTCTTTCTCTTTCTTTCCCCTCTTTCTTTCTCTCTGTAATCTTTCTCTCTCTAATCTTTCTTTATCTCTCTGTTTTTTCTCTCTCTCTGTTCTTCCTTTCTTTCTCTGTTATCTTTCTTTCCCTTCTTTCTTTCTTTCTTTCTTTCTCTCTCTCTCTGTGTTCTTTCTTTGTTTTTCTTTCTCTCTCCTCTATTCTTTCTTTCCCCTCTTTTTTTCTCTCTATGTTCTTTTTTTCTGTCCCCTCTTTCTTTCTCTCTCTGTTCTTTCTTTCTCTCTGTTTCTTTCCCCTCTTTCTTTCTCTCTCTTCTTTCTTTCTCTGTTTTCTTTTTTCTCCCTCTGTTCTTTCTTTCTTTTCCTCAGTACCAGTCAGTGTGCCCACAGTACCGGTAGAATAAGAGGGGTAGGAAACTAGGTGCAACTGGTCACATTGATCCTTTCATACTTTTTACTGGTGTATAATCATATGCCCTAGCACCCCCATGAAGTGGGCCAGCCCCAAACAACAGGGGACAAACAAATCACTATTACTATCAGTCCAAGTGGACAATTATATATGTAAAGTTAATGATGTCCCTGTGCCAAGCAGTGCGGAGGATCAGAATACGCTGAGGAGACCAGAGCAGCGGGGTATGGTGAGAAGAATTATATGGGGCCCATTATACTGTATGAAGTAATATATGGTGCCAATTATACTGTATGAAGTAATATATGGGGCCCATTATGCTGTATGAAGTAATATATGGGGCCCAATATACTGTATGGAACATTATATGGGGCCCATAAAACTGTATGCAGTAATATATGGGGCCCATAATACTGTGTGGAGCATTATGTGGGGATAAGGGATGACTTTCTGTTTGTTGTGGATCTGACCGCTGGGACCCCATGATCCTGGGAAACGTAGCTTTGAAGAGCACCATGTAAATGGAGCTGTGATCAATCATACACACTGTGGCGCCATTCACATGTGGCTCTTCAAATAACTCCTTTAAGAGAGTGATGAGGGGATGACAAAGTATTGCAAAAATTCACTGATTGGGGCTGATGAGTGTTATAGTTTGTGGGCTGGTGGGATTTGTGTGGCAGGGCTGAATTTTTGTCCCAGTCCGGCCCTGTGCCAGGCCTACCATTGCCATTAAGGACCCTTGTTCTGGATACTTCTGTGTTGTTCTTGTATGTGCGTGTGATGGCGCTGACATCCTTGTGTTTGGACACCTTTTTTTCTATTTATCTAAATCAAAATGTCCACTATTGTACTCAGTTTTACAGGATAGATATAAAAATTTACTTTGTGTGCGGGGGGAGGGGTCATTTTGCTGTTCGCCTCAGGCAGCAGAGAGGCTAGGTTCACCCCTGACTGCATGTTTGTTATAAGCACCCTCTAGTTAAGCATCCTCTGTTCAGTCAAAGCTTGCAACCATTAGGTGTTTTAGACATCTTTCTCCTTGCTGTTGTGTCTGTTATATTGCCCAGCTCTTATATAATGCATGATAACAGCATCCTGTATCATTGCTGCTGTTGTGATAATACCCTGCATTGCTATTACCTGCCAGTATTTGTGTATTGCATACTGTCTTTCAGTACTGACATGCTGTATTATCTGTCTCTTGTAGTTTTTACCTGAATCATCCACATTTTGTACAACAATCTGCTGAATCATCTATAACTTTGTACAACAACCCCCGATCTCATCTACTCTACTATACATCTGTTATCATCTCCCATTGTTGTCCATATCATCCCAATAAATAATAGACTAAAGGGGGTTTTACACATAGCGATATCGCTAGCAATATCGCTAAAACGTCACTGGTTTTGTGACGTTATAGCGATATTGCTATGTGTGATACTTACCTCCAACCGGCTCCCCCGCTGGCCATCGCTGATCGCGCGAGATCGGGCTGCTCCATTTCTCGTCGTCTGCTTCCTCCTGGGCGAGATGAGCGACACGTGGAGGCGGGCGGGAGGACGCCAGGATCGCTGTGTGTGAAAGGTGAGTATCGTGCGCTGCGTCGCTGCTGCATCGCTGTGAGGTCTTTCTGTGTGAAAGCTCACTAGTAGAGTTGAGCGACTTTTGGTTTTTTAGGGTCGCGTTTCGTTTCGTGAAACCCGACTTTTCCAAAAGTCGGGTCGAGCAAGATCCTCCGATTATAGGGAAAAGTCGGGGTCGTCCCGAAACACGAAACCCAATGTAAGTCAATGGGGAATAAAAGTCGGCAGTGAGAGGAGGACAGGAAACACACCTACAGTGCCCATTTGAATGCCAAAAGCATCAATTCTTCTTACTTAAGCTTGTCAACCTTAATTAACTTCATAATACAAGTTACGCACTGAAAAATGGGGGTTATTTGGCTAAAGTTGTGGGGGGGGAGGGCTGGCTGCAGGTTTTCATGTGCCCTGGGCGAAAGAGCGCCCCTTTTAACACATACCACAACTCATCATGCTCCGATACGGCAGATAAATAGCGGTATAGTACAATGAAAAACACCTCACTTTTTACATCTCATGACGAGGCCCATCTATTTCTCCATACAGAATCATTGGTCCCATATAATGTTTGAAACAGTATATGATGAGCTCCACATAATGCTACAGTATATGTTGGTCCCCATGGATGAAGCTCCACTGTCTTATGGGCCCAAATAATGCTCCAAACATAATGGGCCCCATTTCTAATGCTCTAGTGTATAATGGGCCCTGTAAATGCTGCTCCAGTGTCTGATGTCCACCTTTGGAATGTTCCAGTGTATGGTGGGCCCCATCTATCATTCTCCAGAGTATAGTGCTCCCCAAAAATTGCTGTCCCAACATTGAAAACAATCAAATAAGTCTCCTCACTAGGGAATCCCTGTACTTGTCTGGACAGGTGCTGTAGCTTGCTTAACAGCTCGCCAGCCGTTCTCACGCCCAGTATGGATTGCACGTGATTGCACAAAGGTTAGAAAGGGTACCGTATCCCTGGATAACATGTATGGATAGCGTACACATTCAAAATATATGTCTCAGGAGGCAGGCTCAGATGGTGTCAGGCCCAGTATGGATTGCACGTGATTGCACAAAGGTTAGAAAGGGTACCGTATCCCTGGATAACATGTATGGATAGCGTACACATTCAAAATATATGTCTCAGGAGGCAGGCTCAGACGGTGTCAGGCACAGTATGGATTGCACGTGATTGCACAAAGGTTAGAAAGGGTACCGTATCCCTGGATAACATGTATGGATAGCGTACACATTCAAAATATATGTCTATACAGCATGAGGCAGGCTCAGACGGTGTTAGGCCCAGTATGGATTGCACGTGATTGCACAAAGGTTAGAAAGGGTACCGTATCCCCGGATAACATGTATGGATAGCGTACACATTCAAAATATATGTCTATACAGCATGAGGCAGGCTCAGACGGTGTTAGGCCCAGTATGGATTGCACGTGATTGCACAAAGGTTAGAAAGGGTACCGTATCCCCGGATAACATGTATGGATAGCGTACACATTCAAAATATATGTCTATACAGCATGAGGCAGGCTCAGACGGTGTTAGGCCCAGTATGGATTGCACGTGATTGCACAAAGGTTAGAAAGGGTACCGTATCCCCGGATAACATGTATGGATAGCGTACACATTCAAAATATATGTCTATACAGCATGAGGCAGGCTCAGACGGTGTTAGGCCCAGTATGGATTGCACGTGATTGCACAAAGGTTAGAAAGGGTACCGTATCCCCGGATAACATGTATGGATAGCGTACACATTCAAAATATATGTCTCAGGAGGCAGGCTCAGACGGTGTCAGGCACAGTATGGATTTGACGGCCCAGATTACACAGCGGAGGAGCAGGGAGAGGTAAAGATTGCAAATGCTGGGGCCCTGCCCAAGCAAGGGGGGCCCACTCGTGGGCGTCGGTACTGGCACTGGGCCCCTCATAGTACAGCGGTGTGTCTGACGGAGGGTGTGCACCACTCCATCAGAGACACTTGATTGCACTATGAGGGACCCTGTGCCAGTGCCCGCGCCCAAGAGTCGGCCTACCCACCTGTCCAGGGCAACGGCACTCGCACGGTGTCGTGCGGTAGGTGGTGACCCCGGCCATGGGGGGGGAGGCAGCACAGTTAGGGAGTTTTAGAAAGTGGCATATGTTGATGTTGGACATTCAGCTGATGCAAAAGGCGAAATAGGTGAAGTACCAGGAAAAGGTGGACCAAAGCAAGCCATTTTTCTGTCACCCTATGTGTCATCAGGGGAAGGTGGGACAAAATCCTTGGAAACCCATGCGTGGTTCATTTTAATGAAGGTTAGATCATCCACATTTTGGGTTGACAGACGGGTCCTTTTTTCTGTCAGGATTGATCCAGCTGCACTGAAGACTCTTTCCGATAGCACACTTGCAGCTGGGCAAGTGAGCTCCTGTAAGGCATATTGGGCCAATTCAGGCCAGGTGTCCAGTTTAGCGGCCCAATAGTCAAAGGGGAATGACCTGTGTGGGAGAACATCGATATGGGAGGAAAAGTAGTTTGTAACCATAGTTGACAACTGCTGTCTCCTGTCACTTTCCATCGATGCAGTATTACCAGTTGTGTGAGCGGTATTTGAAAAATCAGTCCACAACATTGTCATGAAACCCCTGTCTCCAATGCCACTTCTGCTGTGTGCACCACAAACACCTCTGCCAAGCTGCCCCCAGCCCGTACGGCTCGTGTGAGAACCATCACCGCTGCTGTGTGCTGGGAATGCCTCAAGCAACCGATTTACCAGAGTTGCTTGTTTATTAGCCAATATTAGGTCAAGGTTCTCCTGTGGCATGATGTTTTGTAAATTGCCTTTATAGCGTGGATCCAGGATGCTGGCCAACCAGCAGTCGTCATCGTTCATCATTTTGGCAATGCGGGGGTCCCTTTTTAGGATCCGCAAGGCATAATCTGACATGTGGGCCAATGTTCCCGGTGTCAATGATGCACTGCGAGTGCTGGGTGGAGGAGCACTTTCTGGCAAATCCACATCCCTCCAGTCACGCACAAACCCTGTACCAGACCTTGCCACGCCAACATTTTCACTTGCCCCACGAGATGCATCCTCCTCCCCTAAGTAATCATCCCCATCATCCTCCTCCTCCTCCTCTTCTTCCTCCACCTCGTCCAGGAGAGGTCCCTGAGCAGACAATGGCTGGATGTCATCAAGGATTCCCTCCTCCTCTTCCTCCTCATCAACATTGGCTGCATACGCCTGCTCCTTAAGGTCATAGAATCATAGAATCATAGAATCATAGAATCGTAGAGTTGGAAGGGACCTCCTGGGCCATCTGGTCCAACCCCCTGCTCAAAGCAGGATTCGCTAAATCATCCCAGTCAGATGTCTGTCCAGCCTCTGTTTGAAGACTTCCATTGAAGGAGAACTCACCACTTCTCGTGGCAGCCTGTTCCACTCATTGATCACTCTAACTGTCAAAAAGTTTTTTCTAATATCTAATCTGTGTCTCCTCCCATTCAGTTTCATCCCATTGCTTCTAGTCTTTCCTTGTGCAAATGAGAATAAAGTTGATCCTTCTACAATGTGACAGCCCTTTAGATATTTGTAGACAGCTATTAAGTCTCCTCTCAGTCTTCTCTTTTGCAAACTAAACATTCCCAAATCCTGCAACCTTTCCTCATAAGACAGGGTTTGCAGACCGGTCACCATTCTGGTCGCTCTTTTCTGAACTTGCTCCAGTTTGTTGATGTCTTTTTTAAAATGTGGTGCCCAAAACTGGACACAATATTCCAGATGAGGTCTGACCAAAGAGGAGTAGAGGGAAATAATGACTTCACGTGATCTAGACTGTATGCTTCTGTTAATACATCCTAGAATTGCATTTGCCTTTTTTGCTGCTGCATCACACTGTTGACTCATATTCAGTCTGTGATCTATTAGTATACCCAAGTCTTTTTCACATGTGCTGTCACTTAGCCCTATTCCTCCCATTCTATATATGTTTTTTCCATTTTTATTGCCCAGATGTAGTACTTTGCATTTCTCCCTGTTAAAAACCATTCTGTTAGTTGCTGCCCACTTCTCCAGTTTATTTAAATCTTTTTGAATCCTCTCTCTCTCTTCTCTAGTATTAGCTATCCCTCCTAGCTTTGTGTCATCAGCAAATTTAATCAGTTTACCCTCAATTCCTTCATCTAAATCGTTGATAAAGATGTTGAACAATACAGGGCCCAGGACAGAGCCCTGTGGTACCCCACTTGAGACATTCTTCCAACTGGATGTGCAGCCATTTACGACCACTCTTTGGGTCCGATCACTAAGCCAGTTATGAATCCACCTAACAGTTGCCTTGTCCATTCCATACTTAATCATTTTTTCAATAAGGATTGTATGAGAGACTTTGTCAAATGCTTTGCTGAAGTCAAGATATACTATATCTACAGCATTTCCTTGATCCACCCAATCAGTGATACCGTCATAGAAGGAAATTAAGTTAGTCTGACATGACTTATTAGTTACAAACCCATGCTGACTCTGTTTAATCACTTCATTCTTATCCAGGTATTGACATACATGTTGTTTAATAATTTGTTCAAAGATCTTTCCTGGTATAGAAGTCAGACTCACTGGCCTATAGTTACCTGGGTCCACCTTCTTCCCCTTTTTGAAGATAGGAACAACATTTGCTCTTCTCCAGTCTTCTGGCACTTCTCCTGTTCTCCAAGAATTTTCAAAGATTATAGAGAGGGGTTCAAAAATTTCTTCTGCTATCTCCTTCAGTACTCTGGGGTGTAATTCATCTGGACCTGGAGACTTGAATTCATTTAGGCTAGCTAAGTGTTTCCTCACTATCTTTCTGTTTATAGATATCCTGGATTCTTCTATTCCCTTAATAGGACAGTGTATAACAGTTGATGTTACATTTCCTTTCTGAGAGAAAACAGATGCAAAATAGGAATTTAAAAGTTCAGCCTTCTCAACATCCTGTCTTACCATTTCATCATTTTCATCCTGTAAAAATCCTATAGCATCTTTGACTTTTCTTTTACTTTTGACATATCCCCAAAATCCTTTATTATTGCTTTTGACATCTCTTGCAAGCCTCAATTCATTTTCAGCTTTAGATAATCTGATTTGTGCCCTGCAGGTTCTGCAGACAGCATTATATTCTTCTTTAGATATGCCTCCCTCTTTCCATTTTATAAACATTTTTTTCTTCCTTTTTAGCATGTGCTTAAGTTCTGTGTTCATCCATCCTGGTTTCCTTAACTGCTTCCTATTCTTCCCTCTTTTCGGAATTGTTAACAACTGTGCTTTGAGAATTTCATTTTTCAAGATTTCCCATCCTTCCTGGACATTTTTGTCTTTAAGGATATCCAGCCATTGGATCCCTCCAATTCTCTTTCTGAATCCCTTAAAATCTGCCTTTCTGAAATCTAACCTTGATGTCTGAGTCTTCACAGGTCTTCCGCCTCTAGTTATCCAAAATTCTAAAATAGCATGGTCGCTACCTCCTAGGGTCCCAGCCACTTTTACCTCCTCAACCATTTCCTCCCTGTTTATAAGGATTAGATCCAAGGTAGCAGTTCCCCTTGTTTTCTCCCTTACCTTTTGGAAGATAAAGTTGTCAGCAAGAGAGGATAAGAATTTCCTTGACCTGTTAGTTTTGCCTGAGAGAGATTCCCAACAAATGTCTGGATAGTTGAAATCTCCCATGACAACTATGTCATATTTTCTGGAGAACTTGGCCATTTGATGCATAAAGAGTTCATCCATAGCTTCAGCTTGCACAGGCGGCCTGTAGTAAATGCCTACAATGGTGTCCTTTCCATTGTTCTGTCCTTGTATTCTTACCCAAACAGTTTCCACAGAACTCCCAGTCTCTGAAGCTTCAATCTCTGTGCAGATATACGCGTTTCTAACATACAATGCGACACCCCCTCCTCGTTTATCAAGTCTGTTTCTTGCAAATAAGTTGTATCCTTCTAGTCTTGTATTCCAATCATGTGTATTGTCCCACCAAGTTTCAGTGATTCCAATGACATCATATTTCTTTTCCTGTGTTAGTAGTTCCAATTCTCCTTGTTTGTTGCCCATGCATTGTGCATTAGTATAGAAACATTTTAGTTTGTGATTGGTTTCTCTTTCTCCAATATTTTTATTAATTAGATTCTTTCGTCTTTGTTCTTCCTTTCCACTTCTAATAGCAGAGTTCTCAATAGCATTTGTCAGGTGTATGGCTTTTTCTGGTCTTTTGCTTCCCTTCCCATGTTGTTCTAGTTTAAAGCTCTCCTTACAAGTGTAGCAAGGCGACTTCCAAATACCTGCTTTCCAGTCTTCGTAAGGTGCACCCCATCTCTAGCAAGTAGTCCATCGTATAAGTAGTTCACTCCGTGATCCAGAAATCCAAATCGTTGCTGACGGCACCATCGACGTAGCCAGTTGTTCACCTGCAGAATCTTATTCCACCTCCTTGTTCCATGGCCATCCACTGGGAGGATGGAAGAGAAGACCACCTGCGCTCCCAGTTCTTTCACTTTCTTACCTAAGTCTTCAAAGTCTCTGCAGATGGTTTCCAGGTCGTTTCTTGCGGTGTCATTTGTCCCCACATGTAGTAGCAGGAATGGGTAGTCATCTGTAGGTCTGAAGAGTCCTGATATCCTGTCAGACACATCTTTAATTTTTGCACCTGGAAGACAACACATTTCTCTTGAAGTTATATCCGGTCTGCAGATAGCGGCCTCAGTTCCTCTCAACAGGGAATCCCCCATGACCACCACTCTCCGTTTCTTCTTCACAACATTTTTCTTTCTCCATCCAGGAGGACTCTGAAGGCGTACAAGGTTGCTGCTTGTTGGCAAAGTCTTATCCTGATGTATTTCTTCATTGTTTTCCTGCGTGAGAGCCTGGTACTGGTTTCTGAGCAGTAAGGGTGCTGACTGCCTCCTGATCCTCCTGCTTCTCTGGGTCACATGTCTCCATTCCTCTGTTTCTTCAGGTGCACTTCGAATTTCTTCTCTTTCTGTAACATGAAGAGATAATTCTGCTCTGTCCAAGAACTCTTCACCTTCCTTAATGATCTTCAACGTAGCTAACCTCTCTTCGAGATTTTGCAACTTTTCCTCCAACAGGGACACAAGCTTGCATTTGTGGCATGTGAAGTTTGGCTTTTCCACTGGTAAGTCTGTGAACATGTAGCAAGAAATGCAGCTCACCAAATGGCTCCTGGCCTCTTTCATCTTGAGATTTCTTAAAAACGATGAAAGATGAGCCCAAATTCGGCGCGCGGTTTTTCCGATTTCCTCTTTTCAGCTGCAACGGCCAAAACCCAGTGATCGTTGAGCTCGCGGAGACTCTTCACTTATCCCAGAAGGCACTGGGAATATGCAAATGATCTCCTCAAGACTCTTCCCCTGGTTTTCCGATTTCCTCTTTTCAGCTGCAACGGCCAAAACCCAGTGATCGTTGAGCTCGCGGAGACTCTTCACTTATCCCAGAAGGCACTGGGAATATGCAAATGATCTCCTCAAGACTCTTCCCCTGGTTTTCCGATTTCCTCTTTTCAGCTGCAACGGCCAAAACCCAGTGATCGTTGAGCTCGCGGAGACTCTTCACTTATCCCAGAAGGCACTGGGAATATGCAAATGATCTCCTCAAGACTCTTCCCCTGGTTTTCCGATTTCCTCTTTTCAGCTGCAACGGCCAAAACCCAGTGATCGTTGAGCTCGCGGAGACTCTTCACTTATCCCAGAAGGCACTGGGAATATGCAAATGATCTCCTCAAGACTCTTCCCCTGGTTTTCCGATTTCCTCTTTTCAGCTGCAACGGCCAAAACCCAGTGATCGTTGAGCTCGCGGAGACTCTTCACTTATCCCAGAAGGCACTGGGAATATGCAAATGATCTCCTCAAGACTCTTCCCCTGGTTTTGCGTCAAAGTTTGCATGAGCAGACGCATAAGTGGGATGCTCATGCTTAGGATGGCGTCGTCTGCGCTTACCAGCCGTGTGCATTCCTCAAAACACTGAAGGACTTTACAAAGGTCTTTCAGCTTCGACCACTGCACGCCTGTCAACTCCATGTCTGCTCTCAAAGTGCCTGGCCGTGTATCCTCCCACAAATGCATTATGGCCTGCCTCTGCTCGCACAGCCGCTCCACCATGTGCAGGGTGGAGTTCCACCTTGTTGCAATGTCGATAATGAGGCGGTGGTTGGGAAGGTGGAGCAATCGCTGCAGCTTCTGCATACGAACGGAGTGTACAGGCGACCGGCGGATGTGCGCGCACAGTCTTCGCACCTTCTGGAGCAGGGCTGTTAACTCCGGATAATTTTTGAGGAAGCACTGCACCACCAGGTTCAAGGTGTGAGCCAAGCAAGGTATGTGGCTGAGTTTTGAAAGGGCTATGGCTGCCACAAAATTACGGCCGTTATCACTAACTACCTTGCCTGCCTCAAGATGTACACTGCCCAGTCATGACTCAGTTTGTCGCTTCAAGTACTCGGCCAGCACCTCGGCGGTGTGTCTGTCGCCCAAACACATCATCTGCAACACAGCCTGCTGACACTTTCCACTAGCTGCTCGATAGGGGGACACATCGTGTGCAACAGTGGCAGCTGCAGATGGAGTGCTCGTACGACTGCGCTCTGTGGACGAGCTTTCGCTTCTGGAGGAGGAGGAGGGTCGAACGCCTACAGCCAACTGTTTCCTATACCGTGGGCTAGGCAGCACTGTCCCACCACCGCTGTCCCCTGTGGACCCTGCATCCACCACATTAACCCAGTGCGCAGTGATGGACACGTAACGGCCCTGGCCATGCCGACTGGACCATGCATCAGTTGTGAGGTGCACCTTTCCGCTCACTGACTGCTTGAGTGCATGGACAATGCGGTCTTTCACATGATGGTGGAGGGCTGGGATGGCTTTGCGAGAGAAGAAGTGGCGACTGGGTAGGTCATAGCGTGGTACTGCATAGGCCATGAGTTCGCGGAAAGCTGTGCTTTCCACCAACCGAAAGGGCATCATCTCAAACGAGATTAGTTTGGCAATGTAGGCGTTCAAACCAAGTGTACGCGGATGAGAGACTGAGTACTTTCTTGACCTACTCATAGTGTCTGGGAGGGTGAGCTGGACTTGAGAGCTGCATATGGTGGAAGTAGCGGTGGACAGGTCGGACTGAGAGAGGGTTGACGATGGTGATGGAGTTGGTGTTCTTTCTGATGGCCTAGAATCAGTCTTTCGTTGATATAACAGTGGGATTCCCTGACTGCTGTGGTCTTGCAACGACACCTCAACATTTGCTGCTGTGCTAACCGGTGGGCTTACAGTGGGGTAAACAATGTAGCGTTGCTGACTACCTTCGTTGTGATCAGTGGCACATGTGGCACTTGAGGTTTGGTGTTGTGTCCACGCTTGCAAGTGCATGCTGGATAAATGTCTAAGCATGCAACTGGTATTCAAATTTTTCAGATTTTTCCCTCGGCTAAAGGTCTTTGCGCACTTCTTACAGATAACCTTGGCCTGATCATGAGGATTTTGTTCAAAAAAGTGCCACACTGCACTCTTCCTACTTTGGCAGACATTTTGCGGCCTAGCACGCTGTGATCTTTTGACCCTCTGGACAAGCTGTCCAGCAACTCTTTTGATGTTTGGAACCTGTCTTTGGAGTGCTCCGGGCCTGCCAGATAACAGCTGTTGCGATGTCGATGTCTGCTGTGGATGCTCCTCATCTGAGCTATTGGAAGCAGCACCCTCTTCCCCCAATGGATGCCAATCTGGGTCAACAACTGGGTCATCCATCACCTCCTCTTCTATGTCATGTGCACCTTTCTCTGTGTCACCGTGTATGGTGGTATAGTGTGCGGGAAGGGGCACCTGAGTCTCATCAGGGTCAAAATCTGGCTCTGTACACTGCGAGGACAATGTAGTGCTCTGAGTGAATGTACCAGCAGAATCATCCATCAGCGGCTGTGCATCAGTGCACTCCATGTCAGATTCATCTTGGCCTGGGTAATTCACCATTTCACTTGATAATCCAGGCATGGTATGTGAAAACAGCTCCATGGAGTAATCAGTAGTATGGCCTGCGTCATCCTTCAATCTTGGTTGGGGTGAAGGACACAAGGAAAGGTGTGGTTCATGAACATGAGCCTCCAATGACGACTCAGTGCTTTTACTTTTTACAACTGAAGAAGAGGAGGCGATAGAGCTGGAGGCTGAGTCAGCAATGTAAGACAAAACTTTTTCCTGATGCTCTGCCTTTAAAAGCGGTTTGCCAACTCCTAGAAAACTAAGCGTTCGAGGCCTTATGTAGCCAGACGATGACGCAGGGTCAGCACCTCCTGCATTCGGTCCTATTTTGCTCTTGCCACTACCATCAGATCCACCACCAACACCATCATTACCAGCTGCCAACCCCCGCCCAATTCCACGGCCTCTTCCACCAGCCTTCCTCATTTTTGGTAGAAATGTAGACAAAATCCAACAAACTATATAGTAATGTAAAACAAGGTACAAGGTGTCTATAGGACAGGGGAGATTTAGAATTTCTGCACACACTTGTGGACAGTGGACACTTTTGGATTGTGTGAGGCCCACTGATATCTGAGCGCTATGTGACAGGCTCGATGGCACAGCTGCCTGTGACCAAAGTGACGAGAGGATAATGGAGATTTTGAATCTCTGCGCACACTTTTGGACACTGGACACTTGTGGATTGTGTGAGGCCCACTGATATCTGAGCGCTATGTGACACGCTCGATGGCACAGCTGCCTGTGACCAAAGTGACGAGAGGATAATGGAGATTTTGAATCTCTGCGCACACTTTTGGACACTGGACACTTGTGGATTGTGTGAGGCCCACTGATATCTGAGCGCTATGTGACACGCTCGATGGCACAGCTGCCTGTGACCAAAGTGACGAGAGGATAATGGAGATTTTGAATCTCTGCGCACACTTTTGGACACTGGACACTTGTGGATTGTGTGAGGCCCACTGATATCTGAGCGCTATGTGACACGCTCGATGGCACAGCTGCCTGTGACCAAAGTGATGAGAGGATAATGGAGATTTTGAATCTCTGCGCACACTTTTGGACACTGGACACTTGTGGATTGTGTGAGGCCCACTGATATCTGAGCACTATGTGACACGCTCGATGGCACAGCTGCCTGTGACCAAAGTGACGAGAGGATAATGGAGATTTTGAATCTCTGCGCACACTTTTGGACACTGGACACTTGTGGATTGTGTGAGGCCCACTGATATCTGAGCGCTATGTGACACGCTCGATGGCACAGCTGCCTGTGACCAAAGTGACGAGAGGATAATGGAGATTTTGAATCTCTGCGCACACTTTTGGACACTGGACACTTGTGGATTGTGTGAGGCCCACTGATATCTGTGCGCTATGTGACACGCTCGATGGCACAGCTGCCTGTGACCAAAGTGACGAGAGGATAATGGAGATTTTGAATCTCTGCGCACACTTTTGGACACTGGACACTTGTGGATTGTGTGAGGCCCACTGATATCTGAGCGCTATGTGACACGCTCGATGGCACAGCTACCTGTGACCAAAGTGACGAGAGGATAATGGAGATTTTGAATCTCTGCGCACACTTTTGGACACTGGACACTTGTGGATTGTGTGAGGCCCACTGATATCTGAGCGCTATGTGACACGCTCGATGGCACAGCTGCCTGTGACCAAAGTGACGAGAGGATAATGGAGATTTTGAATCTCTGCGCACACTTTTGGACACTGGACACTTGTGGATTGTGTGAGGCCCACTGATATCTGAGCGCTATGTGACACGCTCGATGGCACAGCTGTGACAAAAGTGACTAGAGGATAAGGGAGATTGGATTGCTTTTAAAAAAGCAGTTTGCGGAGCAGTGGGTAAACAGCAATGCCAGCGTGTCAGGAAGCCTTAAAAGGCAGCCCAACAACCAACACCACTGATACACCACAATATAGCCTCCCCTTGCACTGCACACACAGTGACTTGTGTGTTGTGCAGGCCAAATCGCTAGCAGCAGAAGCAGTTTTTTTGTCTTCTTCCCTGCCTAACGCTATCCCTACAGAATCAGCAGCAACCTCTCCCTATACTAAGATCGGCAGAAGTAAGATGGCGGTCGGCGTGCACGCCCTTTTATACCCCCTGTGACGCCCACCAAAGCAAGCCAATCACTTGCATGCCCTTCTGAAAGATGGTGGTGACCCGTGCCTAGGTCATCACGTTGCCCAGAGTGTCCGTGGATCCTGATTGGCTGAAAAAGAGCGCAAAACAAACTTTTGAAACGCGACTTTGGCGCGTAAGTCGCCGACCTCGTGGCCGACCTCATCCTAGGGTCGGGTTTCGTTTCATGAAACCCGACTTTGCCAAAATTCGGCGACTTTTGAATTTTTTCGACCCGTTTCGCTCAACTCTTCTCACTAGCGATCATTTAGCGATGCATCAGCGATCCTGACCGGGTCGGATCGCTGGTCGGATCGCTGGTGCATCGCTAAATGTAAAAGGGCCTTTAAGCACCCATACTGTCTTGTTTTTGGGAATGTATGAAAGGTTAAGCCGTATGCTGGAATCCACACAGTGTCATACGTGGAAGAAGGCAGAACACTGTCTGTGCTGCTTTATTGTAACTGCAGTGACCATGGCTATTTGTAAACAGTACGAGATCTTCCTTTGATCCACTCAGATCCTAATACCTTTTTCCTGTCTCTTGGTCTGTGGACAATACACATCCTCTTCAGTCACCTTGGCATAAAGAGGAATCCTTGCATTTTAAATAAGCTACTTCATATCTCTTTGTGCACTGCCATTTTACATAAAGGCAGGTTTGAGTGCTAACTCCTGTCTCCATATGACAAATGGTAGATGAAAGAAAAAAAGAGAGGGAGGGATATGAGGGACCTCAAGAATTTTTCATATTTTCTTTGACAAGAAGGTAGAGGAGGAGGAAGATGAGATTACGTTGCGGCTTCCCAAACAGACACGAAGCGATGCAACTACAACAAGCACTGCATATTCAACTCCAACTCTGGCTGTGGTCAGCACAGGTCGCCAATTTGCAGTTCACAGAGGAGGCAAGGGTTGCCTAGCCTGGGCCTTTTTTGAGGCCGCAAAGGATGACCCAACACACGTTATCTGTCAAATTTGCAAAAACAAAGCAATAGAGGCAAAAATTGCAATAATTTGACAACTGCATGCATGAACCTTAACATGCTCGATGATCAACATGCCTTAGTGTGGGAATCTCACTGTGCTAAAATGTGGACTAGTGGGCTTCGCCAACCAACGGTCTTCCCATCAACACCATCTGCTGCTTCTTTCTCCTCTGTCACCATTCCAAGTCTTCTCACACATGTCTCGGGCCGCAGAAACTACATTTGTTTATCCACTACAGTCGGGGTGAGTGAAAGTCAGCTGTTACTGAAGTAGACATGACTGCTGCTTTTGTGTCACCTAGTACAACACATCTTTCTCAATCCACCATAACATCTCCGCCTGCACCTCACTCACAGTCCAGGGGTTTTTGTTCTACTGTGGGTCAATTGATTAGTCACCTACTTGTGAAACTATTCTTACATTTTTCTACCAATAGTAGTTTATTTGTGCCATCTGAGTGTTGCTGGAATAAAAAAATAATTGGATGTGTTGCATGAGGTATCGGGTCTCCCAGCTAAGAAGGCTTACACTGCTCCCTTAACCACCAGGTCGTCATTGAAACTTCAATGCCAAGCTGTAAATGCAGGGCCAGACACTGATACCTAATGCATGGGCCATGGCTGGCTGCTTCTGTGCCATTATAAAAGGTTGTACTGTGGGTCAATTGATCAGTCTGTATTATTATTCTTACATTTTTCTACCCATAGTAGTCTATGAAACTGATGTTTGTGCCATCTGATTGTGGTTGGAATAAAAAGAAATTGCAGGTGTTGCATGAGGTGTCAGGTCTCCCAGCTAAGAAGGCTTACACCATTCCCTTAATCACCAGCTCCTCATTGAAACTTCAATTCCAAGCTGTAATTGCTGGGCCAGACCCCGATACCTCATGCATGGCCTATTGCTGACTGTTGCTGTCCCATTTGCAAATATTTACTGTGGTTCAATTGATGCCAGTTTTCATGGTGTCTACCCCTAATTTTAGCTGTTGGGGAAGCTTTTTGTCACCCCTTAAGGTATTGTGTATACATTTTGTTTGGCCTCCCATTGAATCTAATGGCGTTAGGGTACGTTCGTCGATCCATTCGTCAAACTTGTTCGGTGAACGTCTAATCATTCGGCGAACCAAACCGAATGAAACATTGAAAGACTCACTCATCTTTAGTTATAAGAAGCATTGGTTTGAGTTTGCAAGCAAGTAAGAAAAGTGACCATTTAAAGATTATAAATGGGTTACTTGGAGAGATTAAATGAAAGTAAATAAACCAGGCTCTGATACTGTAGGTGCAACTGGATCTGAAAGAAACAAGGGAAAAGGGGCTAATGCATTAAGAAATTGAAGGAAATGTCAAGTTCTTTGGAGAAATCTTGATGATATGGAGTTGTTTTACAGCCAAAGGCATTGGATACTTGACCATGATCGATGGTGGCCTCAATGCTGAGCTATATGTGAGTATCCTACGAGATGAGTTAGTTTGTACATTCAAGTGCTATGGGTATGGAAAGGACAATGTGGTGCCCCTGAGGGTTCAGTCGCCACAGGGGTACTGCACCCCCTCCTGAGCTGTGGTATCCCACTTCCCAGGTAAGATGGAACACCTGACCATACTCCACCACTCACATCCAGCACAAACACAGTAGTGTAGCAGAGCAACCTTTGTGGCTCCCTGCTTGGAACACTAAGAGTGCTGGGAGGTGGGTGGAGCTTAGACTGCACATGAGAGCGGGAGAATATTAGGAACGGGAGAATATTAGGAAGTGGTCAGTCAGGGAGAGAAGATCCCCAGAGAGGGATGGAGTGAAGGGAGGTGCTGCAGCAGACTTCAGTGATCTGGAGCTGCTGGCACAGGAAAGAGCAGTAGAAAGCCTGATTCTTCAGAAGGAAGAAAGATTAGTGTGGAACGTAAGGAGAAGCAAACTAAGGACTAGGGTCAGAGCATAGCCCTTCCTCAAGTGTGAAGCGCATGGCCGGAGTCCAGTCTCCGAGGCTGTTTGTGAAACTAATGTTCCTGCAGCAGAAACCGGAGGAATAGAAGCTGTGACCACTCTATTCCCACAAAAGACTCGAAGACACGGTGGCAACCGAAGTGTGAGCCGGGACATGATGGATGGAGTCCCCGAAGCAGGCTACAGTCACTTGTCATGTGAGTGGAGTTTGAGTAACAACAAGTAGGAGGAACTTCAGTGTAACTCAGTACTGCAAGTACCTCAGATAAGCACTAGAAAGGTGATGTTCAGAACAGGCACATGAAAGGGAGTGCTGGAAAGGTTAATTCCTTCTGCCTGGGAGTTGGCTGAGCCCCTGATCTGGAGACCGCAGCAATGAAGCGGGCACCTGTCTGTGCCAAGAATGTGAGTAAAAGAACTGGAACTGCACTCAGTTGTCTCATTGCCTTCTTCCTGTGCCAATCCACTCAGCACTGCTACATCTCTGTGCCTAACACTGCACCATCTACCTCAACACCTATTTCTACTGCCCTGGAACTACAGCTCCACCTGTGGGGAGCTTCAACACCATTGCTGCACCACAACATCTGTCCCAGAGTAGCAACCCTGCAGCGCTGGTCAAACTGACCAGAAACCACAGGTGGCGTCACGAATCATCACAATAACTTTATCCCCATCACTCTACCCCATTTACATTGACCGCCTGAGGCCACGGACCGAGTCACTGCCACTGTGACATCTCCCATTGAAATCAACAGGCCTGGCACCGAGTACCCCACGACCTCTGGGGGTGAGTCAGACAACATGGTGTTTGAACAGAACAACAACACAAGACTGAGGAAGAAATGGTTAAAAAAAAATGAAGCAGAGGTGCTGGAATGGCCCCTACAATCCACAGACCTCAACCCTATCATACACTTATGGGTATAATTGAAGTAAAAACTGTATACTTACCCAAGTGTGTCGACCAGTATGCACCAACTTTGGGAACATGTAGAAGAGACCTGGGATCAAATTTCAGTCGAGACATGCTTGAATCTGATTAAGAGCAGCCCAGAAGGGTTCAGGTAGTGTTGAAAGCCAGAGGTGGATTTACAAAATACAATCAAAATCATAAAAATTAAAATTTAGATTTTTAGGAGCAAAACAATAAGGCTGGGTTCTCATAGTGTTAATGGGCTGTGTTTAATGCATCCGTTACACAGCGGCATTAACGCTATGTAACGGATGCGTTAACGCACCCATACACAGCTATAGTCGAGCGCATCGCTAGCGCATGCCATAATCGGCATGCGGTAGCGATATGCCATCATTCTGTGATGGAGCCTCGGACACGGGCTGCAGCGTCTGAGGCTCCATCACTGCTAGCACAGATGAATCATCTGTGCTACTGGGAGGACATAACGTGATCGCGTTATGTCATAGTCTTAACGCAGTCGGTCAGCGCTATGCATTGAATGGACTGCTGTTAATGCTATGTGAACCTGGCCTAACAATGCAGTGACATGACAAGAATCTGCATAACTAACCATATAAAAAATAGTTGCACGTCAAACATATGTATGTGATAGCCAACATGATTGTGCATAAAATCATGGTAGTATCATGTTCAAAGTAGTGGATGGTGAGATATGGAGCCTGAAAGTCAAAAGTTCAAAGCATTGTTAACCTTGTGCTCATCAGTGTATGTATCAGTACAACACATACCCATAATACCAACATGAGCTTGGTATATTATATTGTAATGAAAGGGTAATGGGTAAAAAAAGAGTTGAAGCTGTTAGCAGTTGGAGTCTGCCAAATCCATTTTTCTATCCATGATTCCACCGGTTAAATTGTTTCCATATATGCATCACAATGGATGACATTGAATGGGTTCATTGTGTCTTCTGGTTCTGATATTTACAGATATCTTCCCATATCATCTCTGTCCATTACATATAACAGAGATAGATATCATTACTATCCCAGGATGATTCAAGGATAAGAGGAAATGAGCGGCACTATCCTTCCAACAATAGGTAAAAAAAATATTTCATTCTTTATTCAAAACTGTTTGAATATGTTTGGTGCAACAACTCCATTCCTGTCTGAGTATTCAGTTGCTAGATTTGCATGCTGTTTATAAGGTTAAAAAAAACTCCCAGAGGCTCACACAGGGATAGCATGTGACTGTATTTCCTGTTTTTCCTGTATCTGTGTATGGAAGATGAAGCAGCCTGCTGTAGATGTTGCACAGATAGAGAAAAACAAATGATTTATTCCTGATCTATTAAGATTATCATATATTGTTCCTGTTTGTTCTTGAATAAAGAAGCTCTCTTGTCACATGCTTGGAGAGTATCCTGAATATTCTGCTGCCAACAAGTTATGGGTTCAGAGTGACACAGAACCCCAGAGTAACACAGCAACAGAAGCCCAAAACAAAAGCAGCACAGAGCAACAGGGAAGATGTCCACTAGCAGCAATGCTGTCAAGTTCTTAGTGCCAAGCCTCACGAATCAGAACTACCAGTCCTGGAAATACAAGGTGAAGATACTGCAAATAAGAGAAGGTACGTAGAAATATACTCAGGATCAAGTGCCTCATCCATTACCAGATGATTGGCTAGAGAAGGATCAGAAAGCACAAAGCATCTCCCTCTGTGTAAATAATAATCAGATTGTACATATATGCAAGTGTGCAACTGCAAAGGAGATGTGAGATGAGTTACAGAAAGTGCATGAAAGATCAAATCTCAGCAATAAGTTTTATCTCATGAGAAAGCTGTATCAGTCTAAGCTAAGTGATGGACAGAATATGCAGGACTATATAAGAAATACCCTAGAGATTGCGGAGTGTCTCAGGGCTATTGGAGAAGAAATTAAAGATTTTCATGCTGCTACACTTCTATTAAATAGTCTTCCAGAAAGTTATGACATACTCATGACTAGAGTTGAGCGAAACGGGTCGAAAAAATTCAAAAGTCGCCGACTTTTGGCAAAGTCGGGTTTCATGAAACGAAACCCGACCCTAGGATGAGGTCGGCCACGA
Organism: Dendrobates tinctorius; assembly: GCF_039654945.1. NCBI lineage: Eukaryota > Metazoa > Chordata > Amphibia > Anura > Dendrobatidae > Dendrobates > Dendrobates tinctorius. The sequence continues at coordinate 15,175,776 of NW_027361825.1, read as the reverse complement.
GGTCGGCGACTTACGCGCCAAAGTCGCGTTTCAAAAGTTTGTTTTGCGCTCTTTTTCAGCCAATCAGGATCCACGGACACTGTGGGCAACGTGATGACCTAGGCACGGGTCACCACCATCTTTCAGAAGGGCATGCAAGTGATTGGCTTGCTTTGGTGGGCGTCACAGGGGGTATAAAAGGGCGTGCACGCCGACCGCCATCTTACTTCTGCCGATCTTAGTATAGGGAGAGGTTGCTGCTGATTCTGTAGGGAGAGCGTTAGGCAGGGAAGAAGACAAAAAAACTGCTTCTGCTGCTAGCGATTTGGCCTGCACAACACACAAGTCACTGTGTGTGCAGTGCAAGGGGAGGCTATATTGTGGTGTATCAGTGGTGTTGGTTGTTGGGCTGCCTTTTAAGGCTTCCTGACACGCTGGCATTGCTGTTTACCCACTGCTCCGCAAACTGCTTTTTTAAAAGCAATCCAATCTCCCTTATCCTCTAGTCACTTTTGTCACAGCTGTGCCATCGAGCGTGTCACATAGCGCTCAGATATCAGTGGGCCTCACACAATCCACAAGTGTCCAGTGTCCAAAAGTGTGCCCAGAGATTCAAAATCTCCATTATCCTCTCGTCACTTTGGTCACAGGCAGCTGTGCCATCGAGTGTGTCACATAGCGCTCAGATATCAGTGGGCCTCACACAATCCACAAGTGTCCAGTGTCCAAAAGTGTGCGCAGAGATTCAAAATCTCCATTATCCTCTCGTCACTTTGGTCACAGGCAGCTGTGCCATCGAGCGTGTCACATAGCGCTCAGATATCAGTGGGCCTCACACAATCCACAAGTGTCCAGTGTCCAAAAGTGTGCGCAGAGATTCAAAATCTCCATTATCCTCTCGTCACTTTGGTCACAGGCAGCTGTGCCATCGAGCGTGTCACATAGCGCTCAGATATCAGTGGGCCTCACACAATCCACAAGTGTCCAGTGTCCAAAAGTGTGCGCAGAGATTCAAAATCTCCATTATCCTCTCGTCACTTTGGTCACAGGCAGCTGTGCCATCAAGCGTGTCACATAGCGCTCAGATATCAGTGGGCCTCACACAATCCACAAGTGTCCAGTGTCCAAAAGTGTGCGCAGAGATTCAAAATCTCCATTATCCTCTCGTCACTTTGGTCACAGGCAGCTGTGCCATCGAGCGTGTCACATAGCGCTCAGATATCAGTGGGCCTCACACAATCCACAAGTGTCCAGTGTCCAAAAGTGTGCGCAGAGATTCAAAATCTCCATTATCCTCTCATCACTTTGGTCACAGGCAGCTGTGCCATCGAGCGTGTCACATAGTGCTCAGATATCAGTGGGCCTCACACAATCCACAAGTGTCCAGTGTCCAAAAGTGTGCGCAGAGATTCAAAATCTCCATTATCCTCTCGTCACTTTGGTCACAGGCAGCTGTGCCATCGAGCCTGTCACATAGCGCTCAGATATCAGTGGGCCTCACACAATCCACAAGTGTCCAGTGTCCAAAAGTGTGCGCAGAGATTCAAAATCTCCATTATCCTCTCGTCACTTTGGTCACAGGCAGCTGTGCCATCGAGCGTGTCACATAGCGCTCAGATATCAGTGGGCCTCACACAATCCACAAGTGTCCAGTGTCCAAAAGTGTGCGCAGAGATTCAAAATCTCCATTATCCTCTCGTCACTTTGGTCACAGGCAGCTGTGCCATCAAGCGTGTCACATAGCGCTCAGATATCAGTGGGCCTCACACAATCCACAAGTGTCCAGTGTCCAAAAGTGTGCGCAGAGATTCAAAATCTCCATTATCCTCTCGTCACTTTGGTCACAGGCAGCTGTGCCATCGAGCGTGTCACATAGCGCTCAGATATCAGTGGGCCTCACACAATCCACAAGTGTCCAGTGTCCAAAAGTGTGCGCAGAGATTCAAAATCTCCATTATCCTCTCGTCACTTTGGTCACAGGCAGCTGTGCCATCGAGCCTGTCACATAGCGCTCAGATATCAGTGGGCCTCACACAATCCAAAAGTGTCCACAGTCCACAAGTGTGTGCAGAAATTCTAAATCTCCCCTGTCCTATAGACACCTTGTACCTTGTTTTACATTACTATATAGTTTGTTGGATTTTGTCTACATTTCTACCAAAAATGAGGAAGGCTGGTGGAAGAGGCCGTGGAATTGGGCGGGGGTTGGCAGCTGGTAATGATGGTGTTGGTGGTGGATCTGATGGTAGTGGCAAGAGCAAAATAGGACCGAATGCAGGAGGTGCTGACCCTGCGTCATCGTCTGGCTACATAAGGCCTCGAACGCTTAGTTTTCTAGGAGTTGGCAAACCGATTTTAAAGGCAGAGCATCAGGAAAAAGTTTTGTCTTACATTGCTGACTCAGCCTCCAGCTCTATCGCCTCCTCTTCTTCAGTTGTAAAAAGTAAAAGCACTGAGTCGTCATTGGAGGCTCATGTTCATGAACCACACCTTTCCTTGTGTCCTTCACCCCAACCAAGATTGAAGGATGACGCAGGCCATACTACTGATTACTCCATGGAGCTGTTTTCACATACCATGCCTGGATTATCAAGTGAAATGGTGAATTACCCAGGCCAAGATGAATCTGACATGGAGTGCACTGATGCACAGCCGCTGATGGATGATTCTGCTGGTACATTCACTCAGAGCACTACATTGTCCTCGCAGTGTACAGAGCCAGATTTTGACCCTGATGAGACTCAGGTGCCCCTTCCCGCACACTATACCACCATACACGGTGACACAGAGAAAGGTGCACATGACATAGAAGAGGAGGTGATGGATGACCCAGTTGTTGACCCAGATTGGCATCCATTGGGGGAAGAGTGTGCTGCTTCCAATAGCTCAGATGAGGAGCATCCACAGCAGACATCGACATCGCAACAGCTGTTATCTGGTAGGCCCGGAGCACTCCAAAGACAGGTTCCAAACATCAAAAGAGTTGCTGGACAGCTTGTCCAGAGGGTCAAAAGATCACAGCGTGCTAGGCCGCAAAATGTCTGCCAAAGTAGGAAGAGTGCAGTGTGGCACTTTTTTGAACAAAATCCTCATGATCATGCCAAGGTTATCTGTAAGAAGTGCGCAAAGACCTTTAGCCGAGGGAAAAATCTGAAAAATTTGAATACCAGTTGCATGCTTAGACATTTAACCAGCATGCACTTGCAAGCGTGGACACAACACCAAACCTCAAGTGCCACATGTGCAACTGATCACAACGAAGGTAGTCAGCAACGCTACATTGTTTCCCCCACTGTAAGCCCACCGGTTAGCACAGCAGCAAATGTTGAGGTGTCATTGCAAGACCACAGCAGTCAAGGAATCCCACTGTTATATCAACGAAAGACTGATTCTAGGCCATCAGAAAGAACACCAACACCATCACCATCATCAACCCTCTCTCAGTCCGCCCTGTCCACCGCTACTTCCACCATATGCAGCTCTCAAGTCCAGCTCACCCTCCCAGACACTATAAGTAGGTCAAGAAAGTACTCAGTCTCTCATCCGCGTACACTGGGTTTGAACGCCCACATTGCCAAACTAATCTCGTTTGAGATGATGCCCTTTCCGCGAACTCATGGCCTATGCAGTACCACGCTATGACCTACCCAGTCGCCACTTCTTCTCTCGCAAAGCCATCCCAGCCCTCCACCATCATGTGAAAGACCGCATTGTCCATGCACTCAAGCAGTCAGTGAGCGGAAAGGTGCACCTCACAACTGATGCATGGTCCAGTCGGCATGGCCAGGGCCGTTACGTTTCCATCACTGCGCACTGGGTTAATGTGGTGGATGCAGGGTCCACAGGGGACAGCGGTGGTGGGACAGTGCTGCCTAGCCCACGGTATAGGAAACAGTTGGCTGTAGGCGTTCGACCCTCCTCCTCCTCCTCCAGAAGCGAAAGCTCGTCCACAGAGCGCAGTCGTATGAGCACTCCATCTGCAGCTGCCACTGTTGCACACGATGTGTCCCCCTATCGAGCAGCTAGTGGAAAGCGTCAGCAGGCTGTGTTGCAGATGATGTGTTTGGGCGACAGACACACCGCCGAGGTGCTGGCCGAGTACTTGAAGCGACAAACTGAGTCATGGCTGGGCAGTGTACATCTTGAGGCAGGCAAGGTAGTTAGTGATAACGGCCGTAATTTTGTGGCAGCCATAGCCCTTTCAAAACTCAGCCACATACCTTGCTTGGCTCACACCTTGAACCTGGTGGTGCAGTGCTTCCTCAAAAATTATCCGGAGTTAACAGCCCTGCTCCAGAAGGTGCGAAGACTGTGCGCGCACATCCGCCGGTCGCCTGTACACTCCGTTCGTATGCAGAAGCTGCAGCGATTGCTCCACCTTCCCAACTACCGCCTCATTATCGACATTGCAACAAGGTGGAACTCCACCCTGCACATGGTGGAGCGGCTGTGCGAGCAGAGGCAGGCCATAATGCATTTGTGGGAGGATACACGGCCAGGCACTTTGAGAGCAGACATGGAGTTGACAGGCGTGCAGTGGTCGAAGCTGAAAGACCTCTGTAAAGTCCTTCAGTGTTTTGAGGAATGCACACGGCTGGTAAGCGCAGACGACGCCATCCTAAGCATGAGCATCCCACTTATGCGTCTGCTCATGCAAACTTTGACTCACCTTAAGGAGCAGGCGTCTGCAGCCAATGTTGATGAGGAGGAAGAGGAGGAGGGAATCCTTGATGACATTCAGCCATTGTCTGCTCAGGGACCTCTCCTGGACGAGGTGGAGGAAGAAGAGGAGGAGGAGGAGGATGATGGGGATGATTACTTAGGGGAGGAGGATGCATCTCGTGGGGCAAGTGAAAATGTTGGCGTGGCAAGGTCTGGTACAGGGTTTGTGCGTGACTGGAGGGATGTGGATTTGCCAGAAAGTGCTCCTCCACCCAGCACTCGCAGTGCATCATTGACACCGGGAACATTGGCCCACATGTCAGATTATGCCTTGCGGATCCTAAAAAGGGACCCCCGCATTGCCAAAATGATGAACGATGACGACTACTGGTTGGCCAGCATCCTGGATCCACGCTATAAAGGCAAATTACAAAACATCATGCCACAGGAGAACCTTGACCTAATATTGACTAATAAACAAGCAACTCTGGTAAATCGGTTGCTTGAGGCATTCCCAGCACACAGCAGCGGTGATGGTTCTCACACGAGCCGTGCGGGCCGGGGGCAGCTTGGCAGAGGTGTTCGTGGTGCACACAGCAGAAGTGGCGTTGGAGACAGGGGTTTCATGACAATGTTGTGGACTGATTTTTCAAATACCGCTCACACAACTGGTAATACTGCATCGATGGAAAGTGACAGGAGACAGCAGTTGTCAACTATGGTTACAAACTACTTTTCCTCCCATATCGATGTTCTCCCACGCAGGTCATTCCCCTTTGACTATTGGGCCGCTAAACTGGACACCTGGCCTGAATTGGCCCAATATGCCTTACAGGAGCTCGCTTGCCCAGCTGCAAGTGTGCTATCGGAAAGAGTCTTCAGTGCAGCTGGATCAATCCTGACAGAAAAAAGGACCCGTCTGTCAACCCAAAATGTGGATGATCTAACTTTCATTAAAATGAACCACGCATGGGTTTCCAAGGATTTTGTCCCACCTTCCCCTGATGACACATAGGGTGACAGAAAAATGGCTTGCTTTGGTCCACCTTTTCTTGGTACTTCACCTATTTCGCCTTTTGCATCAGCTGAATGTCCAACATCAACATATGCCACTTTCTAAAACTCCCTAACTGTGCTGCCTCCCCCCCATGGCCGGGGTCACCACCTACCGCACGACACCGTGCGAGTGCCGTTGCCCTGGACAGGTGGGTAGGCCGACTCTTGGGCGCGGGCACTGGCACAGGGTCCCTCATAGTGCAATCAAGTGTCTCTGACGGTGGTGGTGCACACCCGCCGTCAGACACACCGCTGTACTATGAGGGGCCCAGTGCCAGTACCGATGCCCACGAGTGGGCCCCCCTTGTTTGGGCAGGGCCCCAGCATTTGCAATCTTTACCTCTCCCTGCTCCTCCGCTGTGTAATCTGGGCCGTCAAATCCATACTGTGCCTGACACCGTCTGAGCCTGCCTCCTGAGACATATATTTTGAATGTGTACGCTATCCATACATGTTATCCGGGGATACGGTACCCTTTCTAACCTTTGTGCAATCACGTGCAATCCATACTGGGCCTAACACCGTCTGAGCCTGCCTCATGCTGTATAGACATATATTTTGAATGTGTACGCTATCCATACATGTTATCCGGGGATACGGTACCCTTTCTAACCTTTGTGCAATCACGTGCAATCCATACTGGGCCTAACACCGTCTGAGCCTGCCTCATGCTGTATAGACATATATTTTGAATGTGTACGCTATCCATACATGTTATCCGGGGATACGGTACCCTTTCTAACCTTTGTGCAATCACGTGCAATCCATACTGGGCCTAACACCGTCTGAGCCTGCCTCATGCTGTATAGACATATATTTTGAATGTGTACGCTATCCATACATGTTATCCGGGGATACGGTACCCTTTCTAACCTTTGTGCAATCACGTGCAATCCATACTGGGCCTAACACCGTCTGAGCCTGCCTCATGCTGTATAGACATATATTTTGAATGTGTACGCTATCCATACATGTTATCCAGGGATACGGTACCCTTTCTAACCTTTGTGCAATCACGTGCAATCCATACTGGGCCTAACACCGTCTGAGCCTGCCTCATGCTGTATAGACATATATTTTGAATGTGTACGCTATCCATACATGTTATCCGGGGATACCGTACCCTTTCTAACCTTTGTGCAATCACGTGCAATCCATACTGGGCCTAACACCGTCTGAGCCTGCCTCATGCTGTATAGACATATATTTTGAATGTGTACGCTATCCATACATGTTATCCAGGGATACGGTACCCTTTCTAACCTTTGTGCAATCACGTGCAATCCATACTGGGCCTAACACCGTCTGACCCTGCCTCTTGCTGTATAGACATATATTTTGAATGTGTACGCTATCCATACATGTTATCCAGGGATACGGTACCCTTTCTAACCTTTGTGCAATCACGTGCAATCCATACTGTGCCTGACACCTTCTGAGCCTGCCTCCTGAGACATATATTTTGAATGTGTACGCTATCCATACATGTTATCCAGGGATACGGTACCCTTTCTAACCTTTGTGCAATCACGTGCAATCCATACTGGGCCTGACACCATCTGAGCCTGCCTCCTGAGACATATATTTTGAATGTGTACGCTATCCATACATGTTATCCAGGGATACGGTACCCTTTCTAACCTTTGTGCAATCACGTGCAATCCATACTGGGCGTGAAAACTGCTGGCGAGCTGTTAAGCAAGCTACAGCACCTGTCCAGACAAGTACAGGGATTCCCTAGCGAGGAGACTTATTTGATTGTTTTCAATGTTGGGACAGCAATTTTTGGGGAGCACTATACTCTGGAGAATGATAGATGGGGCCCACCATACACTGGAACATTCCAAAGGTGGACATCAGACACTGGAGCAGCATTTACAGGGCCCATTATACACTAGAGCATTAGAAATGGGGCCCATTATGTTTGGAGCATTATTTGGGCCCATAAGACAGTGGAGCTTCATCCATGGGGACCAACATATACTGTAGCATTATGTGGAGCTCATCATATACTGATTCAAACATTATATGGGACCAATGATTCTGTATGGAGAAATAGATGGGCCTCGTCATGAGATGTAAAAAGTGAGGTATTTTTCATTGTACTATACCGCTATTTATCTGCCGTATCGGAGCATGATGAGTTGTGGTATGTGTTAAAGGGGCGCTCTTTCGCCCAGGGCACATGAAAACCTGCAGCCAGCCCTCCCCCCCCACAACTTTAGCCAAATAACCCCCATTTTTCAGTGCGTAACTTGTATTATGAAGTTAATTAAGGTTGACAAGCTTAAGTAAGAAGAATTGATGCTTTTGGCATTCAAATGGGCACTGTAGGTGTGTTTCCTGTCCTCCTCTCACTGCCGACTTTTATTCCCCATTGACTTACATTGGGTTTCGTGTTTCGGGACGACCCCGACTTTTCCCTATAATCGGACGATCTTGCTCGACCCGACTTTCGGAAAAGTCGGGTTTCACGAAACAAAACGCGATCCTAAAAAACCAAAAGTTGCTCAACTCTACTCATGACTGCACTAGATGCACGGCCAGATAATGAGCTAATACTAGAGTATGTTAACCCCTTCACACCCGAGCCGGTTTTTGCCTTCGTGATCGGGCCAATTTTTTCAATTCTGACCAGTGTCACTTTATGAGGTCATAACTCTAGAACGCTTCAACGGATCCTACTGATTCTGACATTGTTTTCTCATGACATATTGTACTTCATGATGGTAGTAAAAATTTTTAGATATGAGCTGCGCTTATTTGTCAAAAAAATCAAAATTTGGCGAAAATTTAGAAAATTTTGCAATTTTCAAACTTTTAATTTTTATGCCCTTAAATCAGAGAGTGATATCGCACAAAATAGGTAATAAATAACATTTCCCACATGTCTGCTTTACATCTGCACAATTTTGGAAACATATTTTTTTTTTTAGGAAGTTATAAGGGTTAAAAGTTGACCAGCGATTTCTCATTTTTATAACAAAATTTGCAACACCATTTTTTTTAGGGACCACCTCACATTTGAAGTGAGTTTGGGGGGTCAATATGACAGAAAATACCCAAAAGTGACACCATTCTAAAAACTGCACCTCTCAATGTACTCAAAACCACATTCAAGAAGTTTATTAACCCTTCAGGTGCTTCACATGAATGAATGGAATATGGAAGGAAAAAATAAACATTTAACTTTTTTTCACAAACATTTTACTTCAAAACCATTTTTTTTTATTTTCACAAGTGTAAAAAGAGAAAATGAACCACAAAATTTTTTGTGCAATTTCTCCCGAATACGCAGATACCCCGTATGTGGGGCTAAACCACTGTTTGAGCACACGGCAGAGCTCAGAACGGAAGGAGCGCCGTTTGACTTTTTCAATGCAGAATTGGCAGGAATTGAGATCAGATGCCATGTCACATTTGGAGAGCCCCTGATGTACCTAAACAGTGGAAACCCCCCACAAGTGACCCCATTTTGGAAACTAGACCCCTTAAAGAACTTATCTAGATGTGTTGTGAACACTTTGAACCCCCAAGTGCTTCACAGAAGTTTATAACGTAGAGCCATGAAAATAAAAAATCATTTTTTTTCCCACAAAATGACCTTTTAGCCCCCAATTTTTATTTTCACAAGGGTAACAGGAGAAATTGGACCCCAGAAGTTGTTGTCCAATTTGTCCTGAGTATGCTGATACCCCATATGTGGAAGAAAACTACTGTTTGGGCACACGGTGGGGCTCGGAAGGGAAGTAGTGACGTTCTGGAATGCAGACTTTGATGGAATGGTCTGCGGGTGTCATGTGCGTTTTCAGAGCCCCTGATGTACCTAAACAGTGGAAATCCCCCACAAGTGACCCCATTTTGGAAACTAGACCCCCAAGGAACTTATCTAGATGTGTGGTGAGCACTTTGAACCCCCAAGTGTTTCAGTAAAGTTTATAATGTAGAGGCGTGAAAATAAAAAAAATCATTTTTTTCCCACAAAAATGATCCTTTAGCCCCCAATTTTTATTTTCACAAGGGTAACAGGAGAAATTGGACCCTAAGAGTTGTTGTCCAATTTGTCCTGAGTACGCTGGTACCCCATATGTGGGAGAAAACTACTGTTTGGGCACACGGTGGGGCTCGGAAGGGAAGTAGTGACGTTCTGAAATGCAGACTTTGATGGAATGGTCTGCGGGCGTCATATTGCATTTACAGAGCCCCTGATGTACCTAAACAGTGGAAACCCCAATTCTAATTCCAAACCTAACCCCAACACACCCCTAACCCTAATCTCAGCCCTAACCATAACCCTAACCACAAACCTAACACCAACACACCCATAACCTTAATCCCAGCACTAGCCCTAACCCTAGCCCTAACCCTAGCCCTAACCCTAGCCCTAACCCTAGCCCTTGCCCTAGCCCTAGCCCTAACCTGTGTACCTGCTTTTTTCTTTTTTTTTTTCTTTACTTTTTTTTTATTTTTGTGACAAAATCGCTGCGCTGCGATCTGACTCATAGTAACGCCACTTCTCTGATCTCACACTGACAGATGATCAGAGGAGAAGCAGCGTTACTATGTGACAAGATCGCTGCCTGGCACACAGTAACGTGACTTCTCCTCTGATCTCACAATGACAGATGATCAGAGGTGAAGCAGCGTTACTGTGTGACAAGATCGCTGCCTGACACAGCTGTGCCAGGCAGCGATCAGCTGTGCCAGGCAGCGATCTAGTCACACAGTAACGCTGCTTCACCTCTGATCATCTGTCAGTGTTAGATCAGAGGAGAAGCCGCGTTACAATGAGTGAGATCGCTGGGAAACAAGCAGCTTTCCCAGCGATCGCTCCCATTGGCTGCTGTGACGCTGACGTCATCAGGACCTGAACCAATCAGGTCTCGATGACGTCGGGGGTCCCAGCATGCATTGTGCACCGGGATCCCTGCATTGTAAGGTATGTGGGGGTCCCGGGGGGCACAAAAGCGCCGACAGTAGATAAACGTCGGCGCTGCACAAAGCCCAGCAAGCGCCAACGTTTATCTACTGTGGGCGGTCGGGAAGCGGTTAAAGGCAAAATATATCCAAAGGAGATGAGCTTAAATAAATGGCACTTCAATATACCAAAATATCCAACGAGACTAACGAAGTTATGCCATTAAAAATAGCCTTTATTAATGCATATGTGCCAAAACACCATAAAAACCATTAAAAAGAGATACATGTCCACTAAGCCCCACAAAGGTATACATAAATTATCTGCCGTGTGACTGTCAAGCATCAAGAGGAGCATACATTGTGAGCAGTGAATTCATATAGATCAATGAGAAACTCGTGAATGTTTTCTCTGTAAAATGCCTGGCCACCTTAAAGCAGACTGCAGAATTTGGAAAGCAAGAATGAGTCAGCTTAAAAAGCAGAACAGTCATCAAAGGGTTAAAACAGCTGTAAAGGAAGATTATGCATGTGTTGAGACTGCATTTAATGCCAGTACAGGCCCATCTGCAAAGCATATATGGTGTATAGATTCTGGTGCAAAACAGCCATATTACAAATAACAAGGATTTCTTCACTGACCTTAATGAAATCAAGTCAGAAAAGGTCATCTTAGTTAATGGTCACTATATGACTTCAGAAGGGGTAGGAAATTGTTACCTCCACTGTCCAGTTTCCTCAGCACAAAGCAGAAAGATCCCAAAAAAAGATGTTCTCTATGTTCCCAGCCTTGAAATCAATCTTTTCTCAGTAAAGAAGCTCACGCAAAAGGGGAGTACAGTGCTAGACAACATCTGCATAAGAACTGTGTCCATGTATGGCATAGACGTCTTGGACACAGAGACCCAGAAGCAGTAAGGGAGCTAGCTCAACTTGCAAATTGTATTGAAATCAACCAGTCTAGTCAAATGATGAAGTGCACTAGCTGTCTTAATGGAAAAAGGTCCAGAAAATCATTTTCTAAAATAAGCACCACTAGATCTGCACAGCCTCTGGATTTGTTACATACAGATGTCTATGGTCCAATGAGTGTTCAAACTCCAAGCAAAAAGAGATATTTTCTCACATTGATAGATGACTATTCCAGATATACAGTTTAGAAGAATGCCAAAAACCCTGCGTCCAGATAATGGAACCGAATATACAAGTGGTAAGGTGTAAACCATTTTGAAAAAGGATGGAATCTTGTTCCAGACTACCATTAAATAGAACACAGAAAAAAATGGCATTGCAGAGAGAAAGAACCGTACTCTCTGTGAAAGTGGAAGAAGTATGTGGTTTGATGCGAATCTACTTACAACTTATTTGGGAGAAGCCATCATGACTAGAGTTGAGCAAAACGGGTCGAAAAAATTCAAAAGTCGCGCCAAAGTCGCGTTTCAAAAGTTTGTTTTGCGCTCTTTTTCAGCCAATCAGGATCCACGGACACTGTGGGCAACGTGATGACATAGGCATGGGTCACCACCATCTTTCAGAAGGGCATGCAAGTGATTGGCTTGCTTTGGTGGGCGTCACAGGGGGTATAAAAGGGCGTGCACGCCGACCGCCATCTTACTTCTGCCGATCTTAGCATAGGGAGAGGTTGCTGCTGATTCTGTAGGGAGAGCGTTAGGCAGGGAAGAAGACCAAAAAACTGCTTCTGCTGCTAGCGATTTGGTCTGCACAACACACCAGTCACTGTGTGTGCAGTGCAAGGGGAGGCTATATAGTGGTGTATCAGTGGTGTTGGTTGTTGGGCTGCCTTCTAAGGCTTCCTGACAGGCTGGCATTGCTGTTTACCCACTGCTCCGCAAACTGCTTTTTTAAAAGCAATCCAATCTCCCTTATCCTCTAGTCACTTTGGTCACAGCTGTGCCATCGAGCCTGTCACATAGCGCTCAGATATTCATTGGGCCTCACACAATCCAAAAGTGTCCAGTGTCCAAAAGTGTGTGCAGAGATTCAAACTCTCACTTATCCTCTAGTCACTTAGGTCACAGCTGTGCCATCGAGCCTGTCACATAGCGCTCAGATATTCATTGGGCCTCACACAATCCAAAAGTGTCCAGTGTCCAAAAGTGTGTGCAGAGATTCAAACTCTCACTTATCCTCTAGTCACTTAGGTCACAGCTGTGCCATCGAGCCTGTCACATAACGCTCAGATATTCATTGGGCCTCACACAATCCAAAAGTGTCCAGTGTCCAAAAGTGTGTGCAGAGATTCAAACTCTCACTTATCCTCTAGTCACTTAGGTCACAGCTGTGCCATCGAGCCTGTCACATAGCGCTCAGATATTCATTGGGCCTCACACAATCCAAAAGTGTCCAGTGTCCAAAAGTGTGTGCAGAGATTCAAACTCTCACTTATCCTCTAGTCACTTAGGTCACAGCTGTGCCATCGAGCCTGTCACATAGCGCTCAGATATTCATTGGGCCTCACACAATCCAAAAGTGTCCAGTGTCCAAAAGTGTGTGCAGAGATTCAAACTCTCACTTATCCTCTAGTCACTTAGGTCACAGCTGTGCCATCGAGCCTGTCACATAGCGCTCAGATATTCATTGGGCCTCACACAATCCAAAAGTGTCCAGTGTCCAAAAGTGTGTGCAGAGATTCAAACTCTCACTTATCCTCTAGTCACTTAGGTCACAGCTGTGCCATCGAGCCTGTCACATAGCGCTCAGATATTCATTGGGCCTCACACAATCCAAAAGTGTCCAGTGTCCAAAAGTGTGTGCAGAGATTCAAACTCTCACTTATCCTCTAGTCACTTAGGTCACAGCTGTGCCATCGAGCCTGTCACATAGCGCTCAGATATTCATTGGGCCTCACACAATCCAAAAGTGTCCAGTGTCCAAAAGTGTGTGCAGAGATTCAAACTCTCACTTATCCTCTAGTCACTTAGGTCACAGCTGTGCCATCGAGCCTGTCACATAGCGCTCAGATATTCATTGGGCCTCACACAATCCAAAAGTGTCCAGTGTCCAAAAGTGTGTGCAGAGATTCAAACTCTCACTTATCCTCTAGTCACTTAGGTCACAGCTGTGCCATCGAGCCTGTCACATAGCGCTCAGATATTCATTGGGCCTCACACAATCCAAAAGTGTCCAGTGTCCAAAAGTGTGTGCAGAGATTCAAACTCTCACTTATCCTCTAGTCACTTAGGTCACAGCTGTGCCATCGAGTCTGTCACATAGTGCTCAGATATTCATTGGGCCTCACACAATCCAAAAGTGTCCAGTGTCCAAAAGTGTGTGCAGAGATTCAAACTCTCACTTATCCTCTAGTCACTTAGGTCACAGCTGTGCCATCGAGCCTGTCACATAGCGCTCAGATATTCATTGGGCCTCACACAATCCAAAAGTGTCCAGTGTCCAAAAGTGTGTGCAGAGATTCAAACTCTCACTTATCCTCTAGTCACTTAGGTCACAGCTGTGCCATCGAGCCTGTCACATAGCGCTCAGATATTCATTGGGCCTCACACAATCCAAAAGTGTCCAGTGTCCAAAAGTGTGTGCAGAGATTCAAACTCTCACTTATCCTCTAGTCACTTAGGTCACAGCTGTGCCATCGAGCCTGTCACATAGCGCTCAGATATTCATTGGGCCTCACACAATCCAAAAGTGTCCAGTGTCCAAAAGTGTGTGCAGAGATTCAAACTCTCACTTATCCTCTAGTCACTTAGGTCACAGCTGTGCCATCGAGCCTGTCACATAGCGCTCAGATATTCATTGGGCCTCACACAATCCAAAAGTGTCCAGTGTCCAAAAGTGTGTGCAGAGATTCAAACTCTCACTTATCCTCTAGTCACTTAGGTCACAGCTGTGCCATCGAGCCTGTCACATAGCGCTCAGATATTCATTGGGCCTCACACAATCCAAAAGTGTCCAGTGTCCAAAAGTGTGTGCAGAGATTCAAACTCTCACTTATCCTCTAGTCACTTAGGTCACAGCTGTGCCATCGAGCCTGTCACATAGCGCTCAGATATTCATTGGGCCTCACACAATCCAAAAGTGTCCAGTGTCCAAAAGTGTGTGCAGAGATTCAAACTCTCACTTATCCTCTAGTCACTTAGGTCACAGATGTGCCATCGAGCCTGTCACATAGTGCTCAGATATTCATTGGGCCTCACACAATCCAAAAGTGTCCAGTGTCCAAAAGTGTGTGCAGAGATTCAAACTCTCACTTATCCTCTAGTCACTTAGGTCACAGCTGTGCCATCGAGCCTGTCACATAGCGCTCAGATATTCATTGGGCCTCACACAATCCAAAAGTGTCCAGTGTCCAAAAGTGTGTGCAGAGATTCAAACTCTCACTTATCCTCTAGTCACTTAGGTCACAGCTGTGCCATCGAGCCTGTCACATAGCGCTCAGATATTCATTGGGCCTCACACAATCCAAAAGTGTCCAGTGTCCAAAAGTGTGTGCAGAGATTCAAACTCTCACTTATCCTCTAGTCACTTAGGTCACAGCTGTGCCATCGAGCCTGTCACATAGCGCTCAGATATTCATTGGGCCTCACACAATCCAAAAGTGTCCAGTGTCCAAAAGTGTGTGCAGAGATTCAAAATCTCACTTATCCTCTAGTCACTTAGGTCACAGCTGTGCCATCGAGCCTGTCACATAGCGCTCAGATATTCATTGGGCCTCACACAATCCAAAAGTGTCCAGTGTCCACAAGTGTCTGCAGAAATTCAAAATCTCCCCTGTCCTATAGACACCTTGTACCTTGTTTTACATACTATATAGTTTGTTGGATTTTGTCTACATTTCTACCAAAAATGAGGAAGGCTGGTGGAAGAGGCTGTGGAATTGGGCGGGGGTTGGCAGCTGGTAATGATGGTGTTGGTGGTGGATCTGATGGTAGTGGCAAGAGCAAAATAGGACCGAATGCAGGAGGTGTTGAGCATGCGTCATCGTCTGGCTACATAAGGCCTCGAACGCTTAGTTTTCTAGGAGTTGGCAAACCGCTTTTAAAGCCAGAGCATCAGGAAAAGGTTTTGTCTTACATTGCTGACTCAGCCTCCAGCTCTATCGCCTCCTCTTCTTCAGTTGTAAAAAGTAAAAGCACTGAGTCGTCATTGGAGGCTCATGTTCATGAACCACACCTTTCCTTGTGTCCTTCACCCCAACCAAGATTGAAGGATGACGCAGGCCATACTACTGATTACTCCATGGAGCTGTTTTCACATACCATGCCTGGATTATCAAGTGAAATGGTGAATTACCCAGGCCAAGATGAATCTGACATGGAGTGCACTGATGCACAGCCGCTGATGGATGATTCTGCTGGTACATTCACTCAGAGCACTACATTGTCCTCGCAGTGTACAGAGCCAGATTCTGACCCTGATGAGACTCAGGTGCCCCTTCCCGCACACTATACCACCATACACGGTGACACAGAGGAAGGTGCACATGACATAGAAGAGGAGGTGATGGATGACCCAGTTGTTGACCCAGATTGGCATCCATTGGGGGAAGAGGGTGCTGCTTCCAATAGCTCAGATGAGGAGCATCCACAGCAGACATCGACATCGCAACAGCTGTTATCTGGCAGGCCCGGAGCACTCCAAAGACAGGTTCCAAACATCAAAAGAGTTGCTGGACAGCTTGTCCAGAGGGTCAAAAGATCACAGCGTGCTAGGCCGCAAAATGTCTGCCAAAGTAGGAAGAGTGCAGTGTGGCACTTTTTTGAACAAAATCCTCATGATCAGGCCAAGGTTATCTGTAAGAAGTGCGCAAAGACCTTTAGCCGAGGGAAAAATCTGAAAAATTTGAATACCAGTTGCATGCTTAGACATTTAACCAGCATGTACTTTCAAGCGTGGACACAACACCAAACCTCAAGTGCCACATGTGCAACTGATCACAACGAAGGTAGTCATCAACGCTACATTGTTTCCCCCACTGTAAGCCCAACGGTTAGCACAGCAGCAAATGTTGAGGTGTCGTTGCAAGGCCACAGCAGTCAGGGAATCACCATCATCAACCCTCTCTCAGTCCGCCCTGTCCACCGCTACTTCCACCATATGCAGCTCTCAAGTCCAGCTCACCCTCCCAGACACTATGAGTAGGTCAAGAAAGTACTCAGTCTCTCATCCGCGTACACTGGGTTTGAACGCCCACATTGCCAAACTAATCTCGTTTGAGATGATGCCCTTTCGGTTGGTGGAAAGCACAGCTTTCCGCGAACTCATGGCCTATGCAGTACCACGCTATGACCTACCCAGTTGCCACTTCTCTCGCAAAGCCATCCCAGCCCTCCACCATCATGTGAAAGACCGCATTGTCCATGCACTCAAGCAGTCAGTGAGCGGAAAGGTGCACCTCACAACTGATGCATGGTCCAGTCGGCATGGCCAGGGCCGTTACGTGTCCATCACTGCGCACTGGGTTAATGTGGTGGATGCAGGGTCCACAGGGGACAGCGGTGGTGGGACAGTGCTGCCTAGCCCACGGTATAGGAAACAGTTGACTGTAGGCGTTCCACCCTCCTCCTCCTCCTCCTCCAGAAGCCAAAGCTCGTCCACAGAGCGCAGTCGTACGAGCCCTCCATCTGCAGCTGCCACTGTTGCACATGATGTGTCCCCCTATCGAGCAGCTAGTGGAAAGCGTCAGCAGGCTGTGTTGCAGATGATGTGTTTGGGTGACAGACATACCGCCGAGGTGCTGGCCGAGTACTTGAAGCGACAAACTGAGTCATGGCTGGGCAGTGTACATCTTGAGGCAGGCAAGGTAGTTAGTGATAACGGCCGTAATTTTGTGGCAGCCATAGCCCTTTCAAAACTCAGCCACATACCTTGCTTGGCTCACACCTTGAACCTGGTGGTGCAGTGCTTCCTCAAAAATTATCCGGAGTTAACAGCCCTGCTCCAGAAGGTGCGAAGACTGTGCGCGCACATCCGCCGGTCGCCTGTACACTCCGTTCGTATGCAGAAGCTGCAGCGATTGCTCCACCTTCCCAACCACCGCCTCATTATCGACATTGCAACAAGGTGGAACTCCACCCTGCACATGGTGGAGCGGCTGTGCGAGCAGAGGCAGGCCATAATGCATTTGTGGGAGGATACACGGCCAGGCACTTTGAGAGCAGACATGGAGTTGACAGGTGTGCAGTGGTCGAAGCTGAAAGACCTCTGTAAAGTCCTTCAGTGTTTTGAGGAATGCACACGGCTGGTAAGCGCAGACGACGCCATCCTAAGCATGAGCATCCCACTTATGCATCTGCTCATGCAAACTTTGACGCACCTTAAGGAGCAGGCGTCTGCAGCCAATGTTGATGAGGAGGAAGAGGAGGAGGGAATCCTTGATGACATTCAGCCATTGTCTGCTCAGGGACCTCTCCTGGACGAGGTGGAGGAAGAAGAGGAGGAGGAGGATGATGATGGGGATGATTACTTAGGGGAGGAGGATGCATCTCGTGGGGCAAGTGAAAATGTTGGCGTGGCAAGGTCTGGTACAGGGTTTGTGCATGACTGGAGGGATGTGGATTTGCCAGAAAGTGCTCCTCCAACCAGCACTCGCAGTGCATCATTGACACCGGGAACATTGGCCCACATGTCAGATTATGCCTTGCGGATCCTAAAAAGGGACCCCCGCATTGCCAAAATGATGAACGATGACGACTACTGGTTGGCCAGCATCCTGGATCCACGCTATAAAGGCAAATTACAAAACATCATGCCACAGGAGAACCTTGACCTAATATTGGCTAATAAACAAGCAACTCTGGTAAATCGGTTGCTTGAGGCATTCCCAGCACACAGCAGCGGTGATGGTTCTCACACGAGCCGTACGGGCCGGGGGCAGCTTGGCAGAGGTGTTCGTGGTGCACACAGCAGAAGTGGCGTTGGAGACAGGGGTTTCATGACAATGTTGTGGACTGATTTTTCAAATACCGCTCACACAACTGGTAATACTGCATCGATGGAAAGTGACAGGAGACAGCAGTTGTCAACCATGGTTACAAACGACTTTTCCTCCCATATCGATGTTCTCCCACACTGGTCATTCCCCTTTGACTATTGGGCCACTAAACTGGACACCTGGCCTGAATTGGCACAATATGCCTTACAGGAGCTCGCTTGCCCAGCTGCAAGTGTGCTATCGGAAAGAGTCTTCAGTGCAGCTGGATCAATCCTGACAGAAAAAAGGACCCGTCTGTCAACCCAAAATGTGGATGATCTAACCTTCATTAAAATGAACCATGCATGGGTTTCCAAGGATTTTGTCCCACCTTCCCCTGATGACACATAGGGTGACAGAAAAATGGCTTGCTTTGGTCCACCTCTTCCTGGGACTTGACCTATTTCGCCTTTTGCATCAGCTGAATGTCCAACATCAACATATGCCACTTTCTAAAACTCCCTAACTGTGCTGCCTCCCCGCCATGGCCGGGGTCACCACCTAGCGCACGACACTGTGCGAGTGCCGTTGCCCTGGACAGGTGGGTAGGCTGAATCTTGGGCGCGGGCACTGGCACAGGGTCCCTCATAGTGCAATCAAGTGTCTCTGACAGTGGTGGTGCACACCCACCGTCAGACACACCTCTGTACTATGAGGGGCCCAGTGCCAGTACCGACGCCCACGAGTGGGCCCCCCTTGCTTGGGCAGGGCCCCAGCATTTGCAATCTTCTCCCTGCTCCTCCGCTGTGTAATCTGGGCCGTCAAATCCATACTGTGCCTGACACCGTCTGAGCCTGCCTCCTGAGACATATATTTTGAATGTGTACGCTATCCATACATGTTATCCGGGGATACGGTACCCTTTCTAACCTTTGTGCAATCACGTGCAATCCATACTGGGCCTGACACCGTCTGAGCCTGCCTCCTGAGACATATATTTTGAATGTGTACGCTATCCATACATGTTATCCGGGGATACGGTACCCTTTCTAACCTTTGTGCAATCACGTGCAATCCATACTGGGCCTGACACCGTCTGAGCCTGCCTCCTGAGACATATATTTTGAATGTGTACGCTATCCATACATGTTATCCGGGGATACGGTACCCTTTCTAACCTTTGTGCAATCACGTGCAATCCATACTGGGCCTAACACCGTCTGTGCCTGCCTCCTGAGACATATATTTTGAATGTGTACGCTATCCATACATGTTATCCGGGGATACGGTACCCTTTCTAACCTTTGTGCAATCACGTGCAATCCATACTGGGCCTAACACCGTCTGAGCCTGCCTCCTGAGACATATATTTTGAATGTGTACGCTATCCATACATGTTATCCGGGGATACGGTACCCTTTCTAACCTTTGTGCAATCACGTGCAATCCATACTGGGCCTAACACCGTCTGAGCCTGCCTCCTGAGACATATATTTTGAATGTGTACGCTATCCATACATGTTATCCGGGGATACGGTACCCTTTCTAACCTTTGTGCAATCACATGCAATCCATACTGGGCCTAGCACCGTCTGAGCCTGCCTCCTGAGACATATATTTTGAATGTGTACGCTATCCATACATGTTATCCGGGGATACGGTACCCTTTCTAACCTTTGTGCAATCACGTGCAATCCATACTGGGCCTGACACCGTCTGAGCCTGCCTCCTGAGACATATATTTTGAATGTGTACGCTATCCATACATGTTATCCGGGGATACGGTACCCTTTCTAACCTTTGTGCAATCACGTGCAATCCATACTGGGCCTGATACCGTCTGAGCCTGCCTCCTGAGACATGTATTTTGAATGTGTACGCTATCCATACATGTTATCTGGGGATACGGTACCCTTTCTAACCTTTGTGCAATCACGTGTAATCCATACTGGGCGTGAGAACGGCTGGCAAGCTACAGCACCTGTGGTTTGCACACGTAAGTTTTTCATTTTTTCAGGAATGACGGTTAGGCCTAATTCCGGAACTGCAGTTGACCTGCACTTACTGGGAAATCATTGTTCGCGGGTAATAATTGTAATCAGTGATCCCCATCACTAACGTTGTTCAGCGGGTTATCTGCACCTGTAAGCGACAAACGCTGGCCTTTTCAGTGTAGCGCACATGCAGCCACGGACATGTAAGGGCATGACACACCAGTTATTGGCCAATCTCATGTTCCAGAGCCTCACGTGTCCCTCTAGTAAGCCGGACTCGGACCGCGGGGCATGACGGAGTCTCGTTCGTTAACGGAATTAAGCTTGCAATGTGTGCATCTGTTCTGTAGCTGGCATGGTTGAGGTTTCCCAGGTGGAGTCGAATTTAACCGTAGGCTCCACTCCTGGTGGTGCCCTTCTGGACATTCCTTTAAGGTTCAGCTTTGCAACCATACTGCCCACGTAAAACAAACACTTTGCCTTCATGAACGCTGTTTGGAGGGTCATGACTCGTGGGAATAACGCCGCCCAATCAGTTAACCTGCTAGAGAGATCCTTCGTTGCTCCCAAGCATGACATCACACTCCCTAGGAGGAAGGTAATGCCACTGTGGCGACCGTACTCCTGGGGGCGACACAAGTGCACTGATGCCCAGCCACTGCTCGATGAATCTGCTGGTACATTGACCCAGACCACTACATTCCCCTCGCACGCTACACGGCCTGAATCTGACCCTGATGAAACTCAGGTTACCCTTCCCATATACAGTTCCATCTTACACGGTGACAAAGAGGAAGCTGCAGATGAAAGTGCAGGTTCGGCCCACCCGCCATCAGACACACCACCGTACTATCAGGGGCCCTGTGCCAGTGCCATCGCCAACGAGTGGGCCCCCCCTGCTTGCTCAGGATCACAGCACTTGCAAGGTTGAAATACTGTGCAGTGAGATGGAAGATGGGGACGACGAGGAGTCCAGACTAGTCCAGGGATTCCCTAGCGAGGAGACTTATTTGATTGTTTTCAATGTTGGGACAGCAATTTTTGGGGAGCACTATACTCTGGAGAATGATAGATGGGGCCCACCATACACTGGAACATTCCAAAGGTGGATATCAGACACTGGAGCAGCATTTACAGGGCCCATTATACACTAGAGCATTAGAAATGGGGCCCATTATGTTTGGAGCATTATTTGGGCCCATAAGACAGTGGAGCTTCATCCATGGGGACCAACATATACTGTAGCATTATGTGGAGCTCATCATATACTGTTTCAAACATTATATGGGACCAATGATTCTGTATGGAGAAATAGATGGGCCTCGTCATGAGATGTAAAAAGTGAAGTATTTTTCATTGTACTATACCGCTATTTCTCTGCCGTATCGGAGCATGATCATTGATGAGTTGTGGTATGTGTTAAAGGGGCGCTCTTTCGCCCAGGGCACATGAAAACCTGCAGCCAGCCCTCCCCCCCACAACTTTAGCCAAATAACCCCCATTTTTCAGTGCGTAACTTGTATTATGAAGTTAATTAAGGTTGACAAGCTTAAGTAAGAAGAATTGATGCTTTTGGCATTCAAATGGGCACTGTAGGTGTGTTTCCTGTCCTCCTCTCACTGCCGACTTTTATTCCCCATTGACTTACATTGGGTTTCGTGTTTCGGGACGACCCCGACTTTTCCCTATAATCGGACGATCTTGCTCGACCCGACTTTTGGAAAAGTCGGGTTTCACAAAACAAAACGCGATCCTAAAAAACCAAAAGTCGCTCAACTCTACTCATGACTGCACTAGATGCACGGCCAGATAATGAGCTAATACTAGAGTATGTTAACCCCTTCACACCCGAGCCGGTTTTTGCCTTCGTGATCGGGCCAATTTTTTCAATTCTGACCAGTGTCACTTTATGAGGTCATAACTCTAGAACGCTTCAACGGATCCTACTGATTCTGACATTGTTTTCTCATGACATATTGTACTTCATGATGGTGGTAAAAAATTTTAGATATGAGCTGCGCTTATTTGTCAAAAAAATCAAAATTTGGCGAAAATTTAGAAAATTTTGCAATTTTCAAACTTTTAATTTTTATGCCCTTAAATCAGAGAGTGATATCACACAAAATAGTTAATAAATAACATTTCCCACATGTCTGCTTTACATCTGCACAATTTTGGAAACATATTTTTTTTTTTTAGGAAGTTATAAGGGTTAAAAGTTGACCAGCGATTTCTCATTTTTATAACAAAATTTGCAACACCATTTTTTTTAGGGACCACCTCACATTTGAAGTGAGTTTGGGGGGGTCAATATGACAGAAAATACCCAAAAGTGACACCATTCTAAAAACTGCACCTCTCAATGTACTCAAAACCACATTCAAGAAGTTTATTAACCCTTCAGGTGCTTCACATGAATGAATGGAATATGGAAGGAAAAAATAAACATTTAACTTTTTTTCACAAACATTTTACTTCAAAACCATTTTTGCAGAATTGGCAGGAATTGAGATCAGATGCCATGTCGCATTTGGAGAGCCCCTGATGTACCTAAACAGTGGAAACCCCCCACAAGTGACCCCATTTTGGAAACTAGACCCCTTAAAGAACTTATCTAGATGTGTTGTGAACACTTTGAACCCCCAAGTGCTTCACAGAAGTTTATAACGTAGAGCCATGAAAATAAAAAATCATTTTTTTTCCCACAAAATGACCTTTTAGCCCCCAATTTTTATTTTCACAAGGGTAACACGAAACAAAACGCGACCCTAAAAAACCAAAAGTCGCTCAACTCTAATCATGACTACTTGCTATCTTCAAAACAGAGTGCCAGGTAAAGCCACAAATAAAACTCCATATGAGCTATGGAACTGCGAGAAGCCTAACCTGAAGCACCTCAGGATATTTGGAAGCAAAACATTTGTGTATGTTCCTCTGGCACCCCCAGGAGTATGGTCACCACAGAGGCCTTGCTTCCCTCCAGGGGGGAGTGATGTGATGCCTGGAAGCAGTGAAAGGGTAGTTCCAGCACACAACACAGTTTCTACTCCAGGCCAGCAGAGGGAGCTCTGAACCCAACTTCTGGGAAGCTGCTCTCTGTGGTCAGGAGGAGGAATGAAGAGGGGAGTTAGAGTGTGGACAGAGAAGCGACAGGACATGTGGAGAAGAGCTGGGGACTGGAGCTATAGCAGAGCTCGTCCCCAAGCTGAAGCACAGAGACCAGACGCTGGAGTCCGAGCCTGTGTGGATGCTAAAGGTCCCACATCAGAAACCGGAGGAATAGAGGTTGCATACCCTCTGTTCCAAACTGAGACTCGAAGACACAGCAGCACGTGTGAGTGAGCCAGAGAAAGGAGGCTACAGCTGCCTATCATGTGAGTGGAGTTCTAAGTAACAGACAGAAAGAGAAACTTGAGTGGAGTTCACAATTGCAAGTACTTCAGAATAGCGCTAGAAAAGGAGACCTCACAACCCACCTGTATAAAGAGATTCCCAAATTGCTTCAAGGCTGACCGACTCATATAACACATGTAACTTGAGCCCTGGATTGTACCTACAAAGCACCATAAAAGGTAAAGCAAACTTCACTCTGTTGTGGCCTTTGAATTCTTCCTGCATTACCTTCTCAGCACTGCTACATCCCTTGCTCCACACTACATCACCATATACTCCTCAACATCTTTCACCTGCCCTGGGACAAAGCTCTACCTGTGGGGACCTCTACCAACTCTGCTGCTTCACCATCAGTCCCAGCGGATCTGCACTGCAGCGCTAGTCATTATTGATAAGATACTACGGTTGGTGTCACAAACACTTTTAACAAAATCTCTTTATTTTCAATCCCTTGTAAATAAACCCTTTCCATTGGACGCCCAGGGCCATGGACCGGGTCACCGCCAATTGTGACACTGTCCCTTTAAGAAGCGGCCTGGTACCGAGTACCCCACTTGCCCTGGCGGGCACTCCATTCCCAAAGAAAAACATTCCAAGTGGGAATCACATGCAAAGCAAGGAGTCCTGGTGGGCTATAGTGAAACTCAAAAGGGATACAGAATCCTGCACCCAGAGACCAAAACAGTAACAGTAGAGATGTAGTGATTGATGAAAACTCAGTATCACTCAAATTCCATGAAGTTTCGCCAGTTTTTCAACCTAAGAAGCAAGAACAAAAATCTCAATCACCAAACCCAGATGCTGAAATGAAAACACTGACGTGTGTATAAGCTCTGAAGCCACCAAGGAAGACACAAGAAGAACCAAGTGAACCTCCAGTCAGGAGATCAGAAAGGCCAAACAAAGGTATCCCAGCTAGACACCTTTCTCATATGGTCAGAACACTTCCTGAACCAGAGTCACAGTCATGGCAAAAGATGCAAAAACTGCCTGTCGACGAGAAGCAAAAGTGGATAAATGCTGCTAATGAAGAGATGGAGTCCCTTAAGCCAGGGCCGCCATCAGGGCATTACTGCCCTGACTGGCGTATGGGGCCCGGTGGGCAGAGGGGCCCCTACCGGTAGGTAAATCGGGTCCTCGGTGCTGCCGCAGCTAAACACTATTGACAATGCGGGCCCGCCGGCCCGCACGTCAATAGTTAACAGCCGCCAGCCAATAGGAGGCTGGCAGCTGACATCAGCCGCAGCACGCACCTCGCTGGCGTCTGACGTCACTGTCAGTCACCAGCTGGGACGCGCTGCAGTGTGGAGGGAGCGTGAGCATCACCCGCCGCTGGACCGCGGCCAGGTAAGAAGAACTTCTTTTAATTTTTTTAAGTTTTTAAGAGCGGCAATCCGGGGGGCCCGGGGGAGACTAAGACATGGGGGCAGAATGCTGGACATGGGCAGAATGCTGAACGCTGGGGCAGATTGCTGGACATGGGGCAGAATGATGAACACTGGGGCAGATTGCTGGACATGGGGCAGAATACTGGGCACGATGGGGCAGATTGCTGGTCGTGATGGGGGGCAGAATGCTGGACATGATGGGGCAGAATGCTGGGCACGATGGGGCAGATTGCTTGATGCGATGGGACAGATTGCTGGTCATGATAGGGGCAGATTGCTGGTCATGATAGGGGCAGATTGCTGGGCATGATGGGGCAGATTGCTAGACATGATGGGGAAGATTGCTGGTCATGATGGGGGCAGAAAGCTGGACACGATGGGGCAGAATGCTGGACACGATGGGGCAGATTGCTGGTCATGATGGGGGCAGAATGCTGGGCACGATGGGGCAGATTGCTGGACACGATGGGGGAGATTGCTGGACATGATGGGGCAGATTGCTGGACACGATGGGGGCAGAATGCTGTTCACGATGGGGCAGAATGCTGGGCACGATGGGGCAGAATGCTGGGCACAATGGGGCAGATTGCTGGAGACGATGGGGCAGAATGCTGGACACGATAGGGGCAGAATGCAACAGTGAGACACAGGAAGGGGCAGAATGTGAAGCACAGGGGCAGAATGTGACAGTGAGACACAGGAAGGGGCAAAATGTGAGGCATGGGGGCAGAATGTGACAGTGAGACACAGGAAGGGGCAGAATGAGATACGGGGCATGATTGGAGATATTGGGCATGATTGGAGGCACAGGGGGCAGGATCAAAGACAGGGGGGCATGACTGGAGACACTGGGGGCAGGATTGGAGACAGATGGGGCAGGATTGGAGACAGATCGTGCAGGATCATGGGGCAGGATGGATGCAGTGGAGACAGATGGGGCAGGATGGGGAGATCATATGGGGCAGAATGAATACTTATGAGGGCGGGATGGGAGAACGGATGGCTGAAGCCAGGAATGAGACACAGGGGGGCTAGGATTGGGGATATTATTACCACAGGGTCTAATTAAGGGATATTATTACAGCAGTGATGTATTTATTTTATTTTTTGAGAATACAGTTTTAAATGGGGGGAGGGCGGTCCTGTTACTGTGTAGAGTGACACTATGTTGCCTTTTTTTCTTCATGTGATGTAATGTAGAAGTTGGGAAAATTAAGTAATATGTTCTGCAAGCCGCGCTCTAGGTAACTGTGTTATTTCCTGCAGAGACGAGCCCTGACTGGAAGACGTGATGGCGGTCTGTGCTGGATGAAAGATGAAAAGCAAAGATGAAGGACTTCACCTAGAGACGTCACTGGTGAGTTAGTGTCACCTATACACCAACACTATACACTGTATAGAGGCCTTGTGTATAATGTCATTGATTACTGTATTACCTGTACACAGACACTGCATACTAAGTACAGATCTCCTGTGCATAATGGCACTTATGGTGATAGTATCGTGTTTTTTTTTATTACTGATCAGTATTGTAGTATTCAGTCACTGTGGTGGTAATATGTGGTCTGGTCATGGTGTGGTGCTGTTCCTTGTATGTGATATTATTTGGTCACTGTGGTGGTAATATGTGGTCTGGTCATGGTCTGGTGGTGTTTGTTCCTTGTGTGTGGTATTATAGGTCACTATGTGGTCTGGACATGGTGCGGTGGTATTTTTCCCTTCTGTGTGATATTATTGGTCATTTTAAAAATTGAAAAATAGAAAAAAACCTAAATTGTATCACATATTTTAACAAATATTTAATAGGTTACAGTAGAATAGAGCTCGACCAAAAGAGTCTACCCTGTTATGGTGGCGGCTTAAAAAATCTTTTGGCCAAAACAAAAGCTGCTGGCTATATGTGTGATGGGAACTGTTAATGTGTGGTTGGTGAGAAGTGGAGTTTTTCCAAGAGAGAGAGGTGGGACTTTGGACAGTTCGAGGGGTGGAGGTGGGGCTGGGGTGGAGCCTGGGCAGAGTCTCAAGGGGGCCCCGAAAATTTTACCAGTATGGGGCCCAGAAATTCCTAGTGGCAGCCCTGCCTTCACCAACTCCAGACATGGGAGCTTACTGAGCTACCACAGAGACATTGCAAAGCTAGGTGAAATTCTCAACTAGCACTTTGAGACTAAGGACCTTGGAAATGTGACATATTATTTGCGGCTCCAAATCTAGAGAGAGGAAGATGGGAGTTTTCTTCTCAACCAAAGTTCTAACATTTTACCAATCCTAAACCAGTTTGGAATGTCAGAAGCCAAAGGTGTGTCAACACCAATGGATCCGTCTTACTTAAAGTTGGAAGGAGAAGATCTGCTACCCAGCAAAGAGAGTTACAGACAAGCAGTGGGGGCACTTCTGTATATAGCAACCACAACTCGTCCAGATATCACAGCCACAGTTGGAATTCTCTGCCGATGTGTAAGCAAGCCACACCAAAGAGACTGGAATGCAATTAAGAGAATTCTTCAATATCTTAAAGATAATCAAAGGCTAAATCTTAAGATATTTGCATCAGGAGATCTCACTCTCAGATGTTATGTGGATGCAGACTGGGCTGGAGATTCAAGTGATTGGAAATCAACAAGTGGTTACTTGTTCAAGATAGGAGAAAACTCAATTTCTTGGTCCAGCAGAAAACAAGTGTCAGTCGCATTATCTTCTACAGAAGCAGAATACATGTCTGCTGCTTATGCAAGTCAAGAAGTAATTTGGTAGAAACAACTTTTGGAAGATTTTTTTTCAAGCCATTAGCTCAACCAACAGTTATCTATGAGGACAACCAAGGATGCATTAAACTTGCAAGCAGTGAGAAGATTAGTGCAAGGACTAAGCACATTGATGTAAAACATCACCACTTATGTGACTTAGTGGAGTGTGCTGTACTCAGGTTTGTGTATTGCGAGTCTGATAAGATGATAGCTGATGGTATGACAAAGCCATTATCAAAAAACAATTTTGATTACTTCAAAACCGCAATAAGACTAGCATGATTATTAGTTGTTGAGTGGGAGTGTTGGAATATGTTTCGTTCAACAACTCCATTCCTGTCGATGAGTGTTCAGTTGCTAGATTTGTATGCTGTTTATAAATTTAAAAAAAAAACTCCCAGAGACTAAAAACGGAGAGCATTTAACTGTATTTCCTGTTTTTCCTGTGTCTGTGTAGGGAAGATGAAGCAGCATGCTGGAGATGCTGCACAGATAGAGAAACACTAATGATTAATTCCTGATCTACTGTATTAAGCTTATCATATATTGTTCCTGTTTGTTCCTGAATAAGGAAGTTCTTTTGTCACACGCTTGGAGAGTATCCTGAATAATCCGCTGCCAAAAAAACTCATTAAAAACGCGGAATCCAAAAAAATATATATATAAAACTGACACATTTCTGGCATTCAAGTGCCCTTAGTCATAGGATATGGATTCCGTGTTTAAAATGAGTTTTGAATAAAGCATGAAATAATTTTTAGCTATTGTTGGATGGATGTGCCGTTCATTTCCTCATATCCTTGAATCATTGGCTGAACTTCACCAACAGGACCGGCACCCGACACACAGATTCCAACCCTCAATATCGGATGACATGGTGTGATGGGTTCATAATCCCCCATCTATCCCAGGATGAGATAATCACAGATAGAGTGTATGTAAATAACAGATCATTACTCATATTCCTCCAGAGAATTCCCATGTTCTCTATTTGACCTGTTGTCTCTACAGACTAATGTCTCACATAAGAGCAATTAACATCTTAATCTGTCTATAACTTTGGACTGAGATGTGAACAAATCCTTGGGGTCTAATTAGAAAGGGAATGTTTGCAAGCTATCCATTAAGTCCATAGAGAGTACTGATTCTAAACAAATATTACATAACTGTAAACAGGCACGCGAATGCAATGGCGCAGAGGATGAGGACACAGTGGTAACTTAATCAACAAATATTTATTTAATTAAAACAAGTATAAGTGGTGCCTATGGTATAATAAAAGGGTAAAGTAAACTGTAGAAGGATTGTATGTTACTGTACATTTGAATACAGCAATTCCACTATACAGGATGTCAACACAATTCTAACCACACACTATTGTTCCCTTATATTGTTCCCTATGTACCATATCTATCAACTCCAGAAGTCACAGCTAACATGACTGTCACCCTTCAATGGCCTGGTTGTCCCTCTCAGCTCTGACTCGGCTCCTTCGGCTTGGATATCTTAGCTCTGGTCTCTCATCTCTGGATCCAGCTATCCAGCTCTTCACTTGGGCCTGGTCACTGGACTGTTCACTCGATTCTTCACTCAAGTCTGGTCCCTCGATTCTTCACTCGGGTCTGGTCATTCAGTTCTTCAATTGGGTCTGCTCACTCGATATTTTGGCCATAATCCAACCTCGCTGCACCACGCATCCGTCCTGCTACAGGTTCAAGCTCCAACTCCTCCCCTTCAATGCCCTCCTAGGCTATTTATAATTATTAACTGTCCGACAGCTGTCACTTGACCTGGTGTCTTCTCCAATCTCTTCTCAAGAATCAAGTGCTTCATTATGCAGTTCCTATGAGATGCAATCCTTTCCAATTTCTCTTGTCCTACAATCTTAATCATTAGATGGTTGCCCTGACTTGCAGACACCTTGTTATACATTAACTGTGAATATCTTCCATTTGTTCATCCCTTTACATTTCTTACTTCTTTAAACTTGCCAATCCTCAAGCAAGAAGGATCAGTTCAGACTCTATGGGCTCTTTGGGGGTGGCGCTAGCATTGCTAAGATTCGGGCGTACTCCTGCATTTCCCAGATAATGTATTGCCAGATTAAATCATCTTTCACGTACATAGTGGGTGGGACACAAGCGTTGTCATGCTCAGTTCTATGAGGCCCCCCCCTGGCTTGCCTATTCGGGGGCACTTAAACCTTCTGATACTCTTCTCTTGGGTTCAGCCTCCGATCTGCTCCCTGGATTGCTGCAAAGTGGTAGTGTTGCCTGTCTTGACGCCTCAGGTACTATCCACCCATCTCCTTCATCATCCGCGAGTACTAGTGGTGCAGGGTTCCTTTGTTTTTGTGAAAACTTTGCTCCTCTTTCCTAATCAGAAACACAGAGAAAAAGCATATTGCTGTGCAGCACTATTCCAGTTAATTGGTTAATTACCGTATATACTCGAGTATAAGCCGAGATCTTCAGCCCATTTTTTTGAGCTGAAAGTCCACCTCTCGGCTTATACTTGAGTCATATACGCCAGGGGGTCAGCGGGGGAGGGGGAGTGGGGGTGTCAGGTCATACTTACCCCCTCCTGGCACAGTCTCTGCAGCCTCCCTGCTTCTCCACGGTCTCCCTTCCTTCCTTCAGCGGTCACATGGTACCGCTCATGAAACTCATGAATATGCACATATTCATGAGTTTCATGAGTGGTACCACATAGCCACTGAAGGCAGGAAGGGAGACCGGGAGATCGGGGCTGCAGAGACCGCACCAGGAGGGGGTAAGTATAGGCTATATTCACCTGTCCTGGGTCCATCACTTCTTGCTGCTGTCTGCTGCATCCTCTGTTAGTGACATTCAGACAACAGAGGGCACGGTGACGTGGATAGTGTGCGCCGTGCCCGCTAATGCCTGAACGTCACTGACAGATGACATGGCAGACAGCAGCAAGCAGCGATGGACCGGGGACAGGTGAATATCTAAGGTGCCAGGGCCCTGAGCCAGCAGAGACACTGCCAACTGGCCCCCCAGTGACGGAGAGGTGAGTATGTCATTTTTTTCATTTTTATTTGCAGCAGCAGCAGCACATGGGGGCATAATCTATGGAGCATCTTTTGGGGGCATAATCTATGGAGCAGCATATGGGGGCATAATTCATGGAGCAGCATATGGGGGCATAATCTATGGAGCATCTTATTGGAACAGCATATGGGGGCATAATCTATGGAGCATCTTATGGGGCCATAACCTTTATGGAGCACCATATGGAGCTTATTATTCTATGGAGCATCTTATGGGGCCATTATTAACCTTTGTGCAGCTTTATGTAACACCCCTTTAGGGCTACCACGGTACACTGGGTGTTATCGGGGGGCCTCACCTCTCTAGGGCGCTGTGCCTCCACCCGAATCTTGATTGGAGCTCTCTCTCTGGGACTGCAGAAGGACAGTTATCTTCTGTCAGGGGCTGATTCGGGAAACCCATGCCACAGCTCAGTGCACACACTCAGGGAACAGGAGTAAAACCGTTTAACAGGTTTATTGCTGTGCAGTAGAATTGAGGTGGGTTTAAAGGAATAGCATACAATACAAGTAATGGTGCTCTATAAAAGTCGTATACACATCACAGTCTACTTCTACTCCGACCCTGAAAATATAACGTAGCAGGTTCCCCCTCTTTTGTATTAACTCAGTCCAAACGTTGGGGCCCTGTTGCCGCGGATGTTGGCGCGCAAATTAGAACCGTTGGTGCACTTAGGTGAATATTACTGTCAATAGTCTGGGTTATTATTATTATTTATTATTATAGCGCCATTTATTCCATGGCGCTTTACATGTGAGGAGGGGTATACATAATACATACAAGTACAGTAATCTTAAACAATACAAGTCATGACTGGTACAGGATGAGAGAGGACCCTGCCCGTGAGGGCTCACAATCTACAACGGGATGGGTGAGGATACAGTAGGCGAGGGTAGAGCTGGTCGTGCAGCAGTTTGGTGGATCGGTGGTTACTGCAAGTTGTAGGCTTGTCGGAAGAGGTAGGTCTTCAAGTTCTTTTTGAAGGTTTCCATGGTTGTAGTGTACTCACTGTAAATAGCACTGGTAGAACCACAAGTCTCAGAAGGGCCCTCACTGTGCGTCTCAAACAGTCGGAAGGTCCTCTGGACACCAGCTGGGGGCGGCAGGATTTAGGCCTTTATGCGGTGGGAGTGCCGGCAGAACTCTCCGGGTCTATGATGTTAATTGCCTCAAAGGTTGACAGAACCGCACTCTCTCCAGCAGCGCAGGTATCTCAGCGGGGGCCGCCACACTCTGCAGCGTAGAGGAAGGCAGATCCACACCGCTCCGTCTCTCACAGTAAGCTGCCATGCTCCTTCTCCTCTGAAAATTTACTTTCACTTCCTGCCCAGCTCCCTCCCCCCAAGTCCCTCCTCCTCCAATCCACTCTCTCTCCTTCTATCCTTCCAGGCCGTGTCATCTGACTGAAAAAGGGTCCCTGGGAATTGTAGTCCACTGCCGCTCAGGGGAAAAACAGTTAATGTCTTTAGGTCCCTGTTTAACAGCAGCTGCAAAACTCTTCTTAGTGTCTGTAAGCTCTAGTATACCAGTAGCTGCTCTGACAGTTCCCTGTGCAGGTGTTACAATTATATGGGGTGTATTTTGTATGGAGCATCAAATGGGGCCCATCATGAACTGTATGGAGCATTATATGGTGCTCCTGATTCAATATGGATATTCAAAAACATTTAACCTACTGATGTCTCAATTAATTTTCCTTTTATTGGTATCTATTTTTATTTTTTAAATTTAACAGTAGCTGCTGCATTTTCCACCCTAGGCTTATACTCGAGTCAATACGTTTTCCCAGTTTTTTGTGGCAAAATTAGGGGGGTCGGCTTATACTCTGGTTGGCTTATACTCAAGTATATATGGTATTTAGCATCTGTGAAGGTCTGACTCTGAATCCACCAGGCAGGTAGTGCTCTTGGGCAATTGGGAAACATAATCCTATAAGTGAATATATAAAGTGCAGTTTAAAAACACAATTTAATGACAGAAAAAAAACAGATATATAGACGTAAGCTAGATGGCTGGTTAGTAGTGTAACATGATTTCATGTTTTAAATTTAACACTTCGGGAACCCATGTGTTGAGATGAAATGCCAAAAAGCTTCCCTATTGTGAAATGCCCTTTTTCTATACCCACCTCGCATATGTTTGGGAATATCTTTTATAGCATAAACAATGCTGTTAGGCATCGGATTCCTGCCACTGCACAGCAGGAATACAGAGCCTTGCACCTATCGGTCTCCCATTCTTTGTCGGCCGCAGTGGAGCCTGCTCAGCAGATTCGTCGGTCCCGGCACTCTGCCCAGGCCAACTCCGTGGGTTTGCTTGCTGCTGGCACAGCTATGACAATGCAGGCTGCTCAGCAGCGAGATTCTCCAGGGACTAAGTCCTCATGTCGGGCCACTGAGCATGCCCGTGGAGTGATCTCCCATTGGAGATTGAGGGTCACATGCTCAGGTCCTTCTCGTGTTTGGATTGGCCCATCCGATGAAGCCAGGAAGGTCCCGGACGCCCGTGGCTATAAAAGGTTCGCATGGCCGCTCGCCTATGCGCTGGGATCAGACTGTATTGACAGACTATAAGGTGTGAGAGATGTATGCACGTATGAATGTATCTGGTGACTGACTCATTATGAAACCCCTACCCTTGGTACGCATGTGTTGTGCAGCCTAGCCTGCTAGCGCCCAGGCTTAGGTGTAGGTAGCTAAGGGTTTTGAGTCGGATATTGGTCCTCACCAGTGACCCAGCACACCTCAGTGCATGTGCTCCGCACTCCACTGCCAGCGTCTTTAGCGGCGCTTGTGGCAGCGACGCTGCACGCTCAGTGGGCCTAGAGGGACTCTAACCCCGTGTCCTTGGGGTAGCGTTCTGTGGCCTCACACTGTGCGCTCTTTTAGCCGAGCTCTGTGAGCACAAACAGGCTCCGGCGTTTATGTTTCCAAGTAGTGCGGCTCTGTGAAGCAACAGAGTTCGCCCCCG
Source organism: Dendrobates tinctorius (assembly GCF_039654945.1). Lineage (NCBI taxonomy): Eukaryota > Metazoa > Chordata > Amphibia > Anura > Dendrobatidae > Dendrobates > Dendrobates tinctorius. Next base: position 15,141,711 of record NW_027361825.1, on the reverse strand, counting down.
TACAAACCGGGTGACGATAACCCGCGTGTGTTCTTATAGTATACCGCCATATAGCATCCGCCATTACTAAGCAGCAGGTTACCACCCCTGCATGGTGGACCCTGGGCTGCGAACGCACCTTATTACCATCTTTATTATTTAAGCCAACAACCTATATAGCATATACGGATATTCATGAAAGACAATGAAAACCTACTCGACAAATGAATAAACCAAATTAAATTGAAGTCCAAATTATAAAGACTTAAAAAATGATTTATTAATTACACAAAAACCAGACAAAAAGGACATAATGCAATACCATAAAATGTCATAATACATGAAGGTAGTAACTTAGTAGACACATAAGCCATAAATAAATATAGTGATCATAAAAATTCCATCCGCAACAAAGTGCATATAATAAGCAGGTAAAGAGTATAAAAACTCAAATAAAGTGCATAGGAAATGTAATAAGATCAAAGATACCCGTGATCAATGGCTACATGCGTCTCCAGCTCCCTCCAACGTACGTTTCGCCTACCGTGGCTTTCTCAAGGAGTGAGAAAGCCACGGTAGGCGAAACGTACGTTGGAGGGAGCTGGAGACGCATGTAGCCATTGATCACGGGTATCTTTGATCTTATTACATTTCCTATGCACTTTATTTGAGTTTTTATACTCTTTACCTGCTTATTATATGCACTTTGTTGCGGATGGAATTTTTATGATCACTATATTTATTTATGGCTTATGTGTCTACTAAGTTACTACCTTCATGTATTATGACATTTTATGGTATTGCATTATGTCCTTTTTGTCTGGTTTTTGTGTAATTAATAAAACATTTTTTAAGTCTTTATAATTTGGACTTCAATTTAATTTGGTTTATTCATTTGTCGAGTAGGTTTTCATCATCTTTATTATTTGTTACGTTCCGCCAGCCCTAACACAATGCAGTCTGCTATTTGTTTGTTATGTACTGAAATAAAGGGTTTAGACTAGTGATTAGCGAATCGGTTTGGAAAACGATCGCCAAACATAAATTCGGCACGAATATGGCACATTGGGATTCATGATCGGAAACACGAGTGCGGGAAAATATTTGCGTTGCCACAAAAGTATTTTCAGCACTTTAGCAACAATAATGGTGGTGCAGCCTGAGTGTTTGGCATGTGTTTGATGAGGGGAAGGAGTTTGCAGAGCTCAGCGGCGTTCTTGTAAACAGTCATTTTTTTTCCGTACATCGCAGACATGTAGTGATGCAGCTGACCCGCAGCATCTGCAGGTCTGCTGCTCACAGGGGTGGCAAGGGTTGCCTAGCCTGGGCCATTTTTGACACTGCAAAGGATAAGCCAACTCACGTTATCGACCAAATTTGCAAAAAAAAAAACTGAGTAAAGGTAAAACTGCAATAATTTGACGACTACTTGTATCAACCTTCACATGCGCAATCAACATGCTTTACTGTGGGAATACCACTGCGCAAAAAAGCGAATCAGCAGACCTCAACAACCATCAGCCGCCCCATCAATCGCATCTGCTGCTTCTTCCTCCTCCTCCATTACCGTGCCAACTATTGAGACGCAGGTCTTTGACCGCAGACCCTCAGGTTCTTTACCCTTTCAAATCACGCTGACTCAGAGCCCGCCGTCAGCTGTCACAGAAGCGGACATGCCTGCTGTTTTTGACCGATCTCAGAGAACGAGCACACCCCAAGTTTCTCAATCCACCATAATATCTCCGCCTGCACCGTTTTCATGGTCCAGCAGTTTGTCTGGTTCACCGTACTCCACCCTCTTTCAGAATTGCAACCAGCCCATGGTTCTGCAGTTGTGGTCACAAAAAAGATTGTTCACTGCTATGCATGAAAGAGATTGAACTCCACCATCTCCAATCTGTTGGCCATGGAAATGCTGCCTTTCCGCCTGGTAGATATTCTGAAAGCTGATGGCCGTCACAGTCCCCCAGTACCAATTGCCCAGTCTTCATTACTTTTCTAAGAAAGCTGTGCCTGCGCTACACCAGCATGTCGCAGACAACATCACCCATTCCTTGACTAAGTCTCTGTCTGCCAGGGTGCATTTCACCACAGACACTTGGACAGGTAAGCATGGCCAGGGGCATTACATCTCCCTGACTGGGCACTGGGTAACTGGTGGCTGTGGGGACAGGCGCTGCTCCACAAGTCTTGGAATGCCCAAGGCTTGCAGGACAAACCTCTACATTTATTATTTTCTCCACTGCTTCTGCCTCCTCCTCTATCTCCTCAAGGATCTCCATCTGCGCCCTCAACCTCTGCCTTAACGAGACACACGTTCCAACAGTGCAGAGCGAATCCCCAACAACTATGTACTGCAAAGCCAGAGGTCACCGCAATCAGGCAGTATTAAAATTGATATGCCTTGGAGATTGCAGTCATACAGCTAAAGTGTTGTGGACAGCTCTCCAGGCTGAGTTTGATCAATGGCTATCTCCACTGAACCTGCATCCAGGGAAGGCAGTGTCCGATAATGATGCGAACCTGCTGGCAGCCCTTTGGCGAGGCAAGCTCACACACATGCCTTGCATGGCTCATGTCTTCAACCTGGTGGTACAGCATTTTCTCCACTACTATCCTGACCTGGGTGAGCTGCTCCAGAAAGCATGTAAGCTGTGTGCCCATTTCTGCCGTTTGCACCCCTCTGGTCATCGTCTTGCATCGATACAGAGGTCTTTGTCCATGCCAGTTAACAGGTTGATATGCGATGTGCTGACTTGGTGGAATTCCACTCTGAACATGGTGCAGCAACTGTGGCAACAGCAACGAGCCCTGACGCAGTATGTCATGTCATATAGCCTGGGCCAACGCAGTATGGACATAGTGCATATCACGTTTACAGAGTGGGCACAGACTAAGGACCTATGAACCCTTCTGCACAGTTTTGAAATGGCTACTAAGATGGTTAGTGCTGGTGACGCCGTCATCAGCATCACTGTTTCGGTCATCTATATGCTGGAGCAGACTTTGAATAGCCTGCGGTAGGAGATGGTGGTCCCAGAAGAAGAAGAGGAAGCAGAGGAGGATGCGGAAGGGATAACATGTCTCTAAGTTCCAGACTAGCGTCACACAGGCGGGTGTTAAGGGAGGCTAGATTACTGTGATTGAGGGGGCTGGTGATAACAGACAAACTGTTATCGAAGGTGCCAGATCCGAAGAATAAATGGAGGAGGAAGAGGTGATGGGCGAGCAACTGTCAGATCAAGAGGATAATCCTCCCCTCTCTGTTGTTCGTGGATGTTAGGAGGGGATGGAGGAAACGAGTCTCAGTGTTATCCAGCGACCAACACAGCATGGGCTTGGACCTCATGGTAGAGCCTGACATATGAGCGCCTTCTTGCTGCACTATCTGCAACATGATCCCAGTATAGATATGATTAGGAACACTGCTGACGACTGGGTTGCCACTCTATTATATCCATGTTATAAAACCAAATTTTGCCAGATGCTTCCCGCCCTGGAAAGGAACCTGCGAATGCTGGAGTATTGAAGCACACTTTTACACAACTTTAAGAGAGATTTTCCCCAAGACAGCAGAGAAGCACACAGTTCGCATCCAGCTTTAGATTTCCAACCTCCAGCACGTCAATTTGCCAACGCCAAAACTAGAGTAGCAGCGGTGTAAGTAGCAGAAGCAATTTCTGTGAGTCCGTTGACACTTCTTTTAGACCAGCTCGTGCACCAGCACAACAGAGTCTAAGTCTTACACGTGTTGAACGAATGGAGAGGATGGTGCAGGAGTACATAGAACTGAATATCAATACTATCAGGGAGGGTTTGGACCCTTTCATATTTTGGTCTTCCAAAATGGATATGTGGCCTGAGCATGCGCCGGATTTACTATGTCCCAGAACACAGCAAAATACTTCCGGAACATAGTAAATCTGGCGCATGCGCACTATTGTTTTTCGGCTTTGCCCACAGTTGGGCAAAGCATACTGCGCACTTGCGGGAGGCAATTTGAATGTGCACGCACAGGACCTGTACACGGACAATGCTATTTACAGAACGGAATGCGTACAGCACGACGATTTGCGATGGAGAGAGGGACCAGAAGCAACGCCCATCGGACCGGACTGAGGATATTACCATACCGGGCGGGAGCAATATAAAAGGTTTTTATGGGGGATTCATGGGGAGTCAAGGGGTTTCACAAGTAGTTGGGGAATGTATACCTCACACTCTATTAGCTGATATTTTTAGTTGATAGGCCAAAAAACTGGTGACAGATTCCCTTTAAATGTGAACACTTCTGGTTGGGTGTCCATCTACTGGATTGGGTTTAGTGAAAGATAAATCAGATCCTATTATACTATTTCTACTGTTGTGAAATTGATGCTACTTTGGTGGTGTCTGCCAATATTTTTGGAAATGTAAACACTCGTGGTTTTGTGTCTATCTATTGGATTGGGTGTAGTGGGACCTGTCGGTCCCTATAATCCTATTTCTACTCTCATGAAATTGATGCTCCATTTGTGGTGTCTACCAGTAATATTTGGAAATGTGAACACTCTTGGTTGGGTGTTCATCTGCTGTATTGGGTTTTGTGGAAGACCTGTCTGTCCCTATTATACTATTTCTACTGTGGTGAAATTGATGACACTTTTGTGGTGTCTGCCAGTAATATTTGCAAATGTGAACACTCCAAGTTGGGTGTCCATCTGCTGTATTGGCTGTAGTGGAAGACCTGTCAGTCCCTATAATGCTATGTATACTCTCGTGAAATTGATGCCACTTCTGTGGTGTAAGGCCCTCATTTGTTTAAATGTGAAAACTCCTGGTTGGGTGTCTATCTGCTCGATAGGTCATCCACTGAACCCAATCGGTCACTTTTACACTATTTCTACTGTGGTGAAATTGATGCCACTTTAGTGGGGTCTGCCAATAATTTTTGGTAATGTAAACACTCCTGATTGGGTGTCCATCTGCTGGATTGGGTGTAGTGGAAGACCTATCAGTTCCTATTATACTATCTATACTGTGGTGAAATTAATACCTCTTTTGTGGTGTCTGCCAGTAATTTTTGGAAATGTGAATACTCCTGGTTGGGTGTCCATCTGCTGGACTGAGTGTTGTGGAAGACCTGTCGTTCCCTATTATACTATTTCTACTCTCGTGAAATTGATGCCACTTCTGTGGTGTAAGGCCCTCATTTGTTTAAATATGAACACTCCTGGTTGGGTGTCCATCTGCTGGATTAGGTTTAGTGGAAGACCTATTGGTCCCTATTATACTATTTCTACTGTGGTGAAACTGATGCGACTTTGGTGGTGTCTGCCAATAATTTTTGGAAATCTGAAGACTCTTGGTTGGGTCTCCTTCATGTGTGTTACCTGTAGTAGTATGCCTCCGAGACCGTCAAGCCTCCACTTCCTTGGACTCATTGTTGCTATCCTTAAATTTTTCTGACAATGGTAGTCTACAAAACTGATATTTGTGCCACCTGAGTGTGGCTCAGCATGAAAGTAGGTAGAGGTGTTACATGTGGTATCAGGGTTCCCAGCAAAGGGGTCCTACGCCGATCCCTCACTTACTGTGCTTCGTCTTACTGTGACGTTCAATTGAAAGCTGTAAATGCTGCCCCAGACCTCGATTCCTCATGCCTGGCTGATTGCTGCAGTTCCATGCTAAAATTTGCACTCTGGGTGAATTGAGGCCACATTTGATGTGTTTTGGCAGCATTTGGGGCCGTTGTTGTGCATGCGTTTGTTTTTGCACCTGAATGGTGTTGGGTTATGTTCGGCGAATATTCAACGAATTAATAGGCGAATATTGCAAATTTGTCGATCGTAATCCGAACCGAACATTGAAATATTCGCTCATCTCTAGTTTAGACGCATTGGATACATTACGGTTTGTATGTTAGTTAACATCAAAAAGATGTTCACGTATCCCTGATTTTAGTTTTCTGATGGTAGATCCACCAAAATTGAGATTGCAAGTGTAGGTAATAGCAGGTATGCAGGATGCAGTGATGAGACGCGAGACTGAGTTGTACTTTGGGAAGTAACTTTTATAAATTGAAGCCTCTAGGCCTATACTAAGCAACCAAAACAAAGTAACAGCAATTGTCCTCGCAGGGACTCAGTACAACCAAACACTATTAAAAAGAGAACACGACTAACTCGGCAAAGGCCGGTCACTATAGGGCCGCGGTATGGCCGACTACAGGTCCTTATTTCCTATAGTGTCACTTATCCGTCCTGATGTCCCTCAGCGTCTCTGGTGAAGCTCCTTTGGCATCGCAGCCGCTAGGCCCAGCTGCTGAAGATCTGGCATAGTCTTCGGGCACCCCAGCACCCAGGAGGGGTTGGGGCACAACAGGCCCTGAGTGAGTCCTTTGATGAGGTAACCCCCTGTAAAGACAGTGGGGTTCCGCTCGTTAGCGGGTTCAGGGAGACTCCAGTCCCCAAGCAGGGTTGTGTTGCAGTTACGAGGAGTGGCGGTTGGTAGGCAACGTGCACGGCCAGGGGCTGAGCAAAGAGTCTCTCTGTAGGCGAGGACCAGGCCCCAACTGCCAACTGCAGCGGGTAGATGGCAGCTGTGGGCGGTGATGAACAGGCCGCAGCCGCGGGCTGAAGCGTGGCGGCAGCGTCCATGGTTGACAGCGGGCAGGCCGCAACCGCTGGCTGGAGTGAAGCGGCAGCGGCCGCAAGAGGCAGCGGATAGGCCGCAACGTGCTGGAGCACAGCGGCAACGGCCGCGGACGACCGTGGGTAGGTCATGACCCCGGATTGGAGTGAAGCGGCAGTCTCTTGTCAGTAAGCTTGGCGTCTCCTCCCTGAAGGCCACTGTAAATCTCCCCTCTGCTGCTGGTCTCCTCTCTGGTCACTGTTTGTCGCTCTGACTCTCTTACGCCCCCACAGTCTCTTGCTCCGTGTCTGCTGTTCCGCTAACTGACCTCCCTGCTCCTTTTATAGTCGGCCCTCCCCTTGCTGTCCTGTCACTCTCAGCCATCCACCTTCCTCCTCCGTTCCCCGGTACAGTTCCCTTAGGAACGTAGATGGCGGTCCCCTTGGTTCCGGCCCAGACACTCTGCGGGGGCCCTCCTCCCTACACAAGCACAACATTCTATAATATAAACTGTATATTCTGAGTTGCAATTTAGAAATTTTTTTATTCTAAAAGTTTTTGAGTCAAGGGGAATTAGAAAAAGTTTGGGTCTTGATGGAGTGTGTGCATGTCTTGCAGGGAAATTTGCCACATTTGAAATTGCCATTTATAGAAAGCCAGTGTTGGGGAGGGTGATGTTTATTTAGACCAGGGCCGCCATCAGGGAATTACTGCCCTTACTGCTGTATGGGGCCCGGTGATCAGCAGTACACAGAGAGGCCTCCAGGTCCAGGGCCCCGCTTATGTGCTACTGTTCATCGGGCCCCGTTGTGCAGTAAAGTGGTACATGTTGCGGCGCACACGTCTGCACTGGGGCCCAGGAGCTTTCCCATTGCTGTGCACAGCCATCTTCTCGACGGCTGCACAGCTTCCACTCCCTATGTCTTCTCCCTACTGTCTCTGTTAGGTGATGGCACGTACGCGATGACGTTATCGCTTACGCACTGCCCGACATGTACCGGATGCTGGAGGCAGAGCCGAATTGCTGGAGAGCGACTGTAAGGTAAGTATACAAAACTTTTTTGTTTTCTGTACAAAATGAATTAAAATAGGTGAGAGGAGGAGGGGGAAGTGCATATGATGATGGAGGAAGGAGTAACGGGGACTGCACATGATGATGTGGGGGGTTAAAGGGGGACTGCACATGATGATGTGGGGTGGTTAAAGGGGGACTGCACATGATGGGGGGTTACAAGGAAGGGGGACAGCACATGATGATGTGGGGAGTTTAAAGGGGGACTGCACATGATGATGTGGGGAGGGGGTTAAAGGGGGACTGCGCATGATGTGGAGGGGGTTAAAGGGGGATTGCACATGATGATGTGGGGAGGGGGGTTAAAGGGGGACTGCACATGATGATGTGGAGGGTTAAAGGGGGACTGCACATGATGGGGGGTTACAAGGAAGGGGGACAGCACATGATGATGTGGGGAGTTTAAAGGGGGACTGCACATGATGATGTGGGGAGGGGGTTAAAGGGGGACTGCGCATGATGTGGAGGGGGTTAAAGGGGGACTGCACATGATGATGTGAGAGGGTTATAGGGGGACTGCACATGATGTGGGGGTTAAAGGGGGACTGCACATGATGATGTGAGGGGTTAAAGGGAGACTGCACATGAATTGGGGGGTTAAAAGGAACTGCAAAGGATGACATGGGGTATAGGGGACTGCATATGATGAAGTGGGGGGTAAAGGGGACTGTACATTAGGGTGACCGGATCTCATATGGGGGGAAAAAATGTCAGAATCTTGTTCGTCTGGACCCCACAAAACGATTCCCCTTTCCAGATATTGAGAGAGCCAAAATTTGAGCTCGATCAAACAACGTTAACCCGTGCCGCTCGTCGCTCAAGGTTTGAAAAAATCCAAATTGAGGTATTTTAAGATTTAGGTATTTTGCATAGTCTGTTAGACTATAAAGAATGTGACAACAACATTGCAAAAATAGCCCTGACCAAATTTTCGAACCATTTGTGGTATTTGAATGCAGAGTTGGTGGGATTATCGTTTTTTGATCCCACCATTACAATGAAAAGTTGTTAATGGCTAATAAATTGCTCAGTAGCACAGATGAACCATCAGAGCACGCTAACCTACATGAGTTGATAATTTTACATAGTTATCTAATCTATTCTAGAGCTTTTGTTAAAGTAGTTTTTGAAACGTCAGAATATAATGCTCGGCATTTGCTTACAACTTGCAGGACATATTGCTTTTGTTCTTCATCTTTTGTCAGAAGGTCGTTAAAGTCGGTTACTTCCTACCTCTTTTAATTTTTCTTTCCTAACTTTTGGCTTTACAACCCTAGCGTGCTCTGATGGTTCATCTGTGCTACTGAGCAATTTATTAGCCATTAACAACTTTTCATTGTCTGTAATGGTGGGATCAAAAAACGATAATCCCACCAACTCTGCATTCAAATACCACATATGGTTCGAAAATTTGGTCAGGGCTATTTCTGCAATGTTGTTGTCACATTCTTTATAGTCTAACAGACTATGCAAAATACCTAAATCTTAAAATACCTCAATTTGGATTTTTTCAAACTTTGAGCGACGAGCGGCATGGGTTAACGTCGTTTGATCGAGCTCAAATTTTGGCTATCTCAATATCTGGAAAGGGGAATCGTTTTGTAGGGTCAAGACGGACAAAATTCCGACATCGATTTTTTGCGGTCACCGTACTGTACATGGAGGGGGGAAAAGGGACTGCACATGATGAAGTGGGGGGAGAGGACCGGAGACTACAAATGATGATTAGATAGTGAGGGAAGAGGGTCAGCAATTGAATTGAAGGTGGGGAGTGCAAATGATGATCTGGGGAGAGAGCAAATAATAATGAATTTTTAGGGTGGGATTGTAAATGATGTATTGAATGTGGGGGTAGAGCTGTTGATAATGAAGTGGGAGAGAGAAGACATGACAATGAATTGGGGTGGAAGGGGCATGTAAATATAATGAGTCGGTGGCGAAGGAGGCACATAGTGGGGGGCGTTGAGTATGCAGTGACTGATAATGAATTGGGGGAAAGAGTACAGGTGCTAATTTATATATTTATTAGGTGGGGAAATGGCTATTTATAGTTAGTGGGTGCACAGTGGCGTATTATAATTTATATTTGGAATGGTGTTTTGCATAATTACCAATTATGTATTAATGGTGGATGCATTTCTGTATTCAGATGTGTAGTGTAGAGGAAAGGGAGAAAGAGGGGAATGTGCTCTGGAAACCGTGCTCTAGGTAACTGTGTTATTTTATGCAGAGATGAGTCCTAGCTGGAAGCAGTGATGGCTGTCTGCGCTGCATGAGTAAGAGAAGCAAAGATGAAGGATTTCAGCTAGAGACGTCACTGGTCAGTCAGTGTGCTACCTGTACACTGACACTATACACTGTATACTCTGTACAGAGCTCCTGTGTATAATGTCACCAGTAGAGATGAACGACTTTGCCTTTTTTCGGGTCGAGTTGGGTTTCGCAAAACCCGACTTTCGCAAAAGTCGGGTCGAACGAAATCGGCCGACTATAGGGAAAAGTCGGGGGTCCGACTGAAACACGAAACCCAATGTAAGTCAATGGGGAAGAAAAGTCGGCAGTGAGAGGAGGACAGGAAACACACTTAAAGTGCCCATTTGAATGCCAAAAGCATAAATTCTTATTACTGAAGCTTGTCACCCTTTATTTACTTCATAATACTAGTTGCGCACTGAAAAATGGGGGTTATTTGGCTAAAGTTGTGGGGGGAAGGGCTGGCTCCAGGTTTTCATGTGCCCTGGGCGAAAGAGCGCCCCTTTAACACATACCACAACCCATGCTGCTCCGATACGGCAGAGAAATAGCGGTATACTACAAAGAAAAATACTTCACTTTTTACATCTCATGACGAGGCCCATCTATTTCTCCATACAGAATCATTGGTCCCATATAATGTTTGAAACAGTATATGATGAGCTCCACATAATGCTACAGTATATGTTGGTCCCCATGGATGAAGCTCCACTGTCTTATGGGCCCAAATAATGCTCCATACATAATGGGCCCCATTTCTAATGCTCTAGTGTATAATGGGCCCTGTAAATGCTGCTCCAGTGTCTGATGCCCACCTTTGGAATGTTCCAGTGTATGGTGGGCCCCATCTATCATTCTCCAGAGTATAGTGCTCCCCAAAAATTGCTGTCCCAACATTGAAAACAATTAAATAAGTCTCCTCGCTAGGGAATCTCTGTACTAGTCTGGACTCCTCGTCGTCCCCATCTTCCATCTCACTGCACAGTATTTCAACCTTGCAAGTGCTGTGATCCTGAGCAAGCAGGGGGAGGCCCACTCGTTGGCGACGGCACTGGCACAGGGCCCCTGATAGTACGGTGGTGTGTCTGACGGCGGGTGGGCCAAACCTGCACTTTCATCTGCAGCTTCCTCTTTGTCACCGTGTAAGATGGAACAGTATATGGGAAGGGTAACCTGAGTTTCATCAGGGTCAGATTCAGGCCGTGTAGAGTGCGAGGGGAATGTAGTGGTCTGGGTCAATGTACCAGCAGATTCATCGAGCAGTGGCTGGGCATCAGTGCACTTGTTTCGCCCCCAGGAGTACGGTCGCCACAGTGGCATTACCTTCCTCCTAGGGAGTGTGATGTCATGCTTGGGAGCAACGAAGGATCTCTCTAGCAGGTTAACTGATTGGGCGGCGTTATTCCCACGAGTCACGACCCTCCAAACAGCGTTCATGAAGGCAAAGTGTTTGTTTTACGTGGGCAGTATGGTTGCAAAGCTGAACCTTAAAGGAATGTCCAGAAGGGCACCACCAGGAGTGGAGCCTACAGCGTAATTTGACTCAACACGGGCAACCTCAACCATCCAGCAACAAAAAAGATGCACACATTGCAAGCTTAATTCCGTTAACAAACGAGACTCCGTCATGCCCCGTGGTCCGAGTCCGGCTTACTAGAGGGACACGCGAGATTGGCCAATAACTGGTGTGTCATGCCCTTACATGTCCGTGGCTGCATGAGCACTACACTGAAAGGGCCAGCGTTTGTCGCTTACAGGTGCAGATAACCCGCTGAACACCGTTAGTGATGGGGATCTGGGATTACAATTATTACCCACGAACGATGATTTCCCAGAAAGTGCAGGTCAACCGCAATTCCGGAATTAGGCCTAACCGTCATTCCTGAAAAAATGAAAAACTTACGTGTGCAAACCACAGGTGCTGTAGCTTGCTTAACAGCTCGCCAGCCGTTCTCACGCCCAGTATGGATTACACATGATTGCACAAAGGTGAGAAAGGGTACCGTATCACCGGATAACATGTATGGATAGCATAGTGTACACATTCTAAATATATGTCTATAGATCAGGAGGCAGGCTCAAACGGTGTCAGGCCCAGTATGGATTACACGTGATTGCACAAAGGTGAGAAAGGGTACCGTATCACCGGATAACATGTATGGATAGCATAGTGTACACATTCTAAATATATGTCTATAGATCAGGAGGCAGGCTCAGATGGTGTCAGGCCCAGTATGGATTGCACGTGATTGCACAAAGGTGAGAAAGGGTACCGTATCACCGGATAACATGTATAGATAGCATAGGTAATGTGAACAAAAATGGAGGGCACCACTGGAAAGAGGGGTTCACCAAAGACTAGTCAAAAATATGTGACAGAAAAAAGAACAAAGCGACCAGCCTATGAATAGGGAACACCACATGTATGAGTAAAAAATGTATGAAGTTTATTGAATACATCCAACACAGACATGGAATAACACAGACTCCATAAAAACATTTAAAAACATGTGGAAAAGTGGTAAGTCAAATCATGAAATAATGATATGATAAACATCCCACATCAACAGACCCCACAGACAATGTATGAATGAGCACTATAGAGTGTCTAATGAGGAACAGTCTCTAAAACAAACAAATGAAAAAAGGCATTAAACATGAAAAATCAAAATGCCTGACTGGTTTGGAAAGAGAACTATTCACAGCACCATGAATATATTAAGCACATATGAAACCCCTGAACTGGCATCTATGTACTCACTGATGTAGTTAATGAGCACACACTGCTGTGGACTGCATATAACAAACCAAAAAAAAATGAGCAGATAAATACAAGAATGGAAAAATATAAAAAGCCCATATGGGACAGCAGTACTAATAAACCAAAGCTCCATAATATGCCAGTGCATATGAAAAATAAATTTCCTGGTGCTTCTGTGGGATGAGTGTGCGGGGGGAGCAAACCCAGTGGCGTAGCGTGGGGGGGGCGGGGGGGGCGGTCCGCCCCAGGCGGCACGTGTGTGGGGGCGGCGCGGCAGCAGAAGCAATTCCTCTCCTCTGTGGGAGAAGCGCGGAGCCTGGACTCTCTCACTGACTGTACATTTCGGCCTGCGGGGCTGTGCAGTGAGGGGGTAATGTAATGCAGCCTCTTCCCACCCTTCCTCCATCCTTCTCCTCCGCCTATCGGGAGTCTCTGTACCCCTGCTACCTAGCAGCTTCTCCCTCCTCTCCGCCTGGACCCTCAGTGAGCAGCGCTGCGCTGGGCAGAGGCAGTGCTGACGTCAGCCCCGCTGCACTGGAGGACTGTCATGGTGGGATGGTCGCGACTGCCAGGAATGTGATGCACACAAGGAGCCATGTTAGGAAGAGCCAAGCAGTGAGCTGGTGAGTGCGGGGCTGGGGTAAGGTGGTCTGCGGCTGCCCCCGGCGGCCCTGTGTGCAGGCAGCTGTCATCCTCATCACAGGCTGCGCTGGGTGTGTGTCTGCCTCCATTGTGTGCAGTTATGTGCCACCAACACCGCTGCCTGTGTCTCACCATGTGCAGCAGCGACAGGATCTGTGCATGCAGCCACACTGTGTGTGTGTATGTACACCTATGTGTGTGTGTGTATGTACACTTATGTGTGTGTGTATGTACACCTGTGTGTGTGTGTATGTCTGTGTGTGTATGTATACACCTGTGTGTGTGTGTACACCTGTGTGTGTGTGTATGTCTGTGTGTGTATGTATACACCTGTGTGTGTGTGTACACCTGTGTGTGTGTGTATGTCTGTGTGTGTATGTATACACCTGTGTGTGTGTGTACACCTGTGTGTGTGTGTGTACACCTGTGTGTATCCACCTGTGTGTGTATCCACCTATGTGTGTGTACACCTGTGTGTGTGTGTCTGTGTGTACACCTGTGTGTGTGTATCCACCTATGTGTGTACACCTGTATTTGTGTATGCCTGTGTGTGTGTGTACGCCTGTGTGTGTGTCTGTGTATATACACCTATGTGTGTGTGTATGCCTGTGTGTGTGTGTACACCTGTGTGTGTGTGTGTACGCCCGTGTGTGTGTATCCACCTATGTGTGTGTATGTACACCTATATGTGTGTGTGTACACCTGTTTGTGTGTATCCACCTATGTGTGTGTATGTACACCTATGTTTGTGTATCCACCTATGTGTGTGTATGTATACACCTGTGTGTGTGTACGCCTGTGTGTGTATCCACCTATGTGTGTGTACACCTGTATTTGTGTATGCCTGTGTGTGTGTGTACGCCTGTGTGTGTGTCTGTGTATATACACCTATGTGTGTGTGTATGCCTGTGTTTGTGTATGCCTGTGTGTGTGTGTGTGTGTGTACACCTGTGTGCGTGTGTGTGTGTACGCCCGTGTGTGTGTATCCACCTATGTGTGTGTATGTACACCTGTGTGTGTGTACACCTGTTTGTGTGTATCCACCTATGTGTGTGTATGTACACCTATGTGTGTGTATCCACCTATGTGTGTGTATGTATACACCTGTGTGTGTGTACGCCTGTGTGTGTATCCACCTATGTGTGTGTACACCTGTGTTTGTGTATGCCTGTGTGTGTCTGTGTGTGTGTATACACCTGTGTGTGTGTGTCTGTGTGTGTGTATATACACCTATGTGTGTGTGTACGCCTGTGTGTGTGTCTGTGTGTGTGTATACACCTGTGTGTGTGTACGCCTGTGTGTGTGTGTGTCTGTGTATATACACCTATGTGTGTGTATGCCTGTGTGTGTGTGTCTGTGTGTGTGTGTATACACCTGTGTATGTGTCTGTGTATATACACCTATGTGTGTGTGTATGCCTGTGTGTGTGTGTACACCTGTGTGTGTGTGTGTGTACGCCCGTGTGTGTGTATCCACCTATGTGTGTGTATGTACACCTATGTGTGTGTGTGTACACCTGTTTGTGTGTATCCACCTATGTGTGTGTATGTACACCTATGTGTGTGTATCCACCTATGTGTGTGTATGTATACACCTGTGTGTGTGTACGCCTGTGTGTGTATCCACCTATGTGTGTGTACACCTGTATTTGTGTATGCCTGTGTGTGTGTGTACGCCTGTGTGTGTGTCTGTGTATATACACCTATGTGTGTGTGTATGCCTGTGTTTGTGTATGCCTGTGTGTGTGTGTGTGTACACCTGTGTGTGTGTGTGTGTGTACGCCCGTGTGTGTGTATCCACCTATGTGTGTGTATGTACACCTGTGTGTGTGTACACCTGTTTGTGTGTATCCACCTATGTGTGTGTATGTACACCTATGTGTGTGTATCCACCTATGTGTGTGTATGTATACACCTGTGTGTGTGTACGCCTGTGTGTGTATCCACCTATGTGTGTGTACACCTGTGTTTGTGTATGCCTGTGTGTGTCTGTGTGTGTGTATACACCTGTGTGTGTGTGTCTGTGTGTGTGTATATACACCTATGTGTGTGTGTGTACGCCTGTGTGTGTGTCTGTGTGTGTGTGTGTGTGTATACACCTGTGTGTGTGTACGCCTGTGTGTGTGTGTGTCTGTGTATATACACCTATGTGTGTGTATGCCTGTGTGTGTGTGTCTGTGTGTGTGTGTATACACCTGTGTGTGTGTCTGTGTATATACACATATGTGTGTGTATGCCTGTGTTTGTGTATGCCTGTGTGTGTGTATACACCTGTGTGTGTATATACACCTATGAGTGTGTGTATGCCTGTGTTTGTGTATGCCTGTGTGTGTGTGTCTGTGTGTGTGTATACACCTGTGTGTGTGTGTGTGTATATACACCTATGTGTGTGTGTATGCCTGTGTGTGTGTGTCTGTGTGTGTGTATATATACACCTATGTGTGTGTGTATGCCTGTGTGTGTGTCTGTGTGTGTGTATACACCTGTGTGTGTACACTCTGCGCATGTGTCAGCACAGCAGCAGCTCTGCTTTCCTAGGTTTTCTGTCCCGTCCTGGCACCGTAGCAGCTGCAGAGGCTCCGCCCTATTGATGCTCCCGGGAGGAGGAAAGAATATGGCGGTGCTGCTGCCCCGGCTGGGAGCGAGAGGAAAAGGGTAGGACAGTACTGCACGGGGTGAGGTGGGATACTGGGGAGCATGGTATGGGGGCGATTTGTGGGAGAGGCTGCTGGGTGCACCGCGGCCATTACCGGAGAATGCACCACCAACATCTGTACGGGAGAAGCCACAGACAGCTGTCACATGCCACATAGACATCACACCACAGGTGTCCTAATACAATAATCATCCCCCATATAAGTGTTCTCGTACATCCCCCCATATATACGTGTCCTCGTACATCCCCCATATCCATATATACGTGTCCTCGTACATCTCCCCCTATACGTGTCCTCGTACATCCCCCCATATACGTGTCCTCGTACATCTCCTCCCCATATATTTTCTGTTTTTTTCTGTCACATTATTAAAAATTATTATTAAAAAAAGCCATTAGGTCTTCATCCAGCATCATCAAGCTAATACATACATATATATAGAGAGAGAGAACTGCAAGAAGATGAAAGTCTAGAAATGTAGAAATAATAACAGCAGAGTTAGTAGCAGACTAAAAATTAGATCTTTGAGTGTAGTGTGGGCTCTCCTGATGCTTCCGGATTATCATCGACCAAAGGGGCGGCAAATTTTTCGACCGCCCCGGGCGCCACAAACAGTTGCTGCGCCACTGAGCAAACCCCACACGTATCGCCACAAGAAAGTGGCTTTCTCAAGGGAGAAATAAAGCGCTGTAACCATGAATGTGTTGGTCATATAAATACCCTAAATACAGGTGAAGTATAATGAGATGAGAACCTTACCAACATAGGGCGGCGAGAGATGCATGTGGCCGGGGCCATCTTGTCAGTGTTACGACGTTTAGCAATAAAGTTCTTTGAAACAAACCTCACTGAAATAAAGCGGCCGGGTAATATTGCAACCACGGCCATATTGTCAATGAAAACCGCTGACAATAAAGATAAATGAACAAGCCGCGCATGCGCAGAGGCGAATTTGCTGAAGTGAGGCCACAAAACGCTAATAGAAAACTAAACAATATTTATATGGCATCTATATATAAACAGATAAATAATAACAAATGCTATGCGCTTGTACAGATGTCCAAATACTGCATATGCAAAAATAAACGACATATGCACCACAGACGCCACCACAAATATATCAAAAGATGGATGCTGAATATTACACAAATGAGTCTAAAGAAAAATAGATAATCAATTATCATTGATTATAAATAAAACTTTTCATGCAAAATAAGCAATGTTTTTATTTGTTTTAACCCTGTTTTGTTCTATGTATATATATAAATTGAAACCCATAATGCCAGAAAAGTGTATTTAGTAGTCTACAAAGGACTTGTTTTGTTGTATAGCAAGGGCACATCGATGTGTAAACATCCAGTCAAAAAAAGCCTCTAAGATGCATGTGTGGAATTCAACACATGTGAACACGAGCCTATTTGAAAAATACATTTGCGCCCAGAAGAAAAATAGATAATCAGTTATGATTCATTATGAATAAAACTTTTCATGCAGAAAGAGCAATGTTTTTATTTGTTTTAACCTTGTGTTGTTATATACACATATATAAATTGCAACCCATAATGTCAGAAAGGGAGGGGGAAAAAAAAAAAAAAACTGTATCAAATAATGCATGAATACATTGATTTCAGCGCAAGTCCATATGCCCTGAATAAACATTAATTGTTTTGCAGAAAATCAACACGCAAAACACTTGTACACAATCATAGTCCATAAGAATGGACATAGGACCATAGACTTGTATTTCACATAAACATGCTCTGCTGTAATCACAAATAACACGCAAGCTGTAGTGCTATGAATGACTGGATATAGTAGTCAACTGGCTAAAGGATGGTGCTGTGAATAGCTAGAAATAATAGTCAACTGACTGAAAGATATTAACAAATAATAAACAGTTTGCAGTCAAGACATATCCAGCCAGAATATAAAAAAAAAAAAAAAAAAAAAAAAAGATGATGAAATAGTCCGCCTCGAAGAGTCCATGAATCTTTTTACAAAAGAAGAAAGTGGAGATTTGCTAGGTCGATTTTATACTATTCCAATTAAAGGTTATCAAAAGTCCTGGAACAATAATCCTTGGAACAGGCCAGGACCCCAAATGGTCACCTGGAATACAAGGAAAGAGAAGTATAAACATCCAAAATTATCCATAAAAGCCGGAGAATAAAAGCTCTTCATTTAGTCCCTGTGGTGCCATGCTTTTTAGATTATAAATCCAGCGCGACTCTCTACGGAGCAGTTCTTTTGTTGTATTCCCACCACGAATATTGCTCTGTATTTGATTCACTACTAAAACCCGTAAACCCTGATTTCTGCCCCCATGATGATCCAAAAAATGGCTCGCCACAGAGGTAATAGGCTTACCCTTCTCACGATCCATTTTGGCCTTGTTCATGTTTGAGATGTGCTGTTGCACTCTACGTCTGAGTTCTTGACTGGTTTGGCCTACGTAGATTTTAGGACACTGGCAAACAAGTAAATAAATCACATTTCGAGATTTGCAATTGGAATAGTGCCTCAATTGGATTGTGCCTGGAAAAATAGGGAGTGTAATGGTATCAGAAGCAATCATAAATGGACAAATGGTACATCCACCGCAAGGAAACGAACCTGATAGACGATGTCCAGTACCAATCCTTGTTGTTGGTCGTTGGAAATGGCTGGTAGTTAAATGATCCTTCAAATTCTTAGCCTTTTTGGCTATTATTTTTGGTCTATCAGAAAGAAAAGTTTTTAATTTAGTTTCATTCAGTAGGATTCCCCAACGCCTATCTAATATTTGATAAATCTCACGCCACTGGTTGTTATAAGGGGTGATCAAATTGATAGTACAGGGGGAATTTCGAGATTTAGGTTGAAGCAATACAGACCTCTCATTGATCAATGCTCTCTGATATGCCTGAGAAATTACTTTGCGTGGATAGCCCCTTTCTACAAACCGATTGGTAAGATCTCTAGCTCCTTCTCGGAAATCCGAGTCAGTAGTACAATTGCGTCTTACCCGCAAGAATTGTCCCTTAGGTATGTTGTTACGCAAATGTTGAGGATGAAAACTGGAAAAGTGTAACAAGCTGTTTGTTGCAGTGGCCTTCCGGAAAAGCTTGGTCTGAATGGCATTACCAATTTTCATGATTCTCAAATCCAAGAAATCCACAGTCTCATTTGAAAAAGAAGCTGTCAAAGAAATATTGAATGGATTAATGTTAAGCTGCTCTACAAAATGATGACAATCCTCCAATGAACCAGTCCAAAAAATTAGGACATCATCAATGTACCTGAACCAACGATAAACGCTGGTTCGAAAAATGGACAGGGGGCGCACCTGTGTCTCCTCCCACCAACCCAAAAAAAGGTTGGAATACGAAGGCGCACAGCGCACCCCCATAGCGGTGCCAGACACCTGTTTATAGAAAACACGATCAAAAACAAAATAGCTGTTAGAGAGTACAAAATGCAATAAGTCTAACAGAAAAGATTGATGTCTCCGGTCACCTGTTATTTGTTTGTTGAAAAAATAGGAAACAGCATCCATTCCTTGGGTATGTCCAATACAAGTGTACAAGGACTCAACGTCCATAGTTACAAGCACGGTGTTGTCAGGTACTTCCAGGTCCTGAAGTAGTCGGATCAAATGGGATGTGTCTTGAATGAAAGAATCTAAGGAGACAACAAATGGCTGTAAAAAGTTATCAATATAAATGCATGGTCTTTCAAAAAGACTGCCAATGCCGGCCACAATGGGCCTGCCCGGTGGTTCAGAAATTGACTTATGCACCTTTGGTAACAAATATAGAGTGGGAACAACAGGATGGTGCGTTGTTAAAAAATCAAACTCACTCTTATTTAAAATGTTGTTTTGCTTAGCAGACATAAGTAGTCCATCAAGTTTACTTTTAAAAACCACAGTAGGGTCCGATGGTAAGACCTGATAACATGATCCGTTACTCAATTGGCGTTTAGCCTCCTTGACATACATCTCATGTGGCCACAAAACAATGTTTCTACCTTTGTCCGCTCCTTTAATGACAAAGGACCTGTTATTCTTAAGTTTATTAAGAGCCAGTCTCTCCCTAGATGCCAGATTTTCTCCCTGCTTGCTTGTAACACTAAGCTGAGCAATTTCTTTGCTAACTATATTATAAAAAGTCTGTATAGTCGGAAACAAAACAAAGGAGGGTGTAGCCTGTGACGGTAAACGCCATGATCGATTGGGGGCACTCCCCATGGCCTCATTTTCTTGTAAAAGAGAGGGGAGGTCACTGAAGACCTGCCTCTCATCCTGTGGCAATGTATCAATTATTGACAGCTGATGATAGAGCATCTTAAAAGTCAATTGCCTACAGAATAAATATAGATCCTTAGTCAAGGTAAATCTGTCCAAATTGTTCATGGGTGCAAAAGAAAGCCCCCTGGACAAAACTGATTTCTCTACATCAGATAAAATATAGTCAGACAGGTTTATAATACGTAAATTACCTGTAGACGTCATATTTCCAGCAGGATCTATTTCTTCCTGTGTTGTCTCAATTGCCTCTTGTAGGTGGGTGACCAGTCCTTGTAACGGCGGCTCCTCTTTTTGGAATACGATTCGTTTTCTGTGACCCCTCCTGATGCGTTTTCCTGATCGCTGCCGCCTAACGATAAAAAATCACTTGTGGAGGAATCACCTGTATTTGCTGATACGTTTGGAACTTGGTTCCTCTGGTTGCGATTACCACTGTATTTGTTAAATCTTTTATTCCCGTGGTGTGTCCACCTGAATACGTGCTGACTGTCAAAATCTGCTTTGTCACGCAGAAACTTCTTTTTCTTCTTTTGTATAATTTCTTGTTCAAAATTATCAATGGTTTCCTTCAAACGTAACTGAAACGGTTTGACTAAACTCGCCTCATCAAAACTTGTTAATAAAATCTCCTTGTTTTTAATTTCCTCTTTAACCTTTACCAAGAGCTTACGGTCATGGTCAATCAGCAAACCAATCAAAATAGATGAACATTTCAAAAGACCTGACTCCCAGGTGGACTTGAAATCGGAATCTGCTTCCCAAGCTGGGAATAAATTGATCCGAAGTCCCCTGGGGACAATCCCAATTTTGTTATACTCCTCTAAGCTCTTGATGTTCCACCAAGTTTTTGTTAAAGTTTTATGGACATTAATTACCTCAGAAGACAAGGATTGAAAAGAACTATCCTGTTTTGCCACTGCTTCAAAATTGCAAAAATGCCTTCAGTCTGACCTCGCCATGCCAACTCCCAGGCCTCAAGATTCATAATAATAATAATCAAAAGCAAAAATATAAAAAGAAAATAACCCAATATATGATGAGTACTATTCAAATATATATGAAGAGCGTGCCACTACTCCTGAAGAAAATCAGGCAAAAACACTGATTAAATGCATAGGTAATGTGAACAAAAATGGAGGGCACCACTGGAAAGAGAGGTTCACCAAAGACTAGTCAAAAAAGAATTATTGTTCCAGGACTTTTGATAACCTTTAATTGGAATAGTATAAAATCGACCTAGCAAATCTCAACTTTCTTCTTTTGTAAAAAGATTCATGGACTCTTCGAGGCGGACTATTTCATCATCTTTTTTTTTTTTTTTTTTTTTTTTTTTTTATATTCTGGCTGGATATGTCTTGGCTGCAAACTGTTTATTATTTGTTAATATCTTTCAGTCAGTTGACTATTATTTCTAGCTATTCACAGCACCATCCTTTAGCCAGTTGACTACTATATCCAGTCATTCATAGCACTACAGCTTGCGTGTTATTTGTGATTACAGCAGAGCATGTTTATGTGAAATACAAGTCTATGGTCCTATGTCCATTCTTATGGACTATGATTGTGTACAAGTGTTTTGCGTGTTGATTTTCTGCAAAACAATTAATGTTTATTCAGGGCATATGGACTTGCGCTGAAATCAATGTATTCATGCATTATTTGATACAGTTTTTTTTTTTTTTTCCCCCTCCCTTTCTGACATTATGGGTTGCAATTTATATATGTGTATATAACAACACAAGGTTAAAACAAATAAAAACATTGCTCTTTCTGCATGAAAAGTTTTATTCATAATGAATCATAACTGATTATCTATTTTTCTTCTGGGCGCAAATGTATTTTTCAAATAGGCTCGTGTTCACATGTGTTGAATTCCACACATGCATCTTAGAGGCTTTTTTGACTGGATGTTTACACATCGATGTGCCATTGCTATACAACAAAACAAGTCCTTTGTAGACTACTAAATACACTTTTCTGGCATTATGGGTCGCAATTTATATATGTGCATATAACAAAACAGGGTTAAAACAAATAAAAACATCGCTTATTTTGCATGAAAAGTTTTATTTATAATCAATGATAATTGATTATCTATTTTTCTTTAGACTCATTTGTGTAATATTCAGCATCCATCTTTTGATATATTTGTGGTGGCGTCTGTGGTGCATATGTCGTTTATTTTTGCATATGCAGTATTTGGACATCTGTACAAGCGCATAGCATTTGTTATTATTTATCTGTTTATATATAGATGCCATATAAATATTGTTTAGTTTTCTATTAGCGTTTTGTGGCCTCACTTCAGCAAACTCGCCTCTGCGCATGCGCGGCTTGTTCATTTATCTTTATTGTCAGCGGTTTTCATTGACAATATGGCCGTGGTTGCAATATTACCCGGCCGCTTTATTTCAGTGAGGTTTGTTTCAAAGAACTTTATTGCTAAACGTCGTAACACTGACAAGATGGCCCCGGCCACATGCATCTCTCGCCGCCCTATGTTGGTAAGGTTCTCATCTCATTATACTTCACCTGTATTTAGGGTATTTATATGACCAACACATTCATGGTTACAGCGCTTTACTTCTCCCTTGAGAAAGCCACTTTCTGGTGGCGATACGCGTGGGGTTTGCTCCTCCCGCACACTCATCCCACAGAAGCACCAGGCACTTTATTTTTCATATGCACTGGCATATTATGGAGCTTTGGTTTATTTGACCTTTTCTGCCTTCATTGTCTCTGCCATTTGTGGTCTGTATGTCTGCAATGACCTTATTAGAGGTGCAAGGGCATTAGTACTGCTGTCCCATATGGGCATTTTATATTTTTCCATTCTTGTATTCATCTGCTCAATTTTTTTTTTTTTTTGTTTTGTTTTTTTGTTATATGCAGTCCACAGCAGTGTGTGCTCATTAACTACATCAGTGAGTACATAGATGCCAGTTCAGGGGTTTCATATGTGCTTAATATATTCATGGTGCTGTGAATAGTTCTCTTTCCAAACTGTCAGGCATTTTGATTTTTCAGGTTTAATGCCTTTTTTCATTTGTTTGTTTTAGAGACTGTTCCTCATTAGACACTTTATAGTGCTCATTCATACATTGTCTGTGGGGTCTGTTGATGTGGGAGGTTTATCATATCATTATTTCATGATTTGACTTACCACTTTTCCACATGTTTTTAAATGTTTTTTTGGAGTCTGTGTTATTCCATGTCTGTGTTGGATGTATTCAATAAACTTCAAACATTTTTTACTCATGTATGGATAGCATAGTGTACACATTCAAAATATATGTCTATAGATCAGGAGGCAGGCTCAGACGGTGTCAGGCCCAGTATGGATTACACGTGATTGCACAAAGGTGAGAAAGGGTACCGTATCACTGGATAACATGTATGGATAGCATAGTGTACACATTCAAAATATATGTCTATAGATCAGGAGGCAGGCTCAGACGGTGTCAGGCCCAGTATGGATTTGACGGCCCAGACTACACAGCGGAGGAGCAGGGAGAGGTAAAGATTGCAAATGCTGGGGCCCTGCCCAAGCAAGGGGGGCCCACTCGTGGGTGTCGGTACTGGCACTGGGCCCCTCATAGTACGGCGGTGTGTCTGATGGCGGGTGTGCACCACCACCGTCAGAGACACTTGATTGCACTATGAGGGACCCTGTGCCAGTGCCCGCGCCCAAGAGTTGGCCTACCCATCTGTCCAGGGCAACAGCACTCGGACGGTGTCGTGCGCTAGGTGGTGACCCCGGCCATGGGGGGGAGGCAGCACAGTTAGGGAGTTTTAGAAAGTGGCATATGTTGATGTTGGACATTCAGCTGATGCAAAAGGCGAAATAGGTGAAGTCCCAGGAAGAGGTGGACCAAAGCAAGCCATTTTTCTGTCAACCTATGTGTCATCAGGGGAAGGTGGGACAAAATCCTTGGAAACCCATGCATTGTTCATTTTAGTGAAGGTTAGATCATCCACATTTTGGGTCGACAGACGGGTCCTTTTTTCTGTCAGGATTGACCCAGCAGCACTGAAGACTCTTTCCGATAGCACACTTGCAGCTGGGCAAGCGAGCTCCTGTAGTGCATATTGTGCCAATTCAGGCCAGGTGTCCAGTTTAGTGGCCCAATAGTCAAAGGGGAATGACCTGTGAGGGAGAACATTGACATGGGAGGAAAAGTAGTTTGTAACCATAGTTGACAAGTGCTGTCTCCTGTCACTTTCCATCGATGCAGTATTACCAGTCGTGTGAGCGGGACATGAAAAATCAGTCCACAACATGGTCATGAAACCCCTGTCTCCAACGCCACTTCTGATGTGTGCACCACGAACAACTCTTCCAAGCTGCCCCTGGCCCCTACGGCTCGTGTGAGAACCATCACCGCTGCTGTGTGCTGGGAATGCCTCAACCAACCAGTTTACCAGAGTAGCTTGTTTGTTAGCCAATATTAGGTCAAGGTTCTCCTGTGGCATGATGTTTTGGAATTTGCCTTTATAGCGTGGATCCAGGATGCTGGCCAACCAGTAGTCATCATCGTTCATCATTTTGGCAATGCGGGGGTCCCTTTTTAGGATCTGCAAGGCATAATCTGACATGTGGGCCAATGTTCCCGGTGTCAATGATGCAGTGCGACTGCTTGGTGGAGGAGCACTTTCTGGCAAATCCACATCCCTCCAGGCACGCACAAACCCTGTACCAGACCTTGCCACGCCAACATTTTCTCTGGACACACGAGAAGCATCCTCCTCCCCTAAATAATCATTCCCATCATCACCCTCCTCCTCTTCCTCTTCTTCCTCCACCTCATCCAGGAGAGGTCCCGGAGCAGACAATGGCTGACTGTCATCAAGGATTTCCTCCTCCTCTTCCTCTTCGTAACCTCGCCTGCTCCTTAATGTGCATCAAAGTTTGCATGAGCAGACGCATAAGTGGGATGCTCATGCTTATGATGGCATCGTGTGCGCTTACCAGCCGTGTGCATTCCTCAAAACACTGAAGGACTTTACAGAGGTCTTTCAGCTTTGACCACTGCACACCTGTCAACTCCATGTCTGCCCTCAAAGTGCCTGTCCGGGTATCCTCCCACAAATGCATTACGGCCTGCGTCTGTTCGCACAGCCGCTCAACCATGTGCAGGGTGGAGTTCCACCTTGTTGCAACGTTGATAATTAGCCGGTGCTTGGGAAGGTGTAGCAATCGCTGCAGCTTCTGCATACGACTGGAGTGTACGGGAGACCGGCGGATGTGCGAGCACAGTTTTCGAACCTTCTGGAGCAGGCCTGTTAACTCTGGATAATTATTGAGGAAGTACTGCACCACCAGGTTCAAGGTGTGAGCCAAGCAAGGTATGTGTCTGAGTTTTGAAAGGGCTATGGCAGCCACAAAATTACGGCCGTTATCGCTGACTACCTTGCCTGCCTCAAGATGTAGACTGCCCAGCCATGACTCAGTTTGTTGCTGAAAGTAGTCGGCCAGTACCTCCGCGGTGTGTCTGTCGCCCAAACACATCATCTTCAACACAGCCTGCTGACGCTTTCCACTAGCTGATCGATAGGGGGACACCTCGTGTGCAACACTGGCAGCTGCGGATGGAGTGCTGCTGCGAATGCGCTCTGGGGCGAGCTTTCGCTTCTAGAGGAGTAGGAGGAGGAGGGTCGAACGCCTACAGCCACCTGTTTCCTATGCCGTGGGCTAGGCAGCACAGTCCCACCACCGCTGTCCCCTGTGGACCCTGCATCCACCACATTAACCCAGTGCGCAGTGATGGACACGTAACGGCCCTGGCCATGCCTACTGGACCATGCATCAGTTGTGAGGTGCACCTTTCCACTCACTGATTGCTTGAGTGTATGGACAATGCGGTCCTTCACATGAAGGTGGAGGGCTGGAATGGCTTTGTGAGAAAAGAAGTGGCGACTGGGTAGTTCATAGCGTGGTACTGCGTAGGCCATGAGTTTGAGGAAAGCTGCGCTTTCCACCAACCGATATGGCATCATCTCTAACGAGATTAGTTTGGCAATGTCGGTGTTCAAACCCAGTGTACGTGCATGAGAGGATGAGTACTTTCTTGTCCTACTCATAGTCTCTGGCAGGGTGAGCTGAACTAGAGAGATGTCTATGGTGGAACTGGCGGTGGACAGGGCGGACTGAGAGAGGGTTGATGATGGTGATGGAGTTGGTGTTCTTTCTGATGGCCTAGATTCAGTCTTTCGTTGATATAACATTGTGATTCCCTGACAGCTTTGGCCTTGCAACGACACCTCAACATTTGCTGCTGTGCTAACCAGTGGGCTTACAGCTGGGGAAACAATGTAGCGTTGCTGACTACCTTCTTTGGGAGCATTTGCACATGTGGTACTTGAGGTTTGGTGTTCCGTTCACGCTTGCAAGTGCATGGTGGTTAAATGTCTAAGCATGCAACTGGTATTCAAATTTTTCAGATTTTTCCCTCGGCTAAAGGTCTTTGTGCACTTCTTACAGATAACCTTGGCCTGATCATTAAGATTTTGTTCAAAAAAGTGCCACACTGCACTCTTCCTACTATGGAAGACATTTTGCGTCCTTGCACGCTGTGCTATTTTGACCGTCTGGCCAAGCAGTCCAGCAACTTTTTGGTTTTTTGTAACCCGTTTTTTGACTGCTCCGTGCCTGCCAGATAACAGCTGTTGCGATGTCGATGCATGCTGCGGATGCTCCTCCTCCTCTTCAGAGCTATTGGCAGCGGCACCCTCTTCCCCAATGGATGCCAATCTGGGTCAACAACTGAGTCATCCATCACCTCTTCTTCAATGTCATGTGCACCTTCCTCTGTGTCACCGTGTACGGTGGTATAGTGTGCGGGAAGGGGCACCTGAGTTTCATCAGGGTCAGAATCTGGCTCAGTACACTGCGAGGACAATGTCGTGCTCTGAGTGAATGTACCAGCAGAATCATCTATCAGTGGCTGTGCATCAGTGCACTCCATGTCAGATTCATCTTGGCCTGGGTAATTCACCATTTCACTTGATAGCCCAGGCATGGTATGTGAAAACAGCTCCATGGAGTAATCTGTTGTGTGGCCTGCCGCATCCTTCAATTTTGGTTGGGGTGAAGGACACAAAGAAAGGTGTGGTTCATGACCATGAGCCTCCAAAGATGACTCAGTGCTTTTATTTTTTACAAGTTCAGAAGAGGAGGCGATAGAGCTGGAGGCCTAGTCAGCAATGTAGGCCAAAACTTGTTCCTGAAGCTCCGGCTTTAAAAGCGGTTTACCTACTCCCAGAAAAGGGAGCCTTCGAGGCCTTGTGGAGCCAGACGATGACGCAGGCTTAACACCTCCTGCATTAGGTGTTATTTTGCTTTTGCCACTACCAGCAGATCCAACACCAACACCATCATTAACAGCTGGCAACCCCCGCCCACTAACACGGCATCTTACACCACACTTCCTCATTTTTTTGAAAAATGTACCCACAATTCCACCAACGATATGGAACTGTAAAACAAGGTACAAGGTGTATATAGGACAGGGGAGAATTTAATTCTCCTACCACTTCTGGACACTGATGTATTGTGTCAGGCCAGTGTATATCACACTGCTGTATGACAGACTGAATTAGACTGGTGTGAAAAATGTGACATAGGATGGCAGAAATTTACACACTTCTGTACACAGATGTATTGTGTGAGGCCCAATGTATATCACACCGCTGTATGACAGGCTGAATTTGGCTGGTGTGTAAAATGTGATATATGACGGGAGAAATGGAATGTCCTTACACACTTCTGGACACTGATATATTGTGTCAGGCCAGTGTATATCACACCGCTGTATGACAGGCTTAATTTGGCTGGTGTGAAAAATGTGACATAGGACGGCAGAAATGGATTGTCCTTACACACTTCTGGACACTGATGTATTGTGTCAGGCCAGTGTATATCACACCGCTGTATGACAGGATGAATTTGGCAGGTGTGAAAAATGTTATATAGCACAGGAGAAATGGAATGTCCTTACACACTTTGGGACACTGATGTATTGTGTCAGGCCCAGTGTATATCACACCGCTGTATGACAGGATGAATTTGGCAGGTGTGAAAAATGTGATATATGACGGGAGAAATGGAATGTCCTTACACACTTTGGGACACTGATGTATTGTGTCAGGCCCAGTGTATATCACACAGCTGTATGACAGGATGAATTTGGCAGGTGTGAAAAATGTTATATAGGACAGGGCAGGATTGGAATCTCCCTAGAGTGTAGGTCTGTAAGAATGGAACAACTCCTCGACTTATCCTTACAGAGTCACACCCTTAGCTTCACTGTGGCCGTGATAACAGCCGTTACCCGGTACTGAGAGAGCAGCGTGCACGTACACCGCTGTCCGGTGTATGTTAAATTGTCAAGCTCCGTGTTTTTTTGGTATACGGACTGACACACGCTGTCTCTCTATAGTTTTGAATGTAATCAAACAGCAAATAGACTAGACTGTTTGAAAAACAGATAAAACTATAAGGTGGACGTCTGTAAGAACGGAACAACTCCTCGACTTATCCTTACAGAGTCACACCCTTAGCTTCACTGTGGCAGTGATAACAGCCGTTACACAGTACTGAGAGAGCAGCGTACACCGCTGTACGGTGTGAAAAAATGCATGCTCAGTATCTCACCAGGACAAAAAAAAAAAAAAGGATTGCTTTTAAAAAAGCAGTTTGCAAAGCAGTGTGAAACCAGCAATGCAGCTATCAGGTAGCCTTATAAGGCAGCCTAACAACCAACAGAGCTGATCCACCAAAATATAGCCTCCCCTTGCACTGCACAGTGACTGTATGTCAGGCTGAATTTGGCTGGTGTGTAAAATGTGATATATGATGGGAGAAATGGAATGTCCTTACACAATTCTGTACACTGATGTATTGTGTGAGGCCCAATGTATATCACACCTCTGTATGACAGACTGAATTAGGCTGGTGTGAAAAATGTGACATAGGACGGCAGAAATGGATTGTCCTTACACACTTCTGGACACTGATGTATTGTGTCAGGCCAGTGTATATCACACCGCTGTATGACAGGCTGAATTTGGCTGGTGTGTAAAATGTGATATATGATGGGAGAAATGGAATGTCTTTACACACTTCTGGACACTGATGTATTGTGTGAGGCTCAATGTATATCACACCGCTGTATGACAGACTGAATTAGGCTGGTGTGAAAAATGTGACATAGGACGGCAGAAATTTACACACTTCTGTACACTGATGTATTGTGTGAGGCCCAATGTATATCACACCGCTGTATGACAGGCTGAATTTGGCTGGTGTGTAAAATGTGATATATGATGGGAGAAATGGAATGTCCTTACACACTTCTGGACACTGATATATTGTGTCAGGCCAGTGTATATCACACCGCTGTATGACAGGCTGAATTTGGCTGGTGTGTAAAATGTGATATATGATGGGAGAAATGGAATGTCCTTACACAATTCTGTACACTGATGTATTGTGTGAGGCCCAATGTATATCACACCTCTGTATGACAGACTGAATTAGGCTGGTGTGAAAAATGTGACATAGGACGGCAGAAATGGATTGTCCTTACACACTTCTGGACACTGATGTATTGTGTCAGGCCAGTGTATATCACACCGCTGTATGACAGGCTGAATTTGGCTGGTGTGTAAAATATGATATATGATGGGAGAAATGGAATGTCTTTACACACTTCTGGACACTGATGTATTGTGTGAGGCCCAATGTATATCACACCGCTGTATGACAGGCTGAATTTGGCTGGTGTGTAAAATGTGATATATGACAGGAGAAATGGAATGTCCTTACACACTTCTGGACACTGATGTATTGTGTCAGGCCAGTGTATATCACACCGCTGTATGACAGGCTGAATTTGGCTGGTGTGTAAAATGTGATATATGACGGGAGAAATGGAATGTCCTTACACACTTCAGGACACTGATGTATTATGTGAGGCCCAATGTATATCACACCGCTGTATGACAGACTGAATTAGGCTGATGTGAAAAATGTGACTTAGGACGGAAGAAATGGATTATCCTTACACACTTCTGGACACTGATGTATTTTGTGAGGCCCAATATATATGACACTGCTGTATGACAGGCTGAATTTGGCTGGTGTGAAAAATGTGACATAGGACGGCAGAAATGGATTGTCCTTACACACTTCTGGACACTGATGTATTGTGTCAGGCCAGTGTATATCACACCGCTGTATGACAGGCTGAATTTGGCTGGTGTGTAAAATGTGATATATGACGGGAGAAATGGAATGTCCTTACACACTTCTGGACACTGATGTATAGTGTGAGGCCCAATGTATATCACACCGCTGTATGACAGACTGAATTTGGCTGGTGTGAAAAACGTGACATAGGACGGCAGAAATGGATTGTCCTTACACACTTCTGGACACTGATGTATTGTGTCAGGCCAGTGTATATCACACCGCTGTATGACAGGCTGAATTTGGCTGGTGTGTAAAATGTGTTATATGATGGGAGAAATGGAATGTCCTTACACACTTCTGGACACTGATGTATTGTGTGAGGCCCAATGTATATCACACCGCTGTATGACAGACTGAATTAGGCTGGTGTGAAAAATGTGACATAGGACGGCAGAAATGGATTGTCCTTACACACTTCTGGACACTGATGTATTGTGTGAGGCCCAATGTATATCACACCGCTGTATGACAGGCTGAATTTGTCTGGTGTGAAAAATGTGACATAGGACGGCAGAAATGGATTGTCCTTACACACTTCTGGACACTGATGTATTGTGTCAGGCCAGTGTATATCACACCGCTGTATGACAGGCTGAATTTGGCTGGTGTGAAAAATGTGACATAGGACGGCAGAAATGGATTGTCCTTACACACTTCTGGACACTGATGTATTGTGTCAGGCCAGTGTATATCACACCGCTGTATGACAGGATGAATTTGGCAGGTGTGAAAAATGTTATGTAGGACAGGAGAAATGGAATGTCCTTACTCTCTTCTGGACACTGATGTATTGTGTCAGGCCCAGTGTATATCACACCGCTGTATGACAGGATAAATTTGGCAGGTGTGAAAAATGTGATATATGACGGGAGAAATGGAATGTCCTTACACACTTTGGGACACTGATGTATTGTGTCAGGCCCAGTGTATATCACACAGCTGTATGACAGGATGAATTTGGCAGGTGTGAAAAATGTTATATAGGACAGGGCAGGATTGGAATCTCCCTAGAGTGTAGGTCTGTAAGAATGGAACAACTCCTCGACTTATCCTTACAGAGTCACACCCTTAGCTT
Source organism: Dendrobates tinctorius (assembly GCF_039654945.1). Lineage (NCBI taxonomy): Eukaryota > Metazoa > Chordata > Amphibia > Anura > Dendrobatidae > Dendrobates > Dendrobates tinctorius. Next base: position 15,110,121 of record NW_027361825.1, on the reverse strand, counting down.
CACTGTGGCCGTGATAACAGCCGTTACCCGGTACTGAGAGAGCAGCGTGCACGTACACCGCTGTCCGGTGTATGTTAAATTGTCAAGCTCCATGTTTTTTTGGTATACGGACTGACACACGCTGTCTCTCTATAGTTTTGAATGTAATCTAACAGCAAATAGACTAGACTGTTTGAAAAACAGATAAAACTATAAGGTGGACGTCTGTAAGAACGGAACAACTCCTCGACTTATCCTTACAGAGTCACACCCTTAGCTTCACTGTGGCAGTGATAACAGCCGTTACACAGTACTGAGAGAGCAGCGTACACCGCTGTACGGTGTGAAAAAATGCACGCTCAGTATCTCACCAGGACAAAAAAAAAAAAGGATTGCTTTTAAAAAAGCAGTTTGCAAAGCAGTGTGAAACCAGCAATGCAGCTATCAGGTAGCCTTATAAGGCAGCCTAACAACCAACAGAGCTGATCCACCAAAATATAGCCTCCCCTTGCACTGCACAGTGATTGGTGTGTTCTACAGGCAAAATCGCTAGAAGCAGCAGCTGATTTTTTTTCTTCTTCCCTTCCTAACGCTCTCCCCACAGAATCTGCAGCAGCAGCATCTCTCCCTATACTGAGATCAGCAGAAGTAAGATGGCGGTCGGCGTGCACGCCCTTTTTTACCCCCTGTGACGCCCCCCAAAGCAAGCCAATCACTTGCATGCCCTTCTCAAAGATGGTGGGGACTGCTGCCTATGTCATCACATTGCCCACAGTGTCCGTTCTTCCTCATTGGCTGAAAAAGGGCACTGAAGCATGTTTTGAAACGCGACTTTGGCGCTAAAGTCGCCGACCTCGTGGCCAACCTCACGCTGAGGTCGGGTTTCGTTTCATGAAACCCGACTTTGGAGAAAGTCGGCGACTTTTTAATTTTTTCGACCCGTTTTGCTCAACTCTAGTCACCAGTGATCATTATATTATCTGTACAATGACACTATGTACAGAGCTCCTGTGTATAATGTTACTGGTGATCACTGTATTACCTGTACACTGACACTGTATTCTATGTACAGAGCTTCTGTGTATAATGTCACTGGTGATCACTGTATTACCTGTGCAATGACAGTAAATACAGAGTTCCTTGTATAATGTCACTTAGTATTGTGGGTTTTTTTAAATTAATGATCAGTATTGTAGCATTCAGTCACTATGTGGTGGTAATATGTGGTTTAGTCATGGTGTGACAGCATTTGTCCCTTGTATGTGGTATTATTGGTCACTATGTGGTGGTAATATGTGGTCTGGTCATGGTGTGACGGTATTTGTCCCATGTATGTGGTATTATAGGTCACTATGTGGTGGTAATATGTGGTCTGGTCATGGTGTGATGGTATTTGTCCCTTGTATGTTGTATTAGTGGTCATGTAAAAAAGGTATGTGACTCATTCCCTTAAAGAAAAATACATAAAATATATTTATATTTGATAGGTTAGAGTAGAGTAGGCTCTGGCCAAAAGAGTCTACCATGTCATGGTGGCGGCTTAAAAATTTTGGCCAGAAAACAAGCTGCTGGCTATGTATGTGATCTGGTGTTTGATGGGAACTGTTAATATCTGATTGGTGAGGACGTGGTGGAGAATTTGAGTTTTTCCAAGATTGAGCGGTGGGACTGTGAAAGGTTCGAAGGGTGGAGGCAGAGCTGGGGTGGAACCTGGGCGGAGTCTTATGGGGGCCCAAAAATTTTTGCCAGTATGGGCCCCGACATTCCTAGTGCAGCCGTGATTTATTTTACGTTTGCACCCTGGCTGGTTGGTGCGAGCAAGGGGAGTGGCCCCACTGTGCCACAAACCAGACTACCCTGTAAGGGGCATGACTAAGCAGCTATCTTGGTGTTCACTGGAGCCTCCGATGGTGAGGTCAGGCTTGTGCAGCAGGTAGCTGCCAGGTACCACTCCAGGGTGGTGTCTGGCTGTGGCTGCTGATCCCACTAAAGGACTGGACACTGATAGCAGGTGCAGGCAGGCGCTCACAGGCACGACTGGTACACTGACGGGCATGGCTGGCACTTTGGCAGGACAGGCGGGCACAGCTGGCACTTTGACAGGACAGGCGGGCATGGCTGAGGCACTGCAGGCAGGTGGGCACGGCTGAGGCACTGGCAGGCAGGAACTCTCGGTAGTGACAGGACAGAGACATGGACTGGGACGAGTAGGATATGTGAACAGGTTCACACTGGAGGTGCAGGAACTGGTTCGGGAAGGACGGAACATAGACAGATCTAAATGGTGTGAGGGAACAGGTAGAGAGCTGTTCACACAGAAGATGCAGAAACTGGTTCAGGAACCAGTACAGACAGGAATGACAAGGATCCACAGAATACGGAACGGAAATGGGGCGGAACCGCAGGTATGCAGAGAGGAGCTGCAGCGAGGTATTCTGCAGCAGCAAGAACGAAGCAAGGCGGAACCGCAAGGAATGAGGAGAGAAACTGCAGCAAGAGGTTCTGCAGCAGCAGAAGTGGAGCACAGGCAGAACCACAAGAGTGCAGAGCACAGACAGAACCGCATGAGTGCAGAGCACAGGCAGAGCAAGGAACCAGAGTAGGTAGACAGAGAGGACACAAGGATAAACACAGCAGGAAAAGGAGCCACTGACAGGGAGACTAACAGACAGAGGAATAGGATAGGGTTCAGACTAGGCAACGTACAGAAAAAGGCACAGAGACAGGGATAAGACGGACACAGGTATAGGACGGAGTTCAGACAAAGCAAGGTATGAGTCAGTGCACTGGAATAAAGACACAGACCAGGATATTCTGCCTCCTGGTGGGTGGAACGAGAAATGCACAAGGCACAGAGACAGAGATACAGAGACCAGGATATACAATCTCCTGAAAACAAGACACTAAGCACACGGAAACAGATCTGGGAAAGAAGCCCCCAGAGCAGGCAGAGACAGGACCTGGCAACTCAGCAGCAAGACACTGATTGAGTAAAGGTGTTGCTCAGGCAGCTTCCACCAGGTGGAGCTGCCCTAAATACTAGAGGCCTCTTGGTATTTGGCAGGGACACATTAGGCAGGTGCAAGCTGATTCCATAAGAACCAGAGAGTGCCGGCGCCACCCCCCTATGCACACAGCCAGGAAGCATGCAGAGAGCAGGCAGGAAGCAAGAGGCACACATCATGGAACCGGCAGCAGATAGATAGAAGTCGCAGCATGGCCTGGAGCAGTGATTAAAGCAGGTGGGGAATGGGAGGCCATGCAGTGATGCCGGCAGGGTTGTTACAATTTGGACTATATAAATTGGGAGCTAAAAATTGGAAAAATTGGATTTCTCAATGCCGTAGATTTGATGCAATTCTTTCATGATCATCCCCTGAAAATATGTTCCTCGATCAGAGTGGATCCTTCTTGGACACCCATATACCCGGATGAAGTATCAGCAGATGGCTCGGGCCTATTACTTGGCTGTCTGATCCTGAGTTGAGGTCACGACTGCAAACTTTGTGGAAAGGTCCGTCATCAACAGGCAATATTCACAGCCGTTATGGGATGGACCTATCATGAGGTAGTCCACCATTAACACTTCTATGGGCTCAGAAGTTTTATCACCTGAGTAAGTACCCTGTGTTCTGTAGGCTTTTCCAGTTCACACTGACGGCACTTCCAAAAGACTTCTTTTATCACTCAACGTAGCTGTGGCCAATACATGAGCCGTTGCAACCACTTGAAAGTCCTTTCTGGAAGTGTGCACTCCTCTCATGGGTTTCCGTTCCCATCCCTTCTGGATTAACTACTTGCCATGCAGTCCTAAATTCTCTGGGTAACTGTATCCACCTGTATAGTAGGCCATTCTTCATATAGAGCCGCTCCCGTTTCCCTAGTGTCTGTAAGGCTCACCTTTCTTGGGCTTCTGGCCAAGGGTCACTCAATGCAATAGCTTTGATAGCTCTGAGTTTGACTCTTGCAGTTGTACCCATTTGTCTCTTGTGTATCTTTTCACTTGATATTGTCTGTGTTCTCCCAATTCTTGAGAGGCCATGAGAGCTGTGGCAAAGTTCTCATGGCAAAGCTATATTTCAAGTGTTTATTTCTGTTAGTGGAGAATCTATGAGGTATTGTCAAGAGGAACATGAGAGACACCAGACCTAAAAATGCAGATGAGCTGGAGGTTGCTATCAAAGCAACCTGGGCTTCCATAACACCTCAGCAGTGCCACAGGCTGATCGCCTCCATGCCACACCACATTGATGCAGTAATTGATGCAAAAGGAGCCCCGACCAAGCATTGAGTGCATTTAATGAACATACATTTCAATAGGCCAACATTTCGGGTTTTCAAATAAATTTTCAAGCTGGTGTTATAAAGTATTCTAATTTACTGATATAATGACTTTTGGGTTTTCATTTACTGTAAGCCATAATCATCAACATTAACAGAAACAAACACTTGAAATAGATCACTCTGTTTGTAATGACTCTATATAATATGAGTTTCAATTTTTGTATTGAAGAACTAAAATAAATTAATTTTTTGATGACATTCTAATTTTGTGAGAAGCACCTTGATCTAAAGTGCTATAAGCAAGCATATTAATAATAAGTATATAAACTATAATAGCAGTCTGAATATGTAGTTTGCAGCCCCCCAATAACTGCAGTCTAGATGTTTATTCTGGAGCCCCTTTAAACAGCAGACTGGATGTGTATTCTGAAGCCCCCTATAATAGCAGTCTGAATGTGCAGTCTACAGCCCCCCTATAACAGCAGTCTAGATGTGCAGTCTGGAGCCACTATAACAACAGTCTGAATGAATAGTCTGGAGCCCCCTGTAACTGCAGTCTGGATGTGTAGTCTTGAGCCCTACTATAACAGCAGTCTAGATGTGTAGTCTGGTGCCCCCCTATAACAGCAGTCTGGATGTGTACTCTGAAGACCCCTATAACAGCAGTGTAAATGTGCAGTTTGCAGCCTCTCCTAAAAAAACAGTCTAGATGTGTGGTCTGGAGCCCCCAATAACAGCAGTTTGGATAAGTTGTCTGGACTCCCCCTATAACAGCAGTTTGAAGGAATAGTCTGGAGCCCCTTATAACAGCAATCTGGATGTGTAGTCTTCAGACCCTCTCTAAAAGCAGTCTAGGTGTGTAGTCTGGAGCTCTCCTATAACAGCAGTCTAGATGTGTAATCTGGCGCCCCCCTAAAACAGCAGTCTGGATGTGCAGTCTCGAGCCCTTCTATAACAGCAGTCAGGATGTGCAGTCTCGAGCCCTCCTGTAACAGCAGTCTAGATGTTTAATCTGGAGCCTCCTTATAACAGCAGTCTGTAGTTGTAGTCTGGAGCCCCCTATAACAGCATGCTGGATGTGTAGTCTGGAGCCCTCCTATAACAGTTGTCTAGATGGGTAGTCTGGAGCCCCCTATAACAACAGTCTGGATGTGTAGTCTGGAGTCTCCTATAACAGCAGTCTGGATATTTAGTCTAGAGCCCCCTGTAACAGGAGTCTGGATGTGCAGTCTGGAGCCCCCCCCTATAACAGCAGTCTGGATGTGTAGTCTGAGTCTCCTTATAACAGTAGTCTGGATGTTCAGTATGAAGCCCCCCTATAACAGCAGTCTGGATGTGTAGTCTGGAGCCACCTGTAACAGGAGTCTGGATGTGTATTCTGGAGCCCCCCTATAACAGAAGTCTAGATGTGTAGTCTGGAGCCCACTATAACACCTGTCTGAATGGGTAGTCTGAAGCCCTCAATAACAACAATCTGGATGTGCAGTCTAAAGTCCCCCCCTATTCCTCAGTCTGGCTAAACTCTTTTGCACACCATATAACCATACTCTAACTGTAAAGTCTACTGCACTCCCTACTTATGAAAGAGTTTGTACTATGTTCTTAGAACGAAGCCAAGGAGCTCAGTTTGACCACTATCTAGGTCACATCTTTTTTTGGCCAATGTGGAAACTGGTTGTTAGATGGATAGCATTAAACTATAAACCATACATTAAACATAACGAGACAGTGCTTCATTTTCTTTGCTATGTTAATATCTTCCAGTTAATCATTTTCCCCAGCTGACTTCATACCTAAATTACAAATCCCATCTGCTTCTAAGCAATTTTCACTCAAACATTTAGAAATTCCCTTCAGAGACACAATCAGGTCAAAATAACATCTTCCACAATTGCCAACCAAGGGACTCGTTACGTATTTGTAATAATTGCAATGAACTGCAAGTTTTTATTAGATCTGAAAGCAAAGAACTTCAGCACATGAGGGACTTCTCCAATTGCATCTACACAATTAATTACATAGAGTGCTGGCTCCAGGTGGTTCATGTTTTCAGGCTTAATTGGCTCATTTGAAAAGCTGCCAATATATTAATTTACTATGAATCTTTAGCACAGGCAACTATTACAAGAAGGTTACACTTCTCATGTAACTAAATATAGGAATTTGCAATGAGAGGTCACATAATGTAATGCATGTCTACTATGTACCATTCTCTGTTAGACCATGGTTCCTTGAGATATTCAGAAAAGGACTTTGAGAGTCCACCATCTACAAAGATCCAATGTTAATAGTATCATATACTTTTTGGTGCCATTGTACACATATTGAGTTTATTAATTAAATCTAGCAAGTTATTCACAAATCATCTCATAAGAAATAGATTTACTGGCTCCAAAATCTTTGTCAGATAACGTTGTCTTCTGATGCACCATTAAACAATCCTTCCATTTTCTTGTGGGTTAGTCCTACATAAAATCTCTAACTTGAAAACAAAATCTTTTGTTCCTATCATTTTTTGTAAATATACTTAAACAGGTTGACCAATCTGTATAACTTTATCTTAGAATTATTATTTATATTTTTAGAGCACCGTTGATTTCACAGTGCTGTACACGAGATGGGGTTACATACAAAATACAAATATAAAGTACAGTGAACAAACTAACAATGACAGACTAGTACAGAGCAGAGAGGGTCCTGCCCTTGCTGGCATACAGTCTACTAGATAATGGGGAAGGAGACAGTAGGTTGAGGAAGTTAAGAAAGCTCCAGTGTTGGCCAGAAGGCTTGTGAATACTGGAACTGAAGAAATATCCCAGGGTGCACAAAAAATGAATTCCACATTAACTTGTTGATGCCAGTGGATATAGGTATCCAGAGACAGAATGAAGGAAACAGTGTCTTGATCCAGGGTTTTGAGTCCAGTCTTTCCAAGTCTGGTCATTTCAGGGTTACTTTTCTCAGCCTCAGTCTGGTCTCAAGTTTGCTATTTAGCTCCGCTGCATCCTGCAGGTGGTGTCAGCTATAGTTCTGCCTTCGGCATGTATATCTGACTCTGGTATATCCTGATTTGTCCTGCTGTGATCACTGACTTGTCCCGTGTCGGTTTATTCCCTCTGACTGTCCTCACTCACTGTTTTCCTGTAAGTTTGTTGACTCCTTGGTTTTTGCTTTGCTTGCATTCGGACCTGCTTCTGTCTTTTGTCTTTGTCTAATCCGCTTCTGACCATTGCTGACTGCCTGGCTTGTTTCTGACCACATGTACTGCTGTGACCTCTGGTACTTCTACTCCTGACTGTTTCTGACTCGGCTTGTCTGACCACTGTTTCGCCACCTGGTGGCGCTTGTGCTGCTGCTCAGTGTTGCTATGCTGTGTGTGCAACCTCTCTTCCCTCACTAGTACCCCCCCAGTGGAGGTTGCGCTATACTGCACTGCAATACTATAACATTATAACTGACCACTACATTTAATGGGGATTTTGTTTTTTTTTCGATGATCATGGATCTGCTTGGTGGATCAAGTATTCAATCTAACCCAAACTATGCAGGATTTATCAGTGGAACATAGGGCTCTTGCTTCCTCTCACAACCCGTTTGTACAGTGCCTTGCGAAAGTATTCGGCCCCCTGGAACTTTTCAACCTTTTCCCACATATCACGCTTCAAACATAAAGATACCAAATGTAAATTTTTGGTGAAGAACCAACAACAAGTGGAACACAATTGGGAAGTTGAAAGAAATTTATTGGTTATTTTAAATTTTTGTGGAAATTCAAAAACTGAAAAGTGGGGCGTGCAATATTATTCGGCCTCTTTAATGTAATACTTTGTTGCGCCACCTTTTGCTGCGATTACAGCTACAAGTCACTTGGGGTATGTCTCTATCAGTTTTGTACATCAAGAGACTGAAATTCTTGCCCATTCATCCTTGGAAAACAGCTCGAGCTCAGTGAGGTTTGATGGTGATCGTTTGTGAACAGCAGTTTTCAGCTCTTTCCACATATTCTCAATTTAATTCAGGTCTGGACTTTGACTTGACTATTCTGACACTTGGATATGTTTAGTTGTGAACCATTCCATTGTAGATATTGCTTTATGTTTGGGATCATTGTCTTGTTGGAAGACAAATCTCCATCCCAGTCTCAGGTCTTTTGCAGACTCCAACAGGTTTTCTTCAAGAATGGTCCTGTATTTGGCTCCATCCATCTTCCCATCAATTTTAACCATCCTCCCTGTCCCTGCTGAAGAAAAGCAGGCCTAAACCATGATTCTGCCACCACCATGTTTGACAGTGGGGATGGTGTGTTCAGGGTGATGAGCTGTGTTGCCTTTACGCCAAACATATCGCTTGGCATTGTTGCTAAAAAGTTCGATTTTGGTTTCATCTGACCAGAGCACCTTCCTCCACATGTTTGGTGTGTCTCCCAGGTGGCTTGTTGTAAACTTTAAACAACACTTTTTATGTATATCTTTGAGAAATGGCTTTCTTCTTGCCACTCTTCCATAAAGGCCAGATTTGTGCAGTGTACGACTGATTGTTGTCCTATGGACAGTGTTATGAATGAGTTACCATAGGAGGCAAAAACAGAAATACTAGCTAAGTCCAGAAAACCAGAGAAGTTGGCAGCTATCGGATTGCAGACCCCTGAACCTAACAACAACAACTAGCAGTAGCCGTGGGGGGTTCCTACGGTGCCCTAGACCCCTCGATCACAGCCGGAGAACTACATAGCCTAAAGACAGAAAGGGAAATCTAAACTGCCCCAGAGCAGACCCCAAAGCAATAGGCAGCCCCCAACATATAATGACGGTGAAGCAAGATGAAAAAACACTCACACAGATAGAAAGATAGGCTGAGCAAATGATGGGGCCCAAGCTAACTAAACAGGACAGGATAGAAAAGCTGCTGTCTGCAATCCACCAAAACCCTCTCAAAAACAAGAGCCAACAGACTGATAGGGAAAAAAGCCCTGAAGATGCTAGGCTTCAAAAAGACTATATCAGTACTCAGGTATTTTCTGAAGACAGAGCAAAAAGGAATTCAGCTCACCCAGCAGGGGAAGGCAGAAATCCAGAAAAACAAGGAAAAACAAAACCAAAACACAAATGCAAAAAAACAGAGCAGAAAACTTAGCTTTTGAGGAGCAGGAATCAGACTGGTCTCCTAGAATCCCTCAGAGAAATCACCCGCAAGGCAGAAGGGTGTCGGCTGCCTTATATCCAGTCAGCAATCCCAGTCACCCAGTCATCATGATTCTGCTCAGGTGCTTTGTAATCAGCCTCACTACCTTCCTTCACCAGAAGAGGGAGTTCATCAGACCTCAATGGTGAAGGGGAAAATGAACTCACAACAGTACCTCCCCCTTGAGGAGGGGTCACCGAACCCTCATCCACGCCACCAGGGCGATCAGGGTGAGACCGATGAAAGGCACGCACCAATCTTTTGGCATGAATATCAGAGGCAGAGACCCAGGAATTATCCTCCTGACCATAACCCTTCCACTTAACCAAATACTGGAGTTTCCATCTAGCCAGATGGGAATCCAGTATCTTCTCTACCTCATATTCCATGTTACCTTCAAATAATACAGGGTCCGGAGGTGCCACCCCAGTAACAACTGGTTCAACAAACCTCTTCAACAAGGACTTATGAAACACATTATGAATTTTAAATGTGACAGGAAGAGCCAAACGAAAAGAGACCGGATTAATAATCTCCAAAATCTTGTAAGGTCCAATAAATCTAGGCTTAAACTTAGGAGAAGCCACCTTCATAGCGATATTTTTTGATGATAACCAAACCATATCACCAACCTTAAACTGGGGACCAATGGTCCTATGTCGGTTGGAAAACCGCTGGGCCTTTTCCTGGGAGAGAGATAACTTATCCACCACTTGGTGCCAGATCTGGTGCATTCTCTCCACCACAGTGTCAACACCTGGGCAGGCAGAAGGCTCCACCTGCCCTGAAGAAAATCGAGGATGAAACCCAAAGTTACAAAAAAAAGGTGACATCAAAGTGGCAGAACTAGCTATATTATTTAAAGCAAATTCGGCCAAGGGCAAAAATGAAACCCAATCATCCTGATCAGCGGAAATAAAACATCTCAAATACAACTCCAAGGTCTGGTTTGTTCTCTCCGTCTGCCCATTGGTCTGAGGGTGAAAAGCACAGGAGAAGGACAACTGAATTCCCAGCTTGGAACAGAAAGTCATCCAAAATCTAGACACAAACTGAACTCCTCTGTCAGATACAATGTTGTCAGGAATCCCGTGCAAGCGAACCACCTGTTGCAAAAACAGGGGCACCAACTCAGAGGAAGATGGCAAGCAACTTAGGGAGTGGTACAAGATGAACCATCTTAGAGAACCTATTACAAATCACCCATATAACAGTCATTCTCTGAGAGACAGGCATATCAGAGATGAAATCCATTGAAATATGGGTCCATGGCCTCCTGGGGACCGGCAAAGGCATCAACAACCTACTAGAGCGAGAACAAGGTTTAGACCGGGAGCAAGTCCCACAGGACTGCACAAAAATTCCTGACATCACGAGACAAGGCGGGCCACCAAAAAGACCGACTCACCAGATCTCTAGTACCAAAAATACCTGGATGACCAGCCAATGCAGATCAATGAACTTCAGACATCACTCTCTTCTTCCACTGGTCAGGAACATACAACTTTCTGCTGGGACAATGCTCAGGTTTGTCCTCCTGGAACTCTTCCAGAGCACATCTCAAATCGGGCGAGATGGCAGAAAGAACTTCCCCTTCGCCTAAGATGGTAGCAGGCTTGGTCACCACAGGAGAATCAGCAAAGAAGCTCCTAGAGAGGGCGTCTGCCTTGACATTCTTAGTGCCAGGAAGAAAAGAGACCACAAAATCAAAACGTGTAAAAAACAAGGCCCACCTAGCCTGTCTAGGGTTCAAGCGTTTGGCCGACTCCAGGTAAATCAAATTCTTGTGGTCAGTGAGGACCACGACTTGATGTTTAGCTCCCGCCAACCAGTGTCTCCACTCCTCAAATGCCCATTTCATGGCTAACAGTTCTCGATTCCCCACATCATAGTTACGTTCAGATGGAGAGAACTTTCGGGAAAAGAAAGCACAGGGATTCATTTTAGATGTTACAGGATCCTTTTAGGACAAAACAGCTCCTGCATCAAACTCAGAAGCGTCCACCTCTACCTGGAACGGGAGTGAGACATCAGGTTGCCGCAAAACCGGGGCAGAAGTGAATCTTCGCTTCAGCTCCTGAAAGGAAGAAACAGCCTCCGGAGACCAATTCAACACATCAGCACCCTTCTTAGTCAGATCAGTCAATGGCTTGGCAATACTAGAAAATTTTGCTATAAATTTCCGATAAAAATTAGCAAAACCCAAAAAGTTCTGGAGGGCCTTCAAAGAAGTGGGCTGAACCCAATCATAAATGGCCTGTACCTTGGCCAGGTCCATTTCAATAGTTGACGGAGACAAAATGAATCCCAAAAATGAAATCCTCTGCACCCCAAAAAGGCATTTTGATCCTTTGACATACAGGGAATTCTCCCTCAAGATCCGGAACACAGTCCGAACATGTTCCACATGAGAATCCCAATCCTTGGAGAAGATCAAAATATCATCTAGATAGATAATCAAAAATTTATCCACAAAGTCTCAGAAAATGTCGTTCATGAAGCAATGGAAGACAGAAGGGGCATTAGTGAGCCCAAAAGGCATCACCAGGTACTCAAAATGTCCCTCTGGAGTATTAAACGCCATCTTCCATTCATCCCCATGCTTAATGCGGATAAGATTATACGCCCCCCTGAGGTCAAGCTTGGTAAACCAGCAAGCACCTTTAACTCTGGAGAATAGATCCGAAATCAGGGGTAACGGATACTGATATTTAATAGTAATTTTGTTGAGGGCACGATAATCAATACAAGGCCTTAATGAACCATCCTTTTTGGCCACGAAAAAAAAAAAACGGCACCTAAGGGTGAAGAGGATGGTCTAATATAACCCTTCTCCAACACCTCCTTAATATAGGATCGCATAGCCTCGTGCTCGGGTACAGATAAATTGAAGAGCCGACCCTTGGGAAATTTACACCCCGGGCTCAGTTCAATTGCACAGTCATAACTCCTATGAGGAGGCATAGACGCAGACTCATTCTCACTAAATACATCATAAAAGTCCGCCAAATAGTCAGGAACATCATGCGACTGAGGAGAGGTGGAAAAAACCGGAGCCTCACTAAGGGCACACCGACAACCCCAACTCACCACAGACACAGATTTCCAATCCAAAACTGGATTATGAATTTGCAACCAGGGAAACCCCAGAACAATGGTATCATGCAAATTATGCAACACCAAAAATCTGCAATTTTCTTGATGGTCTGGGGCGACCCGCATTACCACCTGGGTCCAAAACTGAGGTTTATTTTTCGCCAAAGGAGTAGCATCAACCCCCCTCATTATTTTTTAAGGGGTTCGCTAAAGGGGTTAGCTAATGGGACATTTTTATAGGGCGGGTCGTTACGGAGTCGGCGATACCAAATGTGTACCTTTTTTTTGTTTTTTTTATTTTCAAAAAATGAATTTATTGGGGAATTTTTTTTTTTTTTTACTAATTTATTTAGCGATTTTTTTTAAATTATTTTTACACTTTTTTTTTAAACTTTATTATATTGTCCCAGGTGGGACATCACTGTCCTGTGACAGATCGCTGATCTGTCACATCACATCACTGTGACAGATCATCGATCTGTCACAGGCATAGACGCAGACTTCCTCATGCCTGCGCTTTGCAGGCAGTGAGGAAGTCAGCTCCCTACAGGCCCCCCGAAGGTCCCCGTTGCCATCTTGGATCCGGGGGCCTGTAGGGAAAGAGCCCCCCGCAGCAGAGCTGCACATTGCGCTGCCGTGGGGGGCTCAGGGAAGCATGGAGGGAGACCCCTCCCTGCCGATGCTTCCCTTTAACCCCCGGTTCCCTGCGATCGTGTTTGATCGCGGTGTACAAGGGGTTAACGTGTCGGGGGCGGTCTGTGACCGCCCCTGACACATTGTGCCGGGTGTCAGCTGTGATAATCAGCTGACACCCGGCCGCGATCAGCATCGCTCACCACATGAGCGCCGCTGATCGCTATGACGTACTATCCCGTCCCTGGGAATTAAGTCCCAGGGCACATGGACGGGAACGTACGTCTCATGGCAGAAAGGGGTTAAAGCAAGATGGGAAGATTTTTCTAATAAACATTCCAATGGTTATATGGAACTACTGAAAGAATTAAACTCTAATTAACTTAAAGAGATGGAAGCAGAAATAGAAACCCTACAGGCAACCATTAAATATGAGATGTCAGGAAGGAACTTAAAGAAGTTTAATAATAAAATAAATTTGGAGCTTTAAAAATGGGCTGAGGAGATTCAGACAAGCAAATCCTAAAAAATTCCAGAGAGATGCGAATGACAGGCAATCTAATAAGGTTTACAAGTGGATGAACCATAGTGATCGATCACGACCCTCTCATAGGAACAGATTGACGTCACGATCTAGACCAACTTCAATAAAGTCTGCCACCTCATATGAGAACTTATTCTTTACCAATAGAAGTCCTCAAGGAAGAGATAGCGAAGGGGCCCAATCAACTAAAACCAGACAAAATACAAAGAAAGGGTCAGCAAATACACAACCTGACAGCAGGTTCCAAGGAGGGTTGCAGGTAATAAATCTGTCTAATCATGTTCTCTCACCGAAAGAGTTGGATGTATTGAGCAAGTGCTTGAATTTTTCCCCTACTAATGCTTTTAATTACTTTACAGCTCTCCCACAAACACATGAGTTCCAGAGTGATGCCGAGAGGGAGCCACTTTGGGTACTGGAGGATCTACTTGAGTAGAGTTGAGCGAAACAGGTCGGTCAGATTCAAAAATCGACAACTTTCGCCAAAGTCGGGTTTCGCCGATCGAAACTCAACCGTAGCATGAGGTTGGCCATGAGGTCGCCGATCAGCGCGCCAAAGTCGCGTTTCAAATTATGCTTTCAGCGCCTTTTCTCACTCAATGATGGAGGTCACACACTGTGGGCAACACGATGACATGCGCAGCGGCCAGCACCATCTTAGAGAAGGGCATTGAAGTGATTGGCTGGCTTTGTATGGCGTCACAGTGGGTATAAAAGGCTGTGAACGCCGACTGCCATCTTACTTCGACGATCTTACAATAGGGAGAGGTGCTGCTGCTGATTCTGAACAGGGAGAGCGTTAGGCAGGGAAGAAGAAAAAAAAAAAAACTGCTTCTGGTGATAGCGCTTTTCACTGTACAGTTAGTGTGCAGTGAAAGGGGAGGATTTTTGTTGTGTGCAGCAGCGCTGGTGGTGATTAGGCTGCCTTTTAAGGCTACCTGCATTGCTGTGTGCACACTGCTGTTCAAACTGCTTTTTTCAAAGCACTCCAAATTCTATTATTTTGTCCTGGTGAGTTACTGAGCGTTCATTTTTTCACACACCGTCTAGCGGTGTACTCTCCTCACACACTACCGTGTACCGGCTGGTATCACGGACAAATGGAAGCTATCTGGGTGTGACTCTGGAAGAAAGAGCCGAGGACTTTGTCCATTTTTCCAGACCTACACCTTAGAGTCGTGTCCGTTTTTCAAACAGTTTCGTATATCTGCTGTTTGATCACGGTCAAAACTAGACAGAGACAGCATGTGTCAGTCCGTATACAAATACACGGCGCTTGACAATTTTACATACACACACCATACAGCGTTGTACGCTCCTCACACACTACCATGTACCGCCCTTCTAGCACGGACAAATAGAAGCTACCTGTGTGTGACTCTGGAAAAAAAAGCCAAGGAGTTTTTCCAGACCTACTGTGACGGACTCAGCTCCTGCTGAGCCCATTTTTTGAGTGGACCCTCTGGGTTATGGCACCCACCCACCGAGGGCGAGCTTACCTTGTGAGAATCCACCCCCTATACAGGGAGTGTCAGGGGCAAGACCAAGGGGGTGAGCCACCACGACTGCTGGAACCAGATGGCCGGCTCAGGGGACACTAAGTGCAAGTGTCTGACTACAAAGACGAGCAGGAAGTAAGACAAGACGAGACGTAGGTGCAAGGTATCTTCATTAGGATAACTCAGGATCACATACAGTGCAAAAACGTGAGAAAGCAAACACGGAAAGGTGCGTGCGTGGGCACGCCAAGGTCCATAGCATGGTACATGCCAGGTGGCACGCCTAGGTACAGGTAACGGCACGATGGCATCGGACTCCGGACTGCTGGCAACGATTGACATCATCAAGGCATCAGGCTGCGGACATCTGCTCCGGACGTCAGGCCGCAGTCATCCAGCTCATGATCTCTGGCTGCGATCGGCAGGTTCCGGGCATCCGGCAGGCAAACCAGGTTCCAGGCAAGGAGGCACGACAGATATCCGGGCATGGTGCGTGATAGGGAACACGTCGAGGTCCAAGGCTAGGTGCGTGTGTAGGGGACATTCCAGGGTTCAAAGCTAGGTGCAGGCAAGGTGCGTGTGTAGGGGACACGCCAGGGTTCACAAGACAAGACAGGGTGCGTGTGTGGAGACACGCCAAGGCACAAGGTACGAGACAGAGTGCGTGTGTAGAGACACGCCAAGGCACGAAGTACAAGACAGAGTCCTGAGCGTGCAAAGGGCACGCCAGGGTCAGGCGAGGCAGAGTCCTGCGCGTGCAGAGAGGCACGCCAGGAACAGGGTTCAAGGACCAGGCAAGACAGGGATCAGAGCAGAGCAAAGTTAACAAAGAGTTGTGCAAGAGTAGCACGAAAAGGCACAGTGCGAGAACCAGCGTGAGTGCAAGGGAGCACGGAGACCACGGGTGGGAGCGCTGGCAGGTGGTACTGACGATGGCAGTTGCAGGCGGGCACGACTAGAGGCGGCACCGCTGTGGGGCCACGCAGCCAGACCACTATAGCACTGGACGGAGCACGGCTGAGGCACACAGGCGAGCACGGCTAGAGGCGGCACGGCTGAGGCACACCAGGCAGGCACAGACGACCAGGCACGGGCACGGAGCCACAAGGCAGGGCTAGGCAAAGACACAGGACAGAGACACTTACAGACAGTACGGCAAAGCCTAGTGCGAAAAGTGCAAGGGCGCATGAAACATCAGGAACAATACAAAGAACAAGGCAGAGACCTGCGCATGCAAAGAGCATGCCAGGAACAGGGACAGTCTAGCAGCGGAGCGTAGGCCGAAGCCCAGAGCCGGGCCAAGGAAGGACCTTGGGACTAGACAGAGCACAGACGAGACAGAGTCCTGCGCGTGCAGAGAGGCACGCCAGGGACAGGCGAGGCAGAGTCCTGCGCGTGCAGAGAGGCACGCCAGGGACAGGCGAGGCAGAGTCCTGCGCGTGCAGAGAGGCACGCCAGGGACAGGCGAGGCAGAGTCCTGCGCGTGCAGAGAGGCACGCCAGGGAGAAGTACAGAGCGGAGGCCTGCACGTGTAGAGACACGCCAGGAACAGAGACAGAGGCAGGGTACCTGAAGCCACAAAGCAGAGAGAGACATGACACGAGGACAGAAACAGAGCAAACAAGGACTACAAGGCAGAGCAGGAACGGAACATGGCACGAAGGACAACACAAGACATGGCACAAGACAAGAGACGGAATACGAGCACAGAGCATGTGCAGAGATGCACGACAGAGCAGAGTGCAAGGGCACAGAATAGAGGGAGCGCCCCACAGACCAACCAACCATGCAGGGACATCGGACAATACTCTGGCCCTGAGCATAGGAAGGGGCGGCCTGATATAGGGCATAGCACCTCCTCTTCCAGGTCAGGACCAGGGAAGCACTTCCGGGTTCAGATCCACAGGATACAGAGCGTAGTCACATGATCGGAGATCCAGACATGACGAGACGACTGCAGAATCAGTGCTGAAACCTAGACAGGTCACATGATCATAGTTCTAGACATGACGAGATGACTGCAGAATCAGTGCTGAAACCTAGACAGGTCACATGATCAGAGTTCCAGACATGACGAGATGATTACCGAACCAGACAGTGCAGGATCTTTAGGAAACGTCACATGATCAGCATTCCAGACATGACGAGATGATTGCAGAACCAGACAGTGCAGGATCCAGGCAGGGACACATGATCAGGGACTCTAGACAAGACGAGAAGATCACAGAAGGCAGAGCAGAAACGCAGGCATCCTGCAGCTCAGACATGAGGTGAGTGTGCACACTGCTCTAGCAAACATGCAGGACAGCAGACAAGATATGCACATTCACATCGCTCCAGGAGTTCTTGAGACAAAACAGACATGGCAGACATGACAAACATGGCGGACATGACACCTACACCTTAGAGTCCGTTTTTCAAACAGTTTAGTATATCTTCTGTTTGATCACGGTCAAAACTAGACAGAGACAGTGTGTGTCAGTCCGTATACAAATACACGGAGCCTGACAATTTTGCATACACACACCGTACAGCGTTGTACGCTCCTCACACACTACCGTGTACGGCCTTCTAGCACGGACAAATAGAAGCTACCTGTGTGTGACTCTGGAAAAAAAAGCCGAGGAGTTTTTCCATTTTTCCAGACCTACACCTTAGAGTCCTGTCCATTTTTCAAACAGTTTCGTATATCTGCTGTTTGATCACGGTCAAAACTAGACAGAGACAGCGTGTGTAATTCCGTATACAAATACACGGAGCTTGACAATTTTACATACACACATCGTATAGAGCTGTTCGATTCTCCAACAGTATTGTATATCTGCCGTTCGCATTACAGTCACTTTTATACCTAGTCAGCGTGTGTGTATGACACTCCGTAAATACATAGACGAAGATTGTTAGTTGCACAAAAATCGTATACAGCTGTACACTTCTGATACAGTTCCGTATATCTGCTTGTTGGATAACGGTCCAATACATACTGTGAGAGCATCTGTGACTAACATAATATATACATTGATTTAATTTGTTTAATACACCTTACACAGCTGGACGCTCCTCATACAGTACCATCTCTCTGCTGGTATTTTTGGTACATTTTCCCAAACATGAGGAAGTATGGTGGAAGAGGCCGCGGACGTGGGCAGGGGGGCGCAGCTGGTACTGATGGTGGTGGTGCATTGGCTGGTTCTGGCAAAAGCACAATAGCAGCTAAGGCAAGAGGTGTACAGCCTGCATCATCCTCTGGCCTAAGAAGGCCTGTAAGGTTGCCTTTTCTTGGAGTAGGAAAACCGCTATTAAAGCCGGAGCATCAGGAACAGGTTTTGGCGTACATTGCCGAAACAGCCACCAGCTCTATTGTCTCCTCTTCTGAACGGTCGAAACCTGCAAGCACGGAGTCGTCAGTGCAGGTTTCTCATCATAAGAAACCCCTTCCCTTGTGTCCTTCACCCCCACCAAAAGTTAAGGATGCGGCAGCCCACACTTCAGATTACTCTATGGAGCTCTTTTCACATACCATGCCTGGGTTATCCAATCAAATCCTGAATTCCCTAGTCCAAGATGAATCTTACATGGAGTGCACTGATGCACAGCCACTGCTAGATGATTCTGCTGGTACATTGACCCACAGCACTACATTGCCCTCGCAGTCTATTGAGCCAGAATCTGACACTGATGAAACCCAGGTGCCCCTTCTTGCATGCTATACCACCTTACACGGTGACACAGAGGAAGGTAAAGAGGAAGGAACAGATGACTTTGAAGAGGAGGTGATGGATGACCAAGTTCTGAACCCGGATTGGCATCCATTGGGGGAGGAGGGTGGCACTGGCAATAGTTCAGATAAGGAGAAGGATCCGCAGCAGGCATTGACATCGCAGCAGCGGTTATCTAGCAGGCCCCTAGCTGTCCTAAAATGTGGAGCAAAAACTAAAAGGGTTGCAGGACAGCTTGACCAGACGGTCAACTTAGCACAGCGTGCAAGGCCAGAAAATGTTTACCATAGTAGGAAGAGTGCAGTGTGGCACTTCTTTGTCCAAAATCCTACTGATGAGGCAAACGTTACCTGTAAGAAGTGCGGAAGGACCTTTAACCGAGGTAAACAACTCAGAAATTTGAATACCAGTTGCATGCTTAGACATTTAATCAACATGCACTTGCAAGCATGGACGGACTACAAAACCTCAGGTAGCACATGTGCACCTGCTCCGACTGAAGGTAGCCAACAACGCTCCATCGCTACCCCCACTGTAAGACCACCGCCACCATTAAGCACACCACCAGCACTAAGTGTGGAGGTGTCGCAAGGCCAAAGCACTCAGGGAATCACAATGGTTTTGCAACACAACACTGAATCTAGGCCATCACCACCAATACCATCACCAACCCCCTCTCACTCCATCCGATCCACCGCTACTTCCCCCATATGCAGCTCTCCAGTCCAGCTCACCCTACCAGACACACTGAGTAGGACAAGAAAGTACTCATCCTCTCATCCGCGTTCACTGTGTTTGAGCGCCTACATTGCCAAACTAATCTCATTAGAGATGATGCCCTACCGTTTGGTTGAAAGCGAAGCGTTCCGCGACCTCATGGCCTACGCTGTCCCAAGCTATTACCTACCCAGTCGGCACTTCTTTTCTTAAAAGGCCATCCCTGCCCTCCACCGGCATGTGAAAGACCGCATTGTCCATGCACTAAACCTGTCAGTGAGTGGAGAGGTGCACCTCACAACAGATGCATGGACAAGTAGGCATGGCCAGGGCCATTACGTGTCCATCACTGCGCACTGGGTTAATGTGGTGGATGCAGACTCCACTGGGGACAGCGGCAGTGGAACAGTGCTGCCTAGCCCACAGTATAGGAAACAGTTGGCTGTAGGCTTTCAACCCACCTCCTCCTCGTCAATCAGCAAAAGCTCGTCCACAGAGCGCAGTCGCACGAGCACTACACCCGCAGCTGGCAGTGTTGCACACGAGGTGTTCCACTATCGAACAGCTAGTGGTAAGCATCAGCAGGCTGTGTTAAAGATGATGTCTTTGGGCGACAACAGACACACCGCGGAGGTAATGGCTGACTACATGCAGCGACAAACAGAGTCATGGCTGGGCAGTGTACATCTTGAGGCAGGCAAGGTAGTCAGTGATAATGGCCCTAATTTTGTGGCAGTCATAGCCCGTGCAAAACTCACACACATACCTTGCCTGGCTCACACTATGAACCTGGTGGTGCAGTGCTTCCTTAATAATTATCCGGAGTTAACATCCCTGCTCCATGAGGTGCGAAGACTGTGCTCACACATCCGTCGCACGGCCGTACACTCCAGTCGTATGCAGAAGCTGCAGCAAATGGTCCACCTCCCCAAGCACCGCCTAATCATAGACGTTGCAACAAGGTGGAACTCCACCCTGCACATGGTTGAGAGGCTGTGCGAACAAACGCAGGCTGTAATGCATTTGTGGGAGGATACACGGGCAGGGAGTTTGAGGGAAGACATGGAATTGTCGGGTGTGCAGTGGTCAAAGCTGAAAGACCTCTGTAAAGTCCTTCAGTGTTTTGAGGAATGCACACGGCTGGTAAGCACAAACGACACCACCATAAGCATGAGCATCCCACTTATGCGTCTGCTCATGCAAAGTTTGACGCATATTAAGGATCAGGCGCCTGCAGCAGAGGAGGAGGAGGGAAGCCTTGATGACAGTCAGCCATTGTCTGGTCAGGGAACTATCCTGGACACGGTGGAGGAAGAAGAGGAAGAGGATGATTATTTTGGGCAGGAGGATGTTTCTCAGGGGGAAAGAGAAAATGTTGGCATTCCAAGGTCAGGTGCAGTGTTTGTGCGTGACTGAGGAGGTGCGTGAAGAGGAGGAGGATGAGGGGGATGATTATTTTGGGCAAGAGGATGTTTCTCAGGGGGAAAGAGAAAATGTTGGCATTCCAAGGTCAGGTACAGTGTTTGTTCGTGACTGTAGGGATGTGGATTTGCCAGAAACTGCTCCTCCACCCACCACGGCAGTGCATCATTGACACCTGGAACATTGGCCCACATGTGAGATTATGCCTTGCGGATCCTAAAAAGGGACCCCTGCATTGCCAAAATGATGAGGGATGGCGACTACTGGCTGTCCAGCATCCTCAATCCACACTACAAAGGCAAATTACACAACAACATGCCACAGGAGAACCTAGAGATAATATTGGCAAACAAACAAGTAACTCTGGTAAACCGTTTGTTTGAGGCTTTCCCAGCACACAGCAGCGGTGCTGGTTCTCCCACGAGCCGTAGTGGGCTCAATGGAAGAGGTGTTCATGGTGCAAACAGCATAAGTGGCGTTGGAGACAGGGGTTTAATGACCATGTTGTGGAATGATTTCTCAAGTACCGCTCACACGACTCCTAATACTGCATCGATTAAAAGTGACAGGAGGCAGCAGCTGTCAACTATGGTTACAAACTACTTTTCTTCCCATATCGATGTTCTCCCTCACGGGCCATTCCCCTTTGACTATTGGGCCTCTAAACTGGATGCCTGACCTGAATTGGCATAATATGCCTTTCAGGAGCTCGCTTGCCCTGCTTCTAGTGTGTTATCTGAATGAGTCTTCAGTGTTGCTGGATCAATCCTGACAGAAAAAAGGACCCGTCTGTCGACCCAAAATGTTGATGATCTAATCTTCATTAAAATGAACCATGCATGGGTTTCAAAGGGTTTTGTCCCTCCTTCCCCTGATGACACATAGGTTACCAGAAATGTGCCTTGGTTTTTTCCTCCTCTTCCTCAGACTTGCCCAATTACGCCCTTTGCAGCAGCTGAATGTCCAGCCAACGCATCAACATATGCCAATTTTAAACCTCCCTAACTGGGCTGCTCACCCCTCCCCCAACGGCTGGGCTCAAGACCTGGCGCACCCGGGCAAGTGCCGTTGCTCTGAACAGGTGGATGGGCCCACTGATGGCCGACGGCAATGGCACAGGGCCCCTCATAGTACAATACAGTGTCTCAGACGGTGGGAGGGCCCACTCGCCGTCAGACACACCAGCGTACTATGAGGGGCCCTGTGCCAGTACCGTCGACCACGATTGTGCCCCCCCTGCTTGGTCATGGCCACAGCACTTGCAAGTTGCAATACTTACCTCTCCCTGCTCCACCGCTGTGTAGTCTGGGCAGTTAAATCATTCACAGGGACGGCCACTAGAAATTTGGTGTATTGATCAATGATGGTTAAGATGTAGTTATGGCCTGTCCTGCTGGCCTCTACCTTCAGATGATCAATGGCTACCATTTGAAATGGACATCAACTTACAAGCGGATGCAGAGGTGGTTTATGATCACCTTTCACAGTTGTGATAGTCACAGACGTGTGACATTCCTGCCACCATTTTTCAATGTCTCCTCTCATGCCAATCCAATAGAATCGCCTACGGCCTGTGGCTTCTGTCTTTTGCACTCCAAAATGACCAGGCACATCATGATAGGCAGTGAGGACCATGGGTACATCTCTCCCTGTGATCACAATTTGATGGAGACGAGTAACGGTGATGTGATCCACACTACTGCGATAAAGCAATCCTTTCATCACAAAGAACCTTTTTCGCTTTCTCCACAGACACAGTAATTGAGGGTCTGCATTGCCTTTGCAACATCTACCGGGAGGTTTTCCCGCGATGAGTAATTCCAAAATTTCTGCTAACACTCGACTTTGCGTCTATACTTGTATCCATGTAGTTTCCAGTAGCGGAGATTCTTGACTGGCTTACTGAGATTGAAATATATACAAAGATTTAAAAGTACCACAACACTGTATACTGGTGTACGCTATGAATACCTTTCCCTTTTTCTAATTTTTTAATTCTGGTGTAATACATAGTGAGCCTGTGAGTGTCTGTGTCTGACTCTGGAAGTATAGACGGAAATTTAACCCTATACTGCACACACCTGGTATGTGCTGATACAGTACCTTGTTTCAAAAATTTGTATTAAGGTATCATCTGTAGGATAACCAGCTGTGGGGGGGACCCTCTTCTTGCCGCAGAAAAACACGAGACTGAGACAGAGTTTGTATTGAACAGGTCCGTTTTTAGTACCCATCCTTCTGTCGACAACAGCAATTCACCATAGCCGTTTCACATTTCTCTGTACACAGGCCCCAGTACCTTCACTTCCTTTGTAACTATAATCATGGCATCCTCTGTGGCTCTTCCACTGTGGTTGGCCTAGGCCCAACCACCACAGCACTGCACCAGCCTGAGCACACCGTCCGTATGATAGCACCAGGCGGTCTTCGTCTGCGGCTACCATCCTCTGGGCCACCCCCTGTGACCACCTCAACTGTCAGTCCTCTCCAGAGCCTTTCCACTGGCTCTGTTTCCTCAGCAGAACTTCCTCTTTACTGTGCTCCCTTCACTGACTGACTCTTCCAGAACCTTCCCTCAGCCTTTTATACTTCCAGTTCTGGTAACTCCGCCCACCATCACATAACAGTTTCTCTGACCAATGGCAGTTATTCAGTCCCACTCCTACACTCTCCACTGCCCTCCAATGGGCAAGCTAAAACACTGCACCCTTTCTCTTTATCTTAGCGGTTTCACACCTACACTGGGCTACACCTCTGCTTCTTACTACAGGCTGGTTTGTCTGTCAGCCCACCTTCCCTACATCATCCATAGTGAGTGAGCGTGTGTGGGTTACGCCTTCTATATATACGGTGAATCGGAGAAACAAATTTTTACACTATACTCGATACTAGAGTTGAGCGAAACGGGTCGAAAAAATTCAAAAGTCGCCGACTTTTGGCAAAGTCGGGTTTCATGAAACGAAACCCGACCCTAGGATGAGGTCGGCCACGAGGTCGGCGACTTACGCGCCAAAGTCGCGCTTCAAAAGTTTGTTTTGCGCTCTTTTTCAGCCAATCAGGATCCACGGACACTGTGGGCAACGTGATGACATAGGCACGGGTCACCACCATCTTTCAGAAGGGCATGCAAGTGATTGGCTTGCTTTGGGGGGCGTCACAGGGGGTATAAAAGGGCGTGCACGCCGACCGCCATCTTACTTCAGCCGAGAGCTGCTGCTGCTGCTGATTTTGTAGGGAGAGCGTTAGGCAGGGAAGAAGACACCAAAAACTGCTTCTGCTGCTAGCGATTTTGCCTGTACAACACACCAGTCACTGTGCAGTGCAAGGGGAGGCTATATAGTGGTGTATCAGTGGTGTTGGTTGTTGGGCTGCCTTCTAAGGCTTCCTGACATTCCTGCATTGCTGTTTACCCACTGCTCCGCAAACTGCTTTTTTAAAAGCAATCACAATTTTTTTTTTTGTCCTGCTGAGGTACTGAGCATGCATTTTTTCACACCATACAGCGGTGTACGCTCCTCACACAGTACCGTGTAACGGCTGTTATCACAGCCACAGTGAAGCTATCAGTGAGTCACTCTGTGAGAATAAGTCGAGGACATGTTGCGTTCTTACAGACCTGCACTCTAGGGAGATTCCAATTCTGCCCAATTCTACATACACCTTGTAGTTTGTGATACACTAGCCAATTTCTGCCTGTGACATAGCGCTCAGATACTCAGTGGGCCTCACACAATCCATAAGTGTCCAGTGTCCACAAGTGTGTGCAGAAATTAAAAATCTCCCTTATCCTCTAGTCACTTTGGTCACAGCTCTGTCATCGAGCCTGTGACAGAGCGCTCAGATACTCAGTGGGCCTCACACAATCCATAAGTGTCCAGTGTCCACAAGTGTGTGCAGAAATTAAAAATCTCCCTTATCCTCTAGTCACTTTGGTCACAGCTCTGCCATCGAGCCTGTGACAGAGCGCTCAGATACTCAGTGGGCCTCACAAATCCATAAGTGTCCAGTGTCCACAAGTGTGTGCAGAAATTAAAAATCTCCCTTATCCTCTAGTCACTTTGGTCACAACTCTGCCATCGAGCCTGTGACAGAGCGCTCAGATACTCAGTGGGCCTCACAAAATCCATAAGTGTCCAGTGTCCACAAGTGTGTGCAGAAATTAAAAATCTCCCTTATCCTCTAGTCACTTTGGTCACAGCTCTGCCATCGAGCCTGTGACAGAGCGCTCAGATACTCAGTGGGCCTCACACAATCCATAAGTGTCCAGTGTCCACAAGTGTGTGCAGAAATTAAAAATCTCCCTTATCCTCTAGTCACTTTGGTCACAGCTCTGCCATCGAGCCTGTGACAGAGCCCTCAGATACTCAGTGGGCCTCACAAAATCCATAAGTGTCCAGTGTCCACAAGTGTGTGCAGAAATTAAAAATCTCCCTTATCCTCTAGTCACTTTGGTCACAGCTCTGCCATCGAGCCTGTGACAGAGCGCTCAGATACTCAGTGGGCCTCACACAATCCATAAGTGTCCAGTGTCCACAAGTGTGTGCAGAAATTAAAAATCTCCCTTATCCTCTAGTCACTTTGGTCACAGCTCTGCCATCGAGCCTGTGACAGAGCGCTCAGATACTCAGTGGGCCTCACAAAATCCATAAGTGTCCAGTGTCCACAAGTGTGTGCAGAAATTAAAAATCTCCCTTATCCTCTAGTCACTTTGGTCACAGCTCTGCCATCGAGCCTGTGACAGAGCGCTCAGATACTCAGTGGGCCTCACACAATCCAAAAGTGTCCAGTGTCCACAAGTGTGTGCAGAAATTAAAAATCTCCCCTGTCCTATAGACACCTTGTACCTTGTTTTACATTACTATATAGTTTGTTGGATTTTGTCTACATTTCTACCAAAAATGAGGAAGGCTGGTGGAAGAGGCCGTGGAATTGGGCGGGGGTTGGCAGCTGGTAATGATGGTGTTGGTGGTGGATCTGATGGTAGTGGCAAGAGCAAAATAGGACCGAATGCAGGAGGTGTTGAGCCTGCGTCATCGTCTGGCTACATAAGGCCTCGAACGCTTAGTTTTCTAGGAGTTGGCAAACCGCTTTTAAAGCCAGAGCATCAGGAAAAAGTTTTGTCTTACATTGCTGACTCAGCCTCCAGCTCTATCGCCTCCTCTTCTTCAGTTGTAAAAAGTAAAAGCACTGAGTCGTCATTGGAGGCTCATGTTCATGAACCACACCTTTCCTTGTGTCCTTCACCCCAACCAAGATTGAAGGATGACGCAGGCCATAGTACTGATTACTCCATGGAGCTGTTTTCACATACCATGCCTGGATTATCAAGTGAAATGGTGAATTACCCAGGCCAAGATGAATCTGACATGGAGTGCACTGATGCACAGCTGCTGATGGATGATTCTGCTGGTGCATTCACTCAGAGCACTATATTGTCCTCGCAGTGTACAGAGCCAGATTCTGACCCTGATGAGACTCAGGTGCCCCTTCCCGCACACTATACCACCATACACGGTGACACAGAGGAAGGTGCACATGACATAGAAGAGGAGGTGATGGATGACCCAGTAGTTGACCCAGATTGGCATCCATTGGGGGAAGAGGGTGCTGCTTCCAATAGCTCAGATGAGGAGCATCCACAGCAGACATCGACATCGCAACAGCTGTTATCTGGCAGGCCCGGAGCACTCCAAAGACAGGTTCCAAACATCAAAATAGTTGCTGGACAGCTTGTCCAGAGGGTCAAAAGATCACAGCGTGCTAGGCCGCAAAATGTCTGCCAAAGTAGGAAGAGTGCAGTGTGGCACTTTTTTGAACAAAATCCTCATGATCAGGCCAAGGTTATCTGTAAGAAGTGCGCAAAGACCTTTAGCCGAGGGAAAAATCTGAAAAATTTGAAGACCAGTTGCATGCTTAGACATTTAACCAGCATGCACTTGCAAGCGTGGACACAACACCAAACCTCAAGTGCCACATGTGCAACTGATCACAACGAAAGTAGTCAGCAACGCTACATTGTTTCCCCCACTGTAAGCCCACCGGTTAGCACAGCAGCAAATGTTGAGGTGTCGTTGCAAGGCCACAGCAGTCAGGGAATCCCACTGTTATATCAACGAAAGACTGATTCTAGGCCATCAGAAAGAACAACGACTCCATCACCATCATCAACCCTCTCTCAGTCCACCCTGTCCACCGCTACTTCCACCATATGCAGCTCTCAAGTCCAGCTCACCCTCCCAGACACTATGAGTAGGTCAAGAAAGTACTCAGTCTCTCATCCGCGTACACTGGGTTTGAACGCCCACATTGCCAAACTAATCTCATTTGAGATGATGCCCTTTTGGTTGGTGGAAAGCACAGCTTTCCGTGAACTCATGGCCTATGCAGTACCACGCTATGACCTACCCAGTCGCCACTTCTTCTCTCGCAAAGCCATCCCAGCCCTCCACCATCATGTGAAAGACCGCATTGTCCATGCACTCAAGCAGTCAGTGAGCGGAAAGGTGCACCTCACAACTGATGCATGGTCCAGTCAGCATGGCCAGGGCCGTTACGTGTCCATCACTGCGCACTGGGTTAATGTGGTGGATGCAGGGTCCACAGGGGACAGCGGTGGTGGGACAGTGCTGCCTAGCCCACGGTATAGGAAACAGTTGGCTGTAGGCGTTCGACCCTCCTCCTCCTCCAGAAGCGAAAGCTCGTCCACAGAGCGCAGTCGTACGAGCACTCCATCTGCAGCTGCCACTGTTGCACACGATGTGTCCCCCTATCGAGCAGCTAGTGGAAAGCGTCAGCAGGCTGTGTTGCAGATGATGTGTTTGGGCAACAGACACACAGCCGAGGTGCTGGCTGAGAACTTGAAGCGACAAACTGAGTCATGGCTGGGCAGTGTACATCTTGAGGCAGGCAAGGTAGTTAGTGATAACGGCCGTAATTTTGTGGCAGCCATAGCCCTTTCAAAACTCAGCCACATACCTTGCTTGGCTCACACCTTGAACCTGGTGGTGCAGTGCTTCCTCAAAAATTATCCGGAGTTAACAGCCCTGCTCCAGAAGGTGCGAAGACTGTGCGCGCACATCCGCCGGTCGCCTGTACACTCTGTTCGTATGCAGAAGCTGCAGCGATTGCTCCACCTTCCCAACCACCGCCTCATTATCGACATTGCAACAAGGTGGAACTCCACCCTGCACATGGTGGATCGGCTGTGCGAGCAGAGGCAGGCCATAATGCATTTGTGGGAGGATACACGGCCAGGCACTTTGAGAGCAGACATGGAGTTGACAGGTGTGCAGTGGTCGAAGCTGAAAGACGTCTGTAAAGTCCTTCAGTGTTTTGAGGAATGCACACGGCTGGTAAGCGCAGACGACGCTATCCTAAGCATGAGCATCCCACTTATGCGTCTGCTCATGCAAACTTTGACGCACCTTAAGGAGCAGGCGTCTGCAGCCAATGTTGATGAGGAGGAAGAGGAGGAGGGAATCCTTGATGACATTCAGCCATTGTCTGCTCAGGGACCTCTCCTGGACGAGGTGGAGGAAGAAGAGGAGGAGGAGGATGATGATGGGGATGATTACTTAGGGGAGGAGGATGCATCTCGTGGGGCAAGTGAAAATGTTGGCGTGGCAAGGTCTGGTACAGGGTTTGTGCGTGACTGGAGGGATGTGGATTTGCCAGAAAGTGCTCCTCCAACCAGCACTCGCAGTGCATCATTGACACCGGGAACATTGGCCCACATCAGATTATGCCTTGCAGATCCTAAAAAGGGACCCCCGCATTGCCAAAATGATGAACGATGACGACTACTGGTTGGCCAGCATCCTGGATCCACGCTATAAAGGCAAATTACAAAACATCATGCCACAGGAGAACCTTGACCTAATATTGGCTAATAAACAAGCAACTCTGGTAAATCGGTTGCTTGAGGCATTCCCAGCACACAGCAGCGGTGATGGTTCTCACACGAGCCGTACGGGCCAGGGGCAGCTTGGCAGAGGTGTTCGTGGTGCACACAGCAGAAGTGGCGTTGGAGACAGGGGTTTCATGACAATGTTGTGGACTGATTTTTCAAATACCGCTCACACAACTGGTAATACTGCATCAATGGAAAGTGACAGGAGACAGCAGTTGTCAACTATGGTTACAAACTACTTTTCCTCCCATATCGTTGTTCTCCCACACAGGTCATTCCCCTTTGACTATTGGGCCGCTAAACTGGACACCTGGCCTGAATTGGCCCAATATGCCTTACAGGAGCTCGCTTGCCCAGCTGCAAGTGTGCTATCGGAAAGAGTCTTCAGTGCAGCTGGATCAATCCTGACAGAAAAAAGGACCCGTCTGTCAACCCAAAATGTGGATGATCTAACCTTCATTAAAATGAACCATGCATGGGTTTCCAAGGATTTTGTCCCACCTTCCCCTGATGACACATAGGGTGACAGAAAAGTGGCTTGCTTT
This sequence comes from Dendrobates tinctorius, assembly GCF_039654945.1. Taxonomy (NCBI): domain Eukaryota; kingdom Metazoa; phylum Chordata; class Amphibia; order Anura; family Dendrobatidae; genus Dendrobates; species Dendrobates tinctorius. The sequence continues at coordinate 15,080,593 of NW_027361825.1, read as the reverse complement.
GGTCCACCTCTTCGTGGGACTTCACCTATTTCGCCTTTTGCATCAGCTGAATGTCCAACATCAACATATGCCACTTTCTAAAACTCCCTAACTGTGCTGCCTCCCCCCATGGCCGGGGTCACCACCTAGCGCACGACACCGTGCGAGTGCCGTTGCCCTGGACAGGTGGGTAGGCCGACTCTTGGGCGCGGGCACTGGCACAGGGTCCCTCATAGTGCAATCAAGTGTCTCTGACGGTGGTGGTGCACACCCGCCGTCAGACACACCGCTGTACTATGAGGGGCCCAGTGCCAGTACCGACGCCCACGAGTGGGCCCCCCTTGCTTGGGCAGGGCCCCAGCATTTGCAATCTTTACCTCTCCCTGCTCCTCCGCTGTGTAATCTGGGCCGTCAAATCCATACTGTGCCTGACACCGTCTGAGCCTGCCTCCTGATGTATAGACATATATTTTGAATGTGTACGCTATCCATACATGTTATCCGGGGATACGGTACCCTTTCTAACCTTTGTGCAATCACGTGCAATCCATACTGGGCCTAACACCATCTGAGCCTGCCTCCTGATGTATAGATTAGACATATATTTTGAATGTGTACGCTATCCATACATGTTATCCGGGGATACGGTACCCTTTCTAACCTTTGTGCAATCAGGTGCAATCCATACTGGGCCTAACACCGTCTGAGCCTGCCTCCTGATGTATAGATTAGACATATATTTTGAATGTGTACGCTATCCATACATGTTATCCGGGGATACGGTACCCTTTCTAACCTTTGTGCAATCACGTGCAATCCATACTGGGCCTAACACCGTCTGAGCCTGCCTCCTGATGTATAGATTAGACATATATTTTGAATGTGTACGCTATCCATACATGTTATCCGGGGATACGGTACCCTTTCTAACCTTTGTGCAATCAGGTGCAATCCATACTGGGCCTAACACCGTCTGAGCCTGCCTCCTGATGTATAGATTAGACATATATTTTGAATGTGTACGCTATCCATACATGTTATCCGGGGATACGGTACCCTTTCTAACCTTTGTGCAATCACGTGCAATCCATACTGGGCCTAACACCGTCTGAGCCTGCCTCCTGATGTATAGACATATATTTTGAATGTGTACGCTTTCCATACATGTTATCCGGGGATACGGTACCCTTTCTAACCTTTGTGCAATCACGTGCAATCCATACTGGGCCTAACACCGTCTGAGCCTGCCTCCTGATGTATAGATTAGACATATATTTTGAATGTGTACGCTATCCATACATGTTATCCGGGGATACGGTACCCTTTCTAACCTTTGTGCAATCAGGTGCAATCCATACTGGGCCTAACACCGTCTGAGCCTGCCTCCTGATGTATAGATTAGACATATATTTTGAATGTGTACGCTATCCATACATGTTATCCGGGGATACGGTACCCTTTCTAACCTTTGTGCAATCACGTGCAATCCATACTGGGCCTAACACCGTCTGAGCCTGCCTCCTGATGTATAGATTAGACATATATTTTGAATGTGTACGCTATCCATACATGTTATCCGGGGATACGGTACCCTTTCTAACCTTTGTGCAATCAGGTGCAATCCATACTGGGCCTAACACCGTCTGAGCCTGCCTCCTGATGTATAGATTAGACATATATTTTGAATGTGTACGCTATCCATACATGTTATCCGGGGATACGGTACCCTTTCTAACCTTTGTGCAATCACGTGCAATCCATACTGGGCCTAACACCGTCTGAGCCTGCCTCCTGATGTATAGACATATATTTTGAATGTGTACGCTATCCATACATGTTATCCGGGGATACGGTACCCTTTCTAACCTTTGTGCAATCACGTGCAATCCATACTGGGCCTAACACCGTCTGAGCCTGCCTCCTGATGTATAGATTAGACATATATTTTGAATGTGTACGCTATCCATACATGTTATCCGGGGATACGGTACCCTTTCTAACCTTTGTGCAATCACGTGCAATCCATACTGGGCCTAACACCGTCTGAGCCTGCCTCCTGATGTATAGACATATATTTTGAATGTGTACGCTTTCCATACATGTTATCCGGGGATACGGTACCCTTTCTAACCTTTGTGCAATCACGTGCAATCCATACTGGGCCTAACACCGTCTGAGCCTGCCTCCTGATGTATAGACATATATTTTGAATGTGTACGCTATCCATACATGTTATCCGGGGATACGGTACCCTTTCTAACCTTTGTGCAAACACGTGCAATCCATACTGGGCCTAACACCGTCTGAGCCTGCCTCCTGATGTATAGATTAGACATATATTTTGAATGTGTACGCTATCCATACATGTTATCCGGGGATACGGTACCCTTTCTAACCTTTGTGCAATCAGGTGCAATCCATACTGGGCCTAACACCGTCTGAGCCTGCCTCCTGATGTATAGATTAGACATATATTTTGAATGTGTACGCTATCCATACATGTTATCCGGGGATACGGTACCCTTTCTAACCTTTGTGCAATCACGTGCAATCCATACTGGGCCTAACACCGTCTGAGCCTGCCTCCTGATGTATAGATTAGACATATATTTTGAATGTGTACGCTATCCATACATGTTATCCGGGGATACGGTACCCTTTCTAACCTTTGTGCAATCAGGTGCAATCCATACTGGGCCTAACACCGTCTGAGCCTGCCTCCTGATGTATAGATTAGACATATATTTTGAATGTGTACGCTATCCATACATGTTATCCGGGGATACGGTACCCTTTCTAACCTTTGTGCAATCACGTGCAATCCATACTGGGCCTAACACCGTCTGAGCCTGCCTCCTGATGTATAGACATATATTTTGAATGTGTACGCTATCCATACATGTTATCCGGGGATACGGTACCCTTTCTAACCTTTGTGCAATCACGTGCAATCCATACTGGGCCTAACACCGTCTGAGCCTGCCTCCTGATGTATAGACATATATTTTGAATGTGTACGCTATCCATACATGTTATCTGGGGATACGGTACCCTTTCTAACCTTTGTGCAATCACGTGCAATCCATACTGGGCCTAACACCGTCTGAGCCTGCCTCCTGATGTATAGACATATATTTTGAATGTGTACGCTATCCATACATGTTATCTGGGGATACGGTACCCTTTCTCACCTTTGTGCAATCACGTGTAATCCATACTGGGCCTAACACCGTCTGAGCCTGCCTCCTGATGTATAGACATATATTTTGAATGTGTACACTATGCTATCCATACATGTTATCTGGGGATACGGTACCCTTTCTAACCTTTGTGCAATCACGTGCAATCCATACTGGGCCTAACACCGTCTGAGCCTGCCTCCTGATGTATAGACATATATTTTGAATGTGTACGCTATCCATACATGTTATCTGGGGATACGGTACCCTTTCTCACCTTTGTGCAATCACGTGTAATCCATACTGGGCGTGAGAACGGCTGGCGAGCTGTTAAGCAAGCTACAGCACCTGTGGTTTGCACACGTAAGTTTTTAATTTTTTCAGGAATGACGGTTAGGTCTAATTCCAGAACTGCGGTTGACCTGCACTTACTGGGAAATCATCGTTCGCGGGTAATAATTGTAATCACAGATCCCCATCACTAACGTTGTTCAGCGGGCTATCTGCACCTGTAAGCGACAAACGCTGGCCTTTTCAGTGTAGCGCACATGCAGCCACGGACATGTAAGGGCATGACACACCAGTTATTGGCCAATCTCATGTGCCAGAGCCTCACGTGTCCCTCTAGTAAGCCGGACTCGGACCGCGGGGCATGACGGAGTCTCGTTCGTTAACGGAATTAAGCTTGTAATGTGTGCATCTGTTCTGTAGCTGGCATGGTTGAGGTTGCCCGTGTTGAGTCAAATTACGCAGTAGGCTCCACTCCTGGTGGTGCCCTTCTGGACATTCCTTTAAGGTTCAGCTTTGCAACCATACTGCCCACGTAAAACAAACACTTTGCTTTCATGAACGCTGTTTGGAGGGTCATGACTCGTGGGAATAACGCCGCCCAATCAGTTAACCTGCTAGAGAGATCCTTCGTTGCTCCCAAGCATGACATCACACTCCCTAGGAGGAAGGTAATGCCACTGTGGCGACCGTACTCCTGGGGGCGACACAAGTGCACTGATGCCCAGCCACTGCTCGATGAATCTGCTGGTACATTGACCCAGACCACTACATTCCCCTCGCACGCTACACGGCTACTATCACGGGCCCTGTGCCAGTGCCATCGCCAACGAGTGGGCCCCCCCTGCTTGCTCAGGATCACAGCACTTGCAAGGTTGAAATACTGTGCAGTGAGATGGAAGATGGGGACGACGAGGAGTCCAGACTAGTACAGGGATTCCCTAGCGAGGAGACTTATTTCATTGTTTTCAATGTTGGGACAGCAATTTTTGGGGAGCACTATACTCTGGAGAATGATAGATGGGGCCCACCCTACACTGGAACATTCCAAAGGTGGACATCAGACACTGGAGCAGCATTTACAGGGCCCATTATACACTAGAGCATTAGAAATGGGGCCCATTATGTTTGGAGCATTATTTGGGCCCATAAGACAGTGGAGCTTCATCCATGGGGACCAACATATACTGTAGCATTATGTGGAGCTCATCATATACTGTTTCAAACATTATATGGGACCAATGATTCTGTATGGAGAAATAGATGGGCCTCGTCATGAGATGTAAAAAGTGAAGTATTTTTCATTGTACTATACCGCTATTTCTCTGCCGTATCGGAGCATGATGAGTTGTGGTATGTGTTAAAGGGGCGCTCTTTCGCCCAGGGCACATGAAAACTTGGAGCCAGCCCTACCCCCCCACAACTTTAGCCAAATAACCCCCATTTTTCAGTGCGTAACTTGTATTATGAAGTTAATTAAGGTTGACAAGCTTAAGTAAGAAGAATTGATGCTTTTGGCATTCAAATGGGCACTGTAGGTGTGTTTCCTGTCCTCCTCTCACTGCCGACTTTTATTCCCCATTGACTTACATTGGGTTTCGTGTTTCGGGACGACCCCGACTTTTAATCGGTCGATCTTGCTCGACCCGACTTTTGGAAAAGTCGGGTTTCACGAAACGAAACTCGATCCTAAAAAAACAAAAGTCGCTCAACTCTACTCGATACAGCTTGTATCTTGTTATACAGTACCTTTGTTCGACATTTAGCATTACGGTCAAATCCATACTGTGTAAGTGTCTGAGAGTGACTACGGGACTATTTATACGGAGATTTCAATTGTACCCTAAAAAATATATACTTGCTATCTTGTTATCCAGGACCTTTTTTACAACATTTTTTATTATGGTAAAAACCAATCTGAGTTAGCGTCTGAGGGTGACTACGGAAATATATACCGATATTTTCAATTTGGCCAACACTGTATACAGCAGAACGTTTCTGATACAGTAACCTTTTTAGCTATTTAGATTCTGGTGTAATCCATAATGAGCCTGTAAAAGTCTGTCTGTTACTACAGCAATATATTTGGAACTTTAAGATTACCCCAACACTGTATACAGCTGTACGCTTGTGTTACATAACCCATTTACAGCTTTTCATATTCTTGTGTAATCCATACTGGGCCTGAGAGCGTTTGTGTCTGCCTCCTGAAATGTATACGGAGAATCAGAATGCTTACACTATACAATATATACCTTGTATCTGGTGATACTGTACCCTTTTTCAACTTATTTTATTGGGTAATCCATACTGAGCCTGTGAGCGTCTGTGTATGCCTCATGAAATATATACAGAGATTTACTGTTATCCATAGATTGTATAGAGCTGTATACTTCTGATACAGTACCATATATCTGCTGGTATTTTGGGTCCATTTTCCAAAACATGAGGAAGTATCGTGGAAGAGGATGTGGATGTGGGCGTGGAGGGTCACCTTGTACTGATGGTGGTGGTGCATCTGCTGGTAGTGCCAAAAACACAATAGTAGCTAAGGCAGGAGGTGTTGAACCAGCATCATGGTGTAGCTCTGGAAGGTCTGTAAGGCTCCCTTTTCTGGGAGTAGGTAGACTGCTTTTAAAGCCGGAGTATCATGAACTGTTTGTGGCTTACATTGCTGAAACAGCCTCCAGCTCTATCGCCTCCTCTTCTGAAGTTGTAAAAAATGCAAGCACTGAGTCGTGACTGCAGGCTTCTGGTCAGGAGCAAGCCCTTTCCGTGTGTCCTTCACCCACACCAAAAGTGAAGGATGTGGAAGCACACACCTCAGATTACTCCATGGAGCTCTTTTCACATACCATGCCTGGGTTAATTAAAAATAGGGTCCATCATGTACTGGAGCAATGTAAATGGGGCAGATCAGACACTGGAGCAGCATCTATGGGGCCCATTATACACTGGAGCATTACAAATGGGGCCCATTATATATGGAGCATTATTAGGGCCCATGATACACTGGAGCATCATCCATGAGGACCATCATGTACTGGAGCATTGTAAATGGGGCAGATCAGACACTGGAGCAGCATCTAAAGGGCCCATTATACACTGGAGCATTACAAATGGGGCCCATTATATATGGAGCATTATTACTGCCCATGATACACTGGAGCATCATCCATGAGGCCCATCATGTACTGGAGCATTGTAAATGGGGCAGATCAGACACTGAAGCAGCATCTAAGGGGCCCATTATACACTGGAGCATTACAAATGGGGCCCATTATATATGGAGCATTATTAGAGCCCATCATACACTGGAGCATCATCCATGAGGCCCATCATGTACTGGAGCAATGTATATGGGGCAGATCAGACACTGGAGCAGCATCTAAGGGGCACGTTATACACAGGAGCATTACAAATGGGGCCCATTATATATGGAGCATTATTAGGGCCCATCATATACTGTATGGAACATTCTATGTGACTAATTATTTGGTATGCAGAAATATATGGGGCTCATTATTCTGTATGGCACACAATGTGGTGGCCATAACACTGTATGGAGTAATATACTGTCTTATTTTTGAGCTATTGTACAATTTAAAATAGATCAGTCATGTCAGGCTGGTTTCACACTTGCATTTTTTTGCGCTGTTTTTTAGTGCAAAAAAGGCATGCGTTTTTCCCCCCTATTTTTTACATGGGTGCGCATAGGTGCGCATACACATGCGTTTGTACGCGTTTGTATGCGCATTAGTTTTTTTGTAGTGTGCGCTTGGGTGCACAAAATGCATCCTGTTGCATTTTTTGTGCGTCTAACTTGCCCCAAAAAAACGCATGCGCACGCAATGCGCTTTTTTACAGCCAAACACCCATTATAGTCTATGGGTGTGCATACGTGCGCATGGTAATGCGCACGTAAGCGCAAAAAAATGCGTTTTTTAAAAAAACGCACCCAAACCTGCAAAAAAAGTACACAAACGCATGATGCGTTTTTTATGTGCGTCTGCACTGCGCACGGTGCGCAGCGCAAAAAAACGCAAGTGGGAAAGTAGCCTTAGCAGTGAAGTATGTGTCATTGTACTATACCTATATTTCTGTGACGTATCGGAGCATCATGAGTTGTGATATGTGTTAAAGGGGCGCACTGATACTCTTTGGCCCAGGGCACACGAAAACCTGGAGCCAGCCCAAACCCCCCACAACTTTAGCCAAATAACCCCCCCAGTTTTCAATGCGTAACTATTATTAAGAAGTAAATTAAGGTTGACAAGCTTCAGTTATAAGAATTGATGTTTTTGTAATTGAAATGGGCACTGTAGGTGTGTTTACTGTCCTCCACTCCCTGCCGACTTTGCTTCCCCATTGACTTCCATTGGGTTTCGTGCTTCAGTCGGCCTTTTCCCTATAGTCAGCTGATTTTGTTCGACCCGACTTTTGCGAAAGTCGGGTTTCATGAAACCCGACTCGATACGAAAAAAGGCAAAGTCGCTCATCTCTATACTTGAGGAATAAATGCCTGTACAGCATGGTGGGTTCCCACAGACTATTTTTCACAAATTGACGAAGGTCTCTCCCTTGCTGCAAGCCCTGCCATAGAATTTTTTTTACTAAACTTGTACCTAAGGATTTTAAAACATTATCCACAAGACGGAAATTTGATAATTTTATGTACCAACAGAGAGATGCTGTTAGACAAATGCAGTTCCTCAAATATGTGATTTTCAAGGCAGTAGACAAGGGAGGAAGCATAGTGATTTGGCCAACCTTTAAATATGAGTGTGAAGCATTTGGCCATCTGAGAAATGGTAAAACCTACTCAAGATTGACCTCCAGCCCAGAGTCCTCTTTCTCGGCCCAACTTCAGATGATTCTTGTTAAAGCGTATGAGGGGGAGTGATAACTAAAAAAGTTCTGGATAGGATTAATAGTTAACTTGCCTAGACTTCTCACGCTGTATCTCCTAAAATTACACAAAGATGCTATCAACCCATTGGGATGTTCAATTACGTCCAGCATGGGGGGTTTGTGTAATATGTAAGTTCATCAATTTCTATTTTATAACCTATCAGAGGCGTAGCTAGGGTTTTGGTTCGGGTTGAAACTTCTGAGTGGGTCCCTAACCAGGTAACCTTAATTACAACTCGGTGATGCACCCTAATAGTGGATGTAGGAGATGACTGCGCTGTTACTGAGAATAATCTCTATAAAAAGACCAACATGGATATTACCACCATATGGTCAGTGGTAAATACCAGTCCTAAAAAAACATAGAAGTGATTACTTCACAGTTATAGTTGGTGACTTACCACTGACGTTCTTTCTGATGGAATCGTTCACTTTTCATGTCTTTTCCATGTTGCCCAGACTAACATGACAACTTCTTCAAGCAACGACCCGGCTGCACAGATAACAGGAAAGATACATTTCACTTCTTATATTCCAGGCCATCACCATCTATTCTCAACCTGCACAAACTCATTATCAAGCTAAAACCCCAATAATGAGCCTCTGCTGCCGTATGTGTCCTTATTACTGTAACCATCTAGAATATAGTAATGTCGGGTGCAAGTGCCCTAGAAAACAATGCCCATATTTTGTCTGCTAGAATGTAATCTTGCCCTCTGTGTGCCCCTTTGACAGTCACAGTAGCCTGAGTTCCCCTATAACAATAAGTGCCCACCTTACATTTAATAATGTCCTGAGTCTCCCCCCTGTACAGATCCCCTATACACTGTATGATGCTCTCTTATATACAGTATAATGCCCCCTCACTGTATATATGTAAGGGACACACAGGAGTATCCGTAAGTGTACAGATATGTACATGTGTGTGTGTGTGTATATATATATATATATATATATATATATATAATTGCCTTAAATTGTCTGTCATCCACTTCCATCTGGATGTCCCCGAATCCCAAAATCCACTGCTCTGCACCGCAAGTACGCCGACTGCCATTTTGGTACACCCAAGTAATGCCGCTCGGATCCAGGACGCAGCTGCGATCCCTTCGGCCGTTGGAATCACAGCCGCCGCTGGGATAATGGCCACTGCGCATGGACCTAACCTCCACCGCTGCTGGACCCCCCCACCACCGCTGCTGGACCCCCCCACTGGACCCGCCACTGTCTGCCCACCCACCTCCATCACAGCCGGTAGGAAAGACCGCGGCTTGCGGCCTGTGCTGGAGATGGGGTGCGGGCGCCCTCTGGTGGCGCCACACCCCTTCTCCAGCACAGGCCGCAAGCTGCGGTCTTTCCTGCCAGCTGGCCACCACCAGGAGCCCCGCCGCCGCTGAACTCTCCCGCCGCCGCCTGCCCACCATGTACATAAACACACACACACGTACGTACACACATGTACTCACACACACCCCACACACCCCACACACACACTTCCCTCCCGATGCGATAGCATCAGGCACACCTCTAGTATATATATATAAATGCCAGATGTTATGTACCCTTTCCCTTTAACGTTATTCACATTTATTGTACATGCTATGTAAATATATATTTATTGTATCTGTTATATGTATTTAACATTGGACACTGTTATATAGATAGGGAAATTGTAGTACCCTAGTTTGCCCATTAGATGGGGTTAGAGATGCTCAGTTTGTAAATAGTTAAAGTAGGAGGTGCTAACAGCTGTTAAGCCAGGGAGCATCTGGAATTTGAATCAGTTGGGCGGGAGCGCCCTGACAGGGTTGTTGGCTCTGTAACGTTAAAGTCAAGAGCCCAGTCATACAGATTTCGGGCCAGTATCTCATCTGTGGGTAACACCAGGAGAAGTGCTGATAGTGCAGAATTAGTGGGTCTGCAGTTGCCAGAAGAAGACTAAGCAGTACGGGCAGGTCACTCAGAATGTGGGGGCTTATTTCATCTGTGAATATTCTTGAGACCGGGGCTAAACGGTTAAGAGGATCCCCTACTGGAGTAAGACTGAGCAGAGTTGATGCTGAAAAACCGGAGAGCATGGTCTGTCCCGGAAGTGAGCTTAGTGGGACAGAGGGAAAGACAGGGACACAGGAGAAAAAGTCTTTTGCCAACCCTGATACTGATGCTGGAGTGAATATGTTTGCGCTGTGTAAAGGAAACCGTAAAGTTGATTGTCCAAGTATTCAACAGGACTGTGACTCTGTTTGTTCCACATCAGCTGAGGAGAATGTGCAGTGCATAACAGAAAGCCCTGAGGGGGAGCTGTAGAAAGCAACAGGTATGCTGACAGAAAACTGTCATGTCTATATGAGGGGAGGCCAGGACTCCGTTGCCCCGAAGTCCTCGGCCACGACTACGGTCCTGGCTGAACCTTACATATATACTGACCCCTTAGTATCCCTGAAACTGTTTGATGGCTCCAACACTATATGATGGCCCCCTCACTGTAATCTCCACACTGTATGATTGCCCCCTAGATAGCCTCAATATAGTATAATGCACCAGATAGTTCTCAATATAGTATAATACAGCACCCATAGGCAGACTCTATATAATATAATGTAGCCCCCATAGGCAGACTCTACAGTGTAATGCAGCCCCCATAGGCAGACTCTATAGTATAATGCAGCCCCCCATAAGCAGACTGTAAGGTAAGACAGCCCCCCATAGGCAGATAGTAATATAATGCAGCCCCCCATAGGCAGACTGTAATATAATGAAGCCCCTCATAAGCAGACTGTAATATAATGCAGCCTCCGATAGGCAGACTCTGATATAAGGCAGACCCCAATAGGCAGACTGTAATATAATGCTCCCCCTCATAGGCAGACTGTAATATAATGCACCCCCAGGCAGACTCTAATATAAAGCAGTGCCCCATAGGCAGACTGTAATATAATGCAGCCCCTCATAGGCAGAATGTAATATAATGCACCCCCAGGCAGACTCTAATATAAGGCAGTCCCCCATGGGCAGACTGTAATATAACGCAGTCCCCCATGCTTCCAGTTATGAGCTCTACACTTTAATGAAGGCGGCTCTGCCCCTGCCCGTGGCATCATTCCTCACAGGAGAAACTCCATTCTAGACATGACCCAAAGCAGAATATGCTGCACACGATCAACCAGGAGCAATGGCTTTTCCTATAGAGTTTTTTGAAGTCATAATAGCCACTTTTCTTTATGTGTAACTTCCCATAGCATCCGCTAATTATTCCAGCAAGTTTTGCTTTCAAAAAGGCAAATGGCGCTCCTTCCCTTCCAAGCCCTGCTGTGCGCCCAAACACTAGTTTTCCTCCACATATTGGGTAACATTGTACTCAGGAGAAACTGCACAACAAATTGTATGGTGCAATTTCTCCTGTTAACCTTGTGAAAATGAAAAATTTGGGGCTAAAATCATTTTGTGAGAAAAATGTGATTTTTTTTATTTTCACGTCTCAATGTTTATAAACTTCTGTGAAGCACCTGGTGGTTCAAGATGCTCACCAAACATCTAGATAAGTTCCCTGATGCAGTCTAGTTTCTAAAATAATGCCACTTTTGGGGGATTCCTCTATTTAAACACATCAGGAGCTATTCAAATGCGACAAGGCATCCACTAATTATTCCAGCAAATTTTGCATTCAAAAAGTCAAATGGCGCTGCTTCCCTTCCGAACCATGCCATGCACCCAAACAATGGCTTTCCCCCACATATGGTGTATGGGCATGCTCAGGAGAAATTGCACAACAAATTTTATGATCCATTTTTTCCTGTTACCCTTGTAAAAATAAAAAAATGGGTCTAAATTAAAACTTTTTGTGAAAAAAAGTTAAATGTTCCTTTTTCTTTCACATTCTAAAAATTCATGTTAAGAACCTGAAGGGTGAATAAACTTATAGAATGTGGTTGTGCGCACATTGAGGGGTGCAATTTTTAGAATTGTGTCATGTTTGGGTATTTTCTGTTATATAGACTCGTCGAACTCACTTCAAATGTAATATGATCCCTAAAAAAATGGTTTTGTATATTTTGTTAAAAAAATAAGAGATCGCTGGTCAATTTTAACCTTTATCACTTCCTAATTCCTAACAAAAAATATATTTCAAAAAGTGTACTGATGTATAAAAGACATATGGGAAATGGTATTTATTAACTATTTTGTGTGATATAACTCTCTAATTTAAGGGCATAAAAAGTCAGTTTGAAAATTGCTAAATTTTCAAAATTTTAGCCAAATTTCAATTTTTTTCACAAATATACGCAGGTTATATCAATGAAATTTTATCACTATGAAAAAACAGTCTCAGAATTAGTGGGATCCGTTGAGGTCCAGAGTTATTACCACATAAAGTGACACTGGTCAGAATTGTAAAATTTGGCCCAGTCAAGAAAGTGCAAACAGCCTTGGAGGGTAAAGAGGTTTTGCAGGAATTGAAAAAAAATAAGGTGGTAGCAGGAGATGTAATGAAAAAATAATCATCCCAGTGGTCCTCACTGTTCTTGTTGATTTGTCCTGTACTTATGACATTGTAAGGGGTGTAACGGGACCATGTAATACTCCACTCCCTTCCTTTATGTAAATATTGCCTTTATGTATAACTGTGTATATATATATATATATATATATATATATATATATATATATGTTCTGTTATCTGTATAGGAATATATCATGTTGTAACCTAGGGAAAGTGTAGTACCTCAGTTACGACACTAGATGGGGGTACATTGTATAGTAGAAATAGGAAACTTGTATAGGAGATAGTTAAGATAGGAGGGGTCACTGTGGACAAGGCAGAACAGTTTCCTGGTTAGTTCAGTAGGACCAGGGCACCCAGACAGTTCGGATGGACTTAGAGCCCGGGCTATACTGTACAGGGACCATGCAATGTTGAAGCAAGAAACCCAGCCATCCAGGGCCCACTGGTCCAAAGTCTTCCTTAGCCACAGTGTGACAGCAGTAGTGGAACAGAGACTACAGCTGAGGCTATATCAGTATGGGGACGCAGGTGGCTCTATAATGTGGCAGATTACTGCACATGCTGATGCCCTCATATCTGGGGCAAAACAGACAAGGCAACTCCTAAGGGTAATAAGTTTGAACATGGAGGACACTGCGCTACCGCAAGAGGCGGTATGACCCGGGCACATACTGAAGGCTGTAGGAAGAAGTGAAGGGAAAGTGGAGAATGTGGACTGTATAGAACCCTACACTGATGTTGTATCTGACATGGATGGGCTGCAACAAGGAAAAAGTAAAGTTCAACATTTTAAGTTGCAACTGGATTGTGTCTCTGTTTGTGTGCAATCATGTGGAAACGGTCTGCAACAGCTCAAAGGAGACCCTGAAGGTGCAGAGAGGCAAGTACACTGATTAAAGGATGTTCTTTTTATGTGACGGGAGACATGGGTGTGAAAGAGCCATTAGTATCAGCCATGACTACGGCCCTGGCGCTCCCTCACACTTGGAGTAGTCAGAAGGATGCTGCAGCCTTGCTTGAGAAGAAAGAAGATACTGAAATTCTGGATGTGATTGAAATTTTGGACTTGACTAATACCCTATTTTTGACTAAGATGGCGGCCTTGCAGGTGATGGACAATGGCGCCAACAAGGAAAGCAGCAACAATGATGACACCCTTCGTGGGCATGAAGACGCAGGGATGGCGAGAAAATCTGACCAGCAATGACCCTTGCCTCAGGTTGTGCTGGAGAAAAAGAAGACCTCGCCCTCTGACACAAAGTGCTAGGAAATGGGTGGAGCGGCCAGAATTGACCCAACCTTGGAATGGGTGGATCCCGCAAGAAAACTCTGTGTGCAGCTGCGCGATGCCATTACGAGACATGGCACCAACAGCAATGGAGCACTCCTGCATCTGCCATTGCAGGGGCATCGGCTGTGTGGAGTGGAAATTGTGGCAGGAAGAAGAGAGGACACGACCCAGACGGCAAGGAGGAGTTGCAGACAAGTACTGGACTCACCGGTATCCAGTGCTTTCACCCGAGCACAACCGGCGGCTGCCTGAGTCGATACTTCAATGGGAGCCTAAACGCTAGCCGGAACATCAGCATGGGCTGGAAGCTCTTCTTGCGGAGCCAGAGCTTCGGCGTCTTCCGGAGCAGGAACCTCTTCGCCGGGGAGCAGAACCGATTCATCGGGAGCTGGAGTCCGGCGGACCGGAAACAGCAACCACCCTGGAGGAACCTATGCCGGAAGTAAAGGCCGGGCCGGGACTTCAGCCTCGGGAGTTGAACTGCGCAGCTGCAACCGCGGAGGAATCCAATGGGCGTGGGACGGGCGTGCACAGGCTGCTGATACCGGAGGTGGTGAGTACACCTCGGCCCTTCACGCCAGAGGGTTGGTCTTTGCCTCGGTCTTTCACCCCAAAAGGCCGTTCTGTCCCCCAGTCACGTAAACCGGGGAGTGTGACACAGCATGGTGGCCCAGGGCCCCTTGATTTGTCACATGGCCACCATTCTCTGATCCACAGTCAGCGCCAGGACATCATTAGATTCATCAGATTTCCACCAGGCTGTGGAGGGCCCATTTCCATCCCCCGGACAGTCCGCCTGGATTGCAGTCGTGATCGAAAGGAAGAAGCAGCATGAGAAGAAAATTTGGGCAGAGCTGTGCCAACCCAGTGGGGCTGCTGTGGCCGGTCGTCAGACTTGCGGCCAGCTTGTTTATGCTGATGTAGATCAAGGCTTTGGATTCATACATGAGGTGGGCACCAACGATAAGATGTACATTATCGCCAGCTCTGTAAAGTTTGGGAGACCCCTAGATGAAGGGGAATGGGTCTCTTTCTATAAAGAGGAGTGCCCTAGGGGCTATTTTGCGGTGGTAGTGGCATTTTGTTCCAAGGAGGATATGGAACTATATGCGGGCTCGGACCTGGTTCAGTCAGTTCCCTGTTCCTCACCTCCCAGCCCCATACTGCCTCTGCTGCATCCTGGCAGCCTACGGACTTTGCGGTTGCAGAGTTCTCTTCAGCCTGAACGTGGGCATGGAATCATTCAGATGCCAAAATTGTAAGAAACGGACGGCACCCACTGGTGAGTGCTGTCCGTTTCTTACAATTTTGGCATTTATTGTGGCTGTTTCCTTTGGAGAGGCACCCTGGCTCACAGAGCATTCATTGCTGCATATATGCCTGCAGCTTAGTTCACACCTGTGCATTGAGTGGTCTTCCCCGCTGTGCTGATTTACACTTCTTTGGAACAATTATGGAATCATTCGGACAAAGCAGCATGGGATGCGTGCCGTTGAACTATAATGAATCTTCTGCAAAACAGTTCTGCTTGTTACACCATAGACAAAAAGCAATAGATAAATGAAAATTCGGGACTGCTCTGCATCTCGGCGGGCAACAGGAGCGCTGGAACACTTCCGGAGTCAGGAGAAATGCAGCCGGTACGGCCAGGAGTTGATTTTCGGTTTTGTTGCGACCGTTGCACCATTTCTGCTGAAAGCAGGAATTTGCCCTGGACCTGTGTCATGGACTGTTTGCAATTGCAGCAACAGACTGTTCCCGAGACAGGCAGTGAACATAGCATTTAAGGGCAGTGCTATATTTAAAGGGAGGTTGATGCCTTCTTTCCCCTAAGGACTGTTGACCTAGAGAACAGGTCGTCTGTATGTAATTAGAGTTGAGCGAAACGGGTCGAACAATTTCAAAAGTCGCCGACTTTTGGCAAAGTCGGGTTTCATGAAACGAAACCCGACCCTAGGATGAGGTCGGCCACGAGGTCGGCGACTTACGCGCCAAAGTCGCGATTCAAAAGTTTGTTTAGCGCTCTTTTTCAGCCAATCAGGATCCACGGACACTGTGGGCAACGTGATGACATAGGCAGGGGTAGCCACCATCTTTCAGAAGGGCATGCAAGTGATTGGCTTGCTTTGGTGGGCGTCACAGGGGTTATAAAAGGGCGTGCACGCCGACCGCCATCTTACTTCTGCCGATCTTAGCATAGGGAGAGGTTGCTGATTCTGTAGGGAGAGCGTTAGGCAGGGAAGAAGACAAAAAAACTGCTTCTGCTGCTAGCGATTTTGCCTGTGCAACACACCAGTCACTGTGTGTGCAGTGCAAGTGGAGGCTATATTGTGGTGGATCAGCGGTGTTGGTTGTTAGGCTGCCTTCTAAGGCTTCCTGACAGCTGCATTGCTGTTTCCCCACTGCTCTGCAAACTGCTTTTTTAAAAGCAATCCCAATTTTTTTTTTGTCCTGCTAAGGTACTGAGCGTGCATTTATTCACCCCATACAGCGGTGTACGCTCCTCACACAGTACCGTGCAACGGCTGTTATCACAGCAACAGTGAAGCTATCTGTGTGTCACTGTGGAAGGATAAGTGGAGGACTTGTTCCGTTCTTACAGACCTACACTCTAGGGAGATTCCTATTCTGCCCAATTCTACAATTCACTTTTTTCACACCTGTGCCATCGAGCCTGTGACATAGCGCTCTGATATTCAGTGGGCCTCACACAATCCAAAAGTGTCCAGTGTCCACAAGTGTCTGCAGAAATTCAAAATCTCCCTTATCCTGTAGTCACTTTTTTCACACCTGCTGCATCGAGCCTGTGACATAGCGCTCTGATATTCATTGGGCCTCACACAATCCAAAAGTGTCCAGTGTCTGCAGAAATTCAAAATCTCCCTTATCCTGTAGTCACTTTTTTTCACACCTGCTGCATCGAGCCTGTGACATAGCGCTCTGATATTCATTGGGCCTCACACAATCCAAAAGTGTCCAGTGTCCACAAGTGTCTGCAGAAATTCAAAATCTCCCTTATCCTGTAGTCACTTTTTTCACACCTGTGCCATCGAGCCTGTGACATAGCGCTGTGATATTCAGTGGGCCTCACACAATCCAAGTGTCCAGTGTCCACAAGTGTCTGCAGAAATTTAAAATCTCCCTTATCTTGTAGTCACTTTTTTCACACCTGTGCCATCGAGCCTGTGACATAGCGCTGTGATATTCAGTGGGCCTCACACAATCCAAGTGTCCAGTGTCCACAAGTGTCTGCAGAAATTCAAAATCTCCCAGAAATTCAAAATCTCCCTTATCCTGTAGTCACTTTTTTCACACCTGTGCCATCGAGCCTGTGACATAGCACTGTGATATTCAGTGGGCCTCACACAATCCAAGTGTCCAGTGTCCACAAGTGTCTGCAGAAATTCAAAATCTCCCTTATCCTGTAGTCACTTTTTTCACACCTGTGCCATCGAGCCTGTGACATAGCGCTGTGATATTCAGTGGGCCTCACACAATCCAAGTGTCCAGTGTCCACAAGTGTCTGCAGAAATTCAAAATCTCCCAGAAATTCAAAATCTCCCTTATCCTGTAGTCACTTTTTTCACACCTGTGCCATCGAGCCTGTGACATAGCACTGTGATATTCAGTGGGCCTCACACAATCCAAGTGTCCAGTGTCCACAAGTGTCTGCAGAAATTCAAAATCTCCCTTATCCTGTAGTCACTTTTTTCACACCTGTGCCATCGAGCCTGTGACATAGCACTGTGATATTCAGTGGGCCTCACACAATCCAAGTGTCCAGTGTCCACAAGTGTCTGCAGAAATTCAAAATCTCCCTTATCCTGTAGTCACTTTTTTCACACCTGTGCCATCGAGCCTGTGACATAGCACTGTGATATTCAGTGGGCCTCACACAATCCCAGTGTCCACAAGTGTCTGCAGAAATTCAAAATCTCCCTTATCCTGTAATCACTTTTTTCACACCTGTGCCATCGAGCCTGTGACATAGCACTGTGATATTCAGTGGGCCTCACACAATCCAAGTGTCCAGTGTCCACAAGTGTCTGCAGAAATTCAAAATCTCCCTTATCCTGTAGTCACTTTTTTCACACCTGTGCCATCGAGCCTGTGACATAGCACTGTGATATTCAATGGGCCTCACACAATCCCAGTGTCCACAAGTGTCTGCAGAAATTCAAAATCTCCCTTATCCTGTAATCACTTTTTTCACACCTGTGCCATCGAGCCTGTGACATAGCACTGTGATATTCAGTGGGCCTCACACAATCCAAGTGTCCAGTGTCCACAAGTGTCTGCAGAAATTCAAAATCTCCCAGAAATTCAAAATCTACCTTATCCTGTAGTCACTTTTTTCACACCTGTGCCATCGAGCCTGTGACATAGCGCTGTGATATTCAGTGGGCCTCACACAATCCAAGTGTCCAGTGTCCACAAGTGTCTGCAGAAAATCTAAATCTCCCCTGTCCTATAGACACCTTGTACCTTGTTTTACATTACTATATAGTTTGTAGGATTTTGTCTACATTTCTACCAAAAATGAGGAAGGCTGGTGGAAGAGGCCGTGGAATTGGGCGGGGGTTGGCAGCTGGTAATGATGGTGTTGGTGGTGGATCTGATGGTAGTGGCAAAAGCAAAATAGGACCGAATGCAGGAGGTGTTGAGCCTGCGTCATCGTCTGGCTCCATAAGGCTTCGAAGGCTTCGTTTTCTAGGAGTTGGCAAACCGCTTTTAACGCCAGAGCATCAGGAAAAAGTTTTGTCTTACATTGCTGACTCAGCCTCCAGCTCTATCGCCTCCTCTTCTTCAGTTGTAAAAAGTAAAAGCACTGAGTCGTCATTGGAGGCTCATGTTCATGAACCACACCTTTCCTTGTGTCCTTCACCAAAACCAAGATTGAAGGATGATGCAGGCCATACTACTGATTACTCCATGGAGCTGTTTTCACATACCATGCCTGGATTATCAAGTGAAATGGTGAATTACCCAGGCCAAGATGAATCTGACATGGAGTGCACTGATGCACAGCCGCTGAGAGATGATTCTGCTGGTACATTCACTCAGAGCACTACATTGTCCTCGCAGTGTACAGAGCCAGATTCTGACCCTGATGAGACTCAGGTGCCCCTTCCAGCACACTATACCACCATACACGGTGACACAGAGGAAGGTGCACATGACATTGAAGAGGAGGTGATGGATGACCCAGTTGTTGACCCAGATTGGCATCCATTGGGGGAAGAGGGTGCTGCTTCCAATAGCTCAGATGAGGAGCATCCACAGCAGACATCAACATCGCAACAGCTGTTATCTGGCAGGCCCGGAGCACTCCAAAGACAGGTTCCAAAAATCAAAAGAGTTGCTGGACAGCTTGTCCAGAGGGTCAAAACATCACAGCGTGCTAGGCCGCAAAATGTCTGCCAAAGTAGGAAGAGTGCAGTGGCACTTTTTTGAACAAAATCCTCATGATCAGGCCAAGGTTATCTGTAAGAAGTGCGCAAAGACCTTTAGCCGAGGGAAAAATCTGAAAAATTTGAATACCAGTTGCATGCTTAGACATTTAACCAGCATGCACTTGCAAGCGTGGACACAACACCAAACCTCAAGTGCCACATGTGCAACTGATCACAAAGAAGGTAGTCAGCAACGCTACATTGTTTCCCCCACTGTAAGCCCACCGGTTAGCACAGCAGCAAATGTTGAGGTGTCGTTGCAAGGCCACAGCAGTCAGGGAATCCCACTGTTATATCAACGAAATACTGAATCTAGGCCATCAGAAAGAACACCAACTCCATCACCATCATCAACCCTCTCTCAGTCCACCCTGTCCACCGCTACTTCCACCATATGCAGCTCTCAAGTCCAGCTCACCCTCCCAGACACTATGAGTAGGTCAAGAAAGTACTCAGTCTCTCATCCGCTTACACTGGGTTTGAACGCCCACATTGCCAAACTAATCTCGTTTGAGATGATGCCCTATCGGTTGGTGGAAAGCGCAGCTTTCCGCGAACTCATGGCCTATGCAGTACCACGCTATGACCTACCCAGTCGCCACTTCTCTCGCAAAGCCATCCCAGCCCTCCACCATCATGTGAAAGACCGCATTGTCCATGCACTCAAGCAGTCAGTGAGTGGAAAGGTGCACCTCACAACTGATGCATGGTCCAGTCGGCATGGCCAGGGCCGTTACGTGTCCATCACTGCGCACTGGGTTAATGTGGTGGATGCAGGGTCCACAGGGGACAGTGGTGGTGGGACAGTGCTGCCTAGCCCACGGTATAGGAAATAGTTGGCTGTAGGCGTTCCACCCTCCTCCTCCTCCTCCTCCAGAAGCGAAAGCTCGTCCACAGAGCGCAGTCGTACGAGCACTCCATCTGCAGCTGCCACTGTTGCACACGAGGTGTCCCCCAATCGAGCAGCTAGTGGAAAGCGTCAGCAGGCTGTGTTGCAGATGATGTGTTTGGGTGACAGACACACCGCCGAGGTGCTGGCCGAGTACTTGAAGCGACAAACTGAGTCATGGCTGGGCAGTGTACATCTTGAGGCAGGCAAGGTAGTTAGTGATAACGGCCGTAATTTTGTGGCAGCCATAGCCCTTTCAAAACTCAGCCACATACCTTGCTTGGCTCACACCTTGAACCTGGTGGTGCAGTGCTTCCTCAAAAATTATCCGGAGTTAACAGCCCTGCTCCAGAAGGTGCGAAGACTGTGCGCGCACATCCGCCGGTCGCCTGTACACTCCGTTCGTATGCAGAAGCTGCAGCGATTGCTCCACCTTCCCAACCACCGCCTCATTATCGACATTGCAACAAGGTGGAACTCCACCCTGCACATGGTGGATCGGCTGTGCGAGCAGAGGCAGGCCATAATGCATTTGTGGGAGGATACACGGCCAGGCACTTTGAGAGCAGACATGGAGCTGACAGGTGTGCAGTGGTCGAAGCTGAAAGACCTCTGTAAAGTCCTTCAGTGTTTTGAGGAATGCACACGGCTGGTAAGCGCAGACGACGCCATCCTAAGCATGAGCATCCCACTTATGCGTCTGCTCATGCAAACTTTGACGCACCTTAAGGAGCAGGCGTCTGCAGCCAATGTTGACGAGGAGGAAGAGGTGGAGGGAATCCTTGATGACATTCAGCCATTGTCTGCTCAGGGACCTCTCCTGGACGAGGTGGAGGAAGAAGAGGAGGAGGAGGATGATGGGGATGATTACTTAGGGAGGAGGATGCATCTCGTGGGGCAAGTGAAAATGTTGGCGTGGCAAGGTCTGGTACAGGGTTTGTGCGTGACTGGAGGGATGTGGATTTGCCAGAAAGTGCTCCTCCAACCAGCACTCGCAGTGCATCATTGACACCGGAAACATTGGCCCACATGTCAGTTTATGCCTTGCGGATCCTAAAAAGGGACCGCCGCATTGCCAAAATGATGAACGATGACGACTACTGGTTGGCCAGCATCCTGGATCCACGCTATAAAGGCAAATTACAAAACATCATGCCACAGGAGAACATTGACCTAATATTGGCTTATAAACAAGCAACTCTGGTAAATCAGTTGCTTGAGGCATTCCCAGCACACAGCAGCGGTGATGGTTATCACACGAGCCGTACGGGCCGGGGGCAGCTTGGCAGAGGTGTTCATGGTGCACAGCAGAAGTGGCGTTGGAGACAGGGGTTTCATGACAATGTTGTGGACTGATTTTTCAAGTACCGCTCACACAACTGGTAATACTGCATCAATGGAAAGTGACAGGAGACAGCAGTTGTCAACTATGGTTACAAACTACTTTTCCTCCCATATCGATGTTCTCCCACACAGGTCATTCCCCTTTGACTATTGGGCTGCTAAACTGGACACCTGGCCTGAATTGGCACAATATGCCTTACAGGAGCTCGCTTGCCCAGCTGCAAGTGTGCTATCGGAAAGAGTCTTCAGTGCAGCTGGATCAATCCTGACAGAAAAAAGGACCCGTCTGTCAACCCAAAATGTGGATGATCTAACCTTCATTAAAATGAACCATGCATGGGTTTCCAAGGATTTTGTCCCACCTTCCCCTGATGACACATAGGGTGACAGAAAAGTGGCTTGCTTTGGTCCACCTCTTCCTGGGACTTATTTCGCCTTTTGCATCAGCTGAATGTCCAACATCAACATATGCCACTTTCTAAAACTCCCTAACTGTGCTGCCTCCCCCCCATGGCCGGGGTCACCACCTAGCGCACGACACCGTGCGAGTGCCGTTGCCCTGGACAGGTGGGTAGGCCGACTCTTGGGCGCGGGCACTGGCACAGGGTCCCTCATAGTGCAATCAAGTGTCTCTGACGGTGGTGGTGCACACCCGCCGTCAGACACATCGCCGTACTATGAGGGGCCCAGTGCCAGTACCGACGCCCACGAGTGGGCCCCCCTTGCTTGGGCAGGGCCCCAGCATTTGCAATCTTTACCTCTCCCTGCTCCTCTGCTGTGTAGTCTGGGCCGTCAAATCCATACTGTGCCTGACACCGTCTGAGCCTGCCTCCTGATGTATAGACATATCTTTTGAATGTGTACGCTATCCATACATGTTATCCGGGGATACGGTACCCTTTCTCACCTTTGTGCAATCACTTGCAAGCCATACTGGGCCTTACACCGTCTGAGCCTGCCTCCTGATGTATAGACATATCTTTTGAATGTGTACGCTATCCATACATGTTATCCGGGGATACGGTACCCTTTCTCACCTTTGTGCAATCACGTGCAAGCCATACTGGGCCTAACACCGTCTGAGCCTGCCTCCTGATGTATAGACATATCTTTTGAATGTGTACGCTATCCATACATGTTATCCGGGGATACGGTACCTTTTCTCACCTTTGTGCAATCACTTGCAAGCCATACTGGGCCTTACACCGTCTGAGCCTGCCTCCTGATGTATAGACATATCATTTAAATGTGTACGCTATCAATACATGTTATCCGGGGATACGGTACCCTTTCTCACCTTTGTGCAATCACTTGCAAGCCATACTGGGCCTTACACCGTCTGAGCCTGCCTCCTGATGTATAGACATATCTTTTGAATGTGTACGCTATCCATACATGTTATCCGGGGATACGGTACCCTTTCTCACCTTTGTGCAATCACGTGCAAGCCATACTGGGCCTAACACCGTCTGAGCCTGCCTCCTGATGTATAGACATATCTTTTGAATGTGTACGCTATCCATACATGTTATCCGGGGATACGATACCCTTTCTCACCTTTGTGCAATCACGTGTAACCCATACTGGGCGTGAGAACGGCTGGCGAGCTGTTAAGCAAGCTACAGCACCTGTGGTTTGCACACGTAAGTTTTTCATTTTTTTCAGGAATGACGGTTAGGCCTAATTCCGGAACTGCGGTTGACCTGCACTTACTGGGAAATCATCGTTCGCGAGTAATAATTGTAATCAGTGATCCCCATCACTAACGTTGTTCAGCGGGTTATCTGCACCTGTAAGTGACAAACACTGGCCTTTTCAGTGTAGCGCACATGCAGCCACGGACATGTAAGGGCATGACACACCAGTTATTGGCCAATCTCATGTGCCAGAGCCTCACGTGTCCCTCTAGTAAGCCGGACTCGGACCGCGGGGCATGACGGAGTCTCGTTCGTTAACGGAATTAAGCTTGCAATGTGTGCATCTGTTGTGTAGCTGGCATGGTTGAGGTTGCCCGTGTTGAGTCAAATTACGCAGTAGGCTCCACTCCTGGTGGTGCCCTTCTGGACATTCCTTTAAGGTTCAGCTTTGCAACCATACTGCCCACGTAAAATAAACACTTTGCCTTCATGAACGCTGTTTGGAGGGTCATGACTCGTGGGAATAACGCCGCCCAATTAGTTAACCTGCTAGAGAGATCCTTCGTTGCTCCCAAGCATGACATCATACTCCCTAGGAGGAAGGTAATGCCACTGTGGCGACCGTACTCCTGGGGGCGACACAAGTGCACTGATGCCCAGCCACTGCTCGATGAATCTGCTGGTACATTGACCCAGACCACTACATTCCCCTCGCACGCTACCCGGCCTGAATCTGACCCTGATGAAACTCAGGTTACCCTTCCCATATACAGTTCCATCTTACATGGTGACAAAGAGGAAGCTGCAGATGAAAGTGCAGGTTCGGCCCACCCGCCATCAGACACACCACCGTACTATCAGGGGCCCTGTGCCAGTGCCGTTGCCAATGAGTGGGCCCCCCCTGCTTGCTCAGGATCACAGCACTTGCAAGGTTGAAATACTGTGCAGTGAGATGGAAGATGGGGACGACGAGGAGTCCAGACTAGTACAGGGATTCCCTAGTGAGGAGACTTATTTCATTGTTTTCAATGTTGGGACAGCAATTTTTGGGGAGCACTATACTCTGGAGAATGATAGATGGGGCCCACCCTACACTGGAACATTCCAAAGGTGGACATCAGACACTGGAGCAGCATTTACATGGCCCATTATACACTAGAGCATTAGAAATGAGGCACATTATGTTTGGAGCATTATTTGGGCCCATAAGACAGTGGAGCTTCATCCATGGGGACCAACATATACTGTAGCATTATGTGGAGCTCATCATATACTGTTTCAAACATTATATGGGACCAATGATTCTGTATGGAGAAATAGATGGGCCTCGTCATGAGATGTAAAAAGTGAAGTATTTTTCATTGTACTATACCGCTATTTCTCTGCCGTATCGAAGCATGATGAGTTGTGGTATTATGTGTTAAAGGGGCGCTCTTTCGCCCAGGGCACATGAAAACCTGGAGCCAGCCCTACCCCCCACAACTTTAGCCAAATAACCCCCATTTTTCAGTGCGTAACTTGTATTATGAAGTTAATTAAGGTTGACAAGCTTAAGTAAGAAGAATTGATGCTTTTGGCATTCAAATGGGCACTGTTGGTGTGTTTCCTGTCCTCCTCTCACTGCCGACTTTTATTCCCCATTGACTTACATTGGGTTTCGTGTTTCGGGACGAC
Source organism: Dendrobates tinctorius (assembly GCF_039654945.1). Lineage (NCBI taxonomy): Eukaryota > Metazoa > Chordata > Amphibia > Anura > Dendrobatidae > Dendrobates > Dendrobates tinctorius. The sequence goes on along the minus strand of NW_027361825.1, from coordinate 15,055,444 downwards.
CCCGACTTTTCCCTATAATCGGCCGATCTTGCTCGACCCGACTTTTGGAAAAGTCGGGTTTCACGAAACGAAACTCGACCATAAAAAACCAAAAGTCGCTCAACTCTATATGTAATATGTTTGATTCCGGCAGACAAAGCCAGAACTTCATAGACTGTGGATGTTACCTGAGGTCTGTGCGTCAGGTACTCATCAGGTGAGAAAGGACTCTCATGCATCGTCAAAGAGATTTTGCTCACATTGAGCAGTATATTTTTATCACGGTTGCCTCCCTGAGTGGAGTATACTTTGTAAATAATAAAGTTTTATGGGTGAATGGTCAGGGATGACCATTGTTAAAGGAAGGGAGAATGTAAAGGGTGTCCCGGGACTGTGTAATACTCCACTCCCTTCCTTTATGTAAATATTGCTTTTATGTATAACTGTGTGTGTGTATATATATATATATATATACATATGTTCTGCTTCGTGTATAGGAATATATAATGTTGTAACATAGGGAAAGCGTAGTACCTCAGTTATGACACTAGATGGGACTACATTATATAGTAGGAATAGGAAACTAGTATTAGTCCATGAGCCGGGCCAGATATCGGTACTACCCAGAGTGACTAATTCTCTTTGGTGTTTTTAGGTAGATGCATGTCAGTAGTTTATGTTTTGATATGATAGCCCTTGCACATCAGTAGCTTAACCCCTTCAGGCCTATTTGTACCCAAATGCCTAGGCCATTTTTTGTAAATCTGACCTGTCACTTCATGCGGTAATAACTTTGGGACGCTATCACCTACCCACGCCATTCTGAGATTGTTTTCTCGTGACATATTGTACTTCATGGTAGTGCTAATTGTGAGTCAATAGATTTTACCTTTCTGCATAAAAAATTACAAAATACACGAAAATTTGGGAAAAATTCGCTATATAGGAGATAGTTAACATAGGAGGGGTCGCTGTGGATAAGGCAGAACAGTTTCCTGGTTAGTTCAGTAGGGCTAGGGTGCCCAGACAGATCGGGTGAGCTTAGAGCCCAGGCTATACAGGGACCACGCAACACTGAAGCAAGGAACCCAGCCATCCAGGGCCCACTGGGCCAGAAGTACAGCCTTAGCAGCAGTGTGACAACAGTGGTGGAACAGACTACAGCTGAGGTCATATTAGTATGGGAACCAGGTGGCTCTATAATGTGTCTGTTTACTGCAAATGCTGATGCCCTCGTATCCAGGGTGAAACAGATGAGGGAACTCCTAAGCATAGTAAGTTTGAACAGGGAGGACGCTGCGCTACTGCAGGAGGTGGTACGACCTGGCTCGTACTGAAGGCCATAGAAAGATGTGCAGGTGTGGTGCGCCTGCAGTCTCAGTCACCACAGGGTACTGCACTTCATCCAGTGGTGTGGTACTCTGCTATCTGGTAAGGAAGGAGCACTGTTAGGACTCTCACACCAGCACCCAACACTAGTCCCGATCTGGCCAGGGGGAAGTTAAGTAGAGGGTGTTAGACGTCGGATTTCTGTCGCTGCACAGCGAGAATCCCGAGCCTTACTTCCAGCGGTCTCCCATTCCTCTCCAGCCGCAGAGGAGGTTGCTCAGCAAACTCGTCGGTCCAGGCACTCTGCCCAGACCAGCTCCGTGGGTTTGATTGCTGCTGCCACCTCTGGCACAGCTATGGCAATACATGCTGCTCAGCAGCGAGATTTTAAGGGACTAAGTCCCCATGTCGGGTCACTGAGCATGCCCGTGGAGTGATCTCCCATTGGAGATCGAAGGTCACATGCTCAGGTCCTGCTCCTGTTCAGATTGGCCCATCTGAGAAGCCAGGAAGGTCCCGGATGCTCACGGCTATAAAAGGTTCGCATGGCCACTCGGCCATGCACTAGGATAGACTGTATTTACAGACTATGTGGAGAGAGTGATGCATGCACGTATGAATGTCTCTAGTGACTGACTCACTATGAAACCCCTACCCTTGGTACGCATGTGTTGTGCAGCCTAGCCTGCTAGCGCCCAGGCTTAGGGGTAGGTAGGGCAGAGTCAGGCATTAGTCCCCATCAGTGACTCGGCACGCCACAGTGCACGTGCTCCACACTCTGTAGCCAGCGTCTATATCGGCATTCGCGGCAGCGACACAGTGCGCTCAGAGGGCCTAGAGGAACTCTAACCCCATGTCCTTGTAGAGTTCTGTGGCCGCTTTCTGTGCGCTTTTTGGCCGGGCTCTGTGAGCTAAACAGGCTCCGGTATTTGCGTTCAGCGGCTGTGCGGCTCTGTGAGTCAACAGAGTTCGCCCCTGTTCACACTGGGTGACGTAACCCACGTGTGACTGTTTTCACGCCACTCTATTCTTCCGCCACTACCTAGCAGCAGTGTGCCACCTCTGCACGGTGGACCCCGGGCTGCGAACGCACCTACTATTTATTTATAATTTGGTGCGTTCTGCAAGCCCTAGCAGAGGGTGTGGGTGGAGAAAGTAGAGAAGGGGAGGAGCTTAAGAGAGTGACAGTTGGTGGGTGGAGTTAGTGCTGAGGTAAAGAGATTGTTGTGAAAAGAGTCAGTCAGTCAGAGAGTGGTTTGAGAGGACAGGAGTGAGTCAGGAGGGAGAGAGGAGTCACTTGTGGAGATTGAAGCTGAGTGCAGCTTGTCTCCAGACTAAAGAGAGTGAGAGAGACAGAGTGAAGATAGAGAAGAAAGGAAGGAAAACTCCAGGAGGAGAGTAAGAAGAGGTCTTAGGGGCACAGATAGTGAGCAATCCATCTGTTGGACCCGCATCCACCAGGTCGTAGTTAGGGGACCAACCCCAAAACTAGTGGAGAAACTAAGGACTCAGCTAGGAAACCAGAGGCGACAGTATCTTTAAGTGCTGCAGCCAACCCCACACTCATTCGCCAAAAAGGTAGACATCGGATTTAGGGGTCTGACCAACGTCGCCTGACAAGATCCGAGTCTGCTGGCTCGGAACACTGTGTGTGAAGACTCAGGGCAGGAGAGGTGGTAGGCAGCATAGTGAGACGGCCAGGAAAGGAACACCAAAGGGAATCCTGGCAATGTACAGTACACTGTTGTGAATTCTCTTACCTCTGAGTCAGGGCTCCCTCTGGTGGTTACTGTGGGTAGTGGAGCTGGCTGGATTGACAGAGGTCTGCCACCTGATGATGATTGGAGATCTGGGGTTACTGTTTGGAGTATTTAAGTCAGCAGGCTTCCTTCAGTCCCTGCTGGTGATTAGTTTTCCTGTGCATTCTGAGGTCTGATGTCTCCTGCCCTTATCCTGCAATTTTCAGTTAAGTTGTTCATTTGCTAATCCTTTGCATCTGATCTGGTTTTGCCTCTTTTTGCCTGTTGAGAGGGTTCAGCGTGGTCCCTGCTGGGGGCAGTGCTGGACCCCGCTCCATATGTTACAGCTTGTATCAGTTTGTTCAGTCCCCTGTTATATTAGTCTCTTTTGCTTTGCTGCTAGTACATACCAGAATGCAGATATAGTGAGGGGAGGTCATGAGACCTCAGTGTTTTTTGGTAAATCAGTCGTGTTGTATTTTTTAGGGTTTTTGCGCGATTGCAGACAGTGTCTTTCCTTTCCTATCCTACCTTGTCAGTTCGGGCCCCATCATTTTGTCTATTTTCTGCCTGTGTTTGTATTTCATCTTGTCTCACCGACAATATATGTTTGGGGGCTATTTCTTTGGGATTCTACTCTGGGGCAGTTTAGATTTCACCTTTCTTGCTTTAGGCCTAGTTAGCTCTCCGGCTGTGTCGAGGCGTCTAGGGCATTGTAGGTACGCTCCACGGCTACTGTTGGTTGCGTTGTTAGGATTAGGGGTCTGCAGTCCGCTAAGTTATCAACCTTTCTGGTTTCCTGGTGGCCTAGCCTATTCTTGCCATCCTCCTCGGTGACCTGTTCATAACAGTACACCCCAAGCTACCTGCGAGCTGTCTGGACCACAGGCTTGGCGGACACAGCACCCCTGCTGGGGACTGTAACAATTGAACTGTGAGTAAAAGTGTGAAGACTGCACTCTGTTGTGTCCTCAGAATCATTTACTGCATCATCCACCCTGCACTGCACTACCACCACTACACCATCTTAAATCATATCACTACATCTTCCCTGGGGAATAGCTCTGCCTGTGGAGAGCTGAGCCAACTCTGCTGCATCAACAACTGCCCCAGTGGACTGAATCTGCGGCGTTGTGTTGTGAGTTCATTTTCCCCTCTGTCACTGAGGCCTGGTGAACTCCCTATTCTAGTGAAGGAAGGTAGTGAGCCTGATTATCAGGCACCTGGGACTAATGAAGACGATTGGCTGAGTGGAGTCACTGACTGGATTTAAGGCAGCCTACGCCCTTTCTGCCCTGCGGGTGATTTCTCTGTGGACTCTTGGACACCAGTCTGATTCCTGCTCTCCTAAAGCTAAGTTTTCTGTTTTGCCTTTTTGTATCTAAGATTTGTTTTTGTTTTTCTTGCTTTTTGGATTCTGCCACTCCCTGCTGGAGTGTGCAGTGTTCCGTGAGCTCTGTCTTCTGAAAGTACCTGAGTGCTGATTTAGTTTTTGAAGCTTAGTTGCTTCAGGGCCATTTTTATATCAGCTTGTTGGCTTTTGTCTCTGATAGGGTTTTGGCAGATTGCAGACAGCAGCCTTCCTATCCGTTCCTATCTAGGTAGTTTTTGGGCCCCATCTTTGCTCAGCCTGTCTTTCTGTCTGTGTAAGTGTTTTCATCTTGCTTCACCGTCATTATATGTGGGGGGCTGCCTATTGCTTTGGGGTCTGCTCTGGGGCAGTTAGATTTCCCCTTTCCTTCTTTAGGCCTATGTATCTCTCCGGCTGTGATCGAGGGGTCTAGGTCATCGTAGGAACCCCCCACGGCTACTGCTAGTTGTGTTGATAGGTTCAGGGGTCTGCAATCTGATAGTTGCCAACTTCTCTGGTTTTCAGGACTTAGCTAGCATTTCTGTTTTTGCCTCCTACGGTGACTCAATCATAACAGCGTTGGCTGATATCTTACTTGCCGAGTAACACAGTGGTGTCACAAATCTTTTATAAACTTTATACCGCTTTTCATCAATTGTATTGTGTATTGGGTGTACACTCTGCACCCCATCTTGACTGAGAAAAAAACAGAAATGTAGAAATTTTTGCAAATTTATTAAAAAGGAAAACTGAAATATCACACGACCAAAAGTATTCAGACCCTTTGCTCACACACTCATATTTAAGTCACATGCTGTCCATTTCCTTGTGATACTCCTGGAGATGGTTCTACTCCTTCATTGGAGAACAGCTTTGTTGAACTAAAGTGGTAGGACTTGATTTGTAAAGGCACAAACCTGTATATATAAGACCTCACAGCTCACAGTGCATGTCAGACCAAAAGAGAATCATAAGGTCAAAGGAACTGGCCAAGGAGCTCAGAGACAGAATTGTGGCAAGGCACAAATCTGGCCAAGGTTACAAAAGAATTTCAGCAGTACTCAAGGTTCCTAAGAGCACAGTGACCTCCAAAATCCTTAAATGGAAGACGTTTGGGACCACCAGAAGTCTTCCTAGACCTGGCCGTCCAGCCAAACTGAGCAATCGTGGGAGAAGAGCCTCGGTGAGATAGGTAAAGAAGAACCCCAAGATCACTGTAGCTGTGCTTCAAAGATGCAGTAGGGAGATGGGAGAAAGTTCCACAAAGTCAACTATCACTGCAGCCCTCCACCAGTCGGGCTTTTATGGCAGAGTGGCCCGACGGAAGCCTCTCCTCAGTGCAAGACATATGAAAGCCCCCCATAGAGTTTGCTAAAAAACACAAGATGGACTCCCAGACTATGAAAAATAAGATTCTCTGGTCTGATGAGACAAAGAAAGAACTTTTTGGTGATAATTCTAAACAGGCACTGCTCATCACCTGCCCAATACTATCCCAACAGTGAAACATGGTGGTGGCAGCATCATGCTATGGGAGTGTTTTTCAGCTGCAGGGACAGGACGACTGGTTGCAATTGAAGGAAACATGAATGAGGCCAAGTACAGAGATATCCTGGATGAAAACCTCTTCCAGAGTGTTCTGTACCTCAGACTTGGCCGAAGGTTCACCTTCCAACAAGATAATGACCCTAAGCACACAGCTAAAATAACAAAGGAGTGGCTTCAGAACAACTTTGTGACCATTCTTGACTGGCCCAGCCAGAGCCCTGACCTAAACCCAATTGAGCATCTCTGGAGAGACCTGAAAATGGCTGTCCACCAACATTCACCATCCAAGCTGACAGAACTGGAGAGTATCTGCAAGGAAGAGAAGCCAAAATCCCCAAATCCAGGTGTGAAAAACTTGTTGCATCATTCCTAAGGAGACTCATGGCTGTACTAGCTCAAAAGGGTGCTTCTACTCAATACTGAGCAAAGGGTCTGAATACTTATGACCATGTGATATTTCAGTTTTTCTTTTTTAATCAATTTGAAAAAATTTCAACATTTCTGTTTTTTTTCAGTCAAGATGGGGTGCAGAGTGTACACTAATGAGGAAAAAAATGAACTTTTTTAAATTTACCAAATAGCTGCAATGAATCAAAGCGTGAAAAAATTAAAGGCTTCTGAATACTTTCCGTACCCACTGTTTATATCTATAGCCCCTTATGAATCTCTGTCAACGAATGTCTGAAGTACCAAACTTCCGACTAAATATATTCCATGATTGATCAGATCCAATGGGAAATAATAGCAATGGCACACTACCAATTATAAAGGCATTTGTTCTCTTTATATTCTATGATATTCCACCTGGAGCATTTCTCCTGAGTTTTACATATCTATAAATACTGATCAGTGGCAGTACTTTGGTGCACATTCTATTCTTGCTGTTACTTTAAGACTTGTACTGGTTCTCGCTAGCCATAGTTGGAAAAGCGTCAATCATCTGGCATTGTTCATCATCATCTAACTCCCAGGGATCTTCATCAATGCCCGGCCATACCAGGCTGAACATCACAACTGGCGTCACAAACCTTTTAATTATTTTTATTATTCCCACAATTGACAAAGACTGGAGCGCGCCCGGACTCGACCAGCACTCGGACTGCCATGACCCAGTACCATTACCACAGTGGCCTGGCCGGGTCGGCACACATTCAGAGGGGCAGAACATTCCTCAGGCGACCATTAATATTCTCATTGATAGCAGCCTAGACTGTAAGTGTGGGGATTTCTTCAAGTAGCACTCATGGCGGATAGTGAATAAATTAGTAGTTTGAAAATCATTAACACATACATCTATCCTGTGACTTACATAATTTTCCTTCTTGATGTTGAAATTTCAATGTTGAGGAGAATATTTCCAGACTGAGTGGGTGATTAATGATAGTTTCCCTGATAATATTGCTGAAGGTCTAGTGACTAACAGCAATATCCATTATATGTAGTCTAGGATGTTTATTGGATAATACATTGCAGTGTAAATGTTTGGGCACCCTGGTCAAAATTACTGTTATTGTAAACAGTTATGCAAGTTGAAGATGAAATGATCTCTAAAAGGGCTAAAGTTAAACATGACACATTTACTTTGTATTTTAGGCAAAAAATATATATACAAATATATATTTCCATCTTTTACATTTTAAAATTACAAAACGGAAAATGGACTGATGCAAAACTTTAAGCACCCTGCATGGCTAGTAGCCCGTTTGAAAGTATCACAGCTTGTAAATGCTTTTTGTAGCCAGCCAAGAGTCTTTCAATTCTTGTTTGAGGGATTTTCATCCATTCTTCCTTGGAAAATTCTTCCAGTTCTGTGAGATTCCTGGGTCATCTTGCATTCACTACTATTTTGCTGTCTAGCCTCAGATTTTCAACGATGTTCAGATCAGGGGACTGTGAGGGCCATTGTAAACCTCCAGCTTGTGCCTTTTGAGGTCATCTATTGTGGATTTTGACGTGTGTTTAGGATCATTATCCATTTGCAGAAGCCATCCTCTTAACAACTTCAGCTTTGTTAAATTTCATTGAATCCATTCTTCCTTCTACCCATGAAATGTTCCCCGTGCCATTGGCTGCAACACAATGCCAAAGCATGATTGATCCATCCCCATGCTTAATGGTTGGCGAGATGTTCTTTTCCTGAAATTCTATGCCCTTTTTTCTCCACACATACCTTTGATCATTGTGGCCAAAGAGTTCTATTTTAACCTCATCAGTTCACATGACTGGTTTCCAAAATGCATCAGCCTTATTTACATGTTCTTTTGAATACTTCTTATGCTGAATTTTATGGTGAGGACACAGGAGAGGTTTTATTTTTATGACTCTTCTATGAAGGCCATATTTGTGCAGATGTCTCTGAACACTAGAATAATGCTGCAGAATTCCAGAGTCTGCAAAATCTTTCTGAAGATCTTTTGCAGTCCAGCGGGGAGTTCTTATTTGCCTCTCTAGCAATCCTACGAGCCGCTCTCACTGAAATTATGTTTGAGCTTCCAGACTTTATCTTAACCTTAATTGTTCTTGTTAACTGCCATTTCTTAATTACATTTCAAACTAAGAAATAGGCAACTTGAAAACGCATTTTCATTTTCTGAGTGCTAGGCAGCTGCTTAGAAAAAAACATGGCTGCTGTTTTTTTTGCACAAAGTTACAGGAGGCTGGGGTTTTTTATTGCATCACCTGGCTTTGCATAACAATGATAGTGAGAAAGACAAACCCTAACAGAATAATTAAGGTCTGAAACCTTTGTCAAAATTATCTGAGTGCACAAATCTCCAAGGGTACCAAGACATTTGCATTGGCCCATTTTGCTTTTTGTAATTTTTAAAATGAAAAGAAAATAACAATTTTTTTGCCTAAAATACAAAGGAAATGTGTCATCTTTAACTTTAGGTCTTTTAGAGATCATGTCATCTTCAACTTGTTTAACTGTTCACAATAACAGTAAATTTGACCATCGGTGCCCAAACTTTTACGTGCCACTGTATACCAGAAAGTCAAGGGTGGGTTAAAGGTTTTCACCCAATCTGACCACTGCTCTAGGGATGTGAAGGGATTTATTGTATAAGTCCATCATGGTCTGATACTCAGCACGTCAGACAATGAGATATTATCAACTCCGGTGGTAGCCGGATGAAAACATTGTGCAGAAAGGAAGTAGCTCAGTGCCAAACACAGTGTAGTGGTCATGGTTGAGTACTGTATTCAATTCAGTAGGAGCCAAGTTGACATTTTTGGCAACAGCAGCTAAACATTGTGTGGAGCTGTTGTGTTCCAGTCCCATTCACTGTTTACATTCATGCTCAGGCATAACAGATAATAGCCGAGAAGTCGAGTTGTCTGATGTTTGCCCCTTACCGATACGGTATTGATAACCCATCATATATTAAATCTATTCATGCTCGCATACAATGTACTCATTTAGAATTAGGGTGTTTTTGACCATAGAAAGACTAATTATATTTGTGTAGGCACAAGATAAATAGCCTTTTAAATAATCACATAATTCAAACAGCAGCCAAGCCTAGTCTTGAGTCAGGACAGGTTGCAGACTGAAGAGACCTGTGTCTCAAGGACAGAAGAGCTGTCTCATAAGAAGACCTTCAAGAGCTTCCAGATAAGGGCTTTGACAGAAGAAGAAATCAATCTCTTCGGCTGACTGTGTACAAATAATTTTTTTCTTCAGTCTCAGTCCTCCATGCTGAGTCAACCAAAAAATGTTATTTCTTCTCCTGTCACAGCTCTTTACTGTCTGCTCACTAATATGTGTGCTTACCATGCAACTGCTCTACAGGTGAGGCACAGGAAGCTGTTTTTCTTCAAACTGCAGCTCACCCTGACACGTGATTATGATGGACTGCTGTTTGAATTATGTTATGAAGGTCATATTTTTAGTTTCTTGGAGAACACCTTTAAGAATTGAACCATTAAACACAGATTATCTATTTGAAATTTTTTAAACATCTGTGTCATTCTCTACCCTTTCAAATTCATCTAATGTCTTCGTTTTGTCTGTAAAGATCCTTTAAGTCATGACCTTACTTTGCTAATTTTGTTCTTATAACAAACAGATGATTCATGATCAATATAATACATCCAAAAATTTTAGAAAAAAATTTGAATTTTCTTTCCATACACATTTTTCTATTATTTTCAATGCTAAACATAGTTATTTATTTCCCATAAACTGAAGTCCTCAAGATAACATTTTCTACATCCATTTTTAAAGATTTATGTATAATGTTCAACAGAACCAAAGGGATTACATTCCTCCTTGCTGGATTTTCAAGTTGTCCTCATTGCCAGAAAACCAGCTTTTCTTTATTTCTTTTAGTTTACATCTTAACAGTCTTAGAGAACTTGGCAATTCTTGCACTGGTTTTGCAAGACCCCAAACTATGGAAACCAATGTATATTTTCTTAGGAAACCTTTCCTTCTTGGAAGTTTGGTATATCAGTACAACGCTCCCCAATTTGTTGGCCAACATCATGGCAGGAAATGAGGAGATATCCTATGTCGGCTGCGTCACTCAGCTTTTTATTTTCACGTTTTTGGGGGCTTCTGAATGTTATCTTCTTGCCGCTATGGCCTATGACCGTTATGTAGCTATCTGTAATCCTCTAAGATACACAATCATAATGCAAGATAAGTATGTTATATGTCTACTTATTGTTTCTTGGTTAACTGGACTCTTTACTCCAGTCCTTCCAGTCTTGTTCCTGACACAACTGGACTTCTGTGGGCCAAATCAAATTGACCATTACTTTTGTGATGCTTCTCCATTATTGAAATTGGCTTGTGGGAACGTTAAGTTGAAAGAAATTGTAGACCTTATTGTATCTGCGTTTGTTCTTATAAGCTCAATGTTAGTCATCTTCATCTCATACTTTTGCATAGCATGGACAGTTTTGAAGATGCCTTCTTCCAAAGGGCGTTACAAGGTGTTCTCCACGTGCACATCTCACTTGGCCGTAGTTTGTATCTACTACGGAAGCATGAGTTTTACATATATCCGAGTCAAATCAGCTTCTCCTTTTTCCACAAACAAGATTATATCTGTTTTATATTCCATTGTCACACCCATGCTCAATCCCATCATTTATACTCTTAGAAATAAGGATGTAAGGCAGGCATTACAAAAAATGTTTAAGAAACCAAAGGTGTCTAAGTTGGGCCTCTAAAATTGCCAATAGCCATCACTAGTAATGAGTGGATTGCTTGGGATTCAGCATTGCAGGCTTGACCTAATTTTTTCCCCAAAATGGATCTGAATGCCCTTATGATGCTCTTGAGTGTATTAAAAACCCAGAGCATAATAAATGTATGGTGTAAAAAACACAAAAACCCTAATAAGTCGCCGCTCACCTCTCCAACCACCCTGCTGGTAACTGTCCAGTCTTTTCTCTGGCATCATGTGCCGCATCTGCATCCTCATCAATATAGGGCTTTCCTATTCCTTAAAAAAGGTTAGTAATAGTATCATAACAAATTCTTTACATTTTTTAACATCTTTAGAAACACTGCAAAGCTCCATATTTCGACTCTGATCAGGGCAGGCCGTGAATCTGGAGCGCGTTACACTGTGGGTGAGATTGGCCCACAGTTTGTGTCCATCCAATGTATTACTTAATCAACAAATGGTCTGACTTTATAAGAAGAAATAAATCATCTAGTAATATAATTTCATATCTTCAGCACCAACCTTTTCCCTGCTTCACTTTCTTGCCTTTGCACCCTCTCAGTGTTAAGCAGAAAATGATGACACCTCATGTCCACATGATCATTTGGGGTTTATTCAATTCATGGAGGTGACACCTTGTTTTAGAACTTCCTTGACAAAACACAATTTATCGGACCCATAGTGTTTATGCAGCACAGAAAGGACCATTAATTCTAAAGCATGCAGTTTAATATAAAAGGTGCCAAAGGAGAAATTGGTAACCATATTGTAGTTTTTGGATTATAAAGCTCACTTTTTTTCACCAAAATTTTGTGGGAAAATGCTTACTGGGGGGTGGCTGCGGTGGGGCAGGGTCCAAGGAGGAAGGGTCAGGGTCGATGCTACAGGAAGCTAGCAGCGGCGGCAGAAGTGGGGCGATGCTGTGGGCCACATGCAGGGAGGGGGGGGTGTTCGGCGGTCCAAAGCTGCAGTGGGTGGGAGACTTTCAGAAAATGTCAGCAGAGTCCCCCACCGCCTCCAGCTTCCTGCTGCGACACTGCCTCCTGTGACCCCACTGAACTATTTTATTTAAAAAAATCTTCCTCTCCAATATTTGGGGTGCATCTTATAATCTGCAAAATATGGTATATGGCTGCCCTAGCAACAACAGCTGATGTCTGCGTTTTAGAGAAGCTAAACACCTGATGATCGGCTGATCAGAACATTAGCATCGTCTCGGAAAGACAAGCCCTTCACATGAACTATTCATGTAAAGAAATCTTGTTATGTATTGTTGTTGTGCATTTTTAATCTGTAAAATAAAACAAAATGATTTAAAAAAATAAACTGTAAAATTATAGCAAGAAAATGATATTTCTTTAAAGGTAATTTTTTTTCAAATCAGACTGTCCGGTGATCCCACCAATATCGGCCATATTTACGGTAGCTTAATGTGTATAGGGGCCTTAAAGGAGTTTAAATACGTAAAATTTTTACTAAAGAATGACCGACAATAGAACCTTTGTAATGACCAGATAGGAGTTTTGAATTTATTTTGAATCTGGTGATCACCACTGGTTGAATATCAACTTAAAAAAAACCCAATATAGTTTAATACACAGAACTGTGTAAATGTTTTGGGCAGGTGTGGAAACTGGGCTGCAATATAAGAATGCTTTTAAAACAAAGTGTTAATAGGTTATTTCTATCAATGAACAAAATGTAAAGTGAATGAATACAAGAGAAATCTAAATCACATGAATATTTAGTGACCGCCCATTGCCTTCAAAACAGCATCAAAGCATCAGTTCCTCTAGGAGCACTTGTACCTGCACACAGTTTTTGAAGGAACTTGGCAGAATAAACATCTTGGAGCACTAACAACCACTAATCGTCTGTTGAAGCCACTTGTGCAAATCCTTCTGTCACTTCACAGATTGGCTAATGTGAGATCAGGGCTCTGTGGGACCATATCATCATTTCCAGGACTCCTTGTTATTCTTTAAGCTGAAGATAGTTTTTAATTATGTTGACTCTATGTTTGAGGTCATTGTTTTGCTGCTGAACAAATTTTAAATCAATCAGACACCTCATTCATGGTATTGCATGATGATTCGGTCCCTACAGAGCTCTGATCTCAACATCCTCCAGTCTGTCTGGGATCACATGAAGAAACAGAAGGATTTGCTCAAGTAACATCCACAGAAGATCTGTGGTTAGTTCTCCAAGATCTTTGGAATAACCTTCTGCCGAGTTCCTTAAAAAATAGTTTGCATATATACCTAGAACTCATGCTGTTATGAAAGCAAATGTTGCTGTCATGAAATATTGCTTTGATTCTGATTTCTCTTTTGTTCATTCTCTTTGCATTTTGTTAGTTGATAATAAACTATTAACACTTCTACACTGCTCAAAAAAATAAAGGGAACACTTAAACAACAGAATATAACTCCAAGTAAATCAAACTTCTGTGAAATCAAACTGTCCACTTAGGAAGCAACACTGATTGAAAATCAATTTCACATGCTGTTGGGCTAATGGAATAGACAACAGATGGAAATTATTGGCAATTATCAAGACACAATAAAGGAGTGGTTCTGCAGGTGGGGACCACAGACCACATCTCAGTACCAATGCTTTCTGGTTGATATTTTGGTCACTTTTGAATGTTGGTTGTGCTTTCACACTCAAGGTAGCATGAAACGGACTCTACAACCCACACAAGTGGCTCAGGTAGTGCAGCTCATCCAGGATGGCGCATCAATGCGAGCTGTGGCAAGAAGGTTTGCTCTGTCTGTCAGCGTAGTGTCCAGAGGCTGGAGGCACTACCAGGAGACAGGCGAGTACACCAGGAGATATATGGGGGCCGTAGGAGGGCAACAACACAGCAGCAGGACTGCTACCTCAGCCTTTGTGCAAGGAAGAATAGGAGGAGCACTGCCAAAACCCTGCAAAATGACCTCCAGCAGGCCACAAATGTGCATGTGTCTGCACAAACGGTTAGAAACCGACTCCATGGGGATGGTCTGAGTGCCCGACGTCCACAGATGGAGGTTGTGCTCACAGCGCAACATCGTGCAGGATGCTTGGCATTTGCCACAGAACACACGAAAATACTTTATTTACACAAACACTCCCTGTTACGGTACTGCAGCACAGGACTTGGGTAGGAGGGGGAAAACTGACCCTGCACTGTGACTAGGCTGATACACTTCTACAAACCAGAAAAAAATACATGCATCAAAGAATTGGGATCACCACATTAATAATTTGATTCAAAAATATCAATTTTTATTGTAAACACCACATAGAGATTGTTAAAAACATTTAAAATCCCAAGCAAAAAAGGACAGAGGATTTGGGTCCAAAGAATATAAGAGTATAATACTCAGAAAAGATCCCACACAGTCTAATCTGATGGCACATGTGTCACACAATCAAATGATATAGAGTATATACCATATATGCATGCTGTTTGACAGACTAAATACAGATCCTGATGCACACCAAATTCAATAAGAATCCAATATCATATACACTTTAGAGCATTAGATATCTAGTTCCAATGGAACAACAAATCATTAAGGTGCAAAAAGGTAAGTGATCCAACAATAGTAAGTCATAAATACTCCAGAGGTCACACAACAGTTCTCTATACTTTACCCCACTACTGCTAGGTCAGTCATCACTAAGTCAGATACACAATAGAGTAGGTGAGACATGAGCCAGACTGTGTGGGTGCTAAGACCCACGCGTATCGACACTGCTGACCTTGAGGAAGACACATTAGGTGTCGATACGCATGGGTTTTAGCACCCACACAGTCTGGCTCATGTCTTGCAAAGTTCCTTGCCCGTGAAAACCTCAAAAAGAGGAAAAATCCTCCAAAAAATTCAGATACAAACCAGACAGGCCTAAATGCATCTGCACTAATACAGGGTGCAGCGGACCCAAGTAAAATGGCAGCTGCACAGGTGCATAAATACCAAATGAAACAGCCAGCCTACAATCAGGGATTGGCCGTGTGGTACACCAGTGCATAGAAAATAATCCACATATGGCAGTGTTCACACAGGGAATGCAGGGCTTCTGGTTCACAGCCTCTTAGTAACACCATATAGGGGGGCTGCCCAGTGCCAACTAGAATGCATCCTGTGTGAACAGAGGCCACAAGTTTGCAGAACCATTTGGGCCCAACTGCACCCTGACAGAAATATAAAAAGTGCACAAAAAACATATCAATATATGTAAGGAATTGGTTGATATTAAGGCCTTAATACGGAAGCTGGCAAACTAACGTCAAAGTTCCTTACACTTGCCAGTCCTACTCTAACATGAAAACCTCAGAGAGGAAAAAATCCTCCAAAAAATTCTGAAACAAACCAGACAGGCCTAAATTCATCTGCACTAATACAGGGTGCAGCGGACCCAAGTAAATTGGCAGCTGCACAGGTGCATAAATACCAAATAAAACAGCCAGCCTACAATCAGGGATTGGCCGTGTGGTACACCAGTGCAGAGAAAATAATCCACATATGGCAGGTTTGTTTCAGAATTTTTTGGAGGATTTTTTCCTCTTTTTGAGGTTTTCATGTTAGAGTAGGACTGGCAAGTGTAAGGAACTTTGACGTTAGTTTGCCAGCTTCCGTATAAAGGCCTTAATATCAACCAATTCCTTACATATATTGATATGTTTTTTGTGCACTTTTTATATTTCTTTCAGGGTGCAGTTGGGCCCAAATGGTTCTGCAAACTTGTAGCCTCTGTTCACACGGGATGCATTCTAGTTGGCACTGGGCAGCCCCCCTATATGGTGTTACTAAGAGGCTGTGAACCAGAAGCCCTGCATTCCCTGTGTGAACACTGCCATATGTGAATTATTTTCTCTACACTGGTGTACCACATGGCCAATCCCTGATTGTAGGCTGGCTGTTCCATTTGGTATTTATGCAACTGTGCAGCTGCCATTTTACTTGGGTCCGCTGCACCCTGTTTTAGTGCAGATGCATTTAGGCCTGTCTGGTTTGTTTCAAAGTTTCTTGCCCACCAAGATCTGGTTACAAAGGGACTTGTAAAGTTCACTGACAAACCCAAGAACTATCTGTCATGGCGAGCCTCATTCCGGAACGCTATTCATGGTCTGGACCTTTCTTGTGGTAACAAGTTAGATCTCCTGGTGAAGTGGCTCGGAAGTGAGTCAGTCGAGCATGCCAAAAGACTGTGAGACATTAATGTAAAGCATCCTCGCACAGCCCTACATAAGGTGTGGGAAGGACTCGATGAATGCTATGGGGCAGTAGAAGTCATAGAGAATGCTTTATATAAAAGAATTGAGGATTTTCCTAAGACAGGACCTAAAGGTTATCTAAAGCTTAGAGAACTGAGAGATTTGTTGAATGAGTTGCAGGTTGCTCAGCAGGAAGGAGACTTGCCCGGATTGGCATTCTTAGATACCGCTAGGGGTGTCAATCTGATAGTACAGAAACTTCCTTACAACCTACAAGAAAAGTGGATTACATGTGCTTCAGAGTATAAACACAATCATAATGTATCATTTCCTCCTTTCACTGTATTTGTTGATTTTGTCACCAAACAATCTAGGATTAGAAAAGACCCTAGTTTTGATTTTACTCTGTCGTGTTCCACTGCCACTGGTGTCAAACCCGGTAAGACACCCGTGGCAGTCCACATAGCTAACATTGATTCCACAGGCCCTCCTCACAAGGTGAATAAACCCCCTCCAGATGAGAGCAAACCTTAGGATGTCTGTAATGGACCCGTCCCGTGTGACGCGACCCGCTGGCCGGTAACTGAAACAACACGACGCAGCACGTGAAGCTGTCCTGTGTGACACGGCCCACAGGCCGGTAACTGTAAACAACAAGACAAGGGGGAGGGACATCAGTTACATCGGTGGGCCCTGCGATAGGGAAAGAGGACGTGGAGACCTGCTGCACTCCTCTGAGTCAGTGTCCCTAGGGCTCCTAACGTTCCCTATGCCGGTTCCGCACCGGGCGCCGCTCAGGATACCTGTCGCCCTAGCACACCCTACACCTATCCCTTGCTAGGGAGCTGGGTGGCGCAGGTGCAGGCCCCACTGCTGTACTAATACACACGAAGGGAAAACACAAACAGGGGAACACCACTTAGCTTTATTCTATTGCTCTGGCTCCTGGCAACAGAGTCCACCACCAGAATGCAGCTCACCTCCTGAATCGCTGCCACTAAAGCTCTGTCAGAGCTACAAGGAAATCCCCTATGACTCCTTCCACACCAGGGCTCTGACCGTGCTGCAAGGAACATTCTCCAGCTCCTTCCTCCTCCAAGGATGGTTGAAATGAATACTATCACCAATGCTGATTGCAACACCTGTGACTCTTTTATAGCAGAGCCAGCAATCACACCTGCAATCTAATCATGTGCACTTAACTAAAGAAACAGAGTGCAATGACGCTCACCACCACCGGGGGGAAAATTTAGAACAAAAGACAACACAGTGCAATAATCCCAATGGCCACCGGGGGGCAAAAACCAAACCTAAGCACAGAAAAAAAAGGTTACCTGTGCTTTTATCTGTCCTGATCCCGCATGGATTATGACAATGTCAGTAAATATTGTCCTCTACACAAGAAACCACATCCTCTACTAAAATGCAGAGCCTTCAGGGAGAAGTCTTTAGAGGATCGCAAAGGTTTCCTCAAGGAGAACAACATCTGCTTCAAATGTTGTGCCGCAACCTCTCACTTCGCCAGGAACTGTGAAGCTAGCGTGAAATGTGCAGAATGCAGCAGCATGGATCACAATACAGCCTTGCACCCTGGATCACCTCCATGAGTGTTGTCGCAAACAGAGGAGCACAATGGAAAGCAGAAGGACACTGACGAAGACACCGCGGATGTCAGCTCTAAATGTACTGAGATCTGTAGAGGACTCACAGGAGGAAGGTCCTGTTCAAAAATCTGCCTTGTCCGAGTTTATCCTGCAGGCCGCAAGGACAAAGTCTTCAAAATTTATGCAATCCTGGATGACTAAAGTAACAGGTCTCTAGCCAGATCCATCTTCTTTGACAACTTCAGCATTGTAGGTCCTGGTTCTCCCTACATCCTGAGAACATGTTCAGGTACCGTTGAGACGGCGGGGAGAAAAGCAACCGGATACAAATTTGAGTCCATAGATGGCCAGACCTGCCTATCACTACCGACCATCCTGGAGTGCAACCAGATTCCTGACAACAGGTCAGAAATACCTTCATGGGAGGTGGTGACATATCACCCCCATCTAAAGCATATAGCCCACCTGATACCTGAACTAGATCCAGGAACCCCAATAGCTCTACTTCTGGGAAGAGATATACTACAAGTCCACAAGGCGAGAGAATGTATAAACGGCTCCAGGAATGCTCCATACGCACAGAGGCACAACCTTGGGTGGGTCATCATAAGGGACGTCTGCCTAGGAGGAGCACTCAAGCCGGCCTCAGTCGACAGCATGCTTACCAATACTCTTGAAAATGGACGTCCGTCTTTCTTCCACCCATGTAAGAGTAGCTTCCTGGTAAAAGAGTTGCCACACAATGCTCCTCTACCTTGTCCATTAGCTGATCCTTCCTGTGAAGACCACTCATGTGACGGCGACCAAGATCACGTAGGGTGCACAGTTTTCCACAGAACAAGAGAGGACAACAAGGTAGTAATGTCCATAGAAGACAGACTGTATTTGGACATCATGGATCGAGAGATGGTAAGAGATGAGTCAAAGAGTTGGATGGCCCCTCTACCATTTAAACCCCAGAGGCAACGCTTACCCACCAGTCAGAAGTCTTGTAAAGGTTGACACCATTGCAAACACGCATTTACCACTCCGACCCTAGAAAATGCCAAAAACACGATAATTCGTACCATACAACGCGAGGGTTACGCCAAAGAAATAGACAACCTCAACAAAGGTCAACCCATTTCTAGAGACAGTGTCTTGAAAAAGCTTGATCCAATAATTGACCAAAACGAGCTGATACGAATTGGAGGTCGTCTTCATGAAGCCAAGGTGGAATTCGTGGAAAAACACCCTTTAATAATTCCTGGCTATCATCATGTGACTACTCGTACAGCACCATCATGTTTTGGTGAAACATCAGGGCCGATTGTTTACCGAAGGTAAACTACAAACTGCTGGACTATGGATAGTCGGAGCAAAGAGATGTGTGAGTAAACTCATCTTCAACTTGTCGCAAATGGGTCGTGGCTGGGTCTTCCTGCAAGACAATGACCCAAAACATATAGCCAAGGCAACAAATGAGTGGCTCAAAAAGCACATTAAGGTCATGGAGTGACCTAGCCAGTCTCCAGACCTTAATCCCATAGAAAACTTATGGAGGGAGATGAAGCTCCGAGTTACCAAGCGACAGCCTCAAAATCTTAATGATTTAGAGAAGATCTGCAAAGAGGAGTGGACCAAAATTCCTCCTGGCATGTGCGCAAACCTCATCATCAACTACAAAAAAGTCTGATTGTTGTGCTTGCCTACAAGGGTTTTGCCACCAAGTATTAAGTCTTGTTTGTCAGAGGGATCAAATACTTATTTTTCACTCCAAAATGCAAATTAATTTATATAATTTATATAATGTGATTTTCTGGATTTTATTTTTGATATTCTATCTCTCTATGTTAAAACTAACCTACCGTTAAAATTATAGACTGTTCATGTCTTTGTCAGTGGGCAAACTTACAAAAGCAGCAAGGGATCAAATACTTAATTCCCCCACTGTAGCACTCCCTTAAATATGTAAGCTTAGCTTCATTGGAAAGTCAGCATTTTAAGCCTAAAAGGTTTTTGCAGAAATTAAAAAATGAAAGATGGTAGCAAGAGATGATAAAAGGAGCTGTGCAGTTAGGCTCCAATGTGTAATAATCAACTCTTCCTTGGCAGAACTTGCCTACTTTATCCAACTCATATTTAGATAGAAGTGGGACAGGTGTTCATAAATATGGAGCACAGTTTGAAGTTGGTCATTTTCAATGTACAATGGATATGAAGTCTACACACCTGTTAAAATGCCACAATTCTGTCATGTAAAAAAAAATCCTACCAAGAAGAATCATTTTAGAACTTTTCCATCTTTAAAGTCACCTATATAATCTGTGCAAAACTATTGGGAAACAAATAATTTTGAGGGGGAAATTAAAAATAACAAAACTAAAATAATGTGGTTGCATAAGTATGGTTGTGTACAGAATAGTACAGCTTACAACATAGCAAAAGGATCTCAATGTTGAAAGTTATCAGTAAGGAAACATTCCAAAGACATTAGATTTACCATTGACCACTGAAGAGGTCATCAAGAAATTGGCGATAAATTGGCAAAATAGTGACAATACCTTGATCTGGACTTCCTTTAAAAATTTATGAAAAGACATGAAGAAAATTGTCCGGGAGGCTATCAAGAGGCCTATAGTATCACTAAAGTAGCTGCAGAAATTCCTTGAATTTACTCATGTGCACTGCATGTGACAATAATCTGCAGTATTTTTCATATGTCTGGCATGTGGGGTAGATGGAAGCCTTTATAGGAAAGAAAAACACCCAAACACGGCTATGCTTTAACAAAACTCACATCAAGTCTGACAAAAGCATATGGGAAAACATGTGGTCTGATAAGACCAAGGTAGAACTTTTTTCCCATAATTCCAAAAGGTGAAAAGCCGACAATGCATATTACCTTAAGAACACCATACCCACAGTGAAGCATGGTGGAGGAATTATGAAAATTTCCAAATATCAGTTAATTTCAAAGAAAATTTTCAGGCCCCTGCTAAAAAGATGAAGATGAATTTCACCTTTCATTATGATAACACCCTTTACCAACCTCCAAATCAACAAAAGAATGGCTTCACCAGAAGATGATCAATATTTTGGAATATCCCAGCCAGACCCCAGACCTTAATACAATTGAAATCTGTGAGTGACCTAAAGAAGGAAATATACAAAAGAAATGCCCAAAAATCTGACCAATGTGGAGCTACTGAAAAGAAAAGCAGCCGAAGATTGCCATCTTTAGATGTGCCATGATTTTAGACTATGACCTAAACAAGACTAAATGCTGTCCTAAATTCAAAGGGGACTTTAACAATGGGCAGCATTAAAGGTAAAACAAGTTCTGAAAGGATTCTCCTTGGTACAATTTTTATTTGGCAAAAATCTTGCATTTTAACAGGGGTATGTGGACTTTTTGTGTACCCACTGTACTTTGAAAAATCTTTCACGGACATTCCCATATGGCAACAGCTGGAAGATATTATTATAGTGAATAGGCCACTGCTGAGGGCTAATATGTGGTACCACTGACAGATAACTATGGCATTGCCCCTCTAATAAGACAGCTATGTTGCCCAATCATACACAATCCTCTTGATAGGAAAAATACTAAAAAATTGTACTAACATTTCCAAGTCCGTGACAAATAACGATTACATTATGTTGCAAAAGATTGTTTCTCGCCCAGGGTTTTGGCCCCCTGAGTCACCGTTCCCTATGAGAGACTTCTCTGAAAATACCCAAATAGCATAAATAATGGAGGCAACCTTGTAGAGAGGATCCTGGCACTGGCAAAGCAGGTAACATCTTCACATCTACTATGACAAATTGTTATATAAAATGTTATATTATCTTGCTAATCACTAAATATTGAGACCACACTGCTATACAACTAAATGAGCGGCTTCTGAATCATTTTAGTTTTGCACATTATTTTTTAATTTTTATTTTATAGGTATAGGAATCAATGGCACTCAAATATTGCTGATGTACTTGCTGTAAATGTAAAATACAGTATATGGGATCATCTAGGGAACTAATTCATAATTATAACAGATACGAGGAGATATTCTTTTTTTTTTTTTACAAACAGACAATTCGAATTCACCCAAAACCTAATTCTACTGAATTGCTTTAAAAAAAAGTTTAAAAAGTAGAAGGTTGTATGTTAGCCTTAAAGTTTCTCTTTGTCGTTACTTTGACTGTAAGAAGAGACTCCAAGATGACAATCAGTAACAATGTATTGATCTTGTCCGAATAGATGAAACATTCAAAACGTCACTTTATTAACAATTCTTTGTACAATCTATATATATAATTGTCTTATAATGTCTGTCTGTAACCGAAATCCTGCGTCGCTGATTGGTCGCGGCAGTTAGGCTGTGACCAATCAGCGACAGTCGCTTAGTCGTCGCAGCAACATGGCCGCATCGCTTATTGTACAGGCACATTACAGGCGTTAAAGGCATCACTGCTGCGTCACTCATTACACAGGCACAGTCCTATACATATACAATACATTAGGTAAGAGCAGAACAGTGACTGCAGCTCTGGTTGTAACAGGAGTACATTAGGTAACAGCAGAACAGTGACTGCAGGTCTGAGTGTAACTTGCGTACAATACATTTGGTATGAGCAGAAAAGTGACTTCAGCTCTGGGTGTAACTGGAGTACAGTACATTAGGTAAGATCTGAACAGTGACTGCAGCTCTGGGTGTAACTGAACTACAATACATTAGGTAAAAGCAGAACAGTGACTGCAGCTCTGGGAGTAACTGGAGTACAATACATTAGGTAACAGTAGAACAGTGACTGCAGCTCTGGGTGTAACTTGTGTACCATACATTAGGTAAGAGCAGAAAAATGACTGCAGCTCTGGCTGTAACAGGAGTATAATACATTAGGTAAGAGAAGAATGGTGACTGCAGCTCTAGGTGTAACAGGACTACAATACATTAGGTAAAAGCAGAACAGTGACTGCAGCTCTGGGAGTAACTGGAGTACAATACATTAGGTAACAGCAGATCAGTGACTGCAGATCTGGGTGTAACTGGAGTACAATACATTAGGCAACAGCAGAACAGTGACTGCAGCTCTGGGTGTAACTGGAGTACACTACATTAGGTAATAGCAGAACAGAGACTGCAGCTCTGGGTGTAACAGGAGTACATTAGGTAACAGCAGAACAGTGACCGCAGACCTGGGTGTAACTGGAGTACACTACATTAGGTAACAGCAGAACAGTGACTGCAGCTCTGGGTGTAACAGGAGTTCATTAGGTAACAGGAGAACAGTGACTGCAGATCTGAGTGTAACTGGAGTACAATACATTAGGTAACAGCTGAACAGTGACTGCAGCTCTGGCTGTAACAGGAGTATAATACATTAGGTAAGAGCAGAATGGTGACTGCAGTGCTGGATGTAACTGGACTACAATACATTAGGTAAAAGCAGAACAGTGACTGCAGCTCTGGGAGTAACAGGAGTACATTAGGTAACAGCAGAACAGTGACTGGAGATTTGGGTGTAACTGGAGTACAATACATTAGGTAACAGTAGAACAGTGACTGCAGCTCTGGGTGTAACTTGCGTACAATACATTAGGTAAGAGCAGAAAAGTGACTGCAGCTCTGGGTGTAACTGGACCACAAAACATTAGGTAAAAGCAGAACAGTGACTGCAGATATGGGTGTAACTTGCGTACCATACATTAGGTAAGAGCAGAAAGGTGACTGCAGCTCTGGCTGTAACAGGAGTATAATACATTAGGTAAGAGCAGAACGGTGACTGCAGCTCTGAGTGTAACTGGACTACAATACATTAGGTAAAAGCAGAACAGTGACTGCAGCTCTGGGAGTAACTGGAGTACAATACATTAGGTAACAGCAGAACAGTGACTGCAGATCTGGGTGTAACTGGAGTACAATACATTAGGCAGCAGAACAGTGACTGCAGCTCTGGGTGTAACTGGAGTACACTACATTAGGTAACAGCAGAACAGAGACTGCAGCTCTGGGTGTAACAGGAGTACATTAGGTAACAGCAGAACAGTGACTGCAGATCTGGGTGTAATTGGAGTACAATACATTAGGTAACAGCAGAACAGTGACTGCAGATCTGGGTGTAACTGGAGTACACTACATTAGGTAACAGCAGAACAGTGACTGCAGCTCTTGGTGTAACAGGAGTACATTAAGTAACAGGAGAACAGTGACTGCAGATATGGGTGTAACTGGAGTACAATACATTAGGTAACAGCCGAACAGTGACTGCAGCTCTGGGTGTAACTTGAGTACAATACATTTGGTAATATCTGAACAGTGACTGCAGCTCTGGCTGTAACAGGAGTATAATACATTAGGTAAGAGCAGAATGGTGACTGCAGCTCTGGGTGTAACTGGAGTACAATACATTAGGTAACAGCAGAACAGTGGCTGCAGCTCTGGCTATGACTGGAGTACAATATATTTGGTAACAGCAGAACAGTGACAGCAGCTCCAGGTGTAACAGGAGTATAATACACTAGATGGTGGCCTGATTCTATCGCATTGGGTATTTTAGAGTCTCTGTTAAAATAAAAATAGTTACATACTCACCTTCCGACGGTCCCCGGACTCTGTCCCTCCTCTCACCACGCGCCCGGCATCTTCCGGTTCCAGTAATGCTTAGCTTCTCGCAAGAGCACGACGTCATCAGCGGTGTTTCGCGCAAAGCATTACTGGAACCGGGAGTGTGGAGAGGAGAGAAAGAGTTCGGGGGCCGTCAGAAGGTGAGTATATAACTATTTTTTATTTTAACAGAGACTCTAGAATACCCGGTGCAATGGAAACTGGCCACCATCTAGTGTAATATAAAACCTCTAGAGAATTAATGCAAACATTCGTGTCTCATTCCAATAAAATATAACTGCTAAATAAATCAAAGTGATACTTTTGTAAAGCTGTTTCCCAATTACATGCCATGTTGTATAACAGTGACTTCACTGGCTGATTGGCGAACCACAGATGGAGATGGGAGGAAAGGTCCCGGCCCAGGAGATAATACATAGAGCCAACATATTCCGCAGCACTTTACAATTACTAAGCATTAAGTTTCATTTTTTAATTTTGTTTTGAACTATGAAGCTTTTAAGAAAAGTGATATTGAGTCCACTTTACCTATCAAAGAAAATGCACCCAACATGTATTTCGTGTCAAGTTTCATCAGGGGGTGTATAGAAAACATTTTTTATTCATTTTGAGCCTTGCATGTTTTCATGTAGATATTCTTAATAAGTATGACGTTTCATTTTTTCATTTTGTTTTGCACTGTGAAGCTATTTAGAAAAACAGGTTCTCCAGTTGTGGACAATCCCTTTAAGAGGCGTTTCATTTATGTATGAACTACACGGATTATGCAACAAGTCTTTTGTGTAAGGGCTCATTCCCACTTGCAATGAAATCGGATGAATGCAATCCAATAAAAAATCGAATTGAATTAGGACCAATGTTATTCTATGATTGTGTGTTCAAGTACGTTTTTTTTTCTCCAGCTCGAATCGGATCTTGATCTTTTTTTTTTTTTTTTTTGAGAAAGAAAGTGCTTTCTTTCTTTCTCAGGATGTACCAAACTGTAGATTTTGCCACTCCTAATGTTGTAGCAATTTCTCAGATGGGTTTTTTTCTGTTTTTGCAGCTTAAGGATGGCTTGTTTCACCTGCATGGAGAGCTCCTTTGACCACTTGTTTCCTTCACAGCAAAACCTTCCAAATGCAAGCACCACACCTCAAATCAACTCCAGGCCTTTTATCTGCTTAATTGAGAATGACATAACTAAGGGATTTCCCACACCTGTCCATGAAATAGCCTTGGAGTCAATTGTCCAATTACTTTTGGTCCCTTTAAAAACAGGGTGGCACATGTTAAGGAGCTGAAACTCCTAAACCCGTCATCCAATTTTAATGTGGATACCCTCAAATGAAAGCTGAAAGTCTGACCTTCAACTGCATCTGAATTGTTTTGTTTAAAATTCATTGTGGTAATGTCTAGAACCAAAACTAGAAAAATGTTGTCTCTGTCCAAATATATATGGACCTAACGGTATATATATATACATATATATATATACAGTGGGGCAAAAAAGTATTTAGTCAGTCAGCAATAGTGCAAGTTCCACCACTTAAAAAGATGAGAGGCGTCTGTAATTTACATCATAGGTAGACCTCAACTATGGGAGACAAACTGAGAAAAAAAAATCCAGAAAATCACATTGTCTGTTTTTTTTTTCATTTTATTTGCATATTATGGTGGAAAATAAGTATTTGGTCAGAAACAAGCAATCAAGATTTCTGGCTCTCACAGACCTGTAACTTCTTCTTTAAGAGTCTCCTCTTTCCTCCACTCATTACCTGTAGTAATGGCACCTGTTTAAACTTGTTATCAGTATAAAAAGACACCTGTGCACACCCTCAAACAGTCTGACTCCAAACTCCACTATGGTGAAGACCAAAGAGCTGTCAAAGGACACCAGAAACAAAATTGTAGCCCTGCACCAGGCTGGGAAGACTGAATCTGCAATAGCCAACCAGCTTGGAGTGAAGAAATCAACTGTGGGAGCAATAATTAGAAAATGGAAGACATACAAGACCACTGATAATCTCCCTCGATCTGGTGCTCCACGCAAAATCCCACCCCGTGGGGTCAGAATGATCACAAGAACGGTGAGCAAAAATCCCAGAACCACGCGGGGGGACCTAGTGAATGAACTGCAGAGAGCTGGGACCAATGTAACAAGGCCTACCATAAGTAACACACTACGCCACCATGGACTCAGATCCTGCAGTGCCAGACGTGTCCCACTGCATAAGCCTGTACATGTCCGGGCCCGTCTGAAGTTTGCTAGAGAGCATTTGGATGATCCAGAGGAGTTTTGGGAGAATGTCCTATGGTCTGATGAAACCAAACTGGAACTGTTTGGTAGAAACACAACTTGTCGTGTTTGGAGGAAAAAGAATACTGAGTTGCATCCATCAAACACCATACCTACTGTAAAGCATGGTGGTGGAAACATCATGCTTTGGGGCTGTTTCTCTGCAAAGGGGCCAGGACGACTGATCCGGGTACATGAAAGAATGAATGGGGCCATGTATCGTGAGATTTTGAGTGCAAACCTCCTTCCATCAGCAAGGGCATAGAAGATGAAACGTGGCTGGGTCTTTCAACATGACAATGATCCAAAGCACACCGCCAGGGCAATGAAGGAGTGGCTTCGTAAGAAGCATTTCAAGGTCCTGGAGTGGCCTAGCCAGTCTCCAGATCTCAACCCTATAGAAAACCTTTGGAGGGAGTTGAAAGTCCGTGTTGCCAAGCGAAAAGCCAAAAACATCACTGCTCTAGAGGAGATCTGCATGGAGGAATGGGCCAACATACCAACAACAGTGTGTGGCAACCTTGTGAAGACTTACAGAAAACGTTTGACCTCTGTCATTGCCAAGAAAGGATATATCACAAAGTACTGAGATGAAATTTTGTTTCTGACCAAATACTTATTTTCCACCATAATATGCAAATAAAATGAAAAAAAAACAGACAATGTGATTTTCTGGATTTTTTTTTCTCAGTTTGTCTCCCATAGTTGAGGTCTACCTATGATGTAAATTACAGACGCCTCTCATCTTTTTAAGTGGTGGAACTTGCACTATTGCTGACTGACTAAATACTTTTTTGCCCCACTGTATATGTGTGTTCTGAAGAATATTTCCTTTGAAAAGGATGTGTAAATGACATAGTGAATCGCTCCAGGTTAGAATCGCATTGCAATCAGATAGCAATCGCACTGCGTTCTGATGTAAATCGGATGCTAGGTGTGAAAAATCAGATTGTACTCCCAGAAAAAAAGCATGACACTTGCATTACATTCGACCGACTCTCCTGCATCAAAATCAGACCAACTTTAAAATCGCTAGCGCCTCTAAAATGAAAAATTCTGCAACTCTGCAATAACTTCTAATCTATAATTTTCCACTGTTTTGATATAACCACAGCAATGCAGATAATTCATTTCCTTGGTAAAATAGCAAACAAACCCGGTGTAATCTAATCCTGCAGTTATACTTCCATTTATCTGTTGTCTTTAGGTTAACAGATGTTTAGAAGTATCTATGTTTTTTTCGGACACAGCAGCAATACAGAGGAAGCTTTCTCAGGCATAAAATACATTTATGTTTTGCTTTAGGCTATGTGCATACGTTGCGGTTCTGCTGCGGATCCGCAGCGTTTCTGCAGCTGCGGGTCCACAGCAGATGTAGGTGCGTTGTACAGTACCATTCTTTTCAATGGTAAACTGAAAAACGCTGTGCACATGCTGCAGAATTTTCCACGCGGATTTGCTGCGGGTTCAAATGCGCAGCATGTCAATTCTTTGTGCGGAATCCGCAGCGGTTTCAAACCTTCTCCATTGTAGAGGTGTGAAACTGCAGGCTAATCCGCAGGTAAACTGCAGGTCTTTTGACCTGTGGATTTACCCGTGGATTTTTCCAAATCCGCGCTGAAAAATCTGCAGCACCTAAAACTACGTGTGCACATAGCCTTATAGGCTGTGCTCTATTGGCCTTCATCTGCACCTGCTCCATCTGGCTGCATGGGAGCGATGCAGTCATGCTTCAGGTATGGATTGCATTTGATATGGTCTTGCTTTTAAAACATTTAGGAGGCCGCAATGGCACAGTGAATAAATACAAATGTAGAGTAGGACCCCCCATATGAGATTGCCTTGGCGGGGTGGCTCAATATATTGATCAATATTCTGCTAAATGTCTCATTTTGAATGCAGTAAGATATGTGCATATGCACCTCATGTTATGCGTTCTGACCACTGGCAGTGCTGGCTCTTCTCTCTTTTTATTGCAAATTGGTTTTGTGGCTGACCACCACTGTTGCCGTGCACGCTGGGTCATGTTCGCCATCTTTTCTGTGTTTATTGTGATTGATCTAGGCTGCTGTGCACACTCACAGCAGCCCCGCCCTGCCCCAGGCTTTATTTATTTTTGCATCCATGTCTGAGCCTGCATTGCCCTTCATCTGTGTTTGCTGGTCAGGCAATGTGTGGAGGTCAAACCTGAGATGTCTGTGTTCAGACCTGGTTGGCCTTTATCTGCACCTGCTCCATCTGGCTGCACGGGAGTGATGCAGATATGCTTCAGGTATGGATTGCATTTGATATGGTCTTGCTTTTAAAACATTTAGGAGGCCGCAATGGCACAGTGAATAAATAAAAATGTAGAGTAGGACCCCCCATATGAGATTGCCTTGGCGGGGTGGCTCAATATATTGATCAATATTCTGCTAAATGTCTCATTTTGAATGCAGTAAGATATGTGCATATGCACCTCATGTTATGCGTTCTGACCACTGGCAGTGCTGGCTCTTCTCTTTTTTTATTGCTCTATTGAGATGTTACAATACTATGTTTCAGGGCAGGTGCAGACGGCGGAATTCCATGTCCGAATGCGATCTGAGAAAACATCAGATTGAACGCAAGCCAATGTTAGTCTATGGGGCCGTACACATGTCCGCTGAAAGTCCGAGTTTAATAATGATATTTGGATCGCACTTGGCCATGCAAGTCAATAAATCAGTGGAAAAAAATTGGACTGAACTTGGATGACGTCTGAGTACAGTCCAATTTCTATACACTGACAAAATGGAGAAGAAATGTTGTTCACTATCTTCTTTTCATCTGAGAGAATCGGATCAAACTCTGATCAGTGTAATTTGCATAACCGGCCCAATTCGCTCTGATGAGCGATTTTAATATCGTATGCACCTGCCCTCAGAAATAAATCTGGGTGAATAGATTGTGCTCTATTCCCAAGTCCCAATACTAAATTTAATAAATGATTATATTTGAATTGATAAACGTGTTTGCATACTGTGATATGACAATTCTGGGCTTCATAAATGTATGTCTATGTAATTCTAGGCTATGTTTTATAAATTTATATGTGTATATTTTAAGGCTGTGTTGTATTGTGAGGTCACAATTATGTGTTTTAGAAAAAACTGGGTGCACATTTTATAGGCTGTGTTCTATAAAGATGTAATTATTGACTCACTCCAATAAAGCAATTTCCCAAGATAAACTGTGCCTATCCAAATATTCTAAATTATGTGAGAAAAGGGCCTGAAAATTGTCCATAAAAGTTATTTTATGTCAATTGCACACATTGACTTTGAAGCAATTACACACAATTATTAAAACCGATGCAATTACTGTCTGTATTAATTCAGCATGTCTTAAGATTTACGTATTTCGTCCACAGGAGTAGTTTTGTCTTCTGCCCCCATGAACCAGGTTGTATTTTAACTCCAAGTAGCTACTCATGCTATAATGCCTCCAATAAATCATTGTACTTTCTTTCTAAAACTGTGCCAGAACTTAAACAGCTTCCTTTTTTCGTAATGGAACTGAGCTGCAATACGAGACAGAACGCACCGGCAGGAGTGACGCTGTTTGGGGAGAAGGTAGCCATGCTTTTCTAATCCCATACTGCCATTTCAATTTTACTTGACCCCAAAAATTAAACTGCAACCTTATGGCTACACATAGTGTGGTGCAGTGACCACTATGTCCGCTAGGGGGCGCTGTGTGGGTGTCCCAGGACGGGCCTACAGTCATATCCATTGTGGTAATGGGTATAGGATGCTGAAGGATCGTTATGTATCTCAAGGTGGCCTTGAGATGAAGGCTTGCTTATGTGCTGATCAGCAGAGGCACTGCTGAGCTGCTGTTACACTGTGTCAGCGAGAGATATCTACAAATCCACCCAGGGGTGTGTTTAAGAGTGTCATAATAAAGTATGTGTATGAATGCTTGAAGGACCTGTGATGAGGTCATAGCCATGTGACCCACTGGGCGTGGCTACGGACCATATAAGGTAACCAGGGTAGGTCACATGAAGAGAGAGAGCGCATGGATCTGATTGGGCTATGTGGAATGTCCCGGCAGGCCTATGTGGAGTAAGGTGGGCTACCTCCCTGAAGACCACGTGCTGATGCTGCTGACCCGGGGAGGCCTATGTATATTGGCTGTATGTGAGGAGGGATAAGCCTCCTGTGTTTTGCTGAGGATCCAAGACTGAGCCTGAAATCATGGACACTTATGCTTGCTTTTGCAAGGCTAAAGGCTATTCCTTGTGTTATGTGCTGCTTTATGGGTTATGACGCAATAAACCCTGTGAACTTTTAAAAGGAACGTGCCTCCTGGTTGTCTCCCGTTGCACCTAAGCGAGTAGAATCCCTACAATTGGTGACAGACGGCGGGCAGTGGTTCCAAGAAGCACATGTTGCCGGACTGGCAGCTCTGAGCCAGGAGAACAGATGGTCTGGAAAATCGTGAGTAATACTGACCGAGGTCAAAGAAAGTGACTGTATTGATATTTGTGGGATACTTCTGAGGAGAAGAGGCATCCAGGAACCTGCGCGGCCAGCAGGTGATGGTCGTGAAAACCGTGTTGTACTGACCGGGGTCAGTGAGAAAGAGACTGGTGATTGCTATAGGGTGCCTCTGTGGAGAAGAGGTATCCGAGGACCTGTGGGGCTGACACAGGTAACAGACAGGAATCTGTGTTGTACTGACCTGGGTCAGTGGGAAAGACTGTACCTGGAGGGTTCAGTGAGCAAAGTCCTGGAGGGTCAGTGTTGGGAGGATCTAGGAGAAGAATCGTCTCCCTGGAGCACGTAGTATGACCTTGGACCTGGTGAGGCATGAGTGTTGGGCAGTCTCAGGCGGAGATGGATGTCCTGAAGAGCACCTGCTGAGCCCCTGGACCTGGTGAGGCCGGTCTGTTGGGAAACCCTGGGAGGAGGGTCGGCTCCCTGGATAGCACCCGGTGCGCCCTGTGTGTTGGACGGTCTCAGGCGGAGATGGTACGTCCTGAATAGCACACAGACAGGACACGTGAGTTTTTTTGTGGTGTGGGTTTTTTTTTCTCAACTCAGCCTGCGGTGGCTCAGTGGGAATCAAGAAGGTGACAAGCGGCTTCCTGTAACTCGGCGGGGTTACAAAGAGGACAAGCAGCTTCCAGTAACTCGGCGGGGTTACGAAGGGGACAAGCGGCTTCCTGTAACTCGGTGGGGTTACAAAGAGGACACCAGCTGCTGTGTGTGAACTGCAACTGGTGGTGGTGGTGATTTGTGACAGCAGGAGCTGTGGCAGTGCCAGAAGGAACTGGTGTGGTGTCGTGCTTAAAGGGCCTGTACCAGCCCAAAAAGACATAAACTGTACTGTGTGAACTGTGGCATAAGAAGTTCTGCATAATGGTCATGGGGAAATCCCGAAAGGGGGCGGTGGCCCAAATCGGGGTGGTGACCCAAAAGGGGTGGGGTCCCAAAAGGGGCGGTGACCCAAATTGGAGTGGTAACCCAAAATGGGGGTGGAGTCCCAAAAGGGGGTGGTGACCCAAATTGGGGTGGTAGCCCAAAAGGGGTGGAGTCCCAGGAGGGGGCGGCAATGCGAATTGGGGTGGTTCAGGAAATGGCAGCACTGGTTGCCTCAGTAGGTATGTCTGGGGAACCACAGTGTGTGTATGAGTTTTGAGGAGTGCGGCATGTATTTTCCTGATAACGACGGGCCACAGGTGTGTACCGTGATGCTGCACCGGGAAGGAGTCCCTGGTAGGCTGGACTCAGAGTCAGGTGACTCTGACAGGAACTCCTCTCGTTTTATCTCTGACCGAGAAAAACGTCAGGGTTCACTGCGACCATGGGGTCATTGTGAATTATACGGTGGATAGAGTTATGATTGAGATGACAAAGGGGAAGTGTCAAGGTGGTAGTATGCCACCAAAGTTAGTGCATACCTTTGAGAGGGGCTGAGACATTGTCATGTTTGATGACGTATGGTCGGACGATGAAGACGTTTCGACTGTGGGGCCAGCGGACACTGAGACGGTGACGCCTCCTGACATTGACAGGTCAGAGGTAGAAATGACCGGAAGAAGTACATCTGCCCAACTTACAGACCTGACGTCTCGTGACATGACGGATGGTGGGCTGGGAGATGAGACTGACGGGACTGACCCAGTGGTACCCTTTGATATAATTAAAGAGGTAGTGGTGAGACATGTGCTGGACAAAAGAGAACAGGATCGTGAGATACAGCTGATAAAGGAGACAGTGGAAGAACATGTCGAATGGGAAAGAGTCCTAAGGCAAGCAACTGAGCACAGAGTGGATGAACTGGAGAAGGAAGTCTCTGAGCTCAGAGGTCACCTGTCAGCGTGTCAAACTATGAACAAAGCTATAGTGAAGGATATGGAGGTGCTCAGAGAGGCCCAAGAGAAGCATCAACAGGAGATTCTCCGGAGAGAGGATGAGCGTCGCTACCTGGCAGAGGAGGGGGATAAAGTTCTCCAAGAACTCAGAGGAGTAGTAAAAGGTCTTCTGCGGGAGAAGAGCTGGGACGAAGCTGTAAAGCGGCCTTGTCCAAGTGATAACAAGGCAGAACTGCCAAAGTCCATCTTGGAAAAGGGTCCTGAAGACTGTAGATCTCAGGAAGATGGTGAGTCAAGAGCTGCACAAGACAGTCACCCGGTCGTGGCAGATATCTTGAGGGAAGTGTCCGTGGTAAACACAGAGCCGTCTGTCCAGAATGAGAGCAAGTCCACGACCTTCAAGTGCATGATGGAGGTACCCAAAGACGTGCGAGAAGCATGTGCCAGCGAGGGTGTGCATGAGACCTTTAAAAGGACAGTAAAGGCCTATAGCGTGAACTGGGCACCAGAGACAGACCAGTTGGTGATACTGGCAGAAACAGAAGACACAGAGAGAAGGGTGGCTGTCCTGAAGGAGATGCACCTACAATGTCTCCGCACGAAACAGATGCTTGTGAAGCGTAATAGGAAAGCCGCTCGACATCTGGAGCTTGCGAGGGAAGCTCAAAGTTGGCTGGGCTTTGTGGAAGACATAATTCCGGTACCCAGAAATCTTGTGGGGAAAGTCGTTGGCAGATGTGGAAAGGCGATGCAGGAGATGGTAAATCGATCCAGTGTGAGGAGAGTGAGGATCCCACCTGCTGGGGAAATCCAAGTAGCTGTAGAAGATGACATGGTTCCAGTCATTGTGGTTGGCTCGATGGAAAGCATTGGGAAGTTTCGCATGTTCCTGGAATATTCGGTAGCGTACCTGAAGGAGATAGAGCAGCTAAGACAGGATCGACTGCAGATGAATAAGCAGATACAGAATGTCAGGTGGCATCCACCTCCAACCCAAGGTGTAAGGACCCAAAGGGATCCTCCAAATAATGAAAGGACAGGTAGTCGAAGGCAAGAACGTCGAGAGTCCGCAAGTGGCAGTTCTAATCTTAGTAGCATAGGCACGTGACCCGGTGGTGGACGTAGCGACAGAGGGTCAGACTCGGACAAGCCAGTTGGCCCAACTGGACGTGGGACTCGTGACCGTACGAACCGGGAGAGCCAACCAGTGAGAGAAAGGTCGGGTGACGGAGCGCACTGCAGACAGGTGGAGACAAAAGAGTGTCTGGTCACGCTGACGGATGTTGACTGGAAGGCCAAAGCCCAAGGCCGAGATACTGACCGCTGTGGGCAGGGGAGGCCTAACATAAATATGATGCAGTATGACTACCGAAACAGACAGAGATGGTCCTCTTGACTTGTAGGGCAAGGTGACATGGGTGCCCAGTCTCGAGATCCCTGGGTGATGTCATGTGTTCAACCCCACAAGTTTGAACAGTGGGGGGAGGTATGTGGTGCAGTGACCACTATGTCCGCTATGGGGCTCTGTGTGGGTGTCCCAGAATGGGCCTACAGTCAAATCCATTGTGGTAATGGGTATAGGATGCTGAAGGATCGTTATGTATCTCAAGGTAGGTGGCCTTGAGATGAAGGCTTGCTTATGTGCTGATCAGCAGAGGCACTGCTGAGCTGTTGTTACACTGTGTCAGCGAGAGATATCTACAAATCCACCCAGGGGTGTGTTTAAGAGTGTCATAATAAAGTATGTGTATGAATGCTTGAAGGACCTGTGATGAGGTCAAAGCCATGTGACCTGCTGGGCGTGGCTACGGACCATATAAGGTAACCAGGGTAGGTCACATGAAGAGAGAGCACATGGATCTGATTGGGCCATGTGGAAGGTCCCGGCAGGCCTATGTGGAGGAAGGTGTGCTACCTCTCTGAAAACCACGTGCTGAGGCTGCTGACCCGGGGAGGCCTATGTATATTGGCTGTATGTGAGGAGGGATAAGCCTCCTGTGTTTTGCTGAGGCTCCAGGACTGAGCCAAAAATCATGGACACTTATGCTTGCTTTCGCCTGAGCTAAAGGCTATTCCTTGTGTTATGTGCTGCTTTATTGGTTATAACTTATGAAGCAATAAACCCTGTGAACTTTTAAAAGGAACGTGCCTCCTGGTTGTCTCACGTCGCACCTAAGCGAGTAGAATCCCTACAATAGCTAGAAGAGGAAGCTAATTGAGAGGTGTGAGGAACACATCAACTCTTTTAGGATTTTGTGGTTTTTATTATAGTGTTGAGGGGCACTCATTGTTTTTATCACTCTTTTCTTCAGCAGGCCATATGATGGAAGACAAGAACAGTACTTGGGTTGACTTTTTCATCATGAAAGGTATTAGTGATTTGCCTCATCTGCAGACGCCCATCTTCCTCTTGGTTTTGTTAATATATGTCTCTATTTTTACTGGAAATTCAGTCATTTTACTGCTAATCTTCAAAGACCACCAGTTGCAGACTCCAATGTATTACTTCTTGTCTCACCTTTCCGTCATGGACATATTTTACAGTACAGTCACTATGCATAAGACACTGATCACATACATAACTGGGGATAATACTCTTTCATTCTCGGCTTGTATAACCCAGATGTATTTCTATGTAGCACTCCTCTGCTGTGAGTTTTTGCTCTTGACTGTTATGAGTTACGATCGATACGTTGCGGTTTGTAACCCTCTGCGGTACGTTATAATCATGAACAGTAGAGTCTGTTCTGCGCTTGCTTCAGTCTGTTGGGTCATTGGATTTTCTGAAGTTGTTCCAGCAGTCTTCATTATCTATGAAATCCATTGCTTTAAAACCAACAAGATCAACCACTTCTTTTGTGAGCTTATGGTCATCATGAAGCTCTTTTGCTACAAAGCCTACAAAATGGAACACTTAATTAACACAGAGTCGTTCTTTGTTGCTTTCTTGCCTTTCACACTCACCATTACTTCTTATTTCTTCATCATCAGGGCTATTCTACGGATCCACTCTAGCGCTGGTAGACGTAAAACCTTCTATACATGTTCTTCTCATGTGACAGTCGTTTCCTTTCTTTATACGACAATAGTCTGTGTCTACTTGAGACCTACCTCATCGTACTCTCTGGAGTCAGAAAAGATTTATACTCTATTTTATACTTCATTAACACCCTTGATAAATCCTTTAATCTATAGCCTCAAAAACAAAGATGTGAAAACGGCCTTCAAGAGGCTGATCAATAAATAAAGTATTAGCTAATAAGGCTATGATCTTTTGGTAATTTCTCTGTTCACATTAAATTGTTTAGATGATTTTCCATATTTTTTGTTGATATTTTTTAATTATAAATATAATATTTGGGTATACAGTGACTGGCTCTGTACATCCTTCTCATTCCCATCTACAACCATAGTTCTCCATAGTCACTCTGTTCCCCCTATAGTCACATAATCTGTGTAAATCCATTGAGAGACCAACGATTTTGAGGGTAAAAATAAAGATAACATGAATAAAATAATATGCTTGCATAAGTGTAAACGCTCTGATAGTTGGGGATGTGGTTGTATTCAGAATAGCACAGCTTACAACACAGCAAAGGGATCTCATTGTTGAAAATTATCAGTCAAGAAAAGGGTATGCAAAGTTTAAAAGGTATTAGATGTACCATGGACACTGAAGACATCATCAAAAAGTGTATCTTAAATTTGGCACAACATTGACATTACCTAGAAGTGGACGTCCCTAAAAAATTGATGAAAAGACAGAGAAAATTGGCTGGGAGGCCAAAGCAACAGTAAATTAACTGCCGGAATTTCTGGCAAATACTGGATGTGTACTGCATGTGACAACAATTTCCTGCATTCTTCAAATTTCTGGCCTATGAGTAGGGTGGTAATAAGGAAGCCTATTCTTACAGAGGAAAACATCCAAGCCTTGCTAAATTTTGCAAAAACTTGCATCAAATCTAACAAAAACAGGTAATGATCCGATGAGGCCAAAGATAATGTTTGACGCAAAGCCAACATCATTGTGTATCATCTAAAGAACATCATACCCATAGTAAAGAATGATGGAGGCAGCATTATTCTTTGGGGCTATTGTTCACCAGCTGTAACTGGGGCTTTTGTCAAGGTAGATTGAATTATGAACATTTGCAAATACATGTCAATTTCCAACAAAATCGTCAGGCCTCTGCTAAAAGGCTGAAGAGGAATTTCACCTTTTAGCATGATAATGTCCCTAAGTGACCTCCAAATCAACAAAAGAATGGCTTCAACAGAAGAAGATCAAAGATTTGAAACAGCCCAGAAAGAGCCTAGACACAAATCCAAATGATAATCTGTGATTGACCTGAAGAGGGTGATGTACACAGGAGATGCCAACACACTCTTACAGATGTGGAGCTACTGCAAAAAAGACTGAGCAAAGATTGCCAACTGAAGATGTGCTGTGCTGATAGACTCATAACCAAAAAAATAAATGTTATCATAAATTCAAAGTCTACTTTGTCAAAGTATTTGTTTAAGAGTGTGAATATTTATTCAATCACATGTTAGTTCTGTATTCTTTTTCCACTCCAAAAGATATCAGTTTATTTTTCAATTGATTTGTACAGATTATTAGGGACATTAAATGTGGAAAAAGATTTGAAATAAGTTTTCTTGGTATGATTGTTTTACATGACAAAATCATGGCATTTATCAGTGATGGGTTGACTTTTTATATCCTA
Organism: Dendrobates tinctorius; assembly: GCF_039654945.1. Lineage (NCBI taxonomy): Eukaryota > Metazoa > Chordata > Amphibia > Anura > Dendrobatidae > Dendrobates > Dendrobates tinctorius. The sequence goes on along the minus strand of NW_027361825.1, from coordinate 15,017,549 downwards.
TTCACACCATAAACATGACATAAAAACATTGAGAAATGTTTCAGATACATTTCTATATGGCTCTATGTTGGAAAGCAAACAAATTCAGATGTTGCCCATTACCCACCATAGATCCCATAGAGGTGAACAGATCTGTTTCAGTGGTGAATAAGCTACTGCTGAGACTAACACATGACAAAAAAGGATATCTCATAAATATCTAACAGGTTCTGGTGCCATAAAAGGAACATGTACCTGCCAGACGTGTATGCAATATCCGTTAGAGTTATGCTTTCCAATATTGCTGTACATTTACTGTATGGGCAAATGTTGGAAAGGCTTTGCCCCTTCTCAACATTTGATGTAAGTTTGTGTCTTGGTCAGAAAGGGGTTCCCGTAAAATGACGTAAACTTACGTTATGGCAATCATGTGTACTCAGGAGCAGTGCCCGCATGATCGCCGTCAAGAGCTCAGCTTAAGTCATGCCTTGTCTGCCACAGCCAGGAGCGGTGCCCGCACCACCCCAAGCCATTTAACCCCTTAGATCAATCACCCCAATAGAAGTGTGGGAAAGGAAGAGAGCTCCCTCTCCATTGAGATCGGCATCCCTGCAATGTCATCGCGAGGGCCGGATTGTTGCTATGGCTACGCGAGGTCATCATGACGACCTCCAGGTCTGCCAGGTACAGTGGCCTTTTTAGAACAGGCTAGCAGCATGGTCTTAGAGGCTTTTATCAGTGCTGCACTGACAGATGTAATGCATTGCGATGCATCATACCTGTGATCAAAGTAATAAAAGTTAAAGTCCTATAGAGGAATCCTGGAGTGCCAAGTCATAATATGCCTTTTGACGTTCTCCCAACAAATATGGCACCAGTACCTCCGCCCACTGCTCTGGTGGAAGTTTCTACCATTCAGCCACCCTCATGAAAACAGTCAGAAAAGCTTCCACATCATCCCCTAGGGTCATATTGGCATTGCTCATCTTACCGCTTTCCGGACGTACGAGTCATCACCTGGAGCTAGGGAGAAGACCGCCAGCCTCCCATAAACCACCTCTGCACGGAGTTCCATTTGCCTCTTTAGCACCTCCTGTTGCTGTCGCTGCTGTTGTTGGAGCTGTTGTGCCAACTGTTTGTTTATTTGTTTCTTTTTGTGCCATTTGCTGCTGTTAACTGGCCAGCTGTTGTTGAACCTGGACCAAATGCTTCACAAGCTCATCCATGCTGCCAGACAGGGCTGCCACTAGGAATTTCAGGGCCTCATACTGGCAAAATTTTCCGGCTCCCTTGAGACTCTGCCCAGACTCCACCCCAGCTCCGCCTCCATACCTCCAACCTTCCACTTTCCCACCGTCCACTCTTGGAAAAACTTATCTTCTGCACCATGTTCTCACCAATCTGATATTAACAGTTCCCATCAAACACTAGATCACATACATTGCAAGCAGCTTTTGTTTTGGCCAAAGGAATTTTTAAGCCACCACCACAACAAGGAAGACTCTAACCTATTAAATATTTCTTAAAATATCCAATACTCTTTTTAGGTATATTTTTATTTATTTTTCTTTAAGGGAATGAATCACATATATTTTTTAGAATAACCATAAATAACACATACAAGAGACAAATATCATCACACCATGACCAGACCACATAATACCACCACATAGTGACCAAATAATACCATACAGGGAACAAATACTGCCACACCATGACCAGACCATATATTACCACCACATAGTGACTGAATACTACAATACTGATCATTAATAAAAAAAAATAATACTAATGCCATTATACACAGGAGTTCTGCATATAGTGTCAGTATACAGGTAATACAGTGATCACCAGTGTTGACATTATACACAGGAGCTCTGTATATAATGTTAGAGTACAGGAAATACAATGATCAAAGGTGACATTATACACAGGAGCTCGGTATATAGTGTCAGTGTACAGGTAATACAGTGATCACCAGTGACATTAGGCACCAAGGTTCTCCCACTGCACAGGGGGAAATCTCAAGCCATGTCCTCTGCGGTCTCCCATTCCTCTATGGCCACAGAGGTTCCTGCTCAGAAGAGACATTGGTCCCAGTATCTTGCCCAGGTTAATGTTAGGCGTCTGCTTGCTACTCCAGGCTCAGCTATTGTACCATGCATGAGTCAGCGGCGAGCAGACGCTCCTGGGACTAAGCCCTGCTTTTCTCCTACTGAGCATGCCCATGGGACGACCTCTCATCGGAGGTCGGAAGTAACATACTCAGGTCCTATTGCAGCTCAGATTGGGCCATCTGAAAGGTCCCGGAAGGCTGCGTCTATAAAAGGATTGCACGACCACACAGCCGTGCGCTAATGTAGAAAAAGATTAGACCATATGGAGTGAGTGTTGTATGCATGTATGAATTTCTCTGGTGAATGACTCATTATGAAACCCCTACCCTTGGTATGCATGTGTTGTGTAGCCTAGCCTGTTAGCGCCCAGGCTGAGGTCCGGTGCACATAGTCTTCACTCCTCGGTGGTCAGCGTTCATTTGAGGCGCCCGCAGGTGCGACGCCGCACGCTCAGTAGGTCTAGAGCAGGGTTTCCCAACTCCAGTTCTCAAGGGCCACCAACAGGTCATGTTTTCAGGATTTCCTTAGTATTGCCCAGGTGATAATTGCATCACCTGTGCAATACAAGGGAAATCCTGAAAACATGTCCTGTTGGTGGGCCTTGAGGACTGGAGTTGGGGAACCCTGGTCTAGAGGGACTCAGAACTCGTGTCCTTGGGGCTGAGTTCTGTGACCATATACTGAGCGCTTTCTTGCCGAGTGCTGTATGTTTTAACAGGCTCCGACATTTATGTTCCACGGTACTGCGGCTTTGTGACGTAACAGTGTCCGCTCCTGTTCACACCGGGTGATGTTAACCCGCATTAACCCGCGTGTGACCTTTTGTATACTGCTATATACATCTGCCATTACTAAGCAGCAGTTTACCACCTCTGCATGGTGGACCCCAGGCTGCAAGCGCACCTTACTATCATTTTATTATTTGGTGTGTTTTGCCAGCCCTAGCATACACAGATTTGTATATCATGTATAGTGTCAGTGTACAGGTAACACACTGACTCACCAGTGACATCTCTAGCTGAAGTCGTTCATCTTTGTTTTTCTTTTTCTTGCAGCACAGACCGCCATCATTTTTTCCATCCAGGACCTATCTCTGCATAAAATAACACATAGTTACTTAGAGCAGGGGTCCCCAACCACCGGTCCGCGGTCCAGGACCGGGCCGCTGTGGTTCTTATGCCGGTCCGCGGCGCTACAGCAGACCAGCACTAAACACTGACATTGTTCTCTGCGCCGGCTCAGTGAACACTGCAGGTGCCTGCCCTGGTGGTTCATTATCACCAGGCGGGACGTGTGTACGCGCATGCAGCGTTCATCATCTGAATGCTGTGACGCATGTGTGTGGCTGCAGCCGGGAACACGTTGACCCTGTTATGTGTCAGCGCTGTCTGTGGGCAGGGAGCAAGCCCTCTGCTTTCCCGCCCGTGGCCATAGTAACACTGCAGCCGTGGCCCGACTGAAGCAGCAGGGAATGAAGAGAGGTAATTTTTTTTGTATATACACTCACTGGCCACTTTATTAGGTACACCATGCTAGTAATGGGTTGGACCCCCTTTTGCCTTCAGAACTGCCTCAATTCTTCGTGGCAGAGATTCAACAAGGTGCTGGAAGCATTCCTCAGAGATTTTGGACCATATTGACATGATGGCATCACACAGTTGGCGCAGATTTGTCGGCTGCACATCCCTGATGCGAATATCCCGTTCCACCACATCCCAAAGATGCTCTATTGGATTGAGATCTGGTGACTGAGGAGGCCATTTGAGTACAGTGAACTCATTGTCATGTTCAAGAAACCAATCTGAGATGATTCGAGCTTTATGACATGGCGCATTATCCTGCTGAAAGTAGCCATCAGATGCCTGTTCTTAGCTGAGAGGAGTGGTACCCAGTGTGGTCTTCTGCTGCTGTAGCCCATCTGCCTCAAAGTTCGACGCACTGTGCGTTCAGAGATGCTCTTCTGCCTACCTTGGTTGTAACGGGTGGCAATTTGAGTCACTGTTGCCTTTCTATCAGCTCGAACCAGTCTGCCCATTCTCCTCTGACCTCTGGCATCAACAAGGCATTTCCGGCCACAGAACTGCCGCTCACTGGATTTTTTTTCTTTTTCGGACCATTCTCTGTAAACCCTAGAGATGGTTGTGCGTGAAAATCCCAGTAGATCAGCAGTTTCTGAAATACTCAGACCAGCCCTTCTGGCACCAACAATCTTGCCACGTTCAAAGGCACTCAAATCACCTTTCTTCCCCATACTGATGCTCGGTTTGAACTGCAGGAGATTGTCTTGACCATGTCTACATGCCTAAATGCACTGAGTTGCCGCCATGTGATTGGCTGATTAGAAATTAAGTCTTAACACACAGTTGGACAGGTGTACCTAATAAAGTGGCCAGTGAGTGTATGTACATGTGTGTGTGTGTGTGTGTGTGTTTATGTATGTGTGTGTATCTATATGTGTGCATCTGTGTGTATGTATGTGTGTGTATGTTTGTATCTGTGTATGTGTGTTTATCTGTGAATCTGTGCATGTGTGTGTGTGTGTGTGTGTGTGTGTGTGTGTGTGTGTGTGTGTTTGTATCTGTGTATGTGTATCTGTGTATGTGTGTGTATCTGTGCATGTATATATCTGTGTGTGTATGTTTGTATCTGTGTATGTGTGTTTATCTGTGTATGTATCTGTGCATGTGTGTGAGTATGTGTGTGTATGTGTGTTTATCTGCGTGTGTATCTGTGAATGTATGTATGTGTGTATCTGTGTGTAAGTGTATATGTATATATACTGTAAATATATGTATGTGTGTATATGTATGTATATATAGTGTATATATATATATATATATATATGCCCCACCTCCACCCCGCTGGTCCATGCAAGAATGATCTTGCTGGAAGCCGGTCCCTGGTGCAAAAAAGGTTGGGGACCACTGACCTAGAGCACTGCTTCCAGAGCACATTCCCCACTTTTTCCCTTTCTTCTACATTACACAGCTGAATACAAACGTGCACCCGCCATTAATATATAATTAGTTATTATGCAATCCACCATTCCAAAATTAAATTATAATCTACCACTGCGCCCCCACCAACCATTTTCCCACTTAATAAATATATACACTAATTATCCCCTGTACTCTTTCCTCCAATTCATTACCTGTCACTGCATTCTCTTTGACTCCCACTATGTGCCTCCCGCTCCACCAATTCATTATATTTACATGCTCCTTCCATCCCAATTCATTGTCATGTCTTCTCTCTACCACCCCCACCCTCTATTCATTATCATCTGCTCTCCCCACATATTCAATACATCATTTACTCCCACCACCCTCAAAATTCACCATTATTTGCTCTCCCCCAGGTCCGAATTTGTTCTCCTCATCCTCCACTTTCAATTCAATTGCTGTCTCCTGTCCCTCACCCTCAATTCATCATTTGCTGCCCCCATCCGCCTCTCAAGTCATTTGCTGTCCCTCTCCCATTCACTTCATGATTTGCAGTCCCCCTTCCACCCACACTTCATCATTCTCTGTCCTTGTCCCCCTCACTTCATTTGCAGTCCCGTTTTACCCCGTTATCCCCCATCATCATGTGCAGCCCCACTCCGTTCATCATATGCAGTCCCCCATCCCTCATTTCATCATGTGCAGCCCCCCGTCCTCTCCCTCACATAATTTGCAGCACCTCCTCCATCATTTGCAGCCCCCTTAATCATTTGTAATCCCCTCCATCATGTGCAGACCCCTTCACCATTTGCAGCCCCCTCCATCATGTGCAACCACCTTCATCATGTGGAGTCCCCCTCCATCTTTTCCAGGCCCCCTTCATCATGTGCAGCCCCCTTCATCATTTGCAGCAGCCCTTTCACCATTTGGAGTCCCCCTCCATCATTTGCAGCCCGCTTCACCATGTGCAGCCCCCTTCATCATGTGCAGTCCCCCTCCATCATTTGCAGGCCTCCATCATGTTTAGTCCCCCTCCATCATTTCCAGGCCCTCTTCATCATGTGCAGCCCCCCTCCATCGTTTGCAGGCCCCTTTCATCATGTGCAGCCCCTTCTCCATCATATGCAGTCCCCTCTTCATCATGTGCAGTCCCCCCTCCATCATTTGCAAAACCCCTTCATCATGTGCAGCCCCTCTCCATCATGTGCAGCCCCCCTTCATGTGCAGTCCCCCTCCACCTTTTCCCCTTCACGATTGTCTGCCCCCTCCATCATTTTCAGCCCCCTTCATCATTTGCAGCCCCTCCATCATTTGGAGGCCCCCTCCACCATTTGCTGCCCCCTTCACCATTTGCAGCCCCCTCCATCATGTGCAACCCCCTTCATCATGTGGAGTCCCCCTCCATCTTTTCCAGGCCCCCTTCATCATTTGCAACAGCCCTTTCACCATTTGGAGTCCCCCTCCATCATTTGCAGCCACCTTCACCATGTGCAGCCCCCTTCATCATGTGCAGTCCCCCTCCATCATTTGCAGGCCTCCATCATGTTCAGTCCCCTCCATCATTTCCAGGCCCTCTTCATCATGTGCAGCCCCCTCCATCGTTTGCAGGCCCCTTTCATCATGTGCAGCCCATTCTCCATCATGTGCAGTCCCCTCTTCATCATGTGCAGTCCCCTCTTCATCATGTGCAGTCCCCCTCCATCATTTGCAAAACCCTATCATCATGTGCAGCCCCTCTCCATCATGTGCAGCCCCCCTTCATGTGCAGTCCCCCTCCACCTTTTCCCCTTCACGATTGTCTGCCCCCTCCATCATTTGCAGCCCCCTTCATCATTTGCAGCAGCCCTTTCACCATTTGGAGTCCCCCTCCATCATTTGCAGTCCCCTTCACCATACCATGTGCAGCCCCCTTCATCATGTGCAGTCCCCCTCCATCATTTGCAGGCCTCCTTCATCATGTGCAGTCCCCCTCCATAATTTCCAGGCCCCCTTCATCATGTGCAGCCCCCTTCATCATCTGCAGCAGCCCTTTCACCATTTGGAGTCCCCCTCCATCATTTGCAGCCCCCTTCATCATGTGCAGTCCCCCTCCATCATTTGAAGGCCTCCTTCATCATGTGCAGCCCCCTTCATCATGTGCAGCCCCCCTCCATCGTTTGCAGGCCCCTTTCATCATGTGCAGCCCCATCTCCATCATGTGCAGTCCCCTCTTCATCATGTGCAGTCCCCCCTCCATCATTTGCAAAACCCCTTCATCATGTGCAGCCCCTCTCCATCATGTGCAGTCCCCCTCCACCTTTTCCCCTTCACGATTGTCTGCCCCTCCATCATTTTCAGCCCCCTCCATCATTTTCAGCCCCCTTCATCATTTGCAGCCCCCATCAGCATTTGGAGCCCCCCTCCATCATTTGCAGCTCCCTCCATCATTTGCAGCCCCCTTCACCATTTGCAGCCCCCTTCACCATTTGCAGCCCCCTTCACCATTTGCAGCCCCCTTCACCATTTGCAGCCCCCTTCACCATTTGCAGCCCCCTTCACCATGTGCAGTCCCCCTCCATCATTTCCAGGCCCCCTTCATCATGTGCAGCCACCTTCATCATTTGCAGCCCCCTTCACCATGTGCAGCCCCCTTTATCATGTGCAGTCCCCTTCCATCATTTGCAGGCCTCCTTCATCATTTCCAGGCCCCCGTCATCATGTGCAGCCCCCCTCCATCGTTTGCAGGCCTCTTTCATCATGTGCAGCCCCTTCTCCATCATATGCAGTCCCCTCTTCATCATGTGCAGTCCCCTCTCCATCATTTGCAAAACCTCTCCATCATGTGCAGTCCCCCTCCACCTTTTCCCCTTCACGATTGTCTGCCCCCTCCATCATTTGCAGCCCCCTTCATCATTTGCAGCAGCCCTTTCACCATTTGGAGTCCCCCTTCATCATGTGCAGCCCCCTTCATCATGTGCAGTCCCCCTCCATCATTTGCAGGCCTCCTTCATCATTTGCAGTCCCCCTCCATCATTTCCAGGCCCCCTTCATCATGTGCAGCCCCCTTCATCATTTGCAGCAGCCCTTTCACCATTTGGAGTCCCCCTCCATCATTTGCAGCCCCCTTCATCATGTGCAGCCCCCCTCCATCGTTTGCAGGCCCCTTTCATCATGTGCAGCCCCTTCTCCATCATATGCAGTCCCCTCTTCATCATGTGCAGTCCCCCCTCCATCATTTGCAAAACCCTTCATCATGTGCAGCCCCCCTTCATGTGCAGTAACCCTCCACCTTTTCCCCTTCACGATTGTCTGCCCCCTCCATCATTTTTAGCCCCCTCCATCATTTGCAGCCCCCATCAGCATTTGGAGCCCCCCTCCATCATTTGCAGCCACCTTCACCATTTGCAGCCCCCTCCATCATGCGCAATCCCCTTCATCATGTGCAGTCCCCCTCCATCATTTGCAGGCCTCCTTAATCATGTGCAGTCCCCTTCCATCATTTCCAGGCCCCCTTCATCATGTGCAGCCCCCCCCATCGTTTGCAGGCCCCTTTCATCATGTGCAGCCCCTTCTCCATCATATGCAGTCCCCTCTCCATCATTTGCAAAACCCTTCATCATGTGCAGCCCCTCTCCATCATGTGCAGTCCCCCTCCACCTTTTCCCCTTCATGATTGTCTGCCCCCTCCATCATTTGCAGCCCCCTTCATCATTTGCAGCAGCCCTTTCACCATTTGGAGTCCCCCTCCATCATTTGCAGTCCCCTTCATGTGCAGCCCCCTTCATCATGTGCAGCCCCCTTCATCATGTGCAGTCCCCCTCCATCATTTGCAGGCCTCCTTCATCATGTGCAGTCCCCCTCCATCATTTCCAGGCCCCCTTCATCATGTGCAGCCCCCTTCATCATTGGCAGCAGCCCTTTCACCATTTGGAGTCCCCCTCCATCATTTGCTGCCCCCTTCATCATGTGCAGCCCCCCTCCATCGTTTGCAGGCCCCTTTCATCATGTGAAGCCCCTTCTCCATCATTTGCAGTCCCCCTCCATCATGTGCAGCCCCCCTTCATGTGCAGTCCCCCTCCACCTTTTCCCCTTCACGATTGTCTGCCCCTCCATCATTTGCAGCCCCCTTCATCATTTGCAGCCCCCTTCACCATTTGCAGCCACCTTCACCATTTGCAGCCCCCTCCATCATGTGCAATCCCCTTCATCATGTGCAGTCCCCCTCCATCATTTGCAGGCCTCCTTAATCATGTGCTGTCCCCTTCCATCATTTCCAGGCCCCCTTCATCATGTGCAGCCCCCCCTCCATCATATGCAGTCCCCTCTTCATCATGTGCAGTCCCCCCTCCATCATTTGCAAAATCCCTTCATCATGTGCAGCCCCTCTCCAAGATGTGCAGCCCCTTCCATCATGTGCAGCCCCTTCCATCATGTGCAGCCCCTTCCATCATGTGCAGGCCCGCTCCATCATGTGCAGGCCCTCCCCCATCATGTGCAGCCCCCCTTCAACATGTGCAGCCCTCCTCCATCGGTGATCTTGGGTCCCTGCCCACATTCGAAACACCATGTATGAGGAGTTGAATCACTCAGCTGCTTGCAAAGGTAAACACTGGAATACTTCTTAGGTAAGTCACCTGCTTTTTTATTTTGAGACAGCATAAATCGTAGTACGATTAAGTAAAATAAACGTGGCTTTTCTGGAATAATGGCAAAATGAAAGTCAAAAGCATAGCAAAGTCCTTATCTCAGAGGGGTTTGCCCGCTCAGGCAACCCTGGCTGATTAACTCCTTCACACATAGCATGCTGAAGAGAAACTTATGGGTTTCGCAATCACAGAAGAAAGCAATCTCCGTGATGCATATCTCCTCTCACATACAGTGCCAGTGACCTGTGACAATACAGACCGACAGGCATATAACTGCACAACTCCCCTGCATATTATAAAATTACAGCCTGTGGAGCTTATTGGACAGCTTTTTAGGATTAAATAAATGAATGATTGAATGAAGAAAACTGACGTGGGGTCTCCCCAATTTTTGTAAAGGTAAAGCAGATAGCTGATATTAGTCTGGTAAGGTCCATGGTTATTGAGCCATTCCTAGCCTAAAAATTCCAGCCCTCAGCCACCCCAGAAGTGGCGCATCACATTAAATGCGCTTTATAGAATCATAGAATCGTAGAGTTGGAAGGGACCTCCTGGGCCATCTGGTCCAACCCCCTGCTCAAAGCAGGATTCGCTAAATCATCCCAGTCAGATGTCTGTCCAGCCTCTGTTTGAAGACTTCCATTGAAGGAGAACTCACCACTTCTCGTGGCAGCCTGTTCCACTCATTGATCACTCTAACTGTCAAAAAGTTTTTTCTAATATCTAATCTGTGTCTCCTCCCATTCAGTTTCATCCCATTGCTTCTAGTCTTTCCTTGTGCAAATGAGAATAAAGTTGATCCTTCTACAATGTGACAGCCCTTTAGATATTTGTAGACAGCTATTAAGTCTCCTCTCAGTCTTCTCTTTTGCAAACTAAACATTCCCAAATCCTGCAACCTTTCCTCAGAAGACAGGGTTTGCAGACCGGTCACCATTCTGGTCGCTCTTTTCTGAACTTGCTCCAGTTTGTTGATGTCTTCTTTAAAATGTGGTGCCCAAAACTGGACACAATATTCCAGATGAGGTCTGACCAAAGTGGAGTAGAGGGAAATAATGACTTCACGTGATCTAGACTGTATGCTTCTGTTAATACATCCTAGAATTGCATTTGCCTTTTTTGCTGCTGCATCACACTGTTGACTCATATTCGGTCTGTGATCTATTAGTATACCCAAATCTTTTTCACATGTGCTGTTGCATAGGCCTATTCCTCCCATTCTGTATATGCTTTTTTCATTTTTATTGCCCAGATGTAGTACTTTGCATTTTTCCCTGTTAAAAACCATTCTGTTAGTTGCTGCCCATTTCTCCAGTTTATTTATATCTTTTTGAATCCTCTCTCTCTCTTCTCTAGTATTAGCTATCCCTCCTAGCTTTGTGCCATCAGCAAATTTAATCAGTTTACCCTCAATTCCTTCATCTAAATCGTTGATAAAGATGTTGAACAATACAGGGCCCAGGACAGAGCCCTGTGGTACCCCACTTGAGACATTCTTCCAATTGGATGTGCAGCCATTTACAACCACTCTTTGGGTCCGATCACTAAGCCAGTTATGAATCCAGCTAACAGTTGCCTTGTCCATTCCATACTTAGTCATTTTTTCAATAAGGATTGTATGAGATACTTTGTCAAATGCTTTGCTGAAGTCAAGATATACTATATCTACAGCATTTCCTTGATCCACCCAATCAGTGATTCCGTCATAGAAGGAAATTAAGTTAGTCTGACATGACTTATTAGTTACAAACCCATGCTGACTCTGTTTAATCACTTCATTCTTATCCAGGTACTGACATACATGTTGTTTAATAATTTGTTCAAAGATCTTTCCTGGTCTAGAAGTCAGACTCACCAGCCTTTAGTTGCCTGGGTCCACCTTCTTCCCCTTTTTGAAGATAGGAACAACATTTGCTCTTCTCCAGTCTTCTGGGACTTCTCCTGTTCTCCAAGAATTTTCAAAGATTATGGAGAGGGGTTCAAAAATTTCTTCTGCTATCTCCTTCAGTACTCTGGGGTGTAATTCATCTGGACCTGGAGACTTGAATTCATTTAGGTTAGCTAAGTGTTTCCTCACTATCTTTCTGTTTATAGATATCCTGGATTCTTCTATTCCCTTAATAGGACAGTGAAGAACAGTTGATGTTACATTTCCTTTCTGAGAGAAAACAGATGCAAAATAGGAATTTAAAAGTTCGGCCTTCTCAACATCCTGTCTTACCATTTCATCATTTTCATCCTGTAAAAATCCTATAGCATCTTTGACTTTTCTTTTACTTTTGACATATCCCCAAAATCCTTTATTATTGCTTTTGACATCTCTTGCAAGCCTCAATTCATTGTCAGCTTTAGCTAATCTGATTCGTGCCCTGCAGGTTCTGCAGACAGCATTATATTTTTCTTTAGATATGCCTCCCTCTTTCCATTTTATAAACATTTTTTTCTTCCTTTTTAGCATGTGCTTAAGTTCTGTGTTCATCCATCCTGGTTTCCTTAAATGCTTCCTATTCTTCCCTCTTTTCGGAATTGTTAACAATTGTGCTTTGAGAATTTCATTTTTCAAGATTTCCCATCCTTCCTGGACATTTTTGTCTTTAAGGATATCCAGCCATTGGATCCCTCCAATTCTCTTTCTGAATCCCTTAAAATCTGCCTTTCTGAAATCTAACCTTGACGTCTGAGTCTTCACAGGTCTTCCTCCTCTAGTTATCCAAAATTCTAAAATAGCATGGTCGCTACCTCCTAGGGTCCCAGCCACTTTTACCTCCTCAACCATTTCCTCCCTGTTTATAAGGATTAGATCCAAGGTAGCAGTTCCCCTTGTTTTCTCTCCTACCTTTTGGAAGATAAAGTTGTCAGCAAGAGAGGATAAGAATTTTCTTGACCTGTTAGTTTTGCCTGATAGAGATTCCCAACAAATGTCTGGATAGTTGAAATCTCCCATGACAACTATGTCATATTTTTTGGAGAACTTGGCCATTTGATGCATAAAGAGTTCATCCATCTCTTCAGCTTGCACAGGCGGCCTGTAGTAAATGCCTACAATGGTGTCCTTTCCATTGTTCTGTCCTTGTATTCTTACCCAAACAGTTTCCACAGAACTCCCAGTCTCTGAAGCTTCAATCTCTGTGCAGATATACGCGTTTCTAACATACAATGCAACACCTCCTCCTCGTTTATCAAGTCTGTTTCTTGCAAATAAGTTGTATCCTTCTAGTCTTGTATTCCAATCATGTGTATCGTCCCACCAAGTTTCAGTGATTCCAATGACATCATATTTCTTTTCCTGTGTTAGTAGTTCCAATTCTCCTTGTTTGTTGCCCATGCTTTGTGCATTAGTATAGAAACATTTTAGTTTGTGATTGGTTTCTCTTTCTCCAATATTTTTATTAATTAGATTCTTTTGTCTTTGTTCTTCCTTTCCACTTCTAATAGAAGAGTTCTCAATAGCATTTGTCAAGTGTATGGCTTTTTCTGGTCTTTTGCTTCCCTTCCCATGTTGTTCTAGTTTAAAGCTCTCCTTACAAGTGTAGCAAGGCGACTTCCAAATACATGTTTTCCAGTCTTCGTAAGGTGCACCCCATCTCTAGCAAGTAGTCCATCGTAAAGGTAATTGACTCCGTGATCCATAAATCCAAATCGTTGCTGATGGCACCCTCGATGTAGCCAGCTGTTCACCTGCAGAATCTTATTCCACCTCCTTGTTCCATGGCCATTCCACCTTTTGTTCTTCATGATGCCCTGGCAATCAGGATAATGGGGCATGGGGTTCATGTCAGCTGTGAATTGTACAAAAACATAGACAACATCAAGCCCAGGAGTTAATATTAGAGAGGTGTCTATCAGACACCACCATTAATAGCCCAGTAAAAAAAGAAAAACACACACACACAAAAATATTGAAACAAAGACTTCCCAACACTATCCGTTGTGCACCGATTTATTAAAAAAGTTCCCATGAAGGTCTGACATCGAATCTGACGTAGTCCAGAACCCAGATTGACCAAAAACATATCATGAGCAGTGATGTTACTGATATCACATTCATCACCAGTCCTCAGAGGGAGGCATGATCTGGCATATTATGCAAATATATATCTATATGTCTGTCCGTATGTGTATATCTGTCTGTATTGCTATATGTCTGTTTATCTACAGTGGGGAAAATAAATATTCATTACACTGCCGATTTTTCAAATTTTCCCACCTTCAAAGAATGGAGAGGTCTGGAATTTTTATTGTACACTTCAACTGTGAGAGACAGAATCTAAAAATGAAATCCAGAAAATCACATTGTATGACTATTGCATGAAATAAGTATTTCATACAGTTGAAAAAACAGAACTTAATATTTGGCACAAAAACCTTTGTTTGCAATTACAGAGGTCAGACGTTACCTGTAGTTCTTGACCAAGTTTGCACACACTGCAGCAGGGATTTTGGCCCCCTCCTCCATACAGATCTTCTACAGATCTTTCAGGTTTCTGAGCTGTTCCTGAGCAACATTTAGTTTCAGCTCCGTTCAAAGATTTTCTATTTGGTCCAGGTCTTGAGACTGGCTAAACCACTGCAGGACTGCTGCAGACCCCGGGTTGTCATGACAACCCATCAGCAATACTCAGTTATGTGACACAGGAGCCCATGGGCGGGATTAGTGATTGGGTTAAGTGCCACTGTCAGATATTGAAAGCGGCATTTACAGGTTTACAGCCACGGGTGGATAACGATTCCACCCACGGCTGTTAGGGGCACATATCAGCTGACATGTGTCGGGAAAGATGTGGGTTCCATGCAGAAGCCCACATCAAAGAGGGATACCCAAAGTGTGCTGTACATATACGGTGCATGTAGTGATAGGGTTAAAGACACCTATAATCTGTACAAAACTATTGGGAAACTAATAATTTGATAGGGAATCTTCTTTCTATATATTGTCATGGAATTCTCTTGACTGCTTACTGCTTGCCTAATTGTGTTTTTTTTGCATAGTTTTGTCCCTATTTCATGCATATTTTATACTATTCTTTTAGTATGTATCACAATAAAGTTTTGTAATTTTATTATTTGGCATAAAGCTTCTTTTGTCTTTTGGATGTATTGTTGAATATTGAAGCTGCCTCTAGGCATTTATTCTTTTTGAGATTGCTTAAATTTCTGTACCTAGTTTACAGTTTGTTTTTCTATTTTGCCAGATGAATATAAAAGCAAGAGATAAAAATTGGCTCTCTTGCACTGATTCTGCTTTTAATGGGGACACTGTGCAATCGATTTCTACAGAAAATGGGCAGAAATTGGAATTTAAAAGCTCCATTAAATTTTTTCTAAAAAAGAGAACTAAAACATGGTGGAACAAAGCCTCTATAGAAAGCTGTTTAGCAAAAAGCCTCATTCCAAGAGGTCTACGGGTACGCATCATGCTTTCCTTCCCAGTTGAGGACGCATTATTCAAGACTAGGTGGGAAGAAGCCTGCACTACATGCTCTAAATCTCTGAGTTACTTATTGGAAATAACAAAAAAAAGTCTTGACTATTTAGAATGAAACTGAGACTACACAACAGAAATTACAGGACACGTTGTCCTCCGCTGAAATGGAAGGTCTGAATAAGGAAATTGAGGCTCAATTCCTAACTTGGGAGAAAGAAATTAAGGAAACTAAGGCCAAAAAATTCAATAGAGATCTTAATGATTTAAAAAAAAGTACAATCTATAAAAGGCATTCTGGGCCTGTTAATGAATCCAGTATATCTGGTTCTTCCTCATATTCATCCTTATCATTCAGAGAAGGTGATGATACTCAAAAGTGCATGTATAATTTAACAAGGAACAACTACATAAGAAAACAGATACACCAAGGAGATTTAACAGGAATACTGAACGTTCTGCTTCCTCAAAATTGCAGGTGATCAATCTTTCCAACATCGAACTCACCACACCACAGTTGGAAGTTTTAAGTTTGGGGTTATCCTTCTCATCCGCCTCTCCCTTTGATTCCTTTGCAGCCACCAAGACCTCCAACTCTTCGCTCGCAAACTAGTTTTAAAAAAGCTACATGAAAAATCTAGTATTGGAGACAACTGGACGGAGAAAGAATTAAAAGCCATTTCTACTTTGGAAGAATTAAAGGATGAATCGCAACAGGATGAAAATTTGGGTAAATTCAATCCACCTATCCCTTAGAAATTTCCACCCTTGCAACTATATCCCAGCATTGAGCTATTTGTAAAACTTGTCACCAAAGAGTTTGAACAAAGTACACACAAAATAGCTAGAGATAATCTTACCCCATCCCAGCGAGTAGCTCTAAAAGAGTTGAAAAATATAGAAGGGGCAGTAATAAAACCTGCTGATAAAGGGGTAATGTGGCATGTCAAAATGTATGAGAAAGACTTTCGGGCAGCTTAGCCTGGTTTCACATTAGCGTTTTATCGCGCAGCGCATCGTGCGCTATCGGGCGCACGCGCAATGTTCCCCTATCTTTAACATGGTGGTTGCAGGGTCTTGCGATTGTACGCGCTCATCAGCGTTTAGTGTGCGCTGCGCATTTTACAGGTGTGCACCCAGACGCGCCGTACGCTACATGCTGCATTTTTTGTTCCACCTACATCGTTAAAAAAAATTGCGCACGCACGTGTGCGCACCCAAAAATAGCATTAAAGTCTATGGGGTCACTGACATGCGCTTGGATGCGCGCACGTCAGCACTTTGTGCGGCACGCGATATGAGTAAACAATGTCTAGACACTTGTCTAAACCCCCCCTAAACAAGCAACATTGTTTGAGAGGAGTCTAGATAAAAGAAGGTGTCTTCAGGGTCAGACCAATACTCTACAGACAGCCTTGCAGAGACCAGACAAGAACATAGAAGAGCTTTCCTACTGTGGATTCAAGCTTCAGAAGCCAAAATGTGAGTATTCTTCAACTTAATGTCTGTGTGTCCTGTACAATTTTATAATGTACTAATGTATTTTTTGTTTAAATTTAAGCATGTCTTCTTCTGGATCGGTCTATTCGCCATCTCGGCAAGAACTGGCCCAAGCTGATCGTGAGGTGAGGATGTTGCTGCCTTTGGGTAAGTTTAGCTGCCTCTAGAAATGTGTTATAATTTTTTTTTTCTCTTGTACAGACATCAGACACGGCCAGTGAAGGTGAAGTGCGGGAGGATTCTGAGCGGGAGCAGCGTAGTCAAGTCGTGGCAAGGAGACGCAATATTAGTATATAATCTGTCCTTTTTTTTTTTTTCTGTCCTTATTTTCATCTTTTATCTTGCTTCCTCTCTGTTTCTTTTTCTATCTTTTTCATTCTCCAAAATTACAAACATTCTAATAGTTTTTTTTTTCTACATTCCACAACGGGATGACGAAGAAGTGTACATAGACAACGAGCACTTGATCCGCCTTGTTGAGGCGTATCCCGTTGTGGGACAGCCGTGACCAGCAGTACAAAGACACAGTGGTGACTCGGCAGCTCTGGAATGAGGTGGCCGCAGCGATGATGGATGTCTGGGACAGCGCCTCTCCAACTTCAAAAAGGGCGTTCAGTAAGTATAAAGATGCTCTGAGATATTGCATTGATTTTTGGTCCAGATGGTGCTGATGTGTTTGTGGCAAGATATATTCTTGCATCAAACACACCAATGCCTTGTGGAAAACAGTGATTGCTTTTTGTTTTGAACTGCTGTCTTGAAGCTGCATTGATTTATGGTCCTGATGGTACTGATGTGTTTGTGGCAAGATGTATTCTTGCATCAAACACACCAATGCCTTGTGGAAAACAGTGATTGCTTTTTGTTTTGACCTACTGTTTGGAAGCTGCATTGATTTATGGTCCTGTTGGTGCTGGTATGTTTGTGGCAAGATATATTCTTGCATCAAATACACCAATGCCTTGTGGAAAACAGTGATTGCTTTTTGTTTTGAACTACTGTCTGGAAGTTGCATTGATTTATGGTCCTGATGGTGCTGGTGTGTTTGTGGCAAGATATATTCTTGCATCCAACACACCAATGCCTTGTGGAAAACAGTGATTGCTTTTTCAACTGCTGTCTTGATCCTGTTTTCACTCTTGCTCCGGATGATACTGTTGTTTTGGCTGCTACATATATTCTAGCAGGAAACAGTGAAATAACAGTGTCCTCAGGATCAACAGTGACTGCATTGTGTCTACAATTTATTTTGGCTGCAGCATAATGACTGTTTGCAAAGTTCTATCAGGTGTGTGTGCTGATAATTATGTTGCCTTCAGTGCATTGTCTAACGTTTTTTATTTTTTTTCCCAACAGTGAACAAAATCCGCACACGTTGGCGCTCGATGAAGGACCGTTTCAACACTGATGTTCGTGCTGAGGGACAGGTTCGGAATGGTTCAGCGGCAAGGCGCAGAAGAAAGTACCGCTATTATCGAGAGTTGGCTTTCCTGAGACCGGTCCTTGCCAGCAGAGCGTAAGGTTTTTATTTTGTTGTTTGTTTTTTATTACTATGTGCTTTTCTATTCCACAGCTGATGCTTCTTTGTTAATGCACGATACTAATGTTTTCCCTTTCTTTCCACAGCATTTGGAGCAGCACCCTGCAACCTGTCCCGGGAGCGATTCTTCATCGATCGACCTCGGACCCGTCCCAGCCATCCGACAGCCAGGAAGCATCTTGCAGGTCAGCAACACAGACAGCTGGTGACCAGGAAGCTGGTCCATCAGGTGTTCCCCTGTCCCAGGTCTCTGTCACTGGTTATGCGGGCACTACCCGCCAGCGGCAGAGGGCCTTGGACAGGCCTGTCATGCCCGAGTTCATGCACTTGAGTGAGGCCTTTCAGGGCAGCCTCAAGGCGCTGTCCGCCAGAATGGAAAGCGGTTTTTCCCTGATGGAACGTGGTTTTAACCACATGGAACACCACTTCCACTCTGTTGACCAGCGCCTTGACCATCTGGAGGCCGACCTCAACAGACCAGTGCACCATTTTTTCAGTAAAATTGAACAGGGCATGGTAGAACACCTTAGTCCTGAGCAACAGCTGAGTGTGTTACAGGCCTGCAACACTGCTTACTTGCAGGCTATGCAGCCGAATCGGTATGTGCAGTAGTCAATGGTGTCATTTCCAACAGTTCCACCGCTGACTCGCTACACCTCCCTACCGACTTCTGCTGCATACCACTGCACGGCCACCTGCATTCCCAGCGAAGCCGGACACCACTACACCACCCCAAGTCTGAGTGCTGCTGGACACTCCTCCGCCACCACCACTATGTCAAGCACTGCTCCTGTATGGAGCACCGCCACAGCACCACCAGCATGGAGCCAAACCACCACAGTACCTGCTTGGGCCACCGACACCACCAGTCAGCATCAAAAGAGCACCGCCAGCACTCCTCAGCAAAAGAGCACCGCCAGCACTCCTCAGCAAAAGAGCACCGCCAGCACTCCTCAGCAAAAGAGCACCGCCAGCACTCCTCAGCAAAAGAGCACCGCCAGCACTCCTCAGCAAAAGAGCACCGCCAGCACTCCTCAGCAAAAGAGCACCGCCAGCACTCCTCAGCAAAAGAGCACCGCCAGCACTCCTCAGCAAAAGAGCACCGCCAGCACTCCTCAGCAAAAGAGCACCGCCAGCACTCCTCAGCAAAAGAGCACCGCCAGCACTCCTCAGCAAAAGAGCACCGCCAGCACTCCTCAGCAAAAGAGCACCGCCAGCACTCCTCAGCAAAAGAGCACCGCCAGCACTCCTCAGCAAAAGAGCACCGCCAGCACTCCTCAGCAAAAGAGCACCGCCAGCACTCCTCAGCAAAAGAGCACCGCCAGCACTCCTCAGCAAAAGAGCACCACCAGCACTCCTCAGCAAAAGAGCACCGCCAGCACTCCTCAGCAAAAGAGCACCGCCAGCACTCCTCTGCCAAAAAGCACCACCAGCGCTCCTCTGCCAAAAAGCACCACCAGCGCTCCTCTGCCAAAGAGCACCACCAGCAATCCTCATCAAAAGAGCACCACCAGCACTCATCAAAGGAGCACCACCAGCACTCCTAATCCAAAGAGCACCGCCACCAATTCTCCTCATAGTCCTGCCTGAACTTCTGCTCAGATCCCAGACAGGCAGCCTCCGTCTAAGAGCACCGACATGACAACATCTCCAAGGATCACCGCCACTTCTTTGAGCACCGACCTAACTTTGTCCCCTTCTAGGAGCACCGCCACTGCCACCACAGAGCAGCAAATTGGTGACCCGCATTCCATCTTTTACAAGGCAACGCCACGGTCCACCATCACCAAGCGGTCGAGCAAAGTACGGCGGTCATGCGGTGCAAGTTGGTCCAGGCAGGATACTCCTGCACCAAAAAAAACAAAAACAAAAACTTTGTTCATCCATCCACCCTCTCCTCCTAATGTGTCTCAACCTGCCTCCATGTCCATTCCAGAGCTCCCTTCCCCCAGTACTTTTGTCGCCCCTTCTCCTAGAACCCCTTCCTCAACTTCCAGCCGTTCCTCATCTCTCCACACCCCAAAGTATCCCAATCTTCCCCCAAACGTCATTGCTAATAAAACTTTTTTTATTTTAGTTTTTGTGAAAAAATAAATGTGCAATTGTGCTTTTAAAATATTTGGATTGGTTACTGTGTCAATCGCCGAGTACACACACTGCCCCGTACACACACTGCGCCGTACACTTAGCGTTTTTGCCACCAGATATCTCCATTACTGAGACATGTTTCTTGTGTCAGTCTTGGAGATATGTGTTGTCAACTAAACCAATCTACATGACTTGTCTTTTCCACAGCAGTCTCTACATTCTTGTAATATGGCACAGAGTAGATCCAGCAGGGTTCCCCAACTCCAGTCCTCATGGGATACCAACAGATCATGTTGTATGGAATCCTTTTTTTTTTTTTGGCTCTTGTGAAGCAGTTATCAACTGAGCTATGGATTTCATTACAACATGATCTGTGGGTGGACCTTGAGGACTGAAGTTGGGGAACCCTGCTGGATCCAGTCTGTGCAATATTACACAAATGTAGAGAGTGATGTGGAAAAGACAAGTCAGAATTTGTCCTATACTCACACAAGAAACATCAGTAATGGAGATATCTGGTGTATTGCACACACTGAATTGACCAGTCTTCAAGGCCAACAAACAAATCATGTTTTAAATAATTCCATTACTCTGGTGATAACAGTATCACCTGAGGGAAAAAAAATTACATCCTTATAACATGATCTGTTGGTGGACATTTAGGAATAGATTTTGGAAACCCTGGCATAGAGGATGGTGTTGAGTGCAAGGCATATCTATTGTTACCTTGCATTTTTTGTACCGTCCTCATTTAACTATTATAGAAAAGGCAAGGAACTATAGATATACCTTGTAATTAACCACATACTCTTATTACGTGTGTGTTGAAGAAACTGATTAATGATTGTGAAAATAAATGTTATATATGCTTCACAAATACCCTGACCTTGGATCATTATAACACCTGGGCAGGTGAATACACATGAGTTTGAACCTGCAGCGTTGCTTAACTCTCCATATATTTTGCAGATGATTATAGTGATGCTGCAGTTTAATCTGTATTGTAATGCCCATTTGTGTTTTATTATCTCCACAATCGCTGTTAATTGAACACAGACTATAGAGATTATAAAGGTAATACAACTTGTGTGTATGTATAATTACCTACTCAGGAGTATTAGTGAATTCATGATGCACAAAACCCAGCATCATAAATTCACTGATACACCTGGCTACTTGCTAATGGTATTGGGAGTGTAAAAACAGAGAATGCACTCAGTACTAGAGTTGAGCGATACCAGCCGATACTTGAAAATATCGGATCGGAATGGATCGGCCGATCTTAAAAAAAAGTATCGGTATCGCCGATTCCGATACCGGGAACCAATGCAAGTCAATGGGGCCAAAATATCGGAATTAAAAAAAAACCTTTCTTTCCTTGTAGGTTAATTCTACATGAAGAAAAACAACTAAGAATAATGTAGAATGTATTGTGGGAGGTGGAGGAGACATTAAAGCCATAGAGGTTTAGCCCAATCAAATGGAATAGCAGGAATTAAACTTTTTTTTTTAAAGATGTTAGGAGTTACAAAGATATTGACTATGTTAGCCTCATTTATATTTTGCCAGACATGTATGTCTTCTTCTTCTACTTCCTTTTTTTACATTCTTCTTCTTCTTCTTCTACTTCCTTTTTTTACATTCTTCTTCTTCTTCTTCTACTTCCTTTTTTTACATTCTTCTTCTTATTCCTTTTTTTACATTCTTCTTCTTCTTCTTCTACTTCCTTTTTTTACATTCTTCTTCTTCTTCTTCTTCTTCTTCTTCTTCTTCTTCTTCTTCTTCTTCCTTTTCTTACATTCTTCATATTCTTCTTATTCAACAATTATTATTCTACATATTCAGCTTCTTCATCTTCTTCCTATTCTTCTTCATCATATTCTTGTTTGTGTCAGGCATTCCTGTAGTTGTTATCTAGAAAAGTTAGAAGTTTACACCTTCCGTTCTGCCTGTCACAAAAGATTTACAACAGGATTTGTCCGCGTTCAGTTTGGCCTGCAGAAGCAGGCCTTTTCCAGGGGCACCACGAGGAGGAACGGACTCACCCCCATACACTGCTTAGTCTTCTTCTGCTTATAAATAAGATAATATCATTTGCTCAGAGTATTAGTCTTATGCTTAATGTTCTTCTGCTTTGTTTTTTTTATGCTTCTTTGTCTTCTCTCTCTTGTTGTTCTGCATCTTGGTGGTTGTCTTCCTGTTCTTTGTCCTCTTGAACCAGCTGACGGTACTGGCACCCGGAGGGGCAGCAGAAGGAACAAGAGCCAATGGCACTACCGAGGACCAGCTGACGGTGCTGGAACCCGGTTACTAAGCAGGAGGTACCTGTGCTACAAAGCACTACCAAGGACCAGCAGACGTTGCCGGAACTCGGATACCGAGATGGAGGCACCTAGGCCAAACGCTCTGACGAGAACCAGCTGACGGTGCTGGAACCCGGAGGGGTAGCATAAGCTGCAAGAGCAAATGGAAATAGCGAGGACCAGCTGACAGTGCTGGCACCCGGAGGGGCAGCAGAAGGAATAAGAGCCAATGGCACAACCGAGGACCAGCTGACGGTGCTGGAACCCGGTTACTAAGCAGGAGGTACCTGTGCTACAAAGCACTACCAAGGACCAGCAGACGTTGCCGGAACTCGGATACCGAGATGGAGGCACCTAGGCCAAAGGCTCTGACGAGAACCAGCTGACGGTGCTGGAACCCGGAGGGGTAGCATAAGCTGCAAGAGCAAATGGAAATAGCGAGGACCAGCTGACAGTGCTGGCACCCGGAGGGGCAGCAGAAGGAATAAGAGCCAATGGCACAACCGAGGACCAGCTGACGGTGCTGGAACCCGGTTACTAAGCAGGAGGTACCTGTGCTACAAAGCACTACCAAGGACCAGCAGACGTTGCTGGAACTCGGATACCGAGATGGAGGCACCTAGGCCAAAGGCTCTGATGAGAACCAGCTGACGGTGCTGGAACCCGGAGGGGTATCAGAAGTTACCCCTGAAAAGCAAAGTTGGCATGCCGCAAGCTGGCCGCAGTTACCGAATCACACAGTCCTACAGGGGGTGCTTGTCCTACTGGCACTATGGAACAAACCTTTCTTACCAGAACCCGCAGTCCACATAGGAAGCACCTAAACTGCTGGCACCCTAGCCTCGGCTAACCCAACCGCAACACGACATGGCAACTTGGGGTGGCAAACTGACATTGACACTTCCCGGAAACAGCAGGCAGGGCTGGAACCAAGCTGGGCAGGAGGGAGTACCCGTGCCAAAGTCAGTTATGAGCAGCAACTGGCGATGTTGGAGCCCAGGACAAGCACTTAGCAGGCTGAGGCCTGATGTGCTGTCAATTGGGAGGCAGCAGGACAGATTGCCATCAAAACAGCAGGGGAACAGCTGACGTTACTGAACCCCACAAACACAGGAGCTAGTGTTTTACTCTGTGAAGACGGCACTTCCGAGCAACAACTGGCTGTGTTGAAGCCCAGGGACAAGCACGGAGCAGGCTTAGGCTGCATTGAAGAAATTTTAAGATCGGTTGTAGACTACTAATTTGAACCAAGCTCCACTTAGGCCTGTGGATTCACTGATTTTCGTATTTCCCCTGTCCTCCAACCCCGCCAGTTACAGCTCCGAAGTGGCGTCTGCACAATCCACACTTGTTCCTGTGTTACAGGTGTTCAGTCCGGTCAGTTAATCCCCTGATGTGTGTCCGGCAATGTCGCCTGCTCTGTCCACATTCCGATAATGGGAATGTGGACAGAGCAGGCGACATTGCCGGACACACATCAGGG
This sequence comes from Dendrobates tinctorius, assembly GCF_039654945.1. Taxonomy (NCBI): domain Eukaryota; kingdom Metazoa; phylum Chordata; class Amphibia; order Anura; family Dendrobatidae; genus Dendrobates; species Dendrobates tinctorius. Next base: position 14,993,550 of record NW_027361825.1, on the reverse strand, counting down.
GATTAACTGATCGGACTGAACACCTGTAACACAGGAACAAGTGTGGATTGTGCAGACGCCACTTCGGAGCTGTAACTGGCAGGGTTGGAGGACAGGGGAAATACGAGAGACAGTGGAGCCACAGGCCTAATTGGAGCACGGTTAAAAATCAGTAGTGGTACGACTGTGTAGGCAGCAGGAGACTTTGCCATCCACACAGCAGGGGATCAGCTGACATTACTGAACCCCACTGAGACACGGGAGCAAGTATCTCTTTCCGTGTGGACGGCACTTCCGAACTACAACTGGCTGTGTTGAAGCCCAGGAAATAGGAGGGTGTAGGCAGAGGCCTACTGTATTTTGAATGAGTTTACAGCAGGAGAGACTGCCATCCACACAGCAGGGGATCAGCTGACGTTACTGAACCCCACTGAGACACGGGAGCAAGTATCTCTTTCCGTGTGGACGGCACTTCCGAACTACAACTGGCTGTGTTGAAGCCCAGGAAATAGGAGGGTGTAGGCAGAGGCCTACTGAATTTTGAATGAGGTGACAGCAGGAGAGACTGCCATCCACACAGCAGGGGATCAGCTGACGTTACTGAACCCCACTGAGACACGGGAGCAAGTGTCTCTTTCCGTGTGGACGGCACTTCCGAACTACAACTGGCTGTGTTGAAGCCCAGGAAATAGGAGGGTGTAGGCAGAGGCCTACTGTATTTTGAATGAGTTTACAGCAGGAGAGACTGCCATCCACACAGCAGGGGATCAGCTGACGTTACTGAACCCCACTGAGACACGGGAGCAAGTATCTCTTTCCGTGTGGACGGCACTTCCGAACTACAACTGGCTGTGTTGAAGCCCAGGAAATAGGAGGGTGTAGGCAGAGGCCTACTGAATTTTGAATGAGGTGACAGCAGGAGAGACTGCCATCCACACAGCAGGGGATCAGCTGACGTTACTGAACCCCACTGAGACACGGGAGCAAGTATCTCTTTCCGTGTGGACGGCACTTCCGAACTACAACTGGCTGTGTTGAAGCCCAGGAAATAGGAGGGTGTAGGCAGAGGCCTACTGTATTTTGAATGAGTTTACAGCAGGAGAGACTGCCATCCACACAGCAGGGGATCAGCTGACGTTACTGAACCCCACTGAGACACGGGAGCAAGTATCTCTTTCCGTGTGGACGGCACTTCCGAACTACAACTGGCTGTGTTGAAGCCCAGGAAATAGGAGGGTGTAGGCAGAGGCCTACTGAATTTTGAATGAGGTGACAGCAGGAGAGACTGCCATCCACACAGCAGGGGATCAGCTGACGTTACTGAACCCCACTGAGACACGGGAGCAAGTATCTCTTTCCGTGTGGACGGCACTTCCGAACTACAACTGGCTGTGTTGAAGCCCAGGAAATAGGAGGGTGTAGGCAGAGGCCTACTGTCTTTGTAATGCGGAGACAGCAGGAGAGACTGCCATCTCCACAGCAGGGGAACAGCTGGCAGTGCTGAACCCCACTAACACTTGAACGAATGTGTTTGGCTCTGTGGAGACGACACTTCTGAACACCAACTGACGCTGTTGGAGCCCAGGATTAGGCGAGGAGCAGGCTGGGGCCTACTGGATTTTGGCAGGTGAAGGCAGCAGGAGACTTGCCATCTCCACAGCAGGGGAACAGCTGGCAGTGCTGAACCCCACTAACACTTGAACGAATGTGTTTGGTTCTGTGGAGACGACACTTCTGAACACCAACTGACGCTGTTGGAGCCCAGGATTAGGCGAGGAGCAGGCTGGGGCCTAATGGTTTTTGGCAGGTGAATGCAGCAGGAGACTTGCCATCTCCACAGCAGGGGAACAGCTGGCAGTGCTAAACCCCACTAACACTTGAACGAACGTGTTTGGCTCTGTGGAGACGACACTTCTGAACACCAACTGACGCTGTTGGAGCCCAGGATTAGGCGAGGAGCAGGCTGGGGCCTACTGGATTTTGGCAGGTGAAGGCAGCAGGAGACTTGCCATCTCCACAGCAGGGGAACAGCTGGCAGTGCTGAACCCCACTAACACTTGAACGAATGTGTTTGGCTCTGTGGAGACGACACTTCTGAACACCAACTGACGCTGTTGGAGCCCAGGATTAGGCGAGGAGCAGGCTGGGGCCTACTGGATTTTGGCAGGTGAAGGCAGCAGGAGACTTGCCATCTCCACAGCAGGGGAACAGCTGGCAGTGCTGAACCCCACTAACACTTGAACGAACGTGTTTGGTTCTGTGGAGACGACACTTCTGAACACCAACTGACGCTGTTGGAGCCCAGGATTAGGCGAGGAGCAGGCTGGGGCCTACTGGATTTTGGCAGGTGAAGGCAGCAGGAGACTTGCCATCTCCACAGCAGGGGAACAGCTGGCAGTGCTGAACCCCACTAACACTTGAACGAATGTGTTTGGTTCTGTGGAGACGACACTTCTGAACACCAACTGACGCTGTTGGAGCCCAGGATTAGGCGAGGAGCAGGCTGGGGCCTACTGGATTTTGGCAGGTGAAGGCAGCAGGAGACTTGCCATCTCCACAGCAGGGGAACAGCTGGCAGTGCTGAACCCCACTAACACTTGAACGAATGTGTTTGGTTCTGTGGAGACGACACTTCTGAACACCAACTGACGCTGTTGGAGCCCAGGATTAGGCGAGGAGCAGGCTGGGGCCTACTGGATTTTGGCAGGTGAATGCAGCAGGAGACTTGCCATCTCCACAGCAGGGGAACAGCTGGCAGTGCTGAACCCCACTAACACTTGAACGAACGTGTTTGGCTCTGTGGAGACGACACTTCTGAACACCAACTGACGCTGTTGGAGCCCAGGATTAGGCGAGGAGCAGGCTGGGGCCTACTGGATTTTGGCAGGTGAAGGCAGCAGGAGACTTGCCATCTCCACAGCAGGGGAACAGCTGGCAGTGCTGAACCCCACTAACACTTGAACGAATGTGTTTGGCTCTGTGGAGACGACACTTCTGAACACCAACTGACGCTGTTGGAGCCCAGGATTAGGCGAGGAGCAGGCTGGGGCCTACTGGATTTTGGCAGGTGAATGCAGCAGGAGACTTGCCATCTCCACAGCAGGGGAACAGCTGGCAGTGCTGAACCCCACTAACACTTGAACGAACGTGTTTGGCTCTGTGGAGACGACACTTCTGAACACCAACTGACGCTGTTGGAGCCCAGGATTAGGCGAGGAGCAGGCTGGGGCCTACTGGATTTTGGCAGGTGAAGGCAGCAGGAGACTTGCCATCTCCACAGCAGGGGAACAGCTGGCAGTGCTGAACCCCACTAACACTTGAACGAATGTGTTTGGCTCTGTGGAGACGACACTTCTGAACACCAACTGACGCTGTTGGAGCCCAGGATTAGGCGAGGAGCAGGCTGGGGCCTACTGGATTTTGGCAGGTGAAGGCAGCAGGAGACTTGCCATCTCCACAGCAGGGGAACAGCTGGCAGTGCTGAACCCCACTAACACTTGAACGAACGTGTTTGGTTCTGTGGAGACGACACTTCTGAACACCAACTGACGCTGTTGGAGCCCAGGATTAGGCGAGGAGCAGGCTGGGGCCTACTGGATTTTGGCAGGTGAAGGCAGCAGGAGACTTGCCATCTCCACAGCAGGGGAACAGCTGGCAGTGCTGAACCCCACTAACACTTGAACGAATGTGTTTGGTTCTGTGGAGACGACACTTCTGAACACCAACTGACGCTGTTGGAGCCCAGGATTAGGCGAGGAGCAGGCTGGGGCCTACTGGATTTTGGCAGGTGAAGGCAGCAGGAGACTTGCCATCTCCACAGCAGGGGAACAGCTGGCAGTGCTGAACCCCACTAACACTTGAACGAATGTGTTTGGTTCTGTGGAGACGACACTTCTGAACACCAACTGACGCTGTTGGAGCCCAGGATTAGGCGAGGAGCAGGCTGGGGCCTACTGGATTTTGGCAGGTGAATGCAGCAGGAGACTTGCCATCTCCACAGCAGGGGAACAGCTGGCAGTGCTGAACCCCACTAACACTTGAACGAACGTGTTTGGCTCTGTGGAGACGACACTTCTGAACACCAACTGACGCTGTTGGAGCCCAGGATTAGGCGAGGAGCAGGCTGGGGCCTACTGGATTTTGGCAGGTGAAGGCAGCAGGAGACTTGCCATCTCCACAGCAGGGGAACAGCTGGCAGTGCTGAACCCCACTAACACTTGAACGAATGTGTTTGGCTCTGTGGAGACGACACTTCTGAACACCAACTGACGCTGTTGGAGCCCAGGATTAGGCGAGGAGCAGGCTGGGGCCTACTGGATTTTGGCAGGTGAATGCAGCAGGAGACTTGCCATCTCCACAGCAGGGGAACAGCTGGCAGTGCTGAACCCCACTAACACTTGAACGAACGTGTTTGGCTCTGTGGAGACGACACTTCTGAACACCAACTGACGCTGTTGGAGCCCAGGATTAGGCGAGGAGCAGGCTGGGGCCTACTGGATTTTGGCAGGTGAAGGCAGCAGGAGACTTGCCATCTCCACAGCAGGGGAACAGCTGGCAGTGCTGAACCCCACTAACACTTGAACGAATGTGTTTGGCTCTGTGGAGACGACACTTCTGAACACCAACTGACGCTGTTGGAGCCCAGGATTAGGCGAGGAGCAGGCTGGGGCCTACTGGATTTTGGCAGGTGAAGGCAGCAGGAGACTTGCCATCTCCACAGCAGGGGAACAGCTGGCAGTGCTGAACCCCACTAACACTTGAACGAATGTGTTTGGCTCTGTGGAGACGACACTTCTGAACACCAACTGACGCTGTTGGTGCCCAGGATTACGCATGCCGCATGCAGAGGCCAATGGGCAGCGGTTTTTATGGAGGTTGTGGACTACTACTGATTCTAACCATGCTCCACTTAGGCCTCTGGCTCCACTGTCTCTACTATTTACCCTGGCCTCCAACCCCGCCAGCTACATCTCTGAAGTGGCGTCAGCACAATCTACACTTGTTCCTGTGTTACTGGTGCTCAGTCCCATCAGTTGATCCCCTGATGTTTGTCCGGCAAGTTCGCCAGCTCTGTCCTCATTCCCACTACTGGTTATGGGAATGTGGACAGAGCAGGAGACCTTGCCGGACACACATCAGGGGATAAACTGATGGGACTGAGCCACAGGAACACAGGAACAAGTGTAGATTGTGCTGACGCCACTTCAGAGATGTAGATGGCGGGGTTGGAGGTCAGGGGAAATAGTAGAGACAGTGGAGCCAGAGACCTAAGTTGGGCACGGTTAAAAATCAGTAGTGGTTTGAATGTTGATGGAGCTGGTGACTCTGCCGTCCACACAGCAGGGGATCAGCTGGCATTACTGAACCCCAGTAACACAGGAGCTAGTGTGTTTCTCTGTGCAGACGACACATCTGAGCGACAACTGGCTGTGTTGAAGCACAGGGATTATAGTTCAGGTGGTAGAAAAATGAACACACCAGCAGACCTGGATACAGTTGCCAACCACTAATTTAGTCTGTAAGAGGAATGGCAAAGTCTTTGGAGATCCAGGCCTTGTTCATTTTCAGAAAAGTCAGCCGGTCAACATTATCGGAAGATAGTCGCGTGCGACGGTCTGTTAGTACACCACCTGCGGCACTAAAGACACGTTCCGATAATACACTGGCAGCAGGGCAAGCCAGCACCTCCAATGCATACTGGCTAAGCTCTGGCCATGTATCCAGCTTAGAGACCCAAAACTTGAAGGGGGAAGAGCCATCTGGGAGTACAGCGACAGGGCAAGACATGTAGTCTGACACCATCTGACGGAAGCGTTGCCTCCTGCTGACTCGAGGCGTCGCTGATGGTGTAGACAATTGTGGTGGACACACAAAACTTTGCCACATTTGGGCCATAGTGGTCTTGCCTTGTGCTGCGGCACTGCCTCTGCTCCCTCTTTGTGCAGAGTTTCCTCCACTGCCTCGACGCACAGAGCTGCTTTGTAAAGCACTTGCAACAATGCTGTCGGGTGGAATGGAAAACATTATGGACTGCACCAGTGACTCTTCGTACTCCCGCATTTTACGCTCCCGGTTCAACGTTGGTATGAGCCTTTGTACGCTGTCCCGGTAGCGAGGATCTAGGAGGGTGTACACCCAATAATCAGCCGAGACGAGAATGTGGGCGATGCGGCGGTCGTTTCTCAGGCACTGCAGCATGAAATCAACCATGTGCTGCAGACTCCCAACTGCCAAAGAACCGCTGTCCCCTGTTTGAGGCGTGACCTCGACCTGCTCTGCATCACCCCACCCTCGCTGTACATACTGAGTAGAGGTTTGTGTACCTCCCTCCTCTGGAGAGATGTCTTCCTCCTCCATCGACTCCTCCTCATCCTCCTCACAAAGTGTCCCCTGCCTAGGCCTTTGTGAGGAAACACGTAGCGCAGACTGTCCAGAAGCAGATGGCATTTGGGACTCCTCATCCTCCACCTCTTCTGAAACCTCATCCCTTAGTGCTTGCAGTGTTTGTTGAAGCAGGCAGATAAGGGGGACAGTCATGCTGACTAGTGCATCATCTGCACTCGCCATCCGCGTGGATTCATCGAAGGCACGCAAAACGAGGCAGATGTCCTTCATAGAGGCCCACTCAATGGTGCTGAAGTGTGAACGGCGCACAGTGCGACTTGTTTGCGCCTGATGCAGCTGGTACTCCATGACTGCTGCCTGCTGCTCACACAACCGCTCCAACATATGTAACGTTGAATTCCACCGGGTGGGTAGGTCACATATGATGCGATGTTCTGGAAGGCCAAATCGTCGCTGCAGAGCAGCGAGGCGCGATCTTGCCGTGCTGGAACGTCGCAAGTGAGCGCACTCTATGCGGACCTTGTGCAACAGTGCATCAAGATCCGGATAGTCCCTCAGAAAGCTCTGCACGACCAAGTTAAGAACATGTGCCAGACATGGGATGTGTGTGAGGTTGCCTAGGCCAAGAGCTGCCACCAGATTTCGGCCATTGTCACACACTACCAAGCCCGGCTGGAGATTCGCTGGCCCAAACCACACATCGCTCTCCAGCTTGATAGCATTCCAGAGCTCCTGCGCTGTGTGGCTTCGATTCCCCAAAGAAATTAATTTGAGTACAGCCTGTTGACGTTTGGCCACGGCTGTGCTCATATCGGTCGTAACAGGCTCCTGCTCTGCTGTTTCTGAGGAACTTGAGTAGGAGGAGGAGTCTATGTGTACAGACTGGAGTCCTGCAATCCGTGGCGTTGGAAGAACACGTACAGCGCCACTCTCCAGATCCGTACCCGGCTCCACAACATTGACCCAGTGGGCAGTGAGGGAAAGGTATCGTCCCTGTCCATGGTTACTGGTCCACGCATCGGTGGTCAGGTGGACCTTGCTACTAACGGCGTTTAGTAGCGCATGTTTTATTTTGCCCTCAACATGTTTCTGCAGGGCAGGGACGGCTCGCCTGCTGAAATAAAAGCGGCTGGGCACGTTGTATTGGGGGACTGCCAATGCCATTAAGTCCCGGAAGGTGTCAGTGTCCACCAGCCTGAATGACAGCATTTCAACTGCCAGAAGTTTGGCAATGCCAGCATTCAGAGACTGTGCTCGGGGATGGTTTGCCGAGTAAGGGCGCCTTTTATCCCATGCCTGTGCTACCGATGGCTGTGATGGATGGGAACGTGCTGTTATGGGTGGAATCTGACAGGGTCTCCGGACAACAGTGGCAGAGGTTCTTCCTTGGCGATCCTGTGAGGAAGCCGAACCAGCAGTGTGTGAGCTGGAGGAAGAGGGCCCAACACGAACTGAAGAGGTGGTAGGTGGTGCTGTACGTTGGCCTACGTCTTGAGGGTGTCTCTGCAACTCCAACTCGTGCTTGGTGCGCACATGTTTCCACATATTTGTGGTATTGAGGTTGCTGACATTTCTCCCTCTTTTGACTCTCTGATGACACAGCTTGCATTTGACAAAGCAAATGTCATCTGCAACTGTGTCAAAAAAGGACCACGCACTGCAACTCTTGTGAGCGCCCGGTTTGCCTTTGGAAGGAGGAATGCTCCTAACGGGTGCCGAAGTGGAGGGTACAGGCAACCAAGTCTTCCCCCTCCCTCTGCCTCCTGTTTTGGCCGGTAGGGGAATCTCTTCCTCCGAGCTGCTCCCACCACCTTCCTGTTGCTCACGCCATGATGGGTCAAGGACCTCATCATCTTCCCTCCCCTCTTCAAACAGCTGCTTCTCCGGGGTTGTCTCGCCAGCACCGTACGCACCAGAAAGTGGCAACTGAGTCTCGTCATCATCTGATGCGTACTGAGGTGTGCTGACCATAGGCACTGGCCCACTCGCCTCTTCAGATTCAGAGGGACAAAGAAGTTGCGCATCACTGCATACTCCCTCTTCTTCACATTCAGGAATGCTGCTTGGCTGGCCCCCTCTTTCCAAGCCAACAGATTCCGAGAACAGAAGTAGAGATTGTGATGGCTCCTGTCCATGTCTCTCTGACTGCCTGGGCACTTTGGCAGGTGGTGAAGAGACAGATGGTTGCTCTTCGGTGCTCTGACCCTGAGAGGATGCGGAAGTAATTGAAGTCGATGCGTTAGCTGCCATCCATCCGACAACGGCTTCAATTTGTTCCTCCCGCAGCAGTGGGGTACGTTGAGGTCCTACAAAGCTGCGCATAAAGGACTGTTGCCTGCTAAAACTGGGGGATGCTGATCCACTGGTGCCCGCAGCAGGCCCAGAATCCCCACGTCCTCTACCTGTAGAATCCCCACGTCCTCTCCCTGCAGAATCCCCACGTCCTCTCCCTGCTGAAACTCCACGCCCACGCCCCCGCGCCTTACTCCCTGCCTTCTTCATCTTGCAAGACTGCTTAAGATAGGCAAAAAAGGACAAAGGGGGGCCTTAGTGTGCTTATTCCTGAACAGCTGGTTACAGGTACAAGAAACACTAATTTTATGAAGTGTGTGTGTGTGGACTAGACTTTAATAGGAGCTGATGTGGCCTACACAAGTTCAAAATGTAGTGTTTGGTGAACTTTTTATGTGGTTTCTTTGTTTGAAACAAACTCAAAGTATGAGAACAAAGAATTGAAACTGATAGTATCACCAACTTTTTGGAGCTATTACAATGCAGGCAGGTAACCTACAATGCAAAAGATGAGGCTCCAAAAAAATTGGGTAATACTAATCTGGCTGCGCCGGCAGGGCACAAGCCAGAAAAAAAGGCTCCTCTATCTACTCCTATATAGTGTTTGCAACCAACCAATGTTGATGGATACGGATGGATGCACACTAATAGGAGAAGAAAAAATGAGCTGCACTCAAAGACAAATATGTGTGAGGCAGTGACGCACGTTGAGCGTCCTACAACCAGACGTAGCTGCAGGACACTCTACTCAGCGTGAGCTGCACTCACACACAGTCAGAGACCTCTCAGACAGCCGTCAACAGTGCAGCTAAGTGGGCACTGGCACTGACAGGCTGCAGAAAGGCTCCGCTGTGTACTCCTATATAGTGTTTGCAACCACCGTAGATGGAGACGGATGGATGCACACTAATAGAAGAAAAAATGAGCTGCACTCAAATAAAAATATGTGTGAGGCAGTGACGCACGCTGAGCATCCTACAGCCAGACGTAGCTGCAGGACACACTACTCAGCGTGAGCTGCACTCACACACAGTCAGAGACCTCTCAGACAGCCGTGAACAGTGCAGCAAAGTGGACACTAGCACTGAAAGGCTGCAGAAAGGCTCCGCTGTCTACTACTAGTGTTTGCAACCAACGTATATGGATACGGATGGAAGCACACTAGATTGAAATTATTTAAAAAATGCAGCTCAAAAAATAAAAGATGTATGAGGCAGCAGTGATCACACTGGGTGGCCTACAGCCTGACGTGGCTGCAGGACCCACTCCACAGCGTGAGCTGCACTCACACAGCCCTTGCAGACAGCTGTGAAAACAGCGCTGCTAGGGAAAAGCAAGCTACAGTGGTGGTTTATGTAGCCTGGATAAAGCACAATATTGTTTTTAGAATCGCTATTTCTAACTGTCCCTCACAGTCTTCTACAGCAGCCTGTCCCTAACTGAATTCACAGCAGAGTGACCAGAAATGGCGGCTGCGGTGGCTTTTATAGTGCATCATGACATCATTTCGGCAGCCAATCACAGCCATGCCAATAGTTAACATGCCTACATGCCTAACAGGATGTGCCCACACTTCGGAGGATTCCCATTGGCTTAATCAAAGCAAGCAGGCTCATAGCATGATGGGAACTTCCTATTCCGATCCCGGAATCCGATATGAAAAAAGTATCGGAATTAAGTATCGGAATTCCGATACCGCTGATATCGGCCGATACCCGATACTTGCGGTATCGGAATGCTCAACACTACTCAGTACAGGTATCAAAATAGTTTTTTTATTAACATACCAACAACAGGTATCAAAACAGTTTTTTTTATTAACATACCAACAAGAAAGACTGCCAACTCTAAATGTGCCATGCTTTCAGACTTGCAACCTAAAAAAAACTAAAAGCAGTCAAAATTTCAAAGGGGACATCAACAATGGGCAACTTTAAAGGTAAACAAGTTCTGAAATGCCGTAATTCTCCTTGGTACAATTTTTACATGGCAAAAATCTTGCATTGTAACAGGTGTGTGGACGTTGTATACCCACTGCATTTACACCATACAAGTGGCATAAATACTTTGAAAAATCTTCCACAGACATTTACATATGGCTCGATATTGAAAAGCAAGCAAATTCCTAGGTTGCCCTTTACCCATCACAGGTCCCATAACAGTGGGAAGATGCTATTATGATGAATAAGCCACTGCTGAGGGCTAATATGTGGTACCACTGACAGATAACTATGTCACTGCTCCTCTAATAAGACAGGTATGTTGTCCAATCCTACACAATCTTCTTGATAGTACAACTTTTTAGTATTTTTCCTAACATTTCCAAGTTTGTGCCAAAAACTGATTACACCATGTTGCAAAAGATTGCTTCTCGCCCAGGGTTTTGGCCCCCTGAGTCACCGCTCCCTATGAGAGACTTCTCTGAAAATACCCAAATAGCATAAATAATGGAGGCAACCTTGTAGAGCAGATCCTGGCACTGGCAGAGCAGGTAACATCTTCACATTTACTACGACAAATTGTTATATATAACATATTATCTTGCTAATCACTAAATATTAAGACCACACTGCTATGCAACTAAATGAGCAGCTTCTGAAACATTTTAGTTTTGCACATTATTTTTGAAATTTTGTTTTATAGGTATAGGAATCAATGGCACTCAAATATTGCTGATGTGCTTGCTGTAAATGTAAAATATATGGGGTCATCCAGGGAATTAATGCATAATTAAAACAGATACGAGGAGAAGGTTGTATGTTAGCCTTAGGCTACTTTCACACATCAGTTTTTCGCCGTCAGGCCGGGGTCACACTGGTGAATAAAACGGACGAATGCAATGCGCTAAAAAATCGCGTTGCATTCGAACCCATGTTATTCTATGGGGCAGCTCACATCATGCGATTTTTTTTTTTTTTTTTGTTTTGTTTTGTTTTTTTTTTTATCGCATCCGATCCTCTGACCGAGACAATCGCAGCATGCTGCGATTGTCACCGATTTTCGGATCGGATTCGACAATACAAGTCTATGGGGGCGAGAAAAAATAGGACTAAAAACGGACCCGATATTGTGAGTTGCGATAAAATCGCACCCGGTGTCCTTTAGCAAAAGCCGGCAATTCTTTATTCCAATACAGTAAAATCACAGAAACCAGTTAAATAAAGAAAGAATGATTATATCTAGACACTATATTATATATATATATATATATATATATATATTATTTTATTTATTTATTTTTTTTTTTACATGTCACAGAGACACATTTGTACATGTATTTCTAATTCATTCAGTTCATCAAAGCAGAATGGCCGCAGAAACATTTGCCGGCTTTTGGATATTTATTCTCCTGCCCGACATGAAATGACACATGGTTTACATATAGTTAACCATTTCATTTCATGTTTTTTTATGGTATGTCTATCACTATTAATTTGATGAGTGTTTGTGGGTTAAATTTTGGAGTTGTAGGGGTTAATTTAAGGGGTTAATTCGTTGTATGAAATTACGGGGACTCCCTGCAGCCTCAGTGACGTCAGCAGGAGTCCCCGCAATTTAATATTATACATATATATGTGTCTAGATCTATTAATTCGTTTGTGTGGGGAAACCTGTCATTAGGCTCCATTATTTGTCCATTTTGCTATCCTGCGAGAAAATCTCGCCAGACGGATGTCAAAAGGATGCTTACATGCGATTAAAATTGCATCAATGAAGAAAAATCGCATCAAAAACGCATAACTGGTTAAGATACCTTTGTGCAATTTCGGACCGTTAAAATGGGACCGATTTTTTTTTTTTTTTTTTTTTTTTTTTTTTTTTTTTTTTTTTTATTATTCGTTGTGTGACTCCAGCCTCAGGTGCGATCCGGCATCGTGCCGGAGCGCCGGATCCGGCAAATGTTATGTAAAACCGGATGTGACGGATCCGGTTTTCTGCCGGATCCGTTTTGGTCATCAGACCAAAACCGGATCCGTCTCATCAGTTTCATCCGTTTTCCGCCGGATTACGCCGGATCCGGTTTTTAAAAACGCCCCTTGGGGGCTTCGAAACGGGATTGGCTGCTGAAATCTATATATACCATGTTCCTACAGCCCATCTTTGAAAGGTTGTAGAGGAGAAACTGCATGTTGGAGAGAAGAGCAAGTGACTGGCGAAGATGGATGTTGTGATTGCAAATATTTTGAAGAATGTGATGGATTTTACAGCAGAGGCGAACCGTTTGAGGGTGATTGTTCTGGAAAAGGAGAGAGCAAGACAGCAGGGCATCAGGCATCAGCGACGCCGTTTGTGGATCCACCCCATCACAGCCAAGAGAATGACGCGTGGGGTCTATTCTACACTCTGCATGGACCTTAGACGAAACCCGGAGAAATTTTTTGCATATGTTCGGATGAAAATGGAGAATTTTGATTACTTGGTGGAGCGCATTGCACACCTCATAAGAAAATCGGACACCTATTGCCGCTTCTCCGTTTCACCCGAAGAGCGTCTGATGGTGACTTTAAGGTAAGCCACATTTATTGGATATGCTCGCATCAGAGCACACTTTCACTGCAATCTTGTTGGTGGTAGTTTGTATCTCCAAGTGTTAAAGCTGAGCTTTGGTATGTAATGCTGTGATTTTTAACTAATTTATTGTTTTTTACTTCCCCACAGATTTCTTGCAACTGGAGAATCCCTTTCGTCACTGCATTTCCAGTACAGACTCGGGATTTCAACCATATCTGGAATAGTGAAGTACACATGCCGTGCACTGTGGGACTCCTTAGTTGAAGAGTTTTTACCAGAGCCCACAACAGAGAGGTGGATTGAAATTTCTGAAAAGTTTCTACAGATATGTCAGTTTCCGAACTGCTTGGGCGCTGTGGACGGGAAACATATCCGCATTGTAAAGCCATCGGGATCGGAATATTTCAATTACAAGAAATATTTCTCCATTGTCCTCATGGCCATCGATGACGCGGAATACAAATTTATTGCTGTTGATATTGGGGCCTATGGCTGCTCCAATGACTCTCAAGCTTTCAAACTGTCTGCCATGGGGCGTAAACTGTATGGAAACACCTTCCAGTTCCCATCCCCTAGACTGCTGCCGCAAACATCTGGTCCACCTATGCCTTTTGTCTGTGTAGGGGATGAAGCATTACAGCTGTCAGAACACCTTTTGAAACCCTACTGTAGCAGAGGATTGACAAGAACAAAATGCATTTTTAATTACCTGCTAACAAGAGCAAGAAGAATGGTGGAATGCTCCTTTGGTATTCTGACAGCCAAATGGCGTGTCCTATTGACTGCGATCAACCTCAAGACAGAAACTGTGGACGAGGTGATCAAAGCTTGCGTGGTACTCCACAATTTTGTTTTGTGCAAGGAACCCATTTCCATTGAGGACACCGCTGAAGAAACCACCTTGCAAGATTACCAGAACATTACCAATAGAAGTTCTATGACGGTGTCACGAATGAGGGACAATTTTGCAGAATACTTTGTCACCTCAAGGCAGAATAGACTGGCAGGATGACAGAATTTGATAAATTTCTGCCGTTAGCCAAAGTTGTGTACCTTCTGTACCAACAGTATATACCTTTTCCAAACAAAGTTGGCTATCTTGTCGTCTATCTTGTCGTGGTTTAACTATTTTTACCTTGACCACAGTTGTGTTTTAGGCAAAGTCTTTCACCTTTTACCAAAAGTTGTGTACATTGTTAGGAAATCCCCAACAAGATACACAACTATTGGTAAAATGTGAAATACTTTGTCTAAAACACAACCAGGAACACAACTGTGGCCAAAAGGTAAAATTTATTTACCTTTTACCCACAGTTATGTACCTTGTTTTGTATACCTTTTTACCTTTTGTATACCCTGTACTTAACCTTTTTTATGCCATATTTTGCCGCAGAAATAAAAGACAGACAACCAGTGTAAACCAATACTTTAACTTTTATTGAAAAAAAATTTTTTTTAATAAACTGTTTAATTGTTAAAAACATTTTCTCTTTTTTATTTGAATACACACATTTATAAATTAGTGTAGTGTGGGGTGGAAATACTGCTGGAGGGGCTGCGGGACACTTCGACACTGGGAGTGTGGAGAGAGGACTGGGATCGTGGTGGGGAAGGAACAGTTAGAGGTGAAGGGGTGGAAAAAGCAAGAGAATGGGTGGACATGTGGGTGGCAGAACAGGTGGTGGGTGGTTGAGTGGAGGGTTGGGCTGGGAATGGAGTAGCAGATGATGTGGTTGCGAAGTGGTAGGGGGAATGAGTTTGGTACTGGGAAGTAGTTTGGTACGGGGCAGGTTGCTGGAAGTGGGGAGTTTGCTGGTACTGGGGAGTTTGCTGGTACTAGGTAGGTGGCTGGTACTGAGGAGGTGTCTGGTATTGAATAGGAGGGGGAGTAGGGACAGTGGCTGGAGGGGGTGCAGGTGGAGGAACTACTGTGGTGGGAGGTGGAGGTTGGGAGGTAACCTGCTGTAGAGCACCGTGGCACGAATGCATTACATGCATCTGCTAGGTAGGAGACAGTGTTGCCAAGCGCTCCACAACAGACCTGAAAAAGGTGTGGTTTGGAGAAGATCTTGCTTCTGAATGCATTGTTTGCAGAAGTGTCTTCAACTCCAGAATGCCGGAGTTGAGCTGCTGAAAGCCTGCGGACATTTGCTCGGACAAGACTTTGAGACAGTTCTGGAAAGATGCAGTCAGATGCAAGAACTCTGGGGCATAGCTCTTTTCCTGACCCCTCTGCCGCTGCCGCCCAGTACCCGCAGGTGAACTAGAGGTGGCAGGGGCAGAAGGGTGGGGTAAAGGGAAAGCGATCTCCTCACCAGCAGCTTCATGTAATGTAGGCGGCCACGAAGCTCCTGTGCTGGTGGATGGGACAGATGGGTCGAATGTGTGGGAAGGCTGGGAAGGTGCAGATGTACCGGGGCGGTCGAAGTGTCCCTCGGTGCCGGTCTCCTCAGGGATCGCTTCAGAAGGGTCCAACCGTGCAGGCTCCCGAATGCTGGTCACCGTGCTGTGGAACAAAGAGAAAAAAACACAATTAATATACTGACATGCCATTGGCCCTGGCTGAAAAAAAAATTAGACATGTTAACATTACTTTTGGACATGGGGTGTGTAATATTTACCTTCTGGTGACCATTGCTGCCCTGAGGAACGACAGGGCTCGGGCGTACTTGTACTTGCGTCCTCCAGATCCACTCGGGGCCCGCATCTCTTTATTGAACTCCTTCTTGAAACGATCCCTCACAGACTGCCACCGCTTCACAATTCTCTCCCCTGAAACGAGAAAGCACAAAGTGGTTAGTATACAACATCAGTGTTTCACAAACTCCAGTCCTCGTGGTTCCCAACGGGTCATGTTTTCAGGATTCCCATAGTGTTGCTCAAAAGGAAATCCTGAAAACATGACCCGTGGGTACCATGAGGACTGGAGTTCGGGAAACACTGCTTGACATCAAGCAACGGGAACTGTATATACTTACGCTCTTGAATCTGGGCCCAAGCTTCAAGGTCCTCCCAGCGGTCCACAAGGAGCGAACAGATTTCCTCCCAGAGCCGTCGGGTCACAATTACATCAGCATGCCGGCGGTCAGCCATATTCCAAAGCGGCTCCCTTTCTCTAACAAGATCGATGAGGTGGTCCACATCAATCTCTCCATCCTCACCGTCAGAGTCGGGAGCAGGCCGTGAAGGCTGTTAAAGAAAAAGAGAAAAATAAAATAATTGGCCACTACACTTAAAAAATTAAATAAAAAGTTAAAAAAAACCAAAGCAAAAATATTATACTTAAACACTGGTGACCGCCGCGTCGCTGTCGCCGACGACCCTGGGAGGCACTGGGAGGACCTCTTGGCCGAGCACCAGATTGGGAAGACTAGAAAAGAAAAGCAAAAAAATTATGTGGTTGGATGTAGGCATATGTGTTTGCTGCGTGATATCTGCGCTACATTGTTTTCTATGTGTTGTATGTAGTGTGATGTTGTGTTTCTGCATTTGATCCGGCGGGTCCGGCTTTTTCGCTGGAGACAAAAAACGTTACAGTTGCCATTTTTTCCAGACATTGCCGGATCCGGCCAAAACCGGACGAAACACATGACCATCTGGCCTGATCCGGCGCTAATGTAAGTCAATGAGGAAAAACCAGATCCGACATTGCATTTCGCCGGATCCGGTTTTCGTAAAAATAGCCGGATCGCGCCTGACGGCGAAAAACTGATGTGTGAAAGAGGCCTTAAAGTTTCTCTTTGTGGTTACTTTGACTGTAAGAAGAGACTCCAAGATGACAATCAGTAACAATGTATTGATCTTGTCCGAATGGATGAAACATTCAAAACGTCACTTTATTAGCAATTCTTTGTACAATGTAATATAAAACCTCTAGAGAATTAATGCAAACATTCGTGTCTCATTCCAATAAAATATAACTGGTAAATAAATCAATGTGATACTTTTGTAAAGCTGTTTCCCAATTACATGCCATGTTGTATAACAGTGACTTCACTGGCTGATTGGCGAAACACAGATGGAGATGGGAGGAAAGGTCCCGGCCCAGGAGATAATACATAGAGCCAACATATTCCGCAGCACTTTACAATTACTAAGCATTAAGTTTCATTTTTTTATTTTGTTTTGAACTATGAAGCTTTTAAGAAAAGTGATATTGAGTCCACTTTACCTATCAAAGAAAATGCACCCAACATGTATTTCGTGTCAAGTTTCATCAGGGGGTGTATAGAAAATATTTTTTATTCATTTTGAGCCTTGCATATTTTCATGTAGATATTCTTAATAAGTATGATGTTTCATTTTTTCATTTTGTTTTGCACTGTGAAGCTATTTAGAAAAACAGGTTCTCCAGTTGTGGACAATCCCTTTAAGAGGTGTTTCATTTATGTATGAACTACACGGATTATGCAACAAGTCTTTTTGTGTATTAGTAATATCTGAGTCCTATTTCATCCTACTAGATCATTAAGAGTATGTTTTCTAAAGAGGAAGACTGATATGATTTTCAAGAGAATCCTACGTCAGAGGACAGGTGGTTTGTGATGAGGTTTTCAGATCCGCCATACTTTTAAGGGCTCATACTCACTTGCTCTCGCATTCTGGTGCGAGTCTCTCGAATGAAAACCTGGCACTGCCGCCGGCACTCCGACCAAAGCGTGTGGTTACTTGTATTTCTATGCAACCGCACGCTCCGATCCGAGTGCCAGCGCCAGGTTTTCGTGCGAGTCTCTCGCAAGTGAGCATGAGCCCTAAGAGTTCTTTTATATGTGGTTTTGAAGCCTTTGACAAGGCGTTGACCTCACAGAAGTGAAAGATCTTTTCAGTGGTTTTCAAAGCCTCAAAAAAAAAAAACCTCACAAAAATGACAAAGTATGTGGATTTCCATGTAAATGAATAGGGAAAGTATTTATAGAGTATTTTATTCTTTTTTTATGTGGATTTTGAAACAGATTTATTTGGATAGCAATACATACTGCTCAGAAAAATAAAGGGAACACTATTGCAGTTGCAGCAGGCTGTTTGTGTTCCCTTTATTTCTTTGAGCAGTATACTTCAATATAAGCAATGAGCGAACGTGCTTGATAAGGTGTTATCCTCCATGCTCGGGTGCTAATCGGGTGTCTTCAGCATGCTTGAATAATATGTTCGAGTCCCCGCAGCTGCATGTCTCACGGCTGTAAGACAGCTGCAACACATGCAGGGATTACCTAATAAACAGACAATTTCTGCATGTGTGCATGACGTGCAGCTGCGGGGACTTAAACATTTTTTGAGAATGCCAAAGTCACTCCACTGGATGGCACCACGTTCGCTCAGCTCTATTCAACACGCATCCACTCGTTAGTCGCGGACTGCCGATATCTTCTGTATTTAAGAATTCAAAGAATACTGATCCGCAGTCATATTTTATTCATCTCACAAACATACAATTCCAGTTTAGAAGAAAAAAACCCCTTACAATTGAAAATGTGGAAAAAATTACATTTAAACCACGCACTTTAATCTATTGCCATTGACCAGAAATCATGGTTTTGGTTGCAGTCATATGTCTTTTATTCAGTGTTTGATGTGTTAAAATATTTACTGTAGCTGTTATTGTAAGAAAAAAAACAAGTAAAAACTATGGCAAAAATGCAACAAAACTAATGCATATTTCTACAGCTAAGACCAGGCGCTGTTGGGGTGAGACTTCCACAGACTGGTGCAGTAGCTAAAACTTTATCTCACCTGAGGTTTTTATTATTTATGCATTTTAACTTAATGCTATGTTCACCTTCAAAACCACTTTTTTCTATTATTTCATTGCCTCTAAAATGAAAATTTCTGCAAATTTGCAATAGCTTCTAATCTTTTTAATTTTCCACTGTTTTAATATAACCACAGCAATGCAGATAATTCATTTCCATGGTAAAATAGCAAACAAACCCGGTGTAATCTAATCCTGCAGTTATACTTCCTTTCATCTGCTCTCTTTAGGCTAAAACAGATGTTTAGAAGTATCTATGTTATTCTCGGGCACAGCAGCAATACAGAGGAAGCTTTCTCAGGCATAAAATACATTTATGTTTTGCTTTATAGGCTGTGCTCTATTGAGATGTTACAATACTATGTTTCAGGGCAGGTGCAGACGGCGGAATTCCATGTCCGAGTGCGATGTGAGAAAACATCAGATTGCACGCAAGCCAATGTTAGTCTATGGCGCCGTGCACATGTCCGCTGAATGTCCGAGTTTAATAATGATATTTGGCCATGCAAGTCAATAAATCAGTGGAAAAAAATCGGACTGAACTTGGATGACGTCTGACTACAGTCCAATTTCTACACACTGACAAAATGGAGAAAATTGTGAAATATTGTTCACTATCTTTTCATCTGAGAGAAACGGATCACAGTGTGATCAAACTCTGATCAGTGTAATTTGCATAATCGGCCCGATTCTCTCGGATGAAACAGTTTATTATCGTATGCACCTGCCCTCAGAGATAAATCTGGCTGAATAGATTGTGCTCTATTCCCAAGTCCCAGTACTAAATTTAATAAATGATTATGTTTGAATTGATAAACTGTGGCTAACAAACATGTCTGCATACTGTGATATGACAATTCTGGGCTTCATAAATGTTTGTGTATATAATTCTAGGCTATGTTTTATGAATATATGTGTATATTTACAGGCTGTGTTCTATTGTGAGGTCACAATTATGTGTTTTATAGATAAGCCGATGCCTATTTTATAGGCTGTGTTCTATAAAGATATATTTATTCACTCACTCCAACAAAGCAATTTCACAAGATAAAATATGCCTATCCAAATATTCTAAATTACGTGAGAAAAGGGAGTGAAAATTATCCTTAACCCCTTAGAGACTGGGTCCAATTTTTTAAATCTGACCACTCTTTATGTGGTAATAACTCCAAAGCGCTTCAACGGATCGTTTTTTCGTGACACATTGTACTTTATGATAATGGTTAAATTTATGTCAATATTTCTGTGTTTAATTATAGAAATATCAGAAATATTACAAACATTAAAAAAAATCAACAATTTTTGTACTTTGAATGGTTACCCCTTTAATCAAGATAGTCACATGCAAAGATTTACGAAACTTATTTTTTTTGGGAGCTACTAAGTTTTGAAGTGACTTTGGGGGTCCTATATATTGGAAACCCCCAAAAGTGATACCATTGTAAAAACAGCAACCCTTAACATGTTCAAAATTGCTTTCAGGTAGTTTATTAACCCTTCAGGTGCTTTTCAGGAGTTAATGCAAAGTGGCATGACAGGAATGAAGATATCGATTTTTAACACCTAAATGTTGATAACTGTGAGGAACTGAAATACTTTCCCAGCACAGATGACTAGTTACCTCAAGTTATGTTGTATTTACATGCAATGACCTTATCTGGTGGGGGAATATGTGCCTTTCTTTCTCTCGGCAGGGGGGCCACTTGGGTTCACACCAATGCAGACTGGCCGGAGACTTCACTGGCTGTGAATTCATTGTACATTGGTTAAGGGGTTGGGCGTAGAGTTGAGAGACTTGATGGGGGAGAGCAGTTGTGTCTGGGGATCTGAAGCGAAAAGAGCAGAGTTAAGGCCGCTCCTGGAACCCATGAATGGACTATCGAACTTGGAACTAAGTTCTCGGGCTTCGGTCGTGAGATCTATATTCCCCTAGGAATTATCCCATGGACTATTTTTACTGACTTGTTGCTGATCCCGTGGACTGGGGGCATTACATTGGGGTCATCTACCTGGACTTAATGAAATGCTTGTATGGATACAAATAAAACTTGTTGCATCGTTAACCTGCCTAGGTGATTACTAACACCCACAACTCTAGATCTTCACACGTGGTGGCAGAGGTGGGATCACCTATCTCTGAACAGCGTAACAGAGAAAGTTACTGATGGTGACTTGGCAGAAGAGATGGCAGACTCCATCTACAAGAGACTCAAGTAGGAGCAGCTGAGAGCCCTGTGCTCTGGGAGAGAGCTGGAGTGGTCGATGGCAGACAACCGGATGGCCCTAATTCAACGCTTGGATGAGTGGGATCGAGAACACCCACAGGAGGAGATCAGTCCAGATGTAGAAGAGGACAGCCCAGTGGAGGGGCAACAGCCGCGGGCAATCATTCCGATGGCAGAGGATCGATTGACCGAGTTGGGGTGGGTCCTGGCTGCACTAGGAGAGCGGGCCACAGAAAGAGAACGGGCGGCTGTGATAAGCAAATATCTGGGTGTCCATGTAGCCGTAACCCCACCACCCTCTGCGCAGATGACAGTGGATAACGGGAGAGAGGGACCCGCATCTTTGAGGTACCGGGACATACCACAGTTTAATGAAGACACCACGGGTATTGATGACCATCTTCAATTATTTGAGAACCTCTGCCTGCTTCATGAGGTGTCCATTGAGTACTGGCCGAGATTTTTGAGTGTTGGCCTGACCGGAAAAGCCAGAGAAGCTTTTAATAACTTGTCTTCTGGGGATCAGTGGTGTTACGCTACCATTCGCAGCGCATTACTGGAGAGGTATGCCGTCACACCTGAAACCTACCGGAGGAAGTTTCGGGAGACTGAAAAGCCCAATGCACATACGCACCGGGAGTTTGCCAACACATTACGTACAGCATGTGCTCGGTGGATCGAAGGACTGGGAGCTCGGGAAACTGAACATGTCTTGGATATATTCATGCGGGAGCAATTTATGTCCAAGCTCCCATGTGATATAAAGGAATGGGTGGCGGATAGAAAACCACGGAGTCTGGAGGAGGCTGCAAGATTGGCTGATGATAGGTCTGCCAATCATCCAGGGTGGTGTGGGAGAACAGCTCCGGCAAGTCGGGAACAGGGGCTTCCCGAGAGGCCAGTGAGACCCATGGTCCAGCGAGAGGAGGAACTGCGATGATTTCATACTCTACAAAGAGGGGGAGGTCTCCAAAAACCCCAAGTACGGCATGCATCAGGGCGAGGGGGATTAAGATGCCATAGCTGTGGACGCATGGGACACTTCACCAGGGAATGCCGGGCCCATTAAGGTCCACGTCATCAGCATTTCCAACCTGTGAACAGTGTACTGCAATGGGACAGGAATGCTGTGAGCGAGAAAAGGGGGGAGGTCCCCCAAAACCCCAAGTACGGCCCACATCAGGGCGAGGTGGATTAAGCTGCCATAACTGCGGACGCAGGGGACACTTCGCCAGGGAATGCCGGGCACATTCGAGTCCACGTAGCTGGAGGAGAATCTCTGAACATTCGGACAGCCCGACTACATTTAGACTGGGGACACAGCAAGGGAATGGTGGATGTGGGGGTAGTGCGACACCTACCTGTGGATGTGTTGCTGGGCAACAACTTAGGAGCAGGGTTGGTGTGCCACTGGACCAGTGTCGCAACCCGAAGCCAAGGACTCATTCCCGCTGCATCAGAAGACCTCGATATGCCGAATAACCTCCCACCAGTGTGGGAGAGACCACGGCAATGCTGATAGACTATCGAGACAGACTGAGGAAGCCACGAACTCTGGTAATTGTCGTCAGAAGAAGGATAGTCAATTTCATGAATTGGAGCCCAATACTTGCCGTGCTGGAAAAGTGGGGGAGGAATGTGAGGAACTGAAATACTTTCCCAGCACAGATGACTAGTTACCTCAAGTTATGTTGTATTTACATGCAATGACCTTATCTGGTGGGGGAATATGTGCCTTTCTTTCTCTCGGCAGGGGGGCCACTTGGGTTCACACCACTGCAGACTGGCCGGAGACTTCACTGGCTGTGAATTCATTGTACATTGGTTAAGGGGTTGGGCGTAGAGTTGAGAGACTTGATGGGGGAGAGCAGTTGTGTCTGGGGATCTGAAGCGAAAAGAGCAGAGTTAAGGCCGCTCTTGGAACCCATGAATGGACTATCGAACTTGGAACTAAGTTCTCGGGCTTCGGTCGTGAGATCTATATTCCCCTAGGAATTATCCCATGGACTATTTTTACTGACTTGTTGCTGATCCCGTGGACTGGGGGCATTACATTGGGGTCATCTACCTGGACTTACTGAAATGCTTGTATGGATACAAATAAAACTTGTTGCATCGTTAACCTGCCTAGGTGATTACTAACACCCACAACTCTAGATCTTCACAATAACTTCTGAACAGGCCGCTATAGCAGGCAGACATTAATTACGGCCATTATTTGGCCATGAAATGCAATGGCAAGCATCAGGACCACACATTCAAGACCTCAGGGCGCTAATGCACCCTGTCAGCCATCTACTGTACATGCTATATTCATTATTGACAAGAGCATTTAAAGTGTAAAACTATTATAGTCGGTACCAACACTGATCATGGCTGATGCAGCAAGTTGTCAGCTATAGTGTACAGCCGACAGCTGCTGGATTGTCATCTCTATGGGGATGCTATTCTCTTATATCGCAGGTCAGTAAAAAGACGTATTGGTAGTCAGTGGTCACTAAGAAGTTAAAACAGTTATCTTATGTCAATTGCACACATTGACTTTGAAGCACTTACACAAAATTACTAAATTGATGCAATTTGCTGTATGTATTAATTCAGCTTGTCCTAGGATCTACGTATTAGGTCCACAGGGCTAGTTATGTCTTCTGCCCCCATGAACCAGGCTGTTTTTTATCTCCAAGTAGCTACTTACGCTCCAAAGTCATCAAGACTACTATAAGGCCTCCAACATATCATTGTACTTTCTTTCTAAAACCGTGCCGGAACTTTCACAGCTTCCTTTTCCTTAATGGATCTGAGCTGCAACACGAGACAGAACGCACCGGCAGGAGTGACGCTGTTTGGAGAAAAGGTAGCCGTGCTTTTCTTATCCCATGCTGCCATTTCAATTTTCCTTGACCCCAAAAATCAATCCGTAACCTTATGATTAAAGGGAACACTCATTTTTATCACTCTTTTCTTCAGCAGGCCATATGATGGAAGACAAGAACCGTACTTGGGTTGACTTTTTCATCATGAAAGGTATTAGTGATTTGCCACATCTGCAGACGCCCATCTTCCTCTTGGTTTTGTTACTATATCTCTCTATTTTTATTGGAAATTCAGTCATTTTACTGCTAATCTGCAAAGACCGCCAGATGCAGACTCCAATGTATTACTTCTTGTCTCACCTTTCCGTCATGGACATATTTTACAGTACAGTCACTATGCATAAGACACTGATCACATACATAACTGGGGATAATACTGTTTCGTTATCGGCCTGTATAACCCAGATGTATTTCTATGTAGCACTCCTCTGCTGTGAGTTTTTGCTCTTTACCGTTATGAGTTACGATCGATACGTTGCGGTTTGTAACCCTCTGCGGTACGTTATAATCATGAACAGTAGAGTCTGTACTGCACTTGCTTCAGTCTGTTGGTTTGTTGGAATTTCTGAGGTTGTTCCAGCAGTCTTCATTATCTATGAAATCCATTGCTTTAAAACCAACAAGATCAACCACTTCTTTTGTGAACTTATGGTCATCATGAAGCTCTTTTGCTACAAGGCCTCCAAAATGGAACACTTAATATACACAGAGTCGTTCTTCATTGGTTTCTTGCCTTTCACACTCACCATTACTTCTTACTTCTTCATCATCAGGGCTATTCTACGGATCCACTCTAGCGCTGGTAGAATTAAAACCTTCTATACATGTTCTTCTCATATGACAGCCGTTTCCTTTCTTTATACGACAATAGTCTGTGTCTACTTGAGACCTACCTCATCATACTCTCTGGAGTCAGAAAAGATTTATACTCTGTTTTATACTTCATTAACACCCTTGATAAATCCTTTAATCTATAGCCTCAAAAACAAAGATGTGAAAATGGCCTTCAAGCGGCTGATCAATAAAAAAAAGTATTAGCTAATAAGGCTATGATCTTTTGGTAATTTCTCTATTCACATTAAATTGTTTAGATGATTTTCCATATTTTTTGGTGATTTTTTTTAATGAAATATAACATCGGGATATTCAGTGATCGCCCCTGTACTTTCTTCTACATCCTATCTACAACCCTAGTTTCCCACAGTCACTCAGTTACTCCTTTAGGCAAAACCAATGCTGTGTATCTGGAAAAGAATACCATACCCACATTAAAACATGATAGAGGGAGCATTATGCTTTGCGGCTGTTTTTCAGCAGCTGGTACTGGGGCTGTGCAGCATCCATTCCTTCTGTTAACCAGTTCCTGACTGGTCTGACTCTCCAAGTCCATCCTTGCTTCCCTGTCCCTTGGGAGTCAGCTGCTGTGGCTTTGGGGTGTGTCCTTGAGTGATATTTACCTGACATTCACCTGCGGACAAGTCTAACCACATCATCAGGGGCCCTAGGTAAGAACCAGGTGGACGCTTAGTTATGCCCCTCCAGGCTCTCTCCAGTCCATGTCATAGGGGTTCCACAACAACCAGTCGTGACATATAACATGATAACACAAAGAGATGGTGGCAATGGTGTGGGGCTGTGTTGCTTTGGCAGGACTAAGATGAATTCTGTTCTCTATCATAAAATCCTGTTAGATCAATTTGTTATCTAAAGCTCAGACATGGTTGAGTTCTGTAATTTTCAACACAGGCAGGTGTTGAAACAATCAGGCCTGAGTCCTGCTCTGCACCCCCGTTTATTGTGGCCTTCTGGCACCTATCAAGCTGAACGACAAGAGTTAGGAAACATCCTGCTTGTGTACACTTTGTTGCAGTGGGATTGTTGTTATTCTCTTTTGATCAAAATAGTGTCAACTAAGTAGTGTGTTATTTACATGTACGTATTTGCTCATTTAGTTTAGTCAAGGTAGATTGAATTATAAACATTTTCAAATATCAGTCAATTGCGAACAAAAAAGGCTTGTGCTAAAAAGCTGAGAATGAAGTTCATCTTTTAGCAAGAAAGCGCCCTTAGGCCGGGGTCACACTAGCAAAGAATACGGGCGAGTGAGAGGCGCTAAAAGCATGCATTACACACGGACAAATGATTCTCTATGGGGTAGCTCCCAACAGCCGTATATTTCTGGTCAGTATTCTACGGTCCGTGCCAATCACAGCATGCTGCGATTGTCAGCGTACAACGCCCGTAATATGCCAATGCAAGTCTATGGGTGCGCAAAAAATACGGATTACACACGGACCACACGTGTGACTTGCGAGAAATACGCAGGTCTTTTGGCTGGTGACAGGAAATGGGCCAATCCATCATCAGGAAGCCTAGACATGCAAATGAGCTCAAAAAGCGCTCCAGACATCCAGGAAGTCAGCCTCCACGGAGTACAGCAGCATCATGGCGCCATATTTCCTTAATGTGGAGATGCTTATAGTATTAGTGCAGGAGCAGCCAGAACTTTGGGACCAAAGGGATGCCAATTATGCCAACCGGGCAAGAAAGGAGGCGTCATGGAGGCGCATATGTCGCCAGATGTTCCATGACTTTGGTGATGGGCAACGTGAGGAGCAACAGAAACTGAGTAAGTACAAGGCCCAAAAATGATTTAAATTACCTCACAAACAAAAATGATTACAGATTCTGCCCCCCTCCCCTTCCTGTCCTTCTCCTTTTTGCCTCATGAGGCGGGTGGATTTTGATGTGACACATAGTTTCACACTGCCATAATTTTGCCCAGGCCACAAGCTCCTCTTCCTCTTAGCCAACCAAGTTATTAAGTGTAGTTACTTGATACATAAACTATTCTGACCCTGTGTATCTGGCCTGGATGGGCCGATTAGATATGCCACCCTGGGTAGAAAGCACACCCCAGAAGACCACATGCCTAGACTACTGGTAGCAAATGTGACCGACCAAATATGTGAAATTGATAATATTTCCTGTCACATTGCAGTGGAAGATGTGATGAAACGCTGGCGAAGCATCCGGGATCAATACTGCCGGGAACGTCAGCAGCGGTCCAGGAGTGGGGATGCGGGCTACGTGAAACGCAAATATGTGTATTATGACCGCCTCTCCTTCCTCGCCCCAATTCTGGATCTGAGACCGTAAGTACATACCTCACACCACATTACACCGATACTTTACAGGGCCAAAAATATTGATGCATTTTTGCCTCTGTTCTATTTCATAACAGAACTCAATCCAACCTTATCGAGGAACAGGCTCAGAGACAGAGCCAATAATTGATCCTGTAGGGGATGAGGTGGCTGGCCCATCTTCTCCCCCTACAAGAAGCATGGGTGAAGATGAGTCATCACAGGAGAACCCATTGGCTGCCCAACAAACCACACCACCAGGACCGTCTGCTGCTGCCCCATCACCCATCCTGGAGGAGCAAGGCAACTTGAGCAGCAGCCCAACTGCCCAGATCCGGGGCTCCCCACAGGCTGCTGTTACATCCCGGCGAGGCCGAAGAAGGCGCCAGGTCGCTGTTCAAGAAAGCAGGACCAATGTGGACACAGGGGTCCTAAATTATTTATCTAGAGTCACTACAGATGATGGGGAGGAGGCCTACTCACGTAGCCTGGCCCGTTATCTCCGTGCCCTTTCCCGTGAGGTGAGGCTCCGTATTCGGGGATGTTTTCAGATCCTGCTTGATGCAGGCACCCCCCCAATACCCCATATGAGCTTTTCGAATATCTGGAGAGGTGGCAGCTTTCCCCCAGAAATCTAATGCGCATGAAACCACCGACACAGATGCTTGCTCAAGCAGGGTCCGAACATCCTCAAATGCGTGGGCCTACACCTCACCCCCTTCCTCCCCCTACCCAACCTTCCCAACAGCAGCAACAGATTTCTGGCTCTAGCCAACCCCACCAATATGGCCACTTATTCCCACCCAGTGTTGGAGGCTGGTCCCAGCCTGGTTGGGGATGACATGGCTATATTGGTGGATATGAGACACGGGCCTACCCGCCACAACAAGATGCCCCTCAGCAGTATTACTATGGCCACTACCCCCAACAAGCACAGGAGGAAGGTCAGTACCAACAGCATGGGCAACAGTATGCACCCACACAGGGCGATGTTGCTCAAAGTAGTCAGCAGCAACCACAGGCTGCTCCTCCGCCTTCTCCTTCCCCAACATTCCACAATTTATAAGTGGCTAAAAACATGGAAATTGTAAACCCATACTGTACATGAGTGTTCTTAAGCGGTCCGATGGGAGGAGATGTCCAGTGTGTTTGAACTGGTGCTCAAAATCCCAATCCAAAGTAAAAAAGAGGTTTTCTCCATCATCAAAATGAGCTAAAACAGATAATACTAACGTTTCTTATGACGGTTTTCAAATCATATGATTAAGACACCATGACAGGCAAGGCTACCTTATGCGTTTCTGAGACATATTACATGTCTGTAAAAAAGACAATATTTCACGGCGCTATATTGGCAAAGTCAAAGGATCAAAATATCAAAATAGAGTACTCACTTGATAATGCATAGAAAAGGCGTGCTGTCCATATTCACTTAGTAAAATTTAGGCCAGCTAACTATATTCCAAAATCAAGGCAAACAGCCTAAAGACCATCAAGCTCTCTCTATGTATTATCAAGTCAGTCTTCTAATTTGATCCTTTGACTTTCCCAGTATAGTGCGGTGAAATATTGTGTTTATTACAGACATGTAATATGTGTCAGAAACGCATAAGGTAGCCTTGCCTGTATGGTGGCTTATTAATATGATTTGAAAACCTTCAGAATCAATGTTAGTATTATCTTTTGTAGCTCATTTTGATAATGGATAACTCCTCTTTTTTACTTTGGATTACAAATGTGTAAAGTTGCAATGTTGTTATTGCACTATGTATGTTGTAGGATATGTTTGTAATTTTGTTTTGACAACAATGTTGAAATATGCCAAAAGCCAATTTGGGCCATTGCCCAAGTTTTTCATAGGGCACGAATATGTTTGCCTTACAAACTAAAAAAATAACCAAAAAAAAGGCAAAAGTAAAAATTTGGCAACTACACTTTACGTCTCTGTCTTAATTGTCCAAACCCCTATCAAAATACGCTTACCAAATCAATTCAAAAGTCATTGATTCAGAAGGGGTAGAAATATATATATTTTGACACACATCAAACCAACATTGCCAACATTGATCCAGCATGCTCTTGCCAAGAAGGTTCCCCCTGAGGTGCCATTAAGTAATTAGTGAAAATATCACGCACTTTGAGGCCAGAGATCGGTCTACGTTGATGGTTGATAGGTGGTCTCACCCTACGCACATTGTCCGGCCTACGCACAACACCAGCAGAGGAGGAACAATCATGTATCCTGGTGAAGTTATGAAGAACCACACAGGCTTTCACTACTTCATTAACATTTTGTTCACTCAGCTGAATGGCAGACTGGAGTACCCGCCATTTGGCACAAAGAATGCCAAAGGAACACTCCACCAGTCGCTGAGCATGTCATAGGCGCAAGTTAAATATCCTGCGCCTGTGGTGAAGGTTGCGCTGGGGATATGGCCTCATGACATTGCGTGTTAACTGAAAGGCCTCATCTGCCACAAGGACATAAGGGACACATTCTTGAGTGGAGCCTGGTAGCTGGCGTGGTGGTGGTGGTAGATCCAACTGGTTGGTGCGTAGCCGCCGAGCCATAATGGAAGTATTGAAGACTCTAGAGTCTCCCGTCCTTCCATAGGCCCCAATGTCAACAATTATAAACTTGTATTGAGGGTCGGCCAAAGCCAACAATACAACAGAAAAGTATTGTTTATAATTGAAGAATTGGGAGCCAGAGTTCGGTGGCTTACGCACCCGGATATGTTTGCCATCAAGGGCCCCAATACAATTTGGAAACTGGCATTCTTCCTCAAAGTCCCTTTATATCCTCAACCAGTCTTCCATCCTGGCCTCGGGCATGACGACTTGATATAGTCTTGTCCATATTTAACTACATGTTGACCTGACTATGCCAGATATGGTTGATCTTCCAATCAGAAACTCATGGTGGAGGGCAGCATAAGACAGGCCAGTGGCCAGGAAGCTGAAGAACAACAGAAAAGGATGATTGTCGAATGCACACATTTACAAAACAAACGGGTCCATACATACCAAACTTGGTAAGATTTCAGAGCAAATAACACACACATCTTGCTTTGCACAATGAGTAAGTGATATTCAGTACATATTCCACATAACATTCGGGTCTGTAAGTTGAAACATATGTGGACTAAGATGAGGGCCTAAAACTTACTACAAGAAGGCAAAAATTCAAACTTTGCCCAACACATCATGAACATAGAGAATATGGTTGTGTAGTACATACCATATTGTGAGTAGAAGTCGCTCCTTTGCAGATATAGCTTTGCGCATCCTTGTATACTGAAAGGTTATCCCAGGGCGCATTGTCTCCAAGAGTCGATCAAATGTTGCAAGGCTCATGCGACAGTATTGGTAGAATTTGACAGGATGCTCCCGCAGAGAAGAATAGAGGCGGTGAAAATGACCTCTTGTGAGTCGTTGCCTCAAAAGTGGATGTACCCACATGCGTCTCCTCCTCCGCGGATCCACTATCACTGGGTATGGTTGGCCAAAGCGGCGTGACAAAAGCCAGTTGAAGAGAACCTGCTCAGTTGTGTTGAAAGTCAGACTGTTTGCCATGTTGCACATACAACACCAACACACCTAGTGAAGGCAAGGTGACAAATGGACAGAATGGAGGCTGCCACCTGTTCCTGAGCCAATAAATAGAGTGCAGGCTAATGAGTTAAATAGTTAGCAGGCCTCAAAACCGTTAAATGTCCATTTTGCAAGGCTGCGAGAAAATCTCGCCATAGGGATTCAATAGTAAAAGATAGAATGTAAAAAAAAAAAAAAAATGGTTTTATTCTTACCCTCCGACGTCTCGCGCATCCGTTCCCAGTAATCCTTTGCGAAAATGCCCGCGATGATGTCTGTTCTCGCGGGATCGCAACGACGTCGCGCGAATGACAGCGAGACTTCGCGATCCCGCGAGAACGGACGTCATCGCGGGCATTTTCGCAAAGGATTACTGGGAACGGATGCGTGGAGAGAGGCGGGAATGCTGCGCGGGACGCCGGAAGGTAAGAATAACAATATTTTTTATTTTAAATTCTATTTTTTACAGGGATATGGTACCCAAAGCCCGGAGGACAGTCTCCTCTCCTCCGGACCGTGGGTACCATCCGCAAATGTTCTGCTTACTTTCCGCATGGTGTGCACAGCCACATGCGGGAAGTAAGCGGAACAATGCATTCCTATGGGTGCGGGATCGCCGCGATTCCGCAAATTAATGAGCATGCTGCGTTTTTTACCGCGAAGCGATTCCGCCGCGGTAACAACCGCAGCATTAGCACAGCATTGCGGAATCCCATAGGAATGCATGGGATGCTTATTTTTCGCGTTTTCGCGGCAAAATCGCGCGGTTAAAACCGCCGCGGAAACGCAAAAAAAAGCCACGTGTGAACTCAGCCTTTAAGTACACATATTTGATATCACTGCATCCGAAACGACACGACATATAAAACTGTCCCATTAGTTAACCCCTTTCGCGAACACCATAAAAAAATTAAAAACTAGGCAAAAAACAACGCTTTATAATCGTACCACTAAACAAAAAGTAGAATAAACCGCAAGAAAAAAGACAGATATAAATAAACATGGTACCACTGAAAACGTCATCTTGTCCTGCAAAAAACAAGCTCTATCAGCGGAAAAATAAAAAGGTTATAGCTCTCAGAATAAAGTGATGCAAAAATAATTAATTTTCTATAAAACAGTTTTTATTGTGTAAAAGCGGCAAAACATAAAAACACTATAAATGAGGTATCACTGTAATCATACTGACCCAAAGAATAAAACTACCTTATCAATTTTACTACACACTGAATGGCATAACCCCCTCCCAAAAAAAAAGAAATCCTGAATTGATGGTTTTTGTTCATTCTGCCTCACAAAGATCGGAATAGAAAGTGATCAAAAAATGTCATGTGCCTGAAAATGGTACCAGTAAAAGTGTCAACTCATCCTGCAAAAAACAAGACCTCACATAACTCTGTGGGCCAAAATATGGAAACATTCTAGCTCTCAAAATGTGGTGATGCAAAAACAATTTTTTAAAAAAAAACAGTGTCTACTGTGTGACAGCAGCCAAACACAAAAACCCAATATAAATCTGGTATCGCTGTAATTGCACCGACCCGAAGAAAAAAGTCACCTAATCACTTATACTGCACGAGGAATGGCATAAAAAATAAAACCAATTCTTCGCATGTTGATTTTTTCATTCTGCCTCCCAAAGATTTCAGTAAGGCTCAGAACACATTTATCCTGCGCTCTATGCTGAGTGCATACACCGGGATATCCGTGTAAATCTCTGAAATGTGTGATTCAGACGGAACCCCCGGCAGAATATTCCCTATAATGAGACAGATGGAGGCGCTGAGGATGCCGTCTGACCTGTGATCTGACGGTGTCCGCGTCTTTTTAAGATTGCAGTTTGTAAAATGCGGTCACTTATGGGTGGGTTCTGCTGTTCTGGCACCTCATAGCTTCCCACAGTGTGTCATGGCACCTGCAAACCATAACAGTACAATCTGGCACTCCTGGTCTTTCAAGCTTTGTACTATGCATGAAAAATATTTCCCGATTACATGTAGGGAATTGGCGCACTCAGGAAAAATGGACCTCAATTTGTTGTAAAAAATTGTCCTATTAGCCCTTAGAAAAATTAAAAACTTGGGGCTAAAACAACATTTTAGTTGTAAAAATGTAATTTATTCTTTTTTTTTCACCACTCAGTGGTATAAAATTCTGAGGCACATGTGGTGTCAGTATGATCACTGCACCACTAGATGAATTCATTGGGAAGTGTAGTTTGTAAAATGAGTTCACATATAGGGGGTTTCTGTTGTTATGGCACCTCAGATGCTCTGTCAATGTGACATGGCACCCTCAAACCGTTCCAGCAAAATCTGAACTCCAATATGACACCTCTTCCCTTCTGAGCTTTGCAGTGTGCCTCAAAAGTAGTATTACCCCACATATGTTGTATCAGCATACTCAGGAGAAATTGCACAGCAAATTGTGTGGTGCAATTTCTCCTGTTCCCTTTAAGAAAATGCAAAATTTAGGGCCAAAATAACAGTTTTGTGAGGAAAGTATGATTTTGTTTTAATTTCACGGCGCAACGTCATAAACTTCTGTGAAGCACCTTGGGATTCAAGGTGGTCAATACACATCAAAATACATTCCTTGAGGGGTCTAATTTCCAAATGATGTCACTTGGGGGTTTCCACTGTTTAGGCACATCAGAGGCTCTCCAAACGCAACATGGCATCCGCTAATGATTCCAGGAAATTTTACATTCAAAAAGTCAAATGACAATCCTTCCATTCCCAGCCCTGCCGTGCACACAACCAGTTGTTTTCCTCCACATTAGAGTTGAGCGACTTTTGGTTTTTTAGGGTCGCGTTTCGTTTCGTGAAACCCGACTTTTCCAAAAGTCGGGTCGAGCAAGATCGTCCGATTATAGGGAAAAGTCGGGGTCGTCCCGAAACACGAAACCCAATGTAAGTCAATGGGGAATAAAAGTCGGCAGTGAGAGGAGGACAGGAAACACACCTACAGTGCCCATTTGAATGCCAAAAGCATCAATTCTTCTTTCTTAAGCTTGTCAACCTTAATTAACTTCATAATACAAGTTACGCACTGAAAAATGGGGGTTATTTGGCTACAAACTGTGGGGGGGGAGGGCTGGCTCCAGGTTTTCATGTGCCCTGGGCGAAAGAGCGCCCCTTTAACACATACCACAACTCATCATGCTCCGATACGGCAGAGAAATAGCGGTATAGTCCAATGAAAAATACCTCACTTTTTACATCTCATGACGAGGCCCATCTATTTCTCCATACAGAATCATTGGTCCCATATAATGTTTGAAACAGTATATGATGAGCTCCACATAATGCTACAGTATATGTTGATCCCCATGGATGAAGCTCCACTGTCTTATGGGCCCAAATAATGCTCCAAACATAATGGGCCCCATTTCTAATGCTCTAGTGTATAATGGGCCCTGTAAATGCTGCTCCAGTGTCTGATGTCCACCTTTGGAATGTTCCAGTGTATGGTGGGCCCCATCTATCATTCTCCAGAGTATAGTACTCCCCAAAAATTGCTGTCCCAACATTGAAAACAATCAAATAAGTCTCCTCGCTAGGGAATCCCTGTACTTGTCTGGACAGGTGCTGTAGCTTGCTTAACAGCTCGCCAGCCGTTCTCACGCCCAGTATGGATTACACGTGATTGCACAAAGGTGAGAAAGGGTACCGTATCCCCAGATAACATGTATGGATAGCGTACACATTCAAAATATATGTCTCAGGAGGCAGGCTCAGACGGTGTTAGGCCCAGTATGGATTGCACGTGATTGCACAAAGGTTAGAAAGGGTACCGTATCCCCGGATAACATGTATGGATAGCGTACACATTCAAAATATATGTCTATACAGCATGAGGCAGGCTCAGACGGTGTTAGGCCCAGTATGGATTGCACGTGATTGCACAAAGGTTAGAAAGGGTACCGTATCCCTGGATAACATGTATGGATAGCGTACACATTCAAAATATATGTCTATACAGCATGAGGCAGGCTCAGACGGTGTTAGGCCCAGTATGGATTGCACGTGATTGCACAAAGGTTAGAAAGGGTACCGTATCCCTGGATAACATGTATGGATAGCGTACACATTCAAAATATATGTCTCAGGAGGCAGGCTCAGACGGTGTTAGGCCCAGTATGGATTGCACGTGATTGCACAAAGGTTAGAAAGGGTACCGTATCCCCGGATAACATGTATGGATAGCGTACACATTCAAAATATATGTCTATACAGAATGAGGCAGGCTCAGACGGTGTTAGGCCCAGTATGGATTGCACGTGATTGCACAAAGGTTAGAAAGGGTACCGTATCCCTGGATAACATGTATGGATAGCGTACACATT
Source organism: Dendrobates tinctorius (assembly GCF_039654945.1). Lineage (NCBI taxonomy): Eukaryota > Metazoa > Chordata > Amphibia > Anura > Dendrobatidae > Dendrobates > Dendrobates tinctorius. The sequence continues at coordinate 14,958,487 of NW_027361825.1, read as the reverse complement.
CAAAATATATGTCTATACAGCATGAGGCAGGCTCAGACGGTGTTAGGCCCAGTATGGATTGCACGTGATTGCACAAAGGTTAGAAAGGGTACCGTATCCCCGGATAACATGTATGGATAGCGTACACATTCAAAATATATGTCTCAGGAGGCAGGCTCAGACGGTGTTAGGCCCAGTATGGATTGCACGTGATTGCACAAAGGTTAGAAAGGGTACCGTATCCCCGGATAACATGTATGGATAGCGTACACATTCAAAATATATGTCTATACAGCATGAGGCAGGCTCAGACGGTGTTAGGCCCAGTATGGATTGCACGTGATTGCACAAAGGTTAGAAAGGGTACCGTATCCCTGGATAACATGTATGGATAGCGTACACATTCAAAATATATGTCTCAGGAGGCAGGCTCAGACGGTGTCAGGCACAGTATGGATTTGACGGCCCAGATTACACAGCGGAGGAGCAGGGAGAGGTAAAGATTGCAAATGCTGGGGCCCTGCCCAAGCAAGGGGGGCCCACTTGTGGGCATCGGTACTGGCACTGGGCCCCTCATAGTACAGCGGTGTGTCTGACGGCAGGTGTGCACCACCACCGTCAGAGACACTTGATTGCACTATGAGGGACCCTGTGCCAGTGCCCGCGCCCAAGAGTCGGCCTACCCACCTGTCCAGGGCAACGGCACTCGCACGGTGTCGTGCGGTAGGTGGTGACCCCGGCCATGGGGGGGGAGGCAGCACAGTTAGAGAGTGTTAGAAAGTGGCATATGTTGATGTTGGACATTCAGCTGATGCAAAAGGCGAAATAGGTGAAGTACCAGGAAGAGGTGGACCAAAGCAAGCCATTTTTCTGTCGCCCTATGTGTCATCAGGAGAAGGTGGGACAAAATCCTTGGAAACCCATGCGTGGTTCATTTTAATGAAGGTTAGATCATCCACATTTTGGGTTGACAGACGGGTCCTTTTTTCTGTCAGGATTGATCCAGCTGCACTGAAGACTCTTTCCGATAGCACACTTGCAGCTGGGCAAGAGAGCTCCTGTAAGGCATATTGGGCCAATTCAGGCCAGGTGTCCAGTTTAGCGGCCCAATAGTCAAAGGGGAATGACCTGTGTGGGAGAACATCGATATGGGAGGAAAAGTAGTTTGTAACCATAGTTGACAACTGCTGTCTCCTGTCACTTTCCATCGATGCAGTATTACCAGTTGTGTGAGCGGTATTTGAAAAATCAGTCCACAACATTGTCATGAAACCCCTGTCTCCAACGCCACTTCTGCTGTGTGCACCACGAACACCTCTGCCAAGCTGCCCCCGGCCCGTACGGCTCGTGCGAGAACCATCACCGCTGCTGTGTGCTGGGAATGCCTCAAGCAACCGATTTACCAGAGTTGCTTGTTTATTAGCCAATATTAGGTCAAGGTTCTCCTGTGGCATGATGTTTTGTAATTTGCCTTTATAGCGTGGATCCAGGATGCTGGCCAACCAGTAGTCGTCATCGTTCATCATTTTGGCAATGCGGGGGTCCCTTTTTAGGATCCGCAAGGCATAATCTGACATGTGGGCCAATGTTCCCGGTGTCAATGATGCACTGCGAGTGCTGGGTGGAGGAGCACTTTCTGGCAAATCCACATCCCTCCAGTCACGCACAAACCCTGTGCCAGACCTTGCCACGCCAACATTTTCACTTGCCCCACGAGATGCATCCTCCTCCCCTAAGTAATCATCCCCATCATCATCCTCCTCCTCCTCTTCTTCCTCCACCTCGTCCAGGAGAGGTCCCTGAGCAGACAATGGCTGAATGTCATCAAGGATTCCCTCCTCCTCTTCCTCCTCATCAACATTGGCTGCAGACGCCTGCTCCTTAAGGTGCATCAAAGTTTGCATGAGCAGACGCATAAGTGGGATGCTCATGCTTAGGATGGCGTCGTCTGCGCTTACCAGCCGTGTGCATTCCTCAAAACACTGAAGGACTTTACAAAGGTCTTTCAGCTTCGACCACTGCACACCTGTCAACTCCATGTCTGCTCTCAAAGTGCCTGGCCGTGTATCCTCCCACAAATGCATTATGGCCTGCCTCTGCTCGCACAGCCGCTCCACCATGTGCAGGGTGGAGTTTCACCTTGTTGCAATGTCGATAATGAGGCGGTGGTTGGGAAGGTGGAGCAATCGCTGCAGCTTCTGCATACGAACGGAGTGTACAGGCGACCGGCGGATGTGCGCGCACAGTCTTCGCACCTTCTGGAGCAGGGCTGTTAACTCCGGATAATTTTTGAGGAAGCACTGCACCACCAGGTTCAAGGTGTGAGCCAAGCAAGGTATGTGGCTGAGTTTTGAAAGGGCTATGGCTGCCACAAAATTACGGCCGTTATCACTAACTACCTTGCCTGCCTCAAGATGTACACTGCCCAGCCATGACTCAGTTTGTCGCTTCAAGTACTCGGCCAGCACCTCGGCGGTGTGTCTGTGGCCCAAACATATCATCTGCAACACAGCCTGCTGACGCTTTCCACTAGCTGCTCGATAGGGGGACACATCGTGTGCAACAGTGGCAGCTGCAGATGGAGTGCTCGTACGACTGCGCTCTGTGGACGAGCTTTCGCTTCTGGAGGAGGAGGAGGAGGGTCGAACGCCTACAGCCAACTGTTTCCTATACCGTGGGCTAGGCAGCACTGTCCCACCACCGCTGTCCCCTGTGGACCCTGCATCCACCACATTAACCCAGTGCGCAGTGATGGACACGTAACGGCCCTGGCCATGCCGACTGGACCATGCATCAGTTGTGAGGTGCACCTTTCCGCTCACTGACTGCTTGAGTGCATGGACAATGCGGTCTTTCACATGATGGTGGAGGGCTGGGATGGCTTTGCGAGAGAAGAAGTGGCGACTGGGTAGGTCATAGCGTGGTACTGCATAGGCCATGAGTTCGTGGAAAGCTGTGCTTTCCACCAACCGAAAGGGCATCATCTCAAATGAGATTAGTTTGGCAATGTGGGCGTTCAAACCCAGTGTACGCGGATGAGAGACTGAGTACTTTCTTGACCTACTCATAGTGTCTGGGAGGGTGAGCTGGACTTGAGAGCTGCATATGGTGGAAGTAGCGGTGGACAGGGTGGACTGAGAGAGGGTTGATGATGGTGATGGAGTTGGTGTTCTTTCTGATGGCCTAGAATCAGTCTTTCGTTGATATAACAGTGGGATTCCCTGACTGCTGTGGTCTTGCAACGACACCTCAACATTTGCTGCTGTGCTAACCGGTGGGCTTACAGTGGGGGAAACAATGTAGCGTTGCTGACTACCTTCGTTGTGATCAGTTGCACATGTGGCACTTGAGGTTTGGTGTTGTGTCCACGCTTGCAAGTGCATGCTGGTTAAATGTCTAAGCATGCAACTGGTATTCAAATTTTTCAGATTTTTCCCTCGGCTAAAGGTCTTTGCGCACTTCTTACAGATAACCTTGGCCTGATCATGAGGATTTTGTTCAAAAAAGTGCCACACTGCACTCTTCCTACTTTGGCAGACATTTTGCGGCCTAGCACGCTGTGATCTTTTGACCCTCCGGGCCTGCTCCGGGCCTGCCAGATAACAGCTGTTGCGATGTCGATGTCTGCTGTGGATGCTCCCCATCTGAGTTATTGGAAGCAGCACCCTCTTCCCCCAATGGATGCCAATCTGGGTCAACAACTGGGTCATCCATCACCTCCTCTTCTATGTCACGTGCACCTTCCTCTGTGTCACCGTGTATGGTGGTATAGTGTGCGGGAAGGGGCACCTGAGTCTCATCAGGGTCAGAATCTGGCTCTGTACACTGCGAGGACAATGTAGTGCTCTGAGTGAATGTACCAGCAGAATCATCCATCAGCGGCTGTGCATCAGTGCACTCCATGTCAGATTCATCTTGGCCTGGGTAATTCACCATTTCACTTGATAATCCAGGCATGGTATGTGAAAACAGCTCCATGGAGTAATCAGTAGTATGGCCTGCGTCATCCTTCAATCTTGGTTGGGGTGAAGGACACAAGGAAAGGTGTGGTTCATGAACATGAGCCTCCAATGACGACTCAGTGCTTTTACTTTTTACAACTGAAGAAGAGGAGGCGATAGAGCTGGAGGCTGAGTCAGCAATGTAAGACAAAACTTTTTCCTGATGCTCTGGCTTTAAAAGCGGTTTGCCAACTCCTAGAAAACTAAGCGTTCGAGGCCTTATGTAGCCAGACGATGACGCAGGGTCAGCACCTCCTGCATTCGGTCCTATTTTGCTCTTGCCACTACCATCAGATCCACCACCAACACCATCATTACCAGCTGCCAACCCCCGCCCAATTCCACGGCCTCTTCCACCAGCCTTCCTCATTTTTGGTAGAAATGTAGACAAAATCCAACAAACTATATAGTAATGTAAAACAAGGTACAAGGTGTCTATAGGACAGGGGAGATTTTGAATTTCTGCACACACTTTTGGACACTGGACACTTTTGGATTGTGTGAGGCCCACTGATATCTGAGCGCTATGTGACAGGCTCGATGGCACAGCTGTGACCAAAGTGACGAGAGGATAAGGGAGATTTTGAATATCTGCACACACTTTTGGACAGTGGACACTTTTGGATTGTGTGAGGCCCACTGATATCTGAGCGCTATGTGACAGGCTCGATGGCACTGCTGTGACAAAAGTGACTAGAGGATAAGGGAGATTTTGAATATCTGCACACACTTTTGGACACTGGACACTTTTGGATTGTGTGAGGCCCACTGATATCTCAGCGCTATGTGACAGGCTCGATGGCACTGCTGTGACAAAAGTGACTAGAGGATAAGGGAGATTTTGAATTTCTGCACACACTTGTGGACAGCCCAACAACCAACACCACTGATACACCACTATATAGCCTCCCCTTGCACTGCACACACAGTGACTGGTGTGTTGTGCAGGCCAAATTGCTAGCAGCAGAAGCAGTTTTTTTTTCTTCTCAGCAGGACAAAAAAAAAAAATTGGGATTGCTTTTAAAAAAGCAGTTTGCGGAGCAGTGGGTAAACAGCAATGCCAGCCTGTCAGGAAGCCTTAAAAGGCAGCCCAACAACCAACACCACTGATACACCACTATATAGCCTCCCCTTGCACTGCACACACAGTGACTGGTGTGTTGTGCAGGCCAAATCGCTAGCAGCAGAAGCAGTTTTTTTGTCTTCTTCCCTGCCTAACGCTCTCCCTACAGAATCAGCAGCAACCTCTCCCTAAACTAAGATCGGCAGAAGTAAGATGGCGGTCGGCGTGCACGCCCTTTTATACCCCCTGTGACGCCCACCAAAGCAAGCCAATCACTTGCATGCCCTTCTGAAAGATGGTGGTGACCCGTGCCTATGTCATCACGTTGCCCACAGTGTCCGTGGATCCTGATTGGCTGAAAAAGAGCGCAAAACAAACTTTTGAAACGTGACTTTGGTGCGTAAGTCGCCGACCTCGTGGCCGACCTCATCCTAGGGTCGGGTTTCGTTTCATGAAACCCGACTTTGCCAAAAGTCGGCGACTTTTGAATTTTTTCGACCCGTTTCGCTCAACTCTACTCCACACATTTGGTATGTGCATACTCAGGAGAAATTTCAAAACAAATTGTATGGTACAATTTTTCCTGTTTACCCTTTTGAAAAGACAATATTTTGTGCTAAAAACATATTTGTGGGGAAAATTATATTTGTTTTTATCTTTACGGCTCAACATTGTAAACTTCTGTGAAGCACCTGAGGGTTCAATATGCTCACCACACATCTAGATCAGCTCCCTGAGGCAGGGGCGGACCTACCGCCCGTGCATTGCACGGGGGCCCCGGGGAAGAGGGGGCCCCTCCAGCCTCCAGCACCGCATGGCTAATTATTCAAATTAGCCATGTGGAGCGCCAGGCACAAGGCGGAGAGAAGCCATCCCTGAGGTGAGATGATATCAGCGTCAGTCACGCTGTGCTGTGCTGCTGCTGTGGGGGAGGAGAGGAGGAGACAGACTGTCTCACTCACTGTGCCTTTGGCGCCGGCTGGACGGTGGCTGTCGCCGCAGGTCAGTCAGTCACTTGTGTGTGTGTGTGTGTATGTGTGTGTGTCTGTGTGTGTATGTGTATGTCTGTGTGTGTGTATGTATGTGTGCATGTCTGTGTGTGTATGTGTGTGTATGTCTGTGTGTATGTGTATGTGTGTGTAGAATGTCTGTGTATGTACGTGTGTGTGTATATGTGTGTATGTCTGTGTATGTGTGTATGTATGTATGTATGTGTGTGTATGTCTGTATGTGTGTATGTGTGTGTGTATGTGTGTGTGTATGTATGTATGTGTGTGTGTATGTATGTGTGTATGTGTGTATGTGTGTATGTATGTGTGTGTGTACGTGTGTCTGTATGTGTGTGTGTCTGTATGTCTGTGTGTGTCTGTATGTCTGTGTGTGTCTGTATGTCTGTGTGTGTATGTATGTCTGTGTGTGTATGTATGTGTATGTCTGTGTGTATGTCTGTGTGTATGTCTGTGTGTATGTCTGTATGTCTGTGTGTAAGTGTGTGTGTATGTGTGTATGTCTGTATGTCTGTGTGTATGTCTGTCTGTATGTGTGTGTGTGTGTGTGTATGTGTGTGTTTGTGTGTATGTTTGTGTGTATGTGTGTGTTTGTGTGTGTGTATGTTTGTGTGTATGTGTGTGTGTGTGTATGTGTGTGTTTGTGTGTGTGTATGTTTGTGTGTGTGTGTGTGTGTATGTTTGTGTGTATGTGTGTGTGTGTAGGTTGAGTCTGGCCCTGGAGGAGATGCGGACATGAGAAGACTGTGATGAGGAGAGAAGGCCATGATACCCGGGGTGATGGGAGAAGGCCATCAGGGGTAATGTCACGGCCATGCACGGCTGGACACAGCACCTCCAGCAGGGCGGATTTTGATGACATGCGTGACCCTGGATACACCGCCTCCAGTTGGGCGAATTTAAATAATAAAACGTGCAGCTGGATACGCCGCCTCCAACAGGCAAATTTCGGAAATACACGTATGTCTGGAAACCCCGCCTCCAGTAAGGAGAATTTAAGCAATAAAAGGGAAAACATGGGTAACAATAACAATGGTGGCCCTGCGATAGGGAACGGGGAAGTGGAGACCTCCTGCAATCCCGAGTCAGTGTCTCTACACTCCTACCGTTCCGTAGGCCGGTTCCGCACCAGGCGCCGCTCAGGATACCTTTAAACCCTAGCTCGCCCTCCACCTACCCCTTTCTAGTGTAATGGCCGGTGCGGAAACTAATCCCACCACTGCGCTAAAACACACATAAGGAAAAGAGACAAAACAGGAAAACACCACTTAGCTTTGCTCTGTTGCTTACGCTCCCAGCAATAGAGCCCACCACCTGCGTGCATCTTTTCCTCCGACCGGATCCAACACCATAGTGCAGCCTAGGAGCAAACAGAGTCCACCACCTGTGTGCAGCTGTCCAGAAACAGAGTCCAGCATATGAGTCCAGCTTTCCAGCACAAGAGTCCAGCATCTTGAGTCCAGCTTTCCAGCAACCGAGTCCAGCATCTTGAGTGCAGCTCTACACCATAGCTGCCACTCCACCAAGCCATGCAAGAACTCCTTGCTGACACCATAGCTGCAACTCCACCAAGCCATGTCAGCCCTCCTCGCAAACACCATAGCTGCCACTCCAGGACTCTCACTGAGCTGCCCGGGACTCTCCTTCAGCTCCATCCTTCACCCAGGCTTGAATGTAACAGAGGACTTATCACCAACAGTGAATACCACACCTGACACTCTTTTATAGAGCAAACACACCTGTTTTATAATTACGTGAACAAAACTAAAGTATCCAAGTGCAATGACGCTCACCACCACCGGGGGGAAAATTTAGAACAAAAGACACCACAGTGCAATAATCCTAATGGCCACTGGGGGCAAAAACCAAACCTTGGCACACAGCCAAAGGAAAAAAAAGGTTACTTGTGCTTTATCTCTGTCATATCCAACCTGGATCATGACAGGTAATGGGAAAAGGCCATGAGGGGTGATGGAAAGATGGCATTGATGGGATCATGGGAGTGATGGGGAGAAGGCAATGATGGGAGTGATGGAGAGAAGGGAGTGATGGGGAGAAGGCAATGATGGGAGTGATGGAGAGAAGGGAGTGATGGGAGTGATGGGGTGATGGAGCAGGCAATGATGGGGAGAAGGCAATGATGGGAGTGATGGGGTGATGGAGCAGGCAATGATGGGGTGATGGAGCAGGCAATGATGGAAGTGATGGGAGATGGAGCAGGAAATGATGGGAGTAGGCAATGATGGGAGTGATGAGGAGAAGGCAATGATGGGAGTGATGGGGTGATGGAGCAGGAAATGATGGGAGTGATGGGGAGAAGCAATAATGGGAGTGATGGGGAGAAGGCAGTGATGGGGTGATGGAGAAGGCAATGATGGGGGTGATAGAGAGGGCAATGATGGGGTGGTGGGGGAAAAAGAAATGATTATGGGGTGGTGGGGGAGAATGCACTGGTGGTGGTGGAAAGGGCAATAATGGGGGTGGTGGAGAAGGAGGAGGAAATGATGGAGGTGGTGGAATGGGCAATGATGGGAGTGGTGGGGGAGAAAACAAAGATAGTGGTGGGGGAGAAGAAAATGATGGAGGTGGTGAAGAGGGCAATGATGGGGTGGGGGAGAAGACAATAATGGGATGTGAGGGGAGGAGGACAATGAGGGCTGTGGGGGATTGGGATGTTAGGAAGGGGGACTTATAATGGCGGCCTTAGGAACAGGGGGAGGTAGAGGAAGACGTTATCGCTTATTATGTCTAACACAGTCCCTTAGTATATAGTGGACTCATTAATTCTGTATAACACCACCCTTAGTTACATAGTTTCCTCTTTTATTATGTATAACACGTCCCTTATTACGTACCATCCTCTCTAGTTATATATGGTGCCGTCCCTTATTATATAGCTTCCTCTGCTGTTATGTATAGTGCTGTCTCTTACATAGTGTATTCTTGTTAATTTTGTTATTTACAGTGCCCTCTTTTATTACATAGTCCCCTCTCTTGTTAGATATAAAATGACTGCTGATGGAGCAGCCGGTGACCAAACTACCAGTCCATCAGCTCCTCCATTAGAAAGAAAGCTTTCCCATGCTCCATCAGCCATCATTGCATTATACAGCTAACAAGACAGGACGGTATGTAATAAAAAACAGGGCTCTATATAATTCAATATGTAAGGGACGGTACTGTACATAAGAGAGGGCACTGTGTAAGGGACAGCAATATACATAATAAAGGAGACCATGTAATATATATACATGTATGTGTGTGGCTATATAATTATATATATATATATATATATGAATATACACATGTAGCTTTGACGCCATAAAAGGAGGGGGGCCAAGACACATTTCTTGCACAGTGGCCTCAAGCTGTCAGTGTCCGCCCCTGCCCTGAGGGGTCTATTTTCCAAATCGGTGTCCCTTGTGTGGGATTTAGACACATCAGAGGCTTTCCAAACGCGACATGGAGTCCGCTAATTATTCAGGCAAATTTTGCATTTAAAAAGTAAAATGGTGCTCCTTCCTTCCGAGCTCTGCCATGCACTCAAACAGTGGTTTTCTACTTATATGGGGTATCGGCAAGCTCAGGAGAAATTACACAACAAATTTTGAGGTCCATTTTTTCCTGTTACCTTGTCAAAATAAATAAATGGATCTGAATTAAATTTGTTTGTGAAAAAAAGTTAAATGTTAATTTTTTTCCCCACATTCCAAAAATTTCTGTGAAGCATCTGAAGGGTTAATAAGCTTCATGAATGTGGTTTTGAGCACCTTGAGGGGTGCAGTTTTTAAAATGGTGTCACTTTGGGGTATTTTCTATCATATAGACCCCTCAAAGTGACCTCAAATGTGATGTAGTCCCTAAAAAAATGGTTTTGTAAATTTTGTGGGAAAAATGAAAAATCGCTAGTCAAATTTTAACCCTTATAACTTCCTAACAAAAAAAATGTTGGTTCCAAAATTGTGCTGATGTAAAGTAGAAATGTGGGAAATGTTATTTATTAACAATTTTGTGTGACATAACGCTGTGATTTAAGGGCATGAAAATTCAATGTTTGAAAATTGCAAACTTTTCAAAATTTTTGCCAAATTTCCATTTTTTTCACAAATAAACAGAAGTCAAACCGAAGAAATTTTACCACTAACATGAAGAACAATATGTCACGAAAAAATAGCCTCAGAATCAGCAGGATCTGTTAAAGTGTTCCAGAATTATAACCTCATAAAGTGACAGTGGTCAGAATTGTAAAAACTGGCTTGGTCATTAACTTGCAAACCACCCTCGGGGGTAAAGGGGTTTAATGTAGAAAAGGTTCTGAAATTATTCTTCTTGGCATGATTGTTTTACATGGCGAAATCATGGCATTTATCAGAGATGTGTCAACATTAAAAAATCTTCTAGATACATTTCTATATGGCTCGATGTTGGAAAGCAAATAAATTCAGAGGTTGCCCATTGTTAGGCGTCAAATTGCCCCCAATGTACAGGAGGAATCTCAAGCCATTTCCTCTGCAGTCTCCCATTTTTCTGCGGCCTCAGAGGTTCCTGCTCAGCAGAGACATCGGTCCCAGCGTCTTGCCCAGGATAACGCTAGGCATCTGGTTGCGCCTCCAGACTCAGCTATAGCACCATGCATAAGTCAGCAGCAAGCAGACGCTCCTGGGACTAATTCCTGCTTTTCTCCATTTGAGCATGCCTGTGAGATGACCGCTCATTAGTGGTTGGAGGTCACATGCTCAGGTCCTCAAGCAGCTCAGATTGGGCCATCAGGAAGGTTCCGGAAGGCTGGGGCTATAAAAGGATCGCATGGCCGCATGGCTGTGTGCTAGGATAGACTATGTGGGGTGAGTGTTGTATGCACGTATGTATGTCTCAGGTGAATGACTCATTATGAAACCCCTACCCTTGGTATGCATGTGTTGTGTAACCTAGCCTGTTAAGCACCCAGGCTTAGGTGCAGGTAGGAGGCAGAGTCAGAGACTGGCATCAGCGCCAACTAGTGGCTTTGTCTATACGCCATGGTGCACATGCTCGGCATTCCACGGTAGCCAGCGTCCATTAGTGGCGTCCGCAGATGCGACGCCGCACTCTTAGTAGGTCTAGAGGGACTCTGACCCCGTGTCCTTGGTGCTGAGTTCTGTGACCGTTTACTCAGCACTCCCTTTGCCAAGCTCTGTGAGCTGAAACAGGCTCCGGCATTTATGTTCCACGGTAGTGCGGCTCTGTGAGGTAACAGAGTCCGCCCCTGTACACACCGGGTGATGTTAACCCATGTGTGTTCCTCTTTTATACCGCCATATACTGTCCGCCATTACCGAGCAGCAGTTTACCATCTCTGCATGGTGGACCCCGGGCTGTGAACGCACCTTATTACCATCTTTTATTATTTGGTGCATTCCGCCAGCCCTAACACCTGTTACCCACCATAGACCCAAAGAGATGGACAGGTGAACAACAGGCTATGTTGATAATGCTGTGAGCAACGTTTCTTGGCCCTTGAGTGAGTTACCTATATGATGGACGCCATGCTACAGATGGGTTGCATCTTAAAAACAGGAATACACATATTTGGTATCAAAAGACTGACCGTCATATTCAAAAATAAATTAGTTCTGAACAGGTGCTTACTTAGAGTAGCCAACTCATATACAATTAAACAAATAAAGCAGCAGGATCCTACCCCTCCATAGAGATATAGACTTCAGTCTAAGAGAGGATTCACATTAGATTCCCATAGAGATGTGTTTAGTCTAAGAGAGGATTGGCATTAGGTCCTGGCAATGAGAATCACCTTATTGTGCCAGGTACACATGAATTGGCCAATTTATGCGCTAAGCATTCTCAATTTTTCATATTTCTAGTGCAATAATGCAATTCAATTTTAATATTTCTTATTTTATGTTTGCATGCTGTAGCGCTGCAGAATGCTGCTTTGTCTGATCACATTTGGTAGACGCACTGCTACACTCATTGGAATTAGGGTTAGGGGTGTGTTAGGCTTAGGTTTGTGGTTAGGGTTATGGCTAGGGTTGGGGTTAGAGTTAGAATTGGGAGGTTTCCATATTTTAGGACATCAGGCGCTCTCCAAATGCGACATGACATCCGATCTCAATTCCAGCCAATTTTGCTCTGAAAAAGTCAAACGGCGCTCCTCCCCTTCCGAGCTCTGCCATCCGCCTAATTTACGGGATCCATGTCTCCAGAAGCACGGGCTGGGCATATTCTATGAGCACTACAAGGTATTCAGCACTACAAAATATGGGCAATGCACTGGCATATTTCCAATTTTCACTTAACAGCATTCATTGCTGCTCATTTCTGGAAAACAGCTATGGAGTCAAAATCATCACTACACCTGTAGAAAATTCTCAGAGAGGTGTAATTTCCGAAATGGGGTCACTTGAGGAGGGATTCTACTTTTCTCTCTCACCCATGACAGTACCACGGAGAGAGGGGATCCGCCCATCCTCGACAGGAACCTACAGATAAAAAGGGCGGTACCTCCCCTCCGCCTTCAGTTGGGTTCCTGTCCCTGAAGGGTGACCTACCGAACCAGCAGCAGCTTACCAAAGAGGAGATCCAGGGCCGTCCCGTCCGAGGATTGACAGTGGGGAGGCCCCTGTGATGGCGGGGTCGGTTCCTGAAGCCGCCACCGCTGCAGCCAATGGGCTCGACAGGGTGGGCGGGGGGGAGAGGACCGAGCCGCCGCTCCGGAAAGGAGGCTGGGGCTGGTGGGGACTCAGGGCACGCGCGGGCCACGCTATGTTACAGAGGTGTATCAATATGGCACTGCCCCGGAAATGAACAAACGACTTCCGGGTCCCCGCGGTCGGCGCATGCGGTCGGCGCACTCCCTGGACAGAGCGGTGCAGCCTGGGAGAGGAGGTGACGTCACACACCGGGAGATTCGAAAATGAAAGGGCTGAAAGTGCTCCTGGCTGGAAGCGTCCCGAAAGTGGGGGACAGGGGAACAGCAGGAGCAGCAACCCAAGTAGGAGCCAGGCAGCAGCGACACCACCATATCCGGCAAAAAAGAGCAGACAGGTGTGGTGACCGGTCTAGTAGCCACTCCACGCAGTGCAGCAGATCGGCTGCAAGGAGCAGTCACCATCCTTGGATCAGCCCGTACGGGACCTGAATCCACCTCCCGAACTGGTACCTGCAACCGCGCATACCTGGTGAGTGACCTTCGAGAATGTTCACCATTGTAACAGACTTCTTTTCCCTTATCAGGGAAATAAGAAGGGGGAAAACAAAGAATGGGGTATGCCCCACTGGTAGCAGAACCCTACCAATCTCATGAGATAAGAGGCTCCGTGAATCCCGCGGACCGAAGAGCTGTAATCAGTTCAGAGGTTCAGAGTACCCCCCTTTTCATCCCTGACATGGGGGGGGGAAAGTTAAAGGGAGGGACACCATAGCGGGTTCCCAGTCACATGTCTCGATGTCAGAGGAGATTACCTCACATACCTCGGACACGGGCTCGTCATCCTCAGACGAGCAAACAGGAGGCCGTCATTGTTTTCCCCTAGAGGAGGTAGACAATGCTGGTAAAGGCAGTAAGATCTACCATAGGGGTGGCAGACCCTCGCCCTGATAGGCCAGTCCAGGACATAATGTTGGGGGACTGGGCCAAAAGAAACACAGGGTGTTCCTGCTAAACGAGAATGTACAGGGAAAAAAAAGGGAAAAGCCGGATAGGCAGTCTCTTCCCTTAAGAGGAAATATCCCTTTGACAAAGGGGCGTCCACATCTTGGGACAAGGCCTCGAAATCCGAAGTAGCTGTCACAAAGGCGACAAAAAAAAAGTTTGCACTCCCCTTTGAGAACAGGGGTACTCTGAATCACCCCTTAGATAAAAGGGCCGATACCTTCCTCAAGGGTGCTTGGGAAGCAATAGGCCAGCTATAGCAGCAACATGTACCTCCAGAGCCTTATGGTATGGGTGGATCAACTAGATAAATAGTTGAGGGAAGGTACACCCAGGGGAAAAGATTCGGGAATCTATTCCAAGAATAAGGGGAGCAGGCGGCCTTCTCGGCGGACTTATCGGCCGACTCAGTAAGATTATCATCCAAAGCGGCAGCCCTGTCAAAACGCAGCCCGAAGAAAGTTGTGGCTCAAATGTTGGCCAGCGGATTTACAAGCTTAAATGAAGCTATGCTCGATCCCCTGCGAAACGAAGTTCCTATTCAGGGAGACGTTGGATCACATCCCCCAAAGGCAGGGGATAAAATGAAGGGATGCCCAAACCTGGGGCCTATAGCGTTTAAAAGGTCCTTTCATAACAAAGTTCTTTCAGAGGAGGTCACCGAGGGAACAGGAATGGGATGAGAGAAGAGGAGATAGAGGTCCTCTTCGGTAACTTATCCAGAGACAAGAAACCTTCTAACTGACAGTTTGTGGAAGGAAATCTCGGACAGCCCTTGGTTATTAATTCTGATCGCCTCGGGCCTAAGGATAGACTTTCTCTCTCTCTCCCACCTCAAAAAATACGTAGTAACTCCACTAAGATCCTCTATACGAGAATAAAAGCGCTCGAAAATGAGGTCCTAAGCTTAGTAAAGAAAGGAGTCCTGCATGAGGTTTCCCTGCAGGAGAGGGGCAGATTCTTCTATTCCCCTCTTTTTCTGGTGACCAAACCGGACGGCACCTTCCAGATAATTATAAATTTGAAAAGTCTAAACGTTTATGTCAAAAAACAAAAATTCAAAATGGAGTCAATCTAATTAACCATCAAAATCCTGTTCCCACACTGCTTCAGGACAGTATTCGATCTCAGCGATGCGTACTATCATGTCTCCATCCACGAAGACTCCAGAAAATACCTTAGACTGGCGGTCGCTATAGAGGGTGAGATAAAAGGGGTCCAATACGGGACCTTGCTGTTCGGAATATCTATAGCCCCACGAGTATTCACAAAACTAGTAGCAGAAATGATGGCCCGCCTAAGGGAGCAGGACAAATTAATAATCCCATATTGGACGACTTTTAATAGCGGCGCGCCCCTAAAATGCAAGGAACCAAGGGACAAAGTTAACACTCTACAGAACCTCGGCTAGCTTCTGAACCTGAGAGAATTGAGGTTGGAGCCAACACGTTCGGGAGTTCCTAGGACTAACACTGGACTCAAACATCCAAGAGCAATACCTCCCGGACCGCAAAAAAGAAAACATCGGCTCAAATGGTAGCAAGAGCGATTCAGAACCCTTCCATGACACTACGAAAAGCAATGTCATTACTAGGGTCTCTCTCTGCCTGCCTACGGGCGGTCCAATGGGCACAGCTACATACGAGATCTCTCCAATGGGATGTATTAGCCAGCCAGTTAGCATTACAAGGTCACTTAAGGGGCCGCATTAACCTAGATTCTAAAACTATTCATTTCCTAGCCTGGCGTGGAAACAAAGACAACCTATCCAAAGGGATATCTTGGATAAAAAAAAAAAAATCACACATATAATTACCCTGGATGCCAGTCCCACAGAATGGGAAGCATATATGAACAGCAGGGTGGCCCAGAGGGAAGGGTGAGGCCAGGAATTAGAAGCCTCCTCGAACCAAAAGGAACTTGGGCAGTAGGCTACGCCTTAACACACTTCCTACCCGTGCTGTGAGGTCATCATGTCCGCATATTTTCGGACAATCAAGTGATGGTGGCTTATATAAATCATCAGGGAGGAACTAGGTCCCGAGCCCTAATGAACACGTCTTCCAAAATCCTCACCCTATCCGAGTATCTCTCTCGGCACTGCACATACGGGGAACAGAGAACTGGAGAGCAGACCTTCTGAGTCGCACCATTATTACGCCAGAGAGAATGGGTCCTAAAACAGTCCTTTTTTCTGCAGATTGTAGAAATGTGGGGAACCCCAGACATAGATCTGTATGCCAACTACAAAAACAAAAAAGTGAAACCTTTTTTCGTTCCCTAGACCCCAGGGGGAATCCTCGGGCCCTGGATGCTCTTATGCTCCTGTGGACACAAAGCCTAATGTATGCCTTTCCCCCGATCATTCTCATTCCGGCAGTCATAAGGAAAGTCAGAGAGGACGGAGCGAGAATGATACTAATGGCTCCCTTCTGGCCAAAAAGAACTTGGTTCTCCTGGCTGAGAATGCTCTCAATAACCGACCCTTGGGTCCTACAAGATCTCCCAGACCTACTGTCTCAGAGACCAGTGTTACACTCTCGAGCAGTGAACCTCCAATTAAGACATGGAATTTGAAAGGGCACTGCTGAGGGAAAGGGTTTTTCTCTGAAAGCCTAGTTTCTACACTACAAAAGAGCAGGAAACCGGTCACGACAAGAGCCTATGGGAGAACTTGAAGGAAGTTTCTGTCCACCTCCAGGGTCCAGGATGGAGTCCAGATTGACAAAATTCTTGAATTTCTGCAGAGGGGCTTAGAGCAGGGACTGGTGGTTAACACACTGAAAGTACAGAGAGCGGCCTTAGGTGCCTTTTATAACCAGGATGTGGCAGGCAATTCCCTGGGTAGCACGGTTTATCAGGGCCGCAACCAGGTCTAGGCCAATAATTAGCCTGAAATTACCATCATGGGACCCGAATCTCGTACTATCTGCACTAACAGGTCCCCCATTTGAACCTATCCAGTCAGCTTCCCTTAATATCTTATCATTAAAACTGTGCTGCTAGCAGTGCTAGCATCATCTCACAGGGTAAGCGATATTCGGGCTCTATCAACAGCGCCACTGTTGACCAAAATTCTAGAAGATAGTCATCTTCAAGCCTGACCCGGCATATCTACCTATAGTGGCATCACATTTTTCATAGGTCCCAAGAGGTAGTCCTTCCTTCCTTCCTTCTACCCAAATCCCAGGAATAGGGGAGAAGCAAGATTTCACACCCTACATGTAAAGAGGTGCCTAGTTCAGTATTTAGAGGCCACAAAAGGATGTAGGAAGGAAGGCTCTCTCTCTCTCTTTGTGTGTTTCCAGGGACCTAGGAGGGGACTCAAAGCATCTAAGAGTACCCTGGCAAGATGGATAAGGGATGCGATTGGCACATACATCCAGTGGGAATATCATTCCGGAGGGGTTGAGAGCTCATCCCACAGGAGCAGTAGCGACCTCGGGGACTGAAAGATCCGAGGTATCGATAGAATAGATCTGTAAGGTGGCCACCCGGCCAACACCTTCTACCTCTTTTCAGACACCATCATTTAGAGCTAGCCTCTATGTCCGACCTGACCTTCGGGAGAAGGGTCCTTCAGTCAGTGGTCCCTCCCTAAGCTACCAATCTCTGTAATTCTCTCCGTGGTGCTGTCATGGGTGAGAGAGAATAGCTTAGTTACTCACCGATAACGGTGTTTCTCAGAACCCATGACAGCACCCGCTTATTCCCCCCCTTCATGAGTGTGGTGAGCACGTTTTACTGTCTGTGGAGTGTTTCCGTTTAGGCACGGTGCTTCTTGATAATAAGCAATATTATAATGTTGTGTATATACTTCTGTTTAACTAATCTGGAGACCCTCTGATGCTCTGTAACCAACTGAAGGCGGAGGGGAGGTACCGCCCTTTTTATCTGTAGGTTCCTGTCCAGGATGGGCGGATCCCCTCTCTCTGTGGTGCTGTCATGGGTTCCGAGAAACACCGTTATCGGTGAGTAACTAAGCTATTCTAGCACTTAGGAGCTCTGTATATTGGGTCCGCAAACTATTCTAGGATAATTTGTTCTCTAATAGTCAAATAATGTTCCGTCCCTCCTGAGTCTCACTGTGTGGCTAAGCAGTACGGTACAGACACATATGCGGTATTCCCACGTTCAACAGAAATTGTGGGACAAATTTTGGTGCTGAAAATAAAAAATAGGCACCAATTACTGGGATTCGGTAGTGTTAATAAGCCAACACCTCAGAATGTCTCCTTAAGATCACTTCAGAATGGTGCATTTAAGTAGAAAATATGAGTTGCAAGGATTGGAGCACTCACCCAGAATCTTTGCAGTTTTACTACAGACCCGTAGAAGCACTTTCACCTGCATAACTCCCCTGCCTATCAGAACACCGCACTTTAAGAATCATAGAATCATAGAATCGTAGAGTTGGAAGGGACCTCCTGGGCCATCTGGTCCAACCCCCTGCTCAAAGCAGGATTCGCTAAATCATCCCAGTCAGATGTCTGTCCAGCCTCTGTTTGAAGACTTCCATTGAAGGAGAACTCACCACTTCTCGTGGCAGCCTATTCCACTCATTGATCACTCTGTCAAAAAGTTTTTTCTAATATCTAATCTGTGTCTCCTCCCATTCAGTTTCATCCCATTGCTTCTAGTCTTTCCTTGTGCAAATGAGAATAAAATTGATCCTTCTACAATGTGACAGCCCTTTAGATATTTGTAGACAGCTATTAAGTCTCCTCTCAGTCTTCTCTTTTGCAAACTAAACATTCCCAAATCCTGCAACCTTTCCTCATAAGACAGGGTTTGCAGACCAGTCACCATTCTGGTCGCTCTTCTCTGAACTTGCTCCAGTTTGTTGATGTCTTTTTTAAAATGTGGTGCCCAAAACTGGACACAATATTCCAGATGAGGTCTGACCAAAGAGGAGTAGAGGGAAATAATGACTTCACGTGATCTAGACTGTATGCTTCTGTTAATACATCCTAGAATTGCATTTGCCTTTTTTGCTGCTGCATCACACTGTTGACTCATATTCAATCTGTGATCTATTAGTATACCCAAGTCTTTTTCACATGTGCTGTCACTTAGCCCTATTCCTCCCATTCTATATATGCTTTTTTCATTTTTATTGCCCAGATGTAGTACTTTGCATTTCTCCCTGTTAAAAACCATTCTGTTAGTTGCTGCCCACTTCTCCAGTTTATTTAAATCTTTTTGAATCCTCTCTCTCTCTTCTCTAGTATTAGCTATCCCTCCTAGCTTTGTGTCATCAGCAAATTTAATCAGTTTACCCTCAATTCCTTCATCTAAATCGTTGATAAAGATGTTGAACAATACAGGGCCCAGGACAGAGCCCTGTGGTACCCCACTTGAGACATTCTTCCAACTGGATGTGCAGCCATTTACGACCACTCTTTAAGATGTTTTTGATGACATCTCCTACAATAGAATAAAAAACTGCACATCAGCAAAATTTTTTGTGCTATTCTACCCTTTTTCCAGTGGGAAAATGTAAAATCTGGGGCTAAATCAACATTTTTGTGTTTTTAATTTAATTTTGTTTTCTTCATTGCCGAATTGTATAAATTTCTGTGACAAACCTGTTGTGTCAATATGATCACTGCACCTCTAGATTAATTCATTGAGAGTTGTAGTTTATAAAATTGGGTCACTTATGGTGGGATTCTGCTGTTTTGGCACCTCATGGGCTCTTCCAGTGGGTCTTGGTACTCGCAAACCATAAGAGTAAAATATGAGCTATAATATGGTGCTCCTTCTGAGCTTTGTATTGTGCCTGAATAGTATTTCACATTTACATGTAGGGTATTGGTGCACTCAGGAGAAATTGAACAACAAACTGTGAAGTCCATTTTTTTCCTATTAGCACTTGAAAATTGAAAAATTTAGGGTTAAAACAACAGTTTACTGGTAAAAATGTAATTATTCTTTCTTCACCGCCCAATGGTATATAATTCTGTGAATTACCTGTTGTGTCAACATGCTCACAGCACCCCTAAATGAATTTGTTAGGGGTGTAGTTTACAAAATGGGGTCATTTACAGGGGACTCCACTATTCGGGCATCTCGTAGCTCTACCAATGTGGCATGGCATCCTCAAACCATTCCAGCAAAATCTTAACTCCATTATGGCACTTCTTTCCTTTTCAGCCTTGCACTGTGCCTCAAAATTATCACATTTTTTGGACTATAAGACGCACATTTTTCCTCCAAAAATGTGGAGAAAAATGGGGGTGTGCCTTATATTTTGGATGTACCTGCTCTGGCTGTAGTGGGGAGCGGCAGCGGCGGAGCAGTGGGTGACAGGGGGCAGGAGCAGGCGGCTGCAGCTAACTCCTGTGCCTGCTACGAAAGAGAAATGAATATTCAGTGCATTCCACACCCAATGGTGTGGTGGGCAGTGAATATTAATTTCCCTTTAATAGCAGAAATGCTGTTATCCGCAGCAACCAGCTTCCTGGCCACTACTTATGGCAATAAGTATTCACTGCCCTGAAGTCCCATAGGAGTTGAATGAAGTGAATATTCATTCCCTTTAATAGCAGGCACACGTAACTGCCCAGCTGCTGCAGGAACCCAGCAGCTGCGGATAACACTGTGCCCGCTATGAAAGAGCAATGCATATTCACTGCTTTCCAAACACATAGTCCCGGCGTGGAAAGCAGTGAGTGTCCTGGAAGCTGTCCTCAGCTTGTAAGCAGTACATGACGTCCCTGCCATGCACCGCTTACAAGCATAAATCAGCTGATGGCATTGGAACAAAACACTGTGAGGGAGTGCGGGAAGGTAAGTATAATAGTTTATGTTTCTTTTAATGTTTTTCTGATGGGGGCCATGCATAGCAGGACGGGGATGGGGGCCAATCATACTAGAATAAGGATGGGGCCATGAATACCAGGACGGAAATGGGAGCCCTGCATACTAGGATAGGGATAAGGGGGACATGTCTACCAGGCTAGGAATGAAGGGGCCATGCATACCAGGATAGGGATGAGGTGGCCATGCATACCAGGATAGGGATGAGGGGGCCGCGCATACCAGGATAAGGATGAGGAGGCCATGTATACCAGGATAGGGATGAGGAGGCTATGTATACCAGGATAGAGATGAGGAGACCATGTATACCAGGATAGGGATGAGGAGGCCATGTATACCAGGATAGGAAAGAAGATGCTATGCATACCAGGGTAGGGATGAGGGGGCCATGTATACAAGTATAGGGATGAGGGGGCCATGTATACAAGTATAGGGATGAGGGGGCATGCATACCAGGGTAGCAATGAGGGGGACATGCATACCAGGAGAGGGATGAGGGGGCCATGCATACCAGGATGCAGATGAGGGGGACCATGTATTCCAGGATAGGGATGAGGGGGTATGCATAGCAGGATAGCATTGAGGGGGACATGCATACCAGGATAGGGATGAGGGGTCCATGCATACCAGGATACGGATGAGGGGTGCATGCATACCAGGATGCGGATGAGGGGGACCATGTATACCAGGATGGGATGAGGGGGACCATGTATACTAGGATGGGGATGAGGGGGCCATGCATACCAGGATGCGGATGAGGGGGGCCATGTATTCCAGGATAGGGATGAGGGGCTATGCATACCAGGATAGCATTGAGGGGGACATGCATACCAGGATAGGGATGAGGGGTCCATGCATACCAGGATACGGATGAGGGGTGCATGCATACCAGGATGCGGATGAGGGGGACCATGAATACCAGGATGGGATGAGGGGGACCATGTATACCAGGATGGGGATGAGGGGGCCATGCATACTAGGATGCGGATGAGGGGGACCATGTATACCAGGATGGGATGAGGGGCCATGTATACCAGGATGGGATGAGGGGGCCATGTATACCAGGATGGGATGAGGGGGACCATGTATACCAGGATAGCATTGAGGGGGACATGCATACCAGGATAGGGATGAGGGGTCCATGCATACCAGGATGCAGATGAGGGGTCCATGCATACCAGGATGCGGATGAGGGGGACCACGTATACCAGGATGGGATGAGGGGACCATGTATTCCAGGATAGGGATGAGGGGGCCATATATACCAGGGGACCATGTATACCAGGATAGGGGATATTAGTACAGAACTGATCACATTTTTCATATGGGGTATTTGCGTACTCAGGACAAATTACTTAACAAGTTGTAGAGTTCTTTTTCTCCTGTAATTTTTTTTTGAAAATTAAAAACTTGGTGCAATAGCAACGTTTTAGTGTAAAAAATGGTAATTTTCCAAAGACTTAACCCAATGTTATACAATTCTGTGAATCGCCTGAGGGTTAAAAGTTCTTGCTACACATCTAGATAAATTCATCATGAGCCAAATTAGGGTCACTTGTCTTGTCGCGGTTTCTGTTGTTTTGGCACATCAGGGGTTCTTCAAATGTGACATGGCATCCGCAATCTATTCCAGCCAAAACTGGGATCCAGAATTCAATTGGCACTCCTTTTCTTCTAAGCCCTGTCGTGTGCCCAAACAGTAGTTTTTCACCACAAATTGGCTATAAGACATGGTATAGCAAATTGTATGATTTATTTTCTTCTGTTACCCTTGTGAAAATGAAAAATTTGGGGCTGAATCAAGATTATTGTGGGAAAAAAATGTATTTTTTCATTTTCAGGGCTAAACGTTATCAAATTCCTTGAAGCAGCTGTGGGTTCAAGGTGCTCACCACGCCTCTAGATAAGTTCATTGAGGAGTGCAGTTTCCAAAATAAGATCACTTTTGGGGCGGTTTCCACTGTGTAGGCCCATCCAGGGCGTCCTATTTCATCCAATTTTGCACTGCACAAAGTCAAATGGCGCTCCTTTCTTTCCGAGCCCTGCCGTGCGCCGATTCCGTAGTTTTCCACTTCATATGGGGAATCAGTGGACTCAGGGGAATTGTTTAGATCATTTTCAAGATTTTTTTGTAATAGATATTTCTGAATGATTACAGAATACCATATATACTCGAATATAAGCCGACATTTTCAGCCCATTTTTTTGGGCTGAAAGTCCCTCTCTCGACTTATATTCGAGTTATATACACCAGGGGGTCGGAGGGGGAGGGGGGGCGGGGGTGTCTGGTTATACTTACCCGTCCTGGCACGGTCTCTGCAGCCCCCAGCTTCTCTGCGATCTCCCTTCCTTCAGCGGTCACATGGTACCACTCATTACACTCATGAATATGCGCATATTCAAGTGTAATGAGCGGTACCACGTGACCGCTGAAGGTAGGAAGGGAGATCGTGGAGAAGCTGGGGGGAGTGATACCACGTGACCGCTGAAGGCAGGAAGGGAGATCGCGGAGAAGCTGGGGGCTGCAGAAACCGTGCCAGGAGGGGTAAGTATAGCGATACTCACCTGTCCGGGGTCCATCGCTGCTTACTGCTGTCTGGCACGTCATCTGTCAGTGATGTTCAGACAGCAGAGGGCACGGTGACGTGGTTAGTGTGCGCCGTGCCCCCTGCAGTCTGAACGTCACTGACAGATGACATGCCAGACAGCAGCAAGCAGCGATGGACCGGGGGACAGGTGAATATCTCAGGCGCCAGCAGTGACACCGGCACCTGGCTCCAGCGATGGAGAGGTGAGTATGTCATTTTTTTTATTTTTAAATGCAGCAGTGACAGTACATGGGGGCATAATCTATGGCGCATCTTATGGGGGCAGCATATAGGGGTATAATCTATGGAGCATCTTAGGCTATGTGCACACAGTGCGGATTCTGCTGTGGGTCCGCAGCAGTTTCTGCTGCGTTGTAGAGTACCATTCTTTGCAATGGTAAAACCAAAAACGCTGTGCACATGCTGCGGATTTTTCCGCGCGGAACATCTCTAGAATCCGCCCTTTTCTCACTATGGAAACAACAAAAACCCTCACTGTTGCATTGATCCACTCTCGCCTGGATTACTGCAACGCTCTATTAATTGGCCTCCCCGTCACTCGACTATCCCCTCTCCAGTCCATACTCAATGCAGCAGCCAGGATCGTCCATCTGGGTAATCGGTACTCGGACGCGTCCGCTCTTCGCCAGTCCTTACATTGGCTGCCCATTCATTATAGGATCCAATTCAAAGTACTTGTTCTCACCCACAAAGCTCTCCACAGTGCGGCACCCCCTTACATCTCTTCTCTCATTTCTGTCTATCGGCCTAGCCGATCGCTGCGCTCTGCAAACGACTTTCGACTAACCTCTGCACTAATCCGTACCTCCCACTCCCGACTCCAAGACTTTTCCCGTGCTGCTTCTATCCTCTGGAATGCTCTACCCCAAGAAATCAGGACTATCCACAATTTGCATAGTTTTAGGCGCTCCCTCAAAACACACCTGTTCAGAGCGGCCTATCACATTCACTAATCAAAGTCATTCTCTGTGTAAGTGTGCGTGCGTAGCCCATTCACTATCTCCATCCATCCTTCACTCCTGCAAGATGGCTGGACCTTCATTGTAAATACACCATTGTAAATACACACCTGTACTCTGTATCTCCCTCACCTCATTGTAGATTGTACGCTCTCACGAGCAGGGTCGTCTTATTTCGTCTTATTTTGCTTTAATTATTGTATTGTTAGCGTTGTTACTTATGACTTGTGTTTTGAAACTGTTAAACTGTAAAGCGCTGCGGAATATGTTGGCGCTATATAAATAAAGATTATTATTATTATTATTATTATTATTATTTGCTGCGGGTTACAATCCGCAGCATGTCAATTCTTTGTGAGGATTCCGCTGCGGTTTCACACCTTCACCATTGTAAGGTGTGAAACCGCAGGGCTAAACCGCAGGCTAATCCGCAGGTAAACCGCAGGTATTTTGACCTGCGGATTTACGTGCGGATTTTCCAAAATCCACGGGGACAAATCCGCAGCACCTAAAACTACGTGTGCACACAGCCTTATAGGGACAGCATATAGGGGCATAATCTATGGAGCATCTTATGGGGGCAGCATATAGGGGCATAATCTATGGAGCATCTTATGGGGCAGCATATGGGGCCTATTCTATGGAACATTTTATGGGGCAGCATATGGGGCATAATCTATGGAACATCTTATGGGGCCATAACCTTTATGGAGCAGCATATGGGGCATATTATTCTATGGAGCATCTTATGGGGCTATCATGAACTGTATGGAGCATTAGGTGGGGCTCCTGATTCAATATGGATATTCAAAAACATTTAACCTACTGATGTCTCAATTAATTTTACTTTTATTGGTATCCATTTTTATTTTTTAAATTTACCAGTAGCTGCTGCATTTTCCACCCTAGACTTATACTCGAGTCAATACGTTTTCCCAGTTTTTTGTGGCAAAATTAGGGGGGTCGGCTTATACTCGGGTCGGCTTATACTCGAGTATATACGGTATATATGGATATACACCCCCTTCTCACTCTGATGTACAAGATTAATTCTAAATTAGTCACTCTGTTTTTTTCCTTTCATAAAAGAGGCAAGGAATAGACAGAAACCATTCCAAGGGTCACTTACAAATATCATAATAATTTCCTGTCCTCTGTAGTCTTAACCTTTATTGCTAGGAACATAATGTCATTGCTGAGGCTCTACTGTATAGGATCATAAAAATACCCTTGAATGAACCAATTCTAACCTTCATAACCAAGCTAAATTTTTAAAATCTGACCAGTGTCACTTCATGCGGTAATAACTCTGGAACGCTCCAACGTATCCCAGTGATTCTGAGACAGTTTTGTGTGACACATTGAACTTTGTTAGTGGTAAATTTAGGTTCATAAGTTTTGTGTTTATTTGTGAAAATATCAGCAAAAATTTCAAAAAATTCATAATTTTTGAACTTTCAATCTTCATATCCTTAAATCAGTTAGTCATGATGTACAAAATAATAAATAACATTTCTCATGTGTCTACTTTACTTCTGTATCATTTTTCAAACATCATTTAATTTTGTTAGGGTGCTAAAAGGGGTTATAGGTTTAGTAGAATTTCTCATTTTTTCAAGAAAGTTACATTTAAATGGACCTTGAGGGGACTAAATATTGAAATCTCCCCAAAAGTGATATCATTTTAAAAACAGCACCTCTCAAATACTTCAAAACGGCTGTCAGACGAGAGATTCTGTGGAATTAGACGCTAGGGGAGTATAACTGTGTTTATTTTTAAATGATAAAGTAAAAGTGTTTTACTTCTAATAAGACTTTACTCTTGCTGTGTCTTTGACATCAACCCCACAAATATGAACCCTACTTGCTACCGCTACAGGGCAAGTGGGAAGAGCCGGGCAAGGCCCCAGAATTGGTGCATCTCATAGATGCGCCTTTTCTGGGCAGCTGCGGGCTGCTATCTTTAGGCTGGGGGCCAATATCCAAGGCCCCTTACCAGCCTGAGAATACCAGCCACCAGTTGGGGTCTGTGCACACAATGGCTCTTTTAGGCAGCGCTACCTAAATGCTGAACACATTCATTTCTATGTTATGAGTTGCTGTGCACATGTTCAGTTTTTTCAGCGTCATTTAGGTTTCCAAAATGATCCTCAGGTAATAAATAAAAAATGAAAAAAATTACTAATCACTATTACTCCCCAGCAACATGCCCGCTGTCTCGAGGTCATATTTGACTCCGCGTTTTCCTTTGCCCCCCACATCCAATCACTGGCTCGCTCTTGTTATCTGCCTCTCAAAAACATTTCTAGAATTCGACCTTTTCTTACCTTTGACTCCGCAAAAACTCTTAGGCTATGTGCACACATATGCAGAAAAATTCTGCATGAAAACCTGACTCCATCCCAGAAAACGCGTGTTTCTGTAAGTTTTATACACTTTTTTGCGCAAAAAACGCACGGTTTTAATGCCCAGTCACATAGAAAATAGCTAGAAATGCGGAATTTTCCGTGAAATTAATGAGCATGCTGCGTTTTTTCCATATGCACAGAAAGTGCGGAATTCATTAAAATGAATGGGAAGCTTCTTTTAAGTGTTTTATTTGGTAAAAATACGAAAAAAAACGCAACGTGTGAACACAGCCTCACTGTTTCTCTTATTCATTCTCATCTGGACCATTGTAACTCTCTTCTAATCTGTCTCCCTGTTAGGCCTGTTTTACACATCCGTTTTTTTGCATCCGTTTGCATCTGTCAGAGTGTGAAAAAACGGATCCGTTTCCGTTTTGCCGCAAACCGATCCGTTTTTTTTTTACGGATCCGCGGTAGCCGCTAATGGAAGTCTATGGGACTAAAAAACAGATCTGCCAAAAAAATGGCGGATCCGTTTTTTAACGGAAACCAACGGATTTTGACGGATTTACAAAAACGGAAGTGTGATCCAGGCCTTACCAAACTCTCCCCCCTCCAATCTGTCTTGAATGCTGCAGCCAGGATCATATTCCTCGCCAATCGTTACACCGATGACTCTACCTTGTGCCAGTCATTAAACTGGCTACCCATCCACTCCTGAATTCAGTATAAACTTATTAGGCTGGAGTCACACTAACCTGCGCAAAATACGCTCCGTATTTTACATGCGTAATACGGATCAATGACCACAAAATAGTGGTCCGTAGGTCATCCGTAAGCAAGGTGAGGTCGCGTATTTTGCGCATGTGTGTCTCCGTATGCAATCCGTATGGCGAGATTTTCTCGCAGCCTTGCAAAATGGACATTTAACGGTTTTGAGGCCTGCAAACTATTTAAATCATTAGCCTGCACCCTATTTAGACACTCAGAAATAGGTGGCTGCCTACATTCTGTACATTTCTCACCTTGCTTTCACGAGGTGTGTTGGTGTTCTTTGTGCAGCATGGCAGAGGGTCTGACATTCAATAAAACCGAGCAGGTTCTCTTTACCTGGCTTTTGTCACGGCGCTTTGGCCAACCATATCCTGTGAAAGTGGATCCGCGGAGGAGGAGACGCATGTGGGTACATCCACTTTTGAGGCAACGACTCACAAGAGGGCATTTTCACCGCCTCTATTCGTCTCTGCGGGAGCATCCTGAAAAATTTTACCAGTACTGTCGAATGAGCATTTCCACATTTGCTCGCCTCTTGGAGACAGTGCGCCCTGGGATCACATTTCAGGACACTAGGATGCGCCAAGCCATATCTGCAGAGGAGCGACTTCTACTCACAATACGGTGTGTACTCCACAACCACATTCTCTATGTTCATAATGTGTGTGTTAATTTATGTTTTTTGGCCTTCTTGGACAATGTTTAATACCCTCATCTTACTCAAAATATGTTTCACCTGACACAGCAGAATGTTACATCTAATATGTACTGCATATCACTTAGTCATTGTGCCACCAAATATGTGTGTGTTGTTCTCTCTCATTTCCTACCAAGTTTGGTCGGCATGTAACTGATTTTTTTTTACTTTAGCCATTCTAACCTGGACTATTTCTGTTGTTCTACAGCTTCCTGTCCACTGGCCTGTCTTATGCCGCCCTCCACCATGAGTTTCTCATTGGAAAGTCCACCAATTCAGGCATAGTGAGGTCTACATGTGCACAAATCTGGACAAGACTCCATCAGGTGGTCCTACCCGAGCCCAGGATGGAAGACTGGTTAAGGATTTCAAGGGACTTTGAGGAGGACTGCCAGTTTCCAAATTGTATTGGGGCCCTGGATGGCAATCATATCAGGGTGCGTAAGCCGCCGAACTCAGGGTCCCAATTCTTCAATTATAAGCAATACTTTTCTGTTGTATTGTTGGCTCTGGTAGACCCTCAATACAAGTTTATAATTGTGGACATTGGGGCCTATGGAAGGACGGGAGACTCTAGAGTCTTCAATACTTCCATAATGGGTCGGCGGCTACGCACCAACCAGTTTGAACTACCACCACCACGCCAGCTACCAGGCTCCCCCGAACAATCAGTCCCTTATGTCCTTGTGGCAGATTAGGCCTTTCAGTTATCACGTAATATCATGAGGCCATATCCCCGGCGCAACCTTGACCACAGGCGCAGAATTTTGAACTTGCGCCTATCACGTGCTAGGCGACTGGTGGAGTGTTCCTTTGGGATTCTTTGTGCCAAATGGCGGGTACTCCAGTCTGCCATTCAGTTGAGTGAGCAAAATGTGAATGAAGTTGTGAAAGCCTGTGTTGTTCTGCATAACTTCACCAGGATACATGATTGCTCCTCCTCTGATGGTGTTGTGCGTAGGCCGGACAATGTGCGCAGGGTGAGACCACCTATCATCCCTCAACGTAGACCGCTCTCTGGCCTCAAAGTGCGTGATATATTCACTAATTACTTTATCTCACCTGAGGGGGCTACTTCTTGGCAAGAGAATGCTGTGTCTATGTTCTAATTATTTTTGGTTCAAAGTGTGTCTAAATATACACTCACTGGCCACTTTATTAGGTACACCATGCTGGTAAGGGGTTGGACCCCCTTTTGCCTTCAGAACTGCCTCAATTCTTCGTGGCAGAGATTCAACAAGGTGCTGGAAGCATTCCTCAGAGATTTTGGACCATATTGACATGATGGCATCACACAGTTGGCGCAGATTTGTCGGCTGCACATCCCTGATGCGAATCTCCCGTTCCACCACATCCCAAAGATGCTCTATTGGATTGAGATCTGGTGACTGAGGAGGCCATTTGAGTACAGTGAACTCATTGTCATGTTCAAGAAACCAATCTGAGATGATTCGAGCTTTATGACATGGCGCATTATCCTGCTGAAAGTAGCCATCAGATGTTGGGTACATTGTGGTCATAAAGGGATGGACATGGTCAGCAACAATACTCAGGTAGGCTGTGGCGTTGCAACGATGCTCAATTGGTACCAAGGGGCCCAAAGAGTGCCAAGAAAAAATTCCCCACACCATGACACCACCACCACCAGCCTGAACCGTTGATACAAGGCAGGATGGATCCATGCTTTCATGTTGTTTACGCCAAATTCTGACCCTACCATCCGAATGTCGCAGCAGAAATCGAGACTCATCAGACCAGGCAACGTTTTTCCAATCTTCTACTGTCCAATTTCGATGAGCTTGTGCAAATTGTAGCCTCAGTTTCCTGTTCTTAGCTGAGAGGAGTGGTACCCAGTGTGGTCTTCTGCTGCTGTAGCCCATCTGCCTCAAAGTTCGACGCACTGTGCGTTCAGAGATGCTCTTCTGCCTACCTTGGTTGTAACGGGTGGCAATTTGAGTCACTGTTGCCTTTCTATCAGCTCGAACCAGTCTGCCCATTCTCCTCTGACCTCTGGCATCAACAAGGCATTTCCGGCCACAGAACTGCCGCTCACTGGATTTTTTTTCTTTTTCGGACCATTCTCTGTAAACCCTAGAGATGGTTGTGCGTGAAAATCCCAGTAGATCAGCAGTTTCTGTAATACTCAGACCAGCCCTTCTGGCACCAACAATCATGCTACGTTCAAAGGCACTCAAATCACCTTTCTTCCCCATACTGATGCTCGGTTTGAACTGCAGGAGATTATCTTGACCATGTCTACATGCCTAAATGCACTGAGTTGCCGCCATGTGATTGGCTGATTGGAAATTAAGTCTTAACACACAGTTGGACAGGTGTACCTAATAAAGTGGCCAGTGAGTGTATATTACTCAAGCCTTGTTATGATTCTATGAGTGTTTCTTTGCATTGGTTGGTGTCTGTTAGTATGTTGTGAGGGATAGTGAGAAATCACACAGAGACGTTAACTAGAGTAGACAAATTTTTAGTTTTGCCTTTTTGTTTTTTGTTTTTTGCTTAAAGGCAAACATAATTTTGCCATCACACAAATTTGGCAATGGCCAAAATGACCCTTTGGGCCTTCGTTAACTTGATGTAACATTAACATAACAGAAAATAACTGCAACAAACATTATGCAATAACAACATTGCTGCATGCCTACATTAATCTGGATTAGGCAACAAAGGGTGAGCTCCATCACCAAAATAAAGTCAATAAGATAACACTCACATTTCCTCATAATGTTTTCCAAACATAGAAAGATTCCACCATGACAGGCAAGGCTACCTCACATCTTTCACACAGATATTACCTGTCTGTAGAACAGACAATATTTAAGCATGCTATACTGGAAAGGATGAAAATACAAAACTCACTTGTTAAGACATAGAGAGAGCGTGATATTGTGAATGCTGTTCGCCTCAAATTGGTTTACTAGAGAATGCTAATAACAAAGTTGACTACTTAACTAAAGGCAAGCACACCTTTCCTATGCATTAACAAGTGATTAGTGTATTTTCATCCTTTCAGGTAACAGTATAGCGCATTTAAATATTCTCTTTTATACACACATGTAATATCTGTGTGAAAGGCGTGAGGTAGCGTTGCCTGTCATGATGGATTGTTTCATATGTTTGGAAAACATTGTTTACAAATGTGAGTGTTAAATTATGTTCTAAATGTTGGTGATGGAGAACACCTGTTTTTTTCTCTAGATTAGAAGCACCAGTTACATGTCACTGGACATCTCCAAAGTTTGGATTCATAAATCCTCATATGTAGGGGAAGGGGAACGGGGAGGAACAGCCTGGGGGTGCTGCTGGACATTGTGGCCAACATCGCCCTGTGTGGGGCCATACTGTTGCCCATGATGCTGTTGTTGTCCAGCCTCCTGGGCCTGTTGGTGATACTGCCCAGAGTAATAATGATGATGGTGAGGGGCTTCTTGTTGGCTATGGTAGGCCCGTGGATCATACCCACCAAGATAGCCAGATCGTCCCCAACCAGGTTGGGACCAGCCTCCAACACTGGGTGGGTACAAGTGGCCATATTGGTGGGGTTGGCTTGCTGAAGACATTTGGGGCTGCGGAATAGAAGGATGGGTAGGGGGAGGAAGGGGTTGAGGTGTTGGCCCACGTATTAGGGGCTGTTCAGACCCTGCTTGAGCAAGCATCTGTGTGGATGGTCTCATGCGCATTAAATTTCTTGGTGAGAGCTGCCACCTCTCCAGAAATTCAAACACCTCATATGGGGTATTGGGGGGGGTGCTTGCATCAAGCAGGATCTGAATACACACCCTAATACGGAGCCTGACCTCACGGGTAAGGGCACGGAGATAAAGGGTGAGGCTACGTGCATAGGCCTCCTCACCATCATCTGTAGTGACTCTGGACAGGTAATTCAGCACCCCAGTGTCCACATTGGTCCTGCTCTCTTGAATGGCGACCTGGCGCCTTCTTCTTATTCGCCGTGTTGCTAGAGCAGCCTGTGGGGAGGGCCTGATCTGGGCAGTTGGGCTGCTGCTCAAGTTGCCCATCTCTTCCAGGATGGGTGAGGTTGCAGCTGCAGACCGTCCTGGTGGTGTGTTTTGTCGGGCAGCCATTGTGTGCTCTTGTGATGCCTCCTCTTCAGACATCCTTCTTGTAGGGGGAGAAGATGGGCCAGCCACCTCATCCCCTACAGGATCAATAACGGGCTCTGCCTCTGAGGCCGTTCCTCGATCCGTAAGGTTGGATTGAGTTCTGTTATGAAATAGAACAGAGGCAAAAATACATCAATATTTTTGTCCCTGTAAAGTATTTGTGTAATGTTTTTGTGTCATGTGGTGTGAGGTATGTACTTACGGTCTCAGAGCCAGAATTGGGGCGAGGAAGTTCAGCCGGTCATAATATATATATATTTCCGCTTTACATGGCCAGCATCCCCACTCCTGGACCGCTGCTGGCGTTCCCGGCGGTATTGGTCCCGGATGCTTCTCCACCGTTTCATCACATCTTCAACTGCAATGTGACAGGAAAGATTGTCAAAATCACATATTTGAGTGGTCACATTTTCAAACAGTAGTCTAGGCATGGGGCCTTATGGGGTGTGCGTTCTACCCATGGTGGCATATGTAATTGGGCCGATACCCAGGGTCTCATTAGCTCCCCTGAAAATAATTTTTGTGGCTAGGAGGATGAGGAGCTTGTGGCCTAACCCCTAATTATGGCTGTGTGAAGCCACGTGTCACATCCTAATGTAACGGCCTCATGAGGCTAAAATTACATGCCCAGGAAGGGGGGGGGGGGCTGATTGTAGAGTCATTTTATAGCGCGCGCTAACGTTAATTATATTTTCATGGTTGCACTTACGAATTTTCTGCTGCTCCTCACGTGGTCTGTCACCGAAGTCATGGTACATCTGGCGACAGATGCGCCTCCATGACGCCTCCTTTCGTGTGCGGTTGGCATAGTTTGCGTCGCGTGGGTCCCATATTTCTGGACGCTCCTGCACCAGCACAATTAGCATCTCCACATTTATGTAAGTGGACGCCATGCTGTTGCTGTACTCCGTGGAGGCGTACTTCCTGGATGTCTGGAGCGCTTTTTGAGCTCATTTGCATGTCTACGCTTCCTGATGATGGATTGGCCCATTTCCTGTCACCAGCCAAAAGACCTGCGTATTGCTCGCAGGTCACACGTGTGGTCAGTGTGTAATCCGTATTTTTTGCGCACCCATTGACTTGCATTGGCGTGCTACGGGCGTAGTACGCTGACAATCGCAGCATGCTGCGAGTGGCACGGAGCGTAGGATACGGAGGAGAAATATACGCCTGGTGCGAGTGACCCCATAATCATTGGTCCGTGTCTAATGCGTGCTTTTTGCGCCTCGCACGCACCCGTATTCCTCGCCAGTGTGACTCCGGCCTTACCCTCACCCACAAAGCCCTCCATGGCTCAGCACCACCCTACATCTTCTCCCTTGTTTCAGTATACCACCCTACCCGCGCCCTCCGTTCTGCTGATGACCTGAGATTAGCATCCTCAATAATCAGAACCTCCCACTCCCGTCTCCAAGACTATACACGTGCTGCGCAAATTCTTTGGAATGCACTTCCCAGGTCAATACGATTAGTCCCCAATCCCTACAATTTTAAGCGTGCCCTGAAAACGCATTTATTCAGACTGGCCTATCGCTTCAACACATTAACCTAATCTATCCCTGTGTGGCAAAGCCAAAAGTTTTACCATAACCAGGTTCCCTGCATCATGTTCCCACATGCTTTATGCATCCATTAGCCCTCTGTGTCTGTACTGTTACACACTTAACATTATGGCTGGTCCATACAATCAGGGCAATTGTTATCACCTACCTTTCGTGTCTACCTCTTTCCTCATAGACTGCAAGCTTGCGAGCAGGGCCCTCACTCCTCTTGGTATTTGTTATAATCTATGTGATTATTGTTATGCTGTAATGTCTATTGTCTGTACAAATCCCCTCTGAAATGTAAAGTGTTGCAGAATATGTCGGCGCTATAGAAATAACATTTATTATTATTACTTCAGAAAAAAAAAACTTAAAAGTTGCCATGTGTGTGTACACCCTTAAGGGGTCAAGTATTAGGGTGTGTGCACACGCTGCGGATTCTGCAGCAGTTTTTGCTGCGGTGTACAGTACCATGATTCCCTATGGGAATAAAAAACCGCAGTGCAGACGGTGCGGATTTTTCCGCGCGGTTTTGAAACCGCAGAAAGAGTTGACATGTCAATTCTTTCTGCGGATTCTCCTGCGGTTTGCCATCTCCTCCATTGTGGAGATGAAAAACCGCAGGACAAAACCGCAGAGCAATCCGCAGGTAAAACCGCAGATCTTTTGACCTGCAGATTTTACAAAATCCGCGCAGCCAAATCCGCACCCCATTACGCAGCGTGTGCACGTAGCCTTAAACCTTTCCACCATGGAGGACAGTGTTCAGGAGCACGAGTGTGCATCTTAAAGGGGCACTGAGGCTGACCCGCTTGTGAGGGAACTCTGACTAGAATTTGTGAGTGTCTTCAATAAGCGGATTGGGGATACCGTATAATAATCTATGAGGATATAACAGAAAGCAATAAAGGATAAATGTACAGGAAATTCAATGGTGATAGCTGGAGAAGCAGCAGACGCGCTCTCCTTATGTATAGAAAGCTGCTGAGAACTGCCGCGTGCCGCACCCGCCTGCAAACAACTCTGCCAGTACCCACTACCCAGAGCGGACCGAGCGCATCTTCCTGTGCAAGTCCTGGGTAAAAGGAGGGGGAATTGTCGCGCATGCGCTGAGGTAGCCGGCTTCTACACGCAGGCGCAAGGCAAATTACCTACGTCATATGGAAGAGGTGTGCCGGGAAATGTAGTTTTTCTCAGTTAATCACTCTACCTGCTTTGTAGGTGACTCCCAACCAGGAAGTTCCCGGTGTTTGTGGATGTGGACGGGTGTTGTGCTGGGAGGTGAGTGGCCTTGTTTTCCTTGGAGAGAGACCGGAAAGAGATAAAAAATACGCGTAAAACGACTTCTACAGAACTTTATGGAGCAGGAAAGCTCCTGGGTGTCACTGACTGGAATGGACTAGTGGTTACTGAGTGTGGGAAACCAGTGCTGAGCTTTGTTGTGGGGTGAGGGGTCAGCCATACATTATTTCCGACAGTGTCTGTTGGGACTGACGTTTTTGAGGGTTTTTTAGTTTTTTTTTTTTTTTTTTAAATTGAGCCGATGCGGCTGTTACTTTTTCACAGGAGTGAATTTTCCCTGGTTGTTACGGTCACATATATACTTTGTGTTGACGGCTGAATGATCTGTTGGCCAACGGATCTCGTCCCCCTTCACCCTTTTCGAAGGATCCCCTGTTTCACCTCCTTCCCAAAGGATACACTGTGTCCCCCCTTATCTCTAAGGGATCCCCTGTCCACCTCCTCCCTGGAGGATCCACTGTGTCCCCCCTTCTCTCTAAGCGATCCCCTGTTCCCCTCCACCCTGAAGGATCCACTGTGCCCCCCCCCTTCACCTCCCTGAAGAATCCTTTGTTCCCCCTCCAGCAATAGTTGAGATCCTTAAGCATTCCATATTTATGACCCATTCTTGGTTTCGCAATGCGCCCTTTATAACGCTCTGGTCCATTTCACTGTGTGGCTTTTCTGTTCCAAAGGTAACGGCTTTTCGACTGTTCTCTAATGACTGGGATCCAAGGGAACTATGATCTCGGGCATTTACCCTCCCAGGAGCCAGGGTCAGTTCAGTATAGCACAGGGCACCTAAGTTGTCTATGGGAGTAGGAGGATCTCTTTCAACCCATCTGTAGGCTCACAACTCGATTATAGGGTGCCAATCGGTACTCATGGCAGCCAGGGCCTCAATAATGGCCCCCAGGTCTACCATTTGTGACGCAACAGCGATCTCGCTACATGTGACACGCAGCAGCGTCCAGTCCCCCTGCTGGATATCGCTGATCGTGCAGGAATGTCCTGGGCCATTTTTTCGTCGTCGGCGTCCCGCTGGCCAGCGCGCATCGCTGTGTTTGATCGCTGGATCGTTGCTGCGTCGCTGAAGAGATCTGCCTGTTTGGCAGCTTACTAGCAATCATTTAGCACCAGCGATCCCTACCAGGTCGTATCGTTATCGGGATCGCTGGTGCGTCGCTAAGTGAAACGGGACCCTAAGTCTCAGGTCAGATAATCCGGATTCAGAGAGCACCTCTCTGTTGCTCGGTTTGGGGACTTCAGCTGCCTTTTCGTCACCTGGAGAAATGGTTGGTGACATGTCCATCACTGGAGCTTCTCTAACTGTCCATATATGAGGCGTCCCTGGGCAGCACAGGACTGAGCATCTGAGCTTTGCACATATACTAGTTGACGCATCACGGTTGAATGTGTATGATGTACAATAGGCCTCTGAAATTTCTTTTTTTGCTTCCATTTTAGGGATTCTATCAAAGAACCAAAACTATGGAGGAAAACTTCAAACCTCTGACCAGTTTAGCATGGACTTCTGGTCAGTCAACGTGCCCTAAAGGCCACTTCATAGTAAGTTGTTGGGATTGATTGATCTTAATGTTTTATAATCTGAAGTTACCATTTTGTTTTTGTGCCTTTTATTGTAGATCACATCCACCATCGAAGGGACCTCGGCTAGCTTTCTGAAGGGCTTTGCTCAGAAGTCTGCTCTTTACCTATGTTACTGCTCCTCCCCTGAAGTAAGAGATGTCTGTTATTTAGACGTATACATGTTAACAAGTCAGTGCTTGCGTAGTTGGCAGGTAATGGAGGACATCACGACAGCTAGACATTCCCAGGTGATGTAAATATATTCATACCCCATATAAGAGATGGTCGTGACTCTTGTAAATCAGCAGCTCCTTGTATAATGGTAGCCACTTATCTCTATGTACGTTCCCTTGCCATAATTAAAGGAGTACGGTTTCAAACCAGTGTTTCCTTAATAGATGTCTGGTTTTGAAAACTTGGTTTACTCGCGGTCTTCATCTATTATCTAGAGCAGAGAGGGACTACGCTCCCCAGCTGACATCCGGGTTTCGGGTCGGTGGCTCCTACAGTTGCCTCAATGTGTCCACTTTTCTTATGTCTTCTAGCATCCACAGACTGTAGATCAAGTGATCACCGAGGTCCTGCTACTGGGAGAAAAGAGCGCGCTGCCGGTCGGGTTTGCTTATCTTGGGGAATATGTGGAGCCTAGTAAGTGTATAACACAATGCTGTGACTTCAACCTGATGGTTCATCTACATTGGCCGCTCTGCATTTAATAACCCCTTATCGGCGGTTGTTTGACAGCTTGCTGTACAGATAGACCGTGCTTCAGATTTGCACTGAACAAACTGTAATAGATAGCTCAGTGCACAAAGGCTGCAGTTGGTCTTGGCAGCGCAGGTCCTGTTTACACAAGATCATGTGCTGCCGAGAACATTGATCTTTTGTGCAAACTAAAATATCATTTAATTCCACAACTGAGCATTTTTTTTGTTTTTGCTAGTTTCTCTTGTGATCATGAACTGGTTAGTACAAACAATAGTGATTAGCGAACATGCTCTGATTAGGTGTTATCTGAGCATGCTCATGTGCTAACCAAATGTCTTCGGCGTGCTCAAAAAATAGGATCCAGTCCCCGTGGCTGCATGTCTCGCGGCTGTTCAACACATGCAGGGATTGCCTAACAGCCACGATGACTCGAATATTTTTCATACACGCCGAAGACACTCTGTTAGCACCAGAGCATGCTCATATAACAACTTATCCGAGCATGTTCGCTCATCACTAGTAAACCATTATTAAGCAATCCTGGGAGCTCTTGTCTATGATAATTGTGCAGTGTAAATGGATCTTTAGTCTTCTCTATCCTTCCTGGAGCCAGTATGTGAAGTCTTAACCAAGTCATGTCGGTGAGAAATGTAGAATTGTATGACAATTGCATATTAGTAAATGCATCTATTGTGTGTCCTCACTATAATAAACCATAAACCAGTGAATTTGGGTATAAGTTCCATCACGTGGCAGACAAGAGAAAAATATCCTGTACGCCTTATGGT
Source organism: Dendrobates tinctorius (assembly GCF_039654945.1). Taxonomy (NCBI): domain Eukaryota; kingdom Metazoa; phylum Chordata; class Amphibia; order Anura; family Dendrobatidae; genus Dendrobates; species Dendrobates tinctorius. The sequence goes on along the minus strand of NW_027361825.1, from coordinate 14,920,527 downwards.
GTAGAAGAGACAAATTTTTAATAGTGCAATCCAGAAGAATAACTTTCAGTCTACAGTAGATCTTCTTCATCAGATAGGAGCTTCTCCCTGGGGTGTCTGTGCACACCTGTTTCGCATAGCGCACAATCCAAATGTTCATATCTACATGGCAATGTCGAACAGGCATGCACGGACACCCCACAGAGAAGCTTCCATCTCATTAAGGTCTAACGTAGACTGAAACGTTACTTTTCTGGAATTCAACATTACAGATTTGTCACTTCTGGAACATAAGGAGTGCTGGATCTTTTTCTCTTGACCAATACAGGGTGGTTCCGTTACCATGCACCCACAGTTACGGAGTGACGTGTATCCTTTTCCACTTCGCCTCATTGGGGGCACAGGTACTGTGGGGTGTATGCTACTGCCGCCTGGAGGCTGACACTAAGTGAAAAAAAAAAAACGGGTTAGCTACTCCTCCACCGTATACACCCTCACCCCGATTGCAGGCGGAAACCAGTTTTTTGCTTAGTGTCTGTTGGAGGCACACGTCGGTCTGTCTCAAGACTGATCTTTTTTTTTTCCTCTTTTTTCCCCCATGAAGATAAGACAGGGGCGATGGATCCTATTAAAGGGGTCCGATCTCCCCAAACCAACAACGGGCGAGCACGTGCAAGTGTCCCTCCACGTATCCTCTCCAGCACTGTGGGACATGATGCCGGACTTAGCCCTGTTCACCCCAGGGTATTGAAACTCGAGGCTGCACAGAGGCACAAGCGTAGTCCGTGCGGCCCCCACTGCCCCACCAATGCTAAGACTGCGGTGGGGCAAGGTGGCGGACGGTCCCTCTCCTCACCCCTTGAAGGGGTTAGATGGTGCTAGGGTGCCTGCATCGTCCTTGTTTCATATGGCCCCCCTCCCCTCTACCTGAGCTGGACGGAGGTGGATGGCCAGGGAGGGCTCCTGTAGCAGCGCAGGGCTGGAGCCCTTAGCTTCTCCCGGGCAGCAGCAGAGACGGGTGTCCAGCAGCGGTGGATCCGGTCCCGGCCTTGATTCTGGAGTCCGGCGGTTCCGCCCGAACTCCAGCCCCCCCATATATTAAAAATCGAGTCCCCGGTGTCACTGCGGCCCCGCCCCCTGTGGCCTGGGCGGACGCCAAAGAAACTTAGGCTGCAAAAGGAAGTACCGTCCGGGGGCCTGCCCGCAGTGCTGACGCACAGATTGAAGCGAAGCCTCGCACGCTGAGGGAACAGGACTGGGGTAAGTGCTGCCCCCCTAGCCCCACAGAGAGGCCACGCTAACAGAAGCAAAGAGCGCCCTCCCCTGGCGTTTTTTTCAGCGCGAATGCCTGACAGGTACAGCGTGTCAGGAAAACCTAAGACGCATGCGTTCTTATACGCTGCATGCATCTCCTGTCGGTCCATTTTTCCACGGGCGCAGACAAAGCGAGTATGCAAAGCCTGCGAGTCAGAACGCGCTCAGGAGCCCTCCCCTGCGACCGAGCCCAGGATACCAAGTCCCCCGTAATTGGCGTTATCACTGTCACAATGTATGGCGTCACTTACGAGAGCAATTGAGTCCCTTTGGGTCCCAGTTAGGGGCAGGGAAAGTGGCTCTCCTGTCTTAGAGGGGTTCTCTACCTCACAGGAGCCTCCGGCCTGCAGTGGCCGCTCTCACTCCAGGCAGACCCGGGGGAAACAAACCCACAAGGCGTCTCCCGGTGCCTCCGCATCCGTGAGCTCTGCTTCTCGCTCTCCGTCACCAGCAGTGATAGCGAGCAAGGCTTGGACTACAACTCGGACGTGCCCCTTGACCTAGTTACGTCGGGTGGTCAGGAAACAGTTGACAGTCTCGTAGAGACCGTCAATCAGACTGTGGGGATTGAGGATGATTCCATTCTGGCTTGGGGCCATAAGGTGTCATTTAAGCGAGTCAAGCGTCCCCATAGAGTATTTTTGCACTCACCCTGAATTTGAGGACATAGTGCAATGACACAGAGAACGGCCGGACAGGCGTTTCTCGGGCCAGAAGACGCTCGAGGCGAAGTATCCTTTTGCCCTGGATCTCCGTAAAAAGTGGACGGAATCCGCAACGGCAGATCCACCTGTGTCGCGCTTGGCTACAAAAAGTCTAGTATCCGTACCTAGTGGTTCTTCTATTAAGGATCCCACTGATCGTCTCATAGAGAAATTGGCTCACTCAGTGTTTGAGGCATCAGGATCAGCACTCTCTCCCTCGTTCGCAGCAGCATGGGTAGCCAAGGCCATGGTCTCTTGGTCAGAATCATTGACTAGAGCCTTGCAAGACATAGACTCAGAAATCACAAATCAGATAGCCATGGCGGGGGACTACTTGATCAATGCGTCTTTAGATGCGGCCAACTGCGCGGCATTTGCTGCTGCAAATGCAATATCCATTAGGAGAGCTCTATGGTTGAGGACATGGCGGGCCGATTCAGCTTAAAAAAAGTCCTTGACATCGCTACCATAATCTTTATATAATAATCTTTATTTTTTATATAGCGCTAACATATTCCGCAGCGCTTTACAGTTTGCACACATTTTCATCACTGTCCCCGATGGGGCTCACAATCTAAATTCCCTATCAGTATGTCTTTGGAGTGTGGGAGGAAACCGGAGTGCCCGGAGGAAACCCACGCAACACGGGGAGAACATACAAACTCCTTGCAGATGTTGTCCTTGGTGGGATTCGAACCCAGGACCCCAGCGCTGCAAGGCTGCAGCGCTAACCACTGAGCCACCGTGCTGCCCTAACCATACCAGTCTGGCCGCCTGTTCGGAGAGAAGTTAGATCAGCTCATCTCCGACTCCACAGGAAGAGCGGTTTTCTTCCTCAACAAAAGGTCAAACCGCCATTTCGTCACCAGTTTCTGGCGCGTTTTCAAGCCTTTCACAACCCTGGGTGGACTACGGCGGCTAATTCCGCCGTGTCAGGGTGCCCCAGCCAGAATGGGGACCGACAGGTCTCATATAGAGCCAACCCATTGGGGAGGATGTGTACTAACCAGTCCAGGTCGAGGGGATCCAGGTCCCAAAGATCTTCAGCCAAATGACTCTGGGCATTTGTCAGGCGGCACCAGCAAGGTAGGCGGCCTCCTACTCCGGTTTCACCACGCCTGGCTCAATGTCGCACACGACACATGGGTGAGAGAGCTGGTGTCCACAAAGTACAAGTTGGAATTTTTCAGGTATCCCCCACCCCCCAAGACAATTTTTTTCTTTCCCGTCTTCCCAAAATGGATACCCGGGCAAAGGCTCTACTAGGAGCCATCGATTCGCTCGGCCACAACGGAGTCATCATTCCAGTGCCGGAAAACGAGAAGACTCAGGGCTTCTATTCCAATCTGTTTGCAGTCCCCAAAAAGGACGGGACTGTCAGGCCCGTTTTGGATCTAAAGCTCCCGAACAAATTTATCAGGATCAGACATTTCCGGATGGAGTCTCTCCGTTCAGTCATATCGGCAATGGGGCAGGGAGAAATTCAGGACGCCTTTCTACATATCCCCATTTTCGCTCCTCATGAAAGGTTTCTACGCTTCGCCATCAACGGTTTACATTTTCAGTTTGCAGCGCTGCCCTTCGGGCAAGCCACTGCCCCCAGAGTGTTCACAAAGGTCATGGCAGTCCCCATGGCCATCCTGCATTCCCGGGGCATAGTCGTGCTCCCCAACTTAGACGACCACTTGGTCAAGGGCCCTTCAGGGCGGGCATGCGAGAAAAGTGTCTGCATCACACTAGATACTCTTGCCCGCTTAGGGTGGTTGGTCAGTGTAAAGAAGTCATCCCTTGTTCCAGCTCAGAGAATTTCCTTTTTAGGGATGACCTTCGACACTTGCCGAGGGTTGGTAATTCTCCCTCGAGACAAGGCCCTAGCCCTCCGGCAGGGAGTGCGGGTACTGCGCCAACCAGTCCCCCACACCATCCGTTTCTGCATGAGAATACTAGGAAAAATGTTGGCGGTGATGGAAGCGATCCCGTTCGCCCAGTTCCATCTTCGCCCCCTGCAGCACACCCTCTTGTCATCCGAGGACAAGAACCCGTTCACGCTCGATCATCGGTGCCGGTTGGCCTCTCAGGTCAGACAGTCACTAGAGTGGTGGACGATCAGTTCCTCCCTTCTTCAGGAGAAACCCTTTCCCCCAGATCAGTGGCTGGTGGTCACAACAGATGCCAGCCTCCTCGGCTGGGGAGTGATTTTTCGCCACCACATGACCCAAGGACGGTGGTCCCTGCAGGAGGCACGCTTCCCAATCAACTTGTTGGAGATACGAGCAATCCGGCTGACTCTGCAATGGTTTCATCACCTTCTAGCAGGCCGCCCCGTCCGGATTCAGTCGGACAACGCCACGGCGGTGGCTTACATAAATCACCAAGGGGGCAACCACATCCCGGGGGTAGAGAACTGGGCGCCAGACTTCTTCAGCCGGCAGGGGCTTGCGTCCGGAGAATGGTCACTACACCCAGAGGTCTTTCAGCAGATTTGCCAACGGTGGGGAACACTGGATGTGGATCTGATGGCCTCCAGGGTGAACGCCAAGGTGTCCGTATTTGTCGCTCGGTCCCGGGACCCGCAGGCAATCGCCGTGGATGCGCTGGTTCTGCCATGGAATCAGTTTCGCCTCCCATACCTATTTCCCCCGCTGCCACTACTTCCGAGGGTCATCAAGAAGATCAAGGCAGAAGGGGTGCCAGTGATTCTGCTGGCCTCGTCGAGCATGGTACGCAGAGCTAGTGCAGCTACTCGTCGCCGTGCTATGGCGACTGCCAGAGCGCCCAGATCTACTTTCTCAAGGGCTGATCTGCCACCTGAACTCGGGGGCCCTGTGTTTGACAGCTTGGCTGTTGAATCTTGGATTCTGACGCAGGCGGGGTTTGGGCGCAAAGTGGTTGCTACGATTGTTAGCGCCCGGAAGCCTGCCTCAGCACGAATTTACCACCACACCTGGAAGGTTTTCTTCTCATGGTGTCGGGACCACGGTAGTTCTCCACTGAGATTCTCCATCCCTAATATCTTGGCTTTTTGCCAGTCTGGCCTAGACTCAGGCTTGGCCCCCAGTTCTCTCAGGAGACAGATATCGGCTTTACCCGTCCTTTTTTTCAGCGCAGGATTGCAACCAACTTGCTGGTAAAGACTTTTTCATCCAGGGGGGTCTCCCACTTGGTACCTCCCTATAAGGCACCTATGGACGCCTGGGACCTTAACCTGGTCCTAAGTGTTCTGCAGGAAGCTCCATTTGAGCCGCTACAGGATGTCTCTTTGTTATACCTTTCCTGGAAGGTGGTGTTCCTGGTAGCTATAACATCAATCAGGCAGGTGTCTGAGCTGGCAGCGTTATCATGCCGAGCCCCATTTCTGACCTTTCACAAAGACGAGGTGGTTCTTAGACCAGCTCCTCCTTTTTTGCCAAAAGTCGTGTCCTCGTTGCACATTAATGAGGATATTGTCTTGCCCTCTTTCTGTCCAGCACCGGTACACCGTGTGGAGAAGGCCCTGCATACGTTAGACCTGGTGAGAGCACTCATGAGGTACGTGTCGCGGACGGCACCCTTTCGTCAGTCAGACGTGCTGTTCGTGCACCCTGAAGGTCGTAGGAAGGGACTCGCTGCTTCAAATTCAACTATAGCCAGATGGATTCGTTTGGCTATTCAGGAGTTCTACCGCATCAGAGGTGCGCCGATTCCAGCAGGGATCAGAGCACACTCTATTCGGGCAGTGGGCGCCTCTTGGGCGCTTCGGCACCAGGCTTCGACGGAACAGGTTTGCAAGGCAGCAACCTGGTCCAGCCTGCACACGTTTACTAAACATTACAATATCCATACTCGCGCTTCAGCGGATGCGAGCCTGGGTAGAAGAATTCTCCAAGCAGCGGTGGCGCACCTTTAGACAGGAGGTGCATGTAGCTTGGATTGGTGAGTCAACTTCCGACCCAGGGACTGCTTTAGAATGTCCCACAGTACCTGTGTCCCCCCAATGAGGCGAAGGAGAAACATGGATTTTTGTGATAACTCACCGTAAAATCCTTTTCTCCGAGACGCTCATTGGGGGACACAGCACCCACCCTGTTAGCCAAGTTGGCTTCTGTTTATTTAATTAATATGCTCTCTGTATGAGATTAGGGTGGTTATTTTCTAGACATGTTGTTACCTGCATTAAGGTTGATGTTGTCTGATTTTGATTTGATCTCCTACCGCTTTTGCACCAAACTGGTTTCTGCCCGCAATCGGGGCGAGAGTGTATACGGCGGAGGAGGAGCTAACCTCCTTTTTTTTTTTTTTTTTTTTTTTCCCACTTAGTGTCAGCCTCCAGGCGGCAGTAGCATACACCCACAGTACCTGTGTCCTCCAATGAGCGTCTCAGAGAAAAGGATTTCACGGAGAGTTATCACAAAAATCCATGTTTTACGTTACATCAGGTGCTATTTGGCAAAAAGATTTGTAGGACTCTAGTCCAGTGTCCACATTGGACACCAGGGTCCTGCGTCACCTCTGGGGTTTTAAAAGGCCCTCCTCCAGGACACGCCTGGTGAGACCTGGTACCTAGGTGTTATGCAACATTTTTATATCAGAGGCACCTTATAATAACCAAAGATGAGCAGCCGGGGTGTGGACTCGGTGAGCCAAACCTCTGACTCCTCAATTTCCATGACACCGACTCCACCAAAATGGGCTCCGACTCCACGACTCTGACTCCACAGCCCTTCCAGGGGTGTGGAGTCGGTAAGCCAAACCTCCGACTCCTCCATTTCCATAACTCCGACTCCACAGCCCTGATGAGCAGGATGCCGGCATTGTGACAACCAAGAAAGTTTGCAGGACTCTGGTGTGGGTGCAGCGCAGTAGCAACATAGATGGCATTAGCAGACTTGTACATCAGGAAATGCTTACTGAAGAAAAAAAGTATATACATAAATGCTCTGCCAGGCGAAAGACAGACAGCTCTAGTGCCTCCTGTTAGAAGTAGCTGCCCTATCATTGTTTGACCTTTTATCGAATCTTCCCATATGACTTTAGATATTTAACAAAATCAGAGTTTTCTTTCAAAGGAAAATACAGTAGATGGAAGTCTTTTCCTTTTGAAGACTCTCGGTTGTCTTAAAGGGTATTATGAAGTTATTAAATTGCTATAGTTAAAATGGAAATAAGCAAGTTTACAATTGACTTGCTTTTTCTGTTTGCTATCATTCTGAGATCTTTTATCTTTCATAGTGTACAGCTGGTTTCTATGGAGCTCGGCCTCTACTGCCTGCCCAGATCTGGCCACCAGCGTGCAGTAGTTACTGTATACTCCAGGAGAGAGGTTAACGCTTAACATTCCAGACAGCTGTCTCCATCACATTCATTTCTATACAGCAGTTAGCTGCTTAACTCTCTTTCAGCTCATGACGATCTTCAAAATCACCAGCCTCCACCAATGTCAGCTTTCAGAGCAGTTTTAATCACAGCTTTCACAGTCCTGATAGCTAAATGTGTTCCAGCAAAACTTGTGCTGAGCTTTGTGGTTCTACTAATACTACAGCTGTCGTTTACCATAACTGAGTGATCACGGAGGATGAGTGCTCACTCTGCCAGAGTCTAGGAAGTGAGGAGACTTTAAGGACACTGTAAGGAGACTGCAGAGCTCTGAGCTGCTCAGGAGACAACTTCAGAATACTCCTTTAGGTAATGTGTCAAGGTTTGTTAGTCGGTAGTTGACCTCTAGGGCAGTGGGCGGCAATTGGCCAATGCAGCTTATTCTGACTAAGGCTCCTTGTCTGCACAGAGGTAACCGTGCCAAAGAAGAAGCGTCTTTGTGTTAAACTGAGTCCTGTGACCACGGCGGACTCTGCTGTCTCTGACATTAAAGTGACGGTGAAGAGCAAAAATCTCGGCCCGCCATATATTCGCATCGGGTAAGTACCAAAGTTTTTATAGAAATCTCCCCAAATCCCAATGTGTGCTAGCTATGTAAATGTTTTCTCTCAAGCGTGCAGACATTTTTAGGCCAGGAAGTAACTATTGAGCATCTCCTTGTCAGCCATATTATTTCTTTCAGAGTTCATTTTCTGTCAAGATTTATTTCACTCCCTCCTTGAACTGTTCCTGGCACCAAATTTTTAGAAAGGAATATCCTACTATGCGGTCGGATCTGTCTGAAGAGTTTGAAAGTAATCTATATTTTTGCCATAAGATCAGAAACCTTTGAGGGTTGTGTGGATTAAATGGCTTTTCCTGGGACTATTCACAGCACTGACGTCTGCCCTGACTTGCAGAATTATACTGTGTCTTACGCTCACTGTTCTGATTCAGCTCCATTCGGGAGATAGAAATTTTTGGCATGTGACCATCCTCTTGATTCTAGTCATTCTGGTCACGTATCGACACCTCTTCTATCCTTTTATTTTTCATTCTGTATTAAATGGTCATGATATCACATATGTCATCGAGAAGTGGATCCTCTTGTCCAGCCTGGCTGCTCTCTTCTGCGTATGCGCCAACCAGCAATCTGACACCTGTTCAGAGCTTTTATTTACTTGTTTTAACTACCAACGTAAAGTAGCGGAAACCGGAGCTCTTCTGTGGTTTTGGTCCAGCTCCCTGCAGGGAAGTAAAATCAATATTGCTGGAGCAGAGGCACAGGACGAAATGCAATGACTGCATGGAGTAAATGCATGAAAAGAAAGAAGACATGACATTTTCTTGGGTCTAGCAGAGATACATAATCTATAAGTGTTTGTACATTGTCACTTGTAGTGTTATTGTCGTATTATCCGTGCATCTCGCCTTACGGCTCTGTTCTTGTTGTCACTCCAGTGATATGAGTGGCCTGGCTTTATGGTGCAAGAAGGTTCCTGTTTCCATCCCGAAACCCACTCCTAAACCACGCAACATCACATCCGGCGTCCGAGGACTTTCTTTAGATAACGGCATCCCAGCCACGACTACGTAAGTACAGCCCGCACACTGCCAGGCAACAAGAAAATATGGCAATATCATGAGCAAAGTTCATTACACTACCCGCTCTCTCCCAACTCTTGTGAAATTCTAGAAATTTGGGTAATTTAATATTAAAATTGGGTTGAGTGATATTTTCTGGTCAATATAGAGGAATATGATGTTATTACAGATTAAAAAAGTGATCTACTGTAGTCAACCTTCATCCATATTCCCTTACACCACACATGAAGACTGACGGTGGGTCCCCACTAAATATCTGCTTCTACAGAGAGTGTGACATGTTTATGCGGAAGGCCCATTAATGTGCCAGCTACTAACCCCAACCATATCTGCCAATTATTAAAAAGTTATTCCCAAAATTACAAGTCCTACTCTTAAGAGATAATTTCCTGATTTCTCGGGGTCCAACCACGGGGATCCTAAGCAGTCCTGAGATCAAGGATTTGAACCCTGACTGGAAGGAGAGGTGCGCGTGCTCGACCTCCACTGCTTTTGTCAGTTGAATTACCAGAGGTAGCTCAGTAGGTTACTCCGATATTTCCTTTTCTTCCGTAGACCATGAATTGAGTGGAGACAGAGCATGAGCACCTCTGCTTCTATTCAGGACGTCCAATTCCAATCACCCTAAGCCCGATGTTGGCCTTGCCGCAGAGTCCTCTTCCTAAAATCGAGAACCCTGATTTCAGGATTGCTTGGTGTCCAAGCAGTTGGATTCCTAGAGTTCAGCAAGTTATATTGTATTCCCTTGCTTAGAGGATAACTTGTGATTTTTGAGAATAACCCTTTATGGGTTGATGTGGGGAGGGGTTTGTCCAAATAAAAAATAATGATGATACAATTTGGGGCTTTTATTTAACCACTTTGCATTTTTACTATAAACTTTGGGTGCCCTAGCATCTCCTGTTATTAGAAGGCTCTGTTGATAAACTGGTCACAAAATGTCCTCCATCTTGCAACCCCCTATGTTATCAGCTGTAATCTACGGGAACCCTGACAGAAAGTGTTCCGGTTCCTCAGAACAACACTTTGGGGAAAATGAAGCATTACACAGCGTCTACTGAAATCATCACAGCAAAATGCAAGTGAATGGAGTCATATTGGGACCCCCTAGAGACAAACAAGTTGTAAAAAAAAAAACAACTGACTTTTTGCAACTTGCCTAATGGTTTGTTTGAAATTGGGTTTTGTAAATTGGAAGGGTCTCGGGAAGGTCATTCATGGGCTACCAGTAGACCCTTTGTGGCTTGGCACAGGAATATGAGCTGTATGGTCGGGTCTCCTACATACCGCTAACGTCTCTTCTGTTCCTTTTTGTAGCACAGTCCACCTTCCGGCTCCGGTAGTTTCTCCTAAACCCTATGCCAGATCGCCTCAGTCTGAACACCCGCTATACGAGGCCAACGTCTACGGCGCATCTGGTAAGACTTCGGTCTGTATGTAATGAATGGTAAAGTCTTTCCCAGAGTCGCACATTTACCTTCTTGTGTTTTAGCCATTGATGGGATCCCATTTACTATCCATCCGATGTTTGGAAGCAAAATATCAGAACCTGCCGTAAGTATCCGGATTGTGTACCCCAGTTATTTCCCACTGCATACTGCAAAACTACAACTCACAGCATGCTCCAACAGTCTGTAAATGGCACAGATGTAGTTTTGCAGCATCGATAGAAGCCGTTGTCGGATGTGTTGTGTCCGGCGTCTACTCATGCATCTATTGTTTCTTATTCCTTTTCAGATAAACTTTTCTAACTTCAAAGATTTGAGAATTAAAACTTTGGCAGAGATTGAAAATGAGGTAAATCTTAAAGACACCAGTAGTGGGTGATGTCACGGCTGTAGCTTGTGCTCATTTTGCTAATAAATAGTGAAGCTTGTAGTTTCTGAAAAGTGGCATCCCGCTATAAAGGGACAACCACTTGAGCCATATTGCCTGCCGTACACAGACCTGATACGAGAAGGGGTCAACCACGGACATGCTGCATCATTTAAGCTATTTATTTTGAAGAGGGCGTCAGAGTTGAAAAGGTTGTTCCATCTTCAGGAACGTACCGCTCCTCTGCTTCTTGATTGACGTCTTGTATCAGCGTCATGGCTGAGCCACTGACTCCTAACTGCACTTTTCCACAATACAAGTAGACACAGAATTTATCGAAGGATCATTGAAGCTGGCCTGAACCAGCGATCCAGGCTCAGTAGCAAAGAGCTTGTAAGTGCTGCTCTCCTTGCCTAGGAATCCACAATCCAGGCTTAGTAGCAAATAGCTTGTAAGTTCTGCTCTCCTTGCCTAGGAACCCGGCCTCTGATAGACTCCAGCTGTGGTTGGCAACCATGACAACGAGCAGTAAACAGTTTCTTACTGGAGAGCAAAGTTGCTTGCTTATCTTGCTTGTTAAAGCGCTTTGCAACTTTACCCATTTAATAGGATGAGACAACCCCTTTAACCCCTTCCTGACATGAGACGTACTATCCCGTCCACGGTACCCGGGCCCGTATGACCGGGGACGGGATAGTACGTCTACCGCGATCAGCGGCGCCCACGTGGTGAGCGCCGCTGATCGCGGCCGGGTGTCAGCTGATTATCACAGCTGACACCCGGCACAATGTGTCAGGGGCGGTCACGGACCGCCCCCGACACATTAACCCCTTGCACACCGCGATCAAACGCGATCGCGGTGTACCGGGAGTTAAAGGGAAGCATCGGCAGGGAGGGGGCTCCCTCCGTGCTTCCCTGAGCCCCCCACGGCAGCGCAATGTGCAGCGCTGCTGCGGGGGGCTCCTATCCTCCAGGCCCCCGAATCCAAGATGGCGACGGGGGCCTTCGGGGGCCTGGGGAAGCTGGCTTCCTCAGTGCCTGCAAAGCGCAGGCATGAGGAAGCCTTGTGCACTGCCTGTGACAGATTGCTGATCTGTCACAGTGATCTGTGATGTGACAGATCAGCGATCTGTCACAGGACAGTGATGTCCCACCTGGGACTATGTAATAAAGTAAAAAAAAATTAAAAAAAAAGTGTAAAAATAAATTAAAAAAAATCGCCAAATAAATTAGTAAAAAAAAAAAAAAAATATTCCCCAATAAATTCATTTTTTTAAAATAATAAAAAAAAAAAACAATAAATGTACACATATTAGGTATCGCCGCGTCCGTAACGACCTGCCCTATAAAACTGTCCCATTAGTTAACCCCTTTAGCGAACCCCTTAAAAAATAAAAATAAAAAACGAAGCAAAAAATAATGATTTATTATCATACCGCCAAACAAAAAGTGCAATAACGCGAGATCAAAAAGACGCATATAAATATCCATGGTACCGCTGAAAACGTCATCTTGTCCCGCAAAAAACAAGCCGCCACACAGCATCATCAGCAAAAAAATAAAAAAGTTATAACTCGCAGAATAAAGCGATGCAAAAATAATTATTTTTTATATAAAATAGTTTTCATTGCATAAAACCGACAAAAACATAAAAAAACGACCTAAATGAGGTATCGCTGTAACCGTACTGACCCGAAGAATAAAAGCGCTTTATCAATTTTACCGCACGCGGAACGGTGTAAACGCACCCCCCCCCAAAAGAAATTCATGAAACGCTGGTTTTTGTTCATTCTGCGTCCCAAAAATCGGAATAAAAAGCGATCAAAAAATTTCACGTGCCCGAAAATGGTACCAATAAAAACGTCAACTCGTCCCGCAAAAAATAAGACCTCACATGACTCGATGGTTCAAAATACGGAAAAATTATAGCTCTCAATATGTGGTGATGCAAAAACTATTTTTACAATAAAAAGCATCTTTTAGCGTGCGACAGCCGCCAAACATAAAAACCGCCATAAATAGTAAATCAAACCCCCCGTTATCACCCCTTTAGTTAGGGAAAAATAATAAAATAAAAAAAATGTATTTATTTCCATTTTTCCATTAGGGTTAGGGCTAGGGTTAGGGCTAGGGGTGTGTTGGGGTAGGGTTAGGTTAGGGTTAGGGTTAGGGCTAGGGTTAGGGTTAGGGCTAGGGTTAGGGCTAGGGCTAGGGTTAGGGGCGTGTTGGGGTTCGGGTTGGAGTTAGAATTGGGGGTTTCCACTGTTTGGGCACATCAGGGGCTCTCCAAATGCAACATGGCGTCTGATCTCAATTCCAGCCAATTCTGAGTTGAAAAAGTCAAATGGTGCTCCTTCCCTTCCAAGCTCTGCTATGCGCCCAAACAGTGTTTTACCCCCACATGTAGGGTATCAGCCTACTCAGGACAAATTGCAAAACAATTTTTGGGGTCCAATTTCTCCTGTTACCCTTAGGAAAATAAAAAATTGGGGGCAAAAATATCATTTTTGTGGAAAAAAATGATTTTTTTATTTTCACGTCCGAGTGTTATAAACTTCTGTGAAGCACTTGGGGGTTCAAAGTGCTCACCACACATCTAGATAAGTTCCGTGGGGGGTCTAGTGTCCAAAATGGGGTCACTTGTGTGGAGTTTCAATAGTTTAGGTACATCAGGGGCTCTCCAAACGCACATGACACCCGCAGACCATTCCATCAAAGTCTGCGTTCCAAAACGTCACTGCTTCCCTTCCGAGCCCCGACGTGTGTCCATACAGTAGTTTTCTCCCACATATGGGGTGTCAGCGTACTCAGGACAAATTGGACAACAACTTTTGGGGTCCAATTTCTCCTGGTACCCTTGGGAAAATAAAAAAAATGGTGACTAAAAGATCATGTTTGTGGAAAAAATACGAATTTTTTATTTTCACGCCCGGGCGTTGTAAACTTCTGTGAAGCACTGGGGGGGTCAAAGTGCTCACCACACATCTAGATAAGTTCCTTGGGGGGTCTAGTTTACAAAATGGTGTCATTTGTGGGGGGTTTCCACTGTTTAGGTACATTAGGGGCTCTCCAAAGGCAACATGACACCCGCAGACCATTCCATCAAAGTCTGCATTCCAAAACGTCACTACTTCCCTTCCGAGCCCTGACGTGTGCCCATACAGTAGTTTTCTCCCACATATGGGGTAGCAGCGTACTCAGGACAAATTGGAAAACAACTTTTGGGGTCCAATTTCTCCTGGTACCCTTGGGAAAATAAAAAAAATGGTGACTAAAAGATCATGTTTGTGGAAAAAATACGAATTTTTTATTTTCACGCCCGGGCGTTGTAAACTTCTGTGAAGCACTGGGGGGGTCAAAGTGCTCACCACACATCTAGATAAGTTCCTTGGGGGGTCTAGTTTACAAAATGGTGTCATTTGTGGGGGGTTTCCACTGTTTAGGTACATTAGGGGCTCTCCAAAGGCAACATGACACCCGCAGACCATTCCATCAAAGTCTGCATTCCAAAACGTCACTACTTCCCTTCCGAGCCCTGACGTGTGCCCATACAGTAGTTTTCTCCCACATATGGGGTAGCAGCGTACTCAGGACAAATTGGAAAACAACTTTTGGGGTCCAATTTCTCCTGGTACCCTTGGGAAAATAAAAAAATGGTGACTAAAAGATCATGTTTGTGGAAAAAATACGAATTTTTTATTTTCACGCCCGGGCGTTGTAAACTTCTGTGAAGCACTGGGGGGGTCAAAGTGCTCACCACACATCTAGATAAGTTCCTTGGGGGGTCTAGTTTACAAAATGGTGTCATTTGTGGGGGGTTTCCACTGTTTAGGTACATTAGGGGCTCTCCAAAGGCAATATCACACCCGCAGACCATTCCATCAAAGTCTGCATTCCAAAACGTCACTACTTCCCTTCCGAGCCCCGACGTGTGCCCATACAGTAGTTTTCTCCCACATATGGGGTATCAGCATACTCAGGACAAATTGGACAACAACTTTTGGGGTCCAATTTCTCCTGGTACCCTTGGGAAAATAAAAAAATGGTGACTAAAAGATCATGTTTGTGGAAAAAATACGAATTTTTTATTTTCACGCCCGGGCGTTGTAAACTTCTGTGAAGCACTGGGGGGGTCAAAGTGCTCACCACACATCTAGATAAGTTCCTTAGGGGGTCTAGTTTCCAAAATGGTGTCATTTGTGGGGGGTTCCACTGTTTTGGTACATCAGGAGTTTTCCAAACGCGACATGGTGTCCGATCTCAATTCCAGCCAAAAACGTCAAATGGCGCTGCTTCCCTTCCGAGCTCTGCCATGCCCCCAAATAGTGGTTTACCCCCACATGTGGGGTATCAGCGTACTCAGGACAAATTGCACAATAACTTTTAGGGTCCTGTTACCCTTGGAAAAATAAGAATTGAGGGTGAAAAGATCATTTTTGTGGAAAAAATATGATTTTTTAATTGTATGGCTTTATGTTATAAACTTCTGTGAAGCCCATGGGGGTTCAAAGTTCTCACCACACATCTAGATAAGTTCCTTAGGGTGTCTAGTTTCCAAAATGGTGTCATTTGTGGGGGGTTTCCACTGTTTTGGTACATCAGGGGTTTTCCAAACGCGACATGGTGTCCGATCTCAATTCCAGCCAAAAACGTCAAATGGCGCTGCTTCCCTTCCGAGCTCTGCCATGCGCCCAAATAGTGGTTTACCCCCACATGTGGGGTATCAGCGTACTCAGGACAAATTGCACAATAACTTTTAGGGTCCTGTTACCCTTGGGAAAATAAAAATTGGGGTGAAAAGATCATTTTTGTGGAAAAAATATGATTTTTTAATTGTACCGCTGTACGTTATAAACTTCTGTAAAGCCCTTGTGGGTTCAAAGTTCTCACCACATATCTAGATAAGTTCCTTGGGGGGTCTAGTTTCCAAAATGGGGTCACTTGTAGGGGGTTTCCACTGTTTAGGTACATCAGGGACTCTCCAAACGTGACATGGCGTCCAATCTGAATTCCAGCCAATTTTGCATTGAAAAAGTCAAACGGCGCTCCTTCCATTCTGAGCTCTGCCATGCGCCGAAACAGTCGTTCCCCCCCACATATCAGGTATCTGCGTACTCAGGACAAATTGCACAATAACTTTTGCAGTTCAATTTCTCCTGTTACCCTTGGTAAAATAAAAAAAATTGAACCTGAAGTATTTTTTTTATGAAAAAAAGTTAGATGTTCATTTTTTTTTAAATATTCAAAAAAATTCCTGTGACGCACCTAAAGGGTTAATAAACTTCTTGAATGTGGTTTTGAGCACCTTAAGGGGTGCAGTTTTTAGAATGGTGTCACTTTTGGGTATTTTCTATCATATAGACCCCTCAAAGTGGCTTCAAATGTGATGTGGTCCTAAAAATAAAATGGTGTTGTAAAAATGAGAAATCGCTGGTCAACTTTTAACCCTTATAACTTCCTAACAAAAAAAAATTTTGGTTCCAAAATTGTGCTGATGTAAAGTAAACATGTGGGAAATGTTAGTTATCAAGTTTTTTGTGTGCCTTATCTCTGTGATTTAAGGGCATAAAAATTCAAAGTTGGAAAATTGCGAAATTTTCAAAATTTTCGCCAAATTTCCGTTTTTCTCACAAATAAACGCAAGTTATTTGAATGAAATTTTACCACTAACATGAAGTACAATATGTCACGAGAAAACAATGTCAGAATCACCGGGATCCATGGAAGCGTTCGAGAGTTATGACCTCATAAAGGTACAGTGGTCAGAATTGTAAAAATTGGCCCGGTCATGAACGTGCAAACCACCCTTGGGGGTGAAGGGGTTAAAGAATGCCCATTATTTGTCATCTGTTTTTGGTTCCAATCTCGTCACTGTGACTTTTTTCCTCTTGATTTTTTTTCAGTACGACTATGGATTTGTGGTGGAGCGCTCGGCTTGTGCCAGATGACGATGGACCTGTTCAATGATTTGCTGACCAATCGATGCAAACCAGAAATGTCCTGCACCCAGTTTATACAACGTATGACGACAAAGCCCACGCGGATTCATGTCCACGCGTGTTTTCTCACGTCACATCAGATATCCATAATATAAGGAACATTGCTCTTTCCAATTGTGGGCGCCACGTATTATGTACATGATCCAGCCCCCAAGTTTAAAGAAGCCCTTAAAGTCCTCGCTTTTTATGCACAGTCTCATACTGTTAGGAACCCCCAGTGATCAGGTATAGTCTACTAGTTTCCCTGCAGCACCTCCACTTGAGAAATGAAGTATTACATTGAAATTAATGGGGTATCTTTATAATGCATCAATGTGCCAGGTCCGCCTGAGTGATGCTGTTTGTAGCCACTTTCTACTCAGGCTAATAAATGAATATTGCCACCCTTTATGAAAGCGGTCAAAAAAAGAATAAGCCAAAGGGGGCACCCCAAACAGCTTTATGGTTTCATAGGCAAAGTATCTTTCTCTTAGTAACGTCCGTGCCTCATTATATTAGCAAATACCTTCAAATGGAAATTTAGTATAGTTCTTCTGATTACCCCATGTAATTACCCCATGTGCAGGGCATTGCAATAGCTTGGGTATCCATGGTTATGACTACTAATAACAAACTGTCACTATATGAGTGTTAAAGGGAATCTGTCACCCCTTTTTTGAGATATCCTATAATGATATCATTCAATTGTGTGTCACATAAGGATTCTCTTAGTACTTTTGCTTCCCCCTGACCCCGCACCTTTCATGCATAAATACCTTTTTATATCGGTTCAGATGTATGTAAACTGCCGCTGTCCGGTCCGATGGGCGGGGCTTATTTACCTGCTCCCCCTCCCTGTCTTGCTCTACGCATTTCTTCTTGTGCAGAGCAAGGCATGGAGGGGGGGGAGCAGGTGAATAAGCCCCGCCCAGCAGACTGGACCGTGGCAGTTTACATACATCTGAACCGATATAAAAAAGGTATGCATGAAAGGTGCGGGGTCAGAGGGAAGCAAAAGTACTAAGAGAATCCTTATGTGACACACAATTGAATGATATCATTATATGATATCTCAAAAAAGGGGTGACAGATTCCCTTTAATAACCATGGATACCTAAGCTACTGCAATGCCCTGCACATGGGATAAGAGACATAGCTAATCAGAAGAACTATACTAAATTTCTAATTGGAGGTATTTGCTATTATTATTACACCTACTACCTATTGGGATAAGATCTTTGAGATGGGATTACCCCTCTAAGGCTGCATGTAGACATCCATTTTTTGTTATATATTTTTGACATATTTATGAGCCTTCTCTAGTGCACTTTTTTTTTTCTAAATGGAGACTTATCCAATTTGAGGATCACAATTGCTCATTGCAGCCAATGGTTCCATGAGAAATAAGGGATGTCACACAAATGACATCCATGATTCTTTCCGTCCATTTTTCACTGTTTATAGGAGAAGCTCTGGACAACAACTCTTTTCTTTCTTTCTATCGTTGTTGCTTTTTTTTTGCAAATGAGAATAGGTGACTTGTGGAAGGTAAAAAACAAAATGACACAAAGACCAAAAATAAGTGGAAATCCAATGAAACACATTGATTAAAAAAAAGTTTGTTTTATCAAATATGCAAAAAAAAAAAAAAAAACCTTTGACTCTTTTAGCTTCTGTTCAGAAGGTTCTTAGTTTTATTGTGACAACCGATATTAACAGTCCAGGGAGCTCCGTCATGGTTGTCAGCGCCGTCATTCCCTGACTTCTGAATAGTAGTTGTATGGTGATACTTCCCAAAAAAGTCCCTACGGGAGCTGTAATGTCCGGTATATGTATGCCGTTTCTAACCCAGCTTCCCCAGTAATGGATGTAACCAAGAAATGGCTGATCAGAACCAGAGTAATAGTCGTTTACATTTTTATGTCATAAATCCATGCTATATTTTATTAAGCAACTTTTTAATGTATTTTGTCAGATAAATCTGCTTCTTTCTCCTCCTGAATGGCTCTTTCACTCTCGATTCATTGGTAAAATCTATGTTCAGTGAAGACAGATTTTCCCATTACTGAGATTGGAGATGACGGTGCTCATAAGGTTCTATGGAGGAGAGAGGAGCCTGAGGCCGACACACACATTCCACTGCTAGTTCCATAGAACTTTATGAGCACCAACTGTCATCACCAATCTCAGTAATGGGAAAAATCCACCTTAAGGACAGTCCTTTCTCATGAACTGGGTATTTTGCTAATGAAAGATCAGTCCGGGAGGAGAAAGAAGCTGATTTTTAATGTAAGATTTATTACAAAGTTTCTTATATTTGCATGTATTATTTATGAAGAAAAAAAAATCAATGGCCACTCTGTAGGAAGGACACACGGCTGGTGTTTTATGATCAGCCCATTGACCTCTATGGGAAGTTTGTATTGAGCGTCTGTTTGTTTTCGGGGTCTGATTATGGATCGGTGTTTGTGTGCGGCAGTGAAGGTGCTAGTTATGTATTAAGGGGAAGAGAGCAGGAGCTCAGACCTGATAATATATTATAAACTGACAAAATGATGAATTGATGGATAAAAGGGCTGTAGAGCAATCTTGACACTGCCAAATGAAGAATTACACCCAAATATTCTGTCTTTGTTGACCTGATGGGTGCAAGAAATAGGAGACTGGACAAGGTGTGTTTCCTACCACTAGGATATATCTTCACTTTCATCTGTCTAGACTTATGATCTCAATGGGTACCCTGCAAATATCCCTTCTCACTAGAACTCTTACTCCGTTCTGGCCGTAGCATCTTAATTATGAGCATTTCTTTATCGGCGGCGTGACAAAGGATTAAATGCTATAATCCTGTTTGTCTGAAGCCACCACTTGGGGGAGCTCAAGAGCCAACTGCAAAGAGTTCATTGAACTCGATAATAATCATTCAACTAGCTCCCCCTGGTGGTGGCTGCAGACAGACCAAATTAAAGTGTTACTTGCATCATTATCTTTAATAGCTGTGTCTTCTAGGTCCACGATCAGCTGACCTTCATCATTATAGACAACCTATAAAATCCTCATTTTCTGGCGTTCTCCCCATGTATGTACACCACATATTTACACCATTCCTTTTTCATTTTATGTCTTGTTCCCAGAACTTAACATTAAGTTGCTAAATATATTTATTGTCTATTTCCTTCAATTATTTCTGTACCATGTCCAAATACCGTGGACAATAAATCTTGTTTCTGGCTCCCGTCTTGTTATATTACTGCTCCTATAAATATGCCTTTTAATAAATATGAGCTACACATGAGTATCAGACTTTGGGACATATATATATATTTTTTTTATAAAAGTGACATATTCTTCCCGTCTGTAAATATTCAGAAGCTTCAGTCCTAAAAACTTCCTTTCAGATTAGTGGTGTAAATATTAGCTGGGGGGAGGAGGAATATGGAGTTGCAGCCTCTCTCATCATGTGTAAGTGAGACTGCATGCCGTGAGAGGGGAGAAAGAGCAGAAGAATTGCTCTGACTCGGAGCACATAGTGCAGCTATAACATGAGGCTATTGTGAACAGGACCCTGGGAAACAGACTCCCGTCCCACCTTTGAAGTATTTCCATAAGAATGATAGCCGCCACTATGTGGCTCTCATACTCCAGTGGCCCCATGTTCCTTTATTATATCGCCATATCACGTCCTCCATTACTAACAGCAGTTTACCATCTCTGCACGGTGGACCCCGGGCTGCGAACGCATCTAGCCTCTGCTTTAGGTGCGTTCCGCAGGCCCTAACAGCGTCCAATCTCAATTCCAGCCAATTTTGCGTTGAAAAATCAAACGGCGCTCCTTCACTTCCGATCTCTGCCATGCGCTCAAACAGTGGTTCCCCCCCACATATGGGGTATCAGTGTACTCAGGACAAATTGCACAATAACTTTTGCAGTCCAATTTCTCCTGTTACCCTTGGGAAAACAAAAAAAATTGGATCTGAAGTTTTTTTTGTGAAAAAAAGAAATGTTCATTTTTTTTTTTTTTTTTTAAACATTCCAAAAATTCCTGTGAAGCACCTGAAGGGTTAATAATCTCCTTGAATGTGGGTTTTGAATGGTGTCACTTTTGGGTATTTTCTATCATATAGACCCCTCAAAGTGAGTTCAAATGTGATGTGGTCCTTAAAAATAAAATGGTGTTGTAAAAATGAGAAATCGCTGGTCAACTTTTAACCCTTGTAGCTCTGGTAGATCCACTCCTATTTATAGATGAATTGTAGCGATTGGATAAGGATTAAAATATAACTTTTATTCCACAATATAAGATAAAATATATATTTTAATCCTTATCCAATCGCTACAATACATCAACTTTTAACCCTTATAACTTCGTAACAAAAAACATTTTGGTTCCAAAATTGTGCTGATATAAAGTAAACATGTGGGAAATGTTAATTATTAACTATTTTGTGTCTCATATCTCTGATTTAAGGGCATAAAAATTCAAAGTTGGAAAATTGTGAAATTTTCACCAAATTTCCATTTTTTTCACAAATAAACACAAGTCATATCAAAGAAATTTTACCACTATCATGAAATACAATATATCACAAAAAAACATTCTCAGGATCGCCAAGATCCGTTGAAGCGTTCCAGAATTATTACCTCATAAAGGGACAGTGGTCAAAATTGTAAAAATTGGCCCGGTCATTAACATGCAAACCACCCTTGGGGTAAAGGGGTTAATACTCGTATCCTGCTGTGCGCCATATCATAATTAAAAAGAAGAGGGGGGAAAAATGTTCTTCACCCCTTTCTGACTTGGGGTGTATTGATATGTACTACTTAATCTGGTGCGGGTATATAGAGTGGACTTAGGATCTCAGTGCCATACCTGGCATGTGGTGTATACAGCCAGCACCTGTGGATAATAGCAGCAACCAGAACAAGCTCCGATTTCTGCTATTTAAACTTTGCTGTCAATCAACTGACCAGCATTTAAATGGACTGGTCGCTATGATGCAAATACATCGGCACCCATCGCTCACCCCTTGAGCTAAAATCACGAGATGTCAATGGTATGCCATTGCAGCTGAGGACCTACTGAAGGCCCTGTCTCTGCCATCTTTGTACTCCTCTAAAGCCCATCCATTTTCTGGGCTTCAAAGTAGATTGTCAATTTTGCGCCAAAAATATGCAAAGAAAAACAAGTTTTACAAATATGAATAAAAGTTAGTTACTTTCCCTTTTTCCAAATCAAAAATAAAAAAAATGAAGGAAAAAAAAAAGATTTGGTATCGTGTCCATAAAAGTCCGATCTGTCAAAATATAAAATTAAGTTAATTTTTTTTCTTTTTGATGAAATGTAAGTTCCAGAGTTGCTGTCCTTGAGTCTCTGAAATTCCTCTCAAAAACACATTAAAAAGTAATTAAGAAGCCACAAAATGGAATTAAAAAAATGTCATCACTGCACAATACAACAAACCTTCACACAACTCCATGAAAAAAAGGCTGGAGGTCTCGGAGAATAAAGACATAAACCATTTTTTTTTCTTTCACCATATATAATAATAAAATGCTACAAATTTTTTACTGATTGTAATTTTACGGAGATGGAGAATAAAGAACAAAATAAAAAAACACCTATGTTGTGTAAGTTCTGTACTAATCAGCTCATCAACCATCGGAAAGCCTTGTAATAATCGTTGTTTAAATTTTGCCGTGGGATGAATGATTCCGACGTGTCGACAAAATGCTTCCAGCACCAACGAAAGTCTAAAAAAATGGAAAGAAAAAAAATTAATTCATGAAGAGGAAAATAGAATAAAAATAGAAGAATTTTTATGTCCTTGCCAAGTCATTTCTGCCCTATGCTTTAAAGTCAAATGATATCCAACTTGTAAGTTCTACGATAGCGTGGTTCTTAATGGGTCAGCAGGTCTATATAAGTAATCAGAAAGCAGCACAATGTAGGGGCAAAGACCTTGATTCCCGTGATGTCACTTACTGGGCTGCTTTGTGCAGTTTTGAAAGAATTCCTGTTTTCTCTGTTTTATGTATAGCAGTGCTCTGACTGCTGAGCTCTGTATAACTCCGCCCACATCCTTCATTGGCAGCTTCCTGTGTACACAAGTAGCCAATCAGTGATGGGGCTGCATAGCTTAGCTGCACTGCCTGACACAAGACACCTAGTCATTGATGATCTCCTGCTGATAAAGTTATTGAAACTACTTGCAGCTGAGCAAGTGATACATCACTGGAAGCCGCATCTCTGCTCCTACATCATTCTGTTCTTAGGTTAAATAGCAAAAACTTGCTGACTGATTCCCTTTAAAACTCTTCTTCTACGCTAAGGCTATTTTAATACTGAGTTTTTTTTATCAAAATATATCCAAAATTCTTTTGGTAAACTCTTCCAATTAATTTCTACGGGAAATCCACCGTGATGGTCATACGAAGAGTTTTTGTGTTTTTTTTTTTTTGTTCCCCTGAATAGGTTTTGAAAAATTCCTGGGTGGGCATTTAAAACAGTGAATGAAGACGATCTTGAAGGAAATCTTTGCAATCTAGCCACTGTCTAATCAAAAGGCTTCAAAATACCCTATCAAAAATCCTCAAAACCGCTTTACAAAAAAAACTCTTCCACAGCTTTCCAAAAAAAGAAGCATTTCCTAAAATGATTCTGCTTGAAGACACCAATTTTGAATTCCTTAAAATAAAAAAAGACTAGCTTGGCCCGTGCGAAATTTTCGTACATTGACTTGATGGTAACCATACACTTTCACACGTCAGTGTTTCTGGTACATGTGGTGACCGTTTTAACACATATCAGAGATACTTACACATATAGACCCATTCAAGTGAATGGGTGTGTGCACGTGTCAGTATGTCCGTGGGCAAAACACGCTGACATGTCCGTTTTTTGCTGTCAGCACGGGCCGCAAAACATCCCGCACACGAGTACACCAATGAGACACGGCTGATATCTATGTGTCATCAGTGTGACTCGTATTGACGCCTGGCAATCAGCGGTACAGTTAGTGCTGTTCCCTGGCACCGGATGCTGAAAACCATTCTCATCATTCTCCCCTGTGCGCTCTGCGATCAGCACTAATAGCGGAGTATGTTGAGAGTTGTACTCAATTTATAACAGTGAGAGTAAGCAGTGGCTAATGGGAATACTACTCCAATCAGTCAACACCTTCTTTAGCTAATAACAGAACAGGTGGCAGCTGAACTGAACTGCGGTGAACTCACTGACCTTTTCTCATAGTGCTGAGGTCACCTTATTTCAGCCCACTTGTTAATATAGCCTCAATGACCTGTGGTAACCTCTCAGATGTCATCGTTGGTTACTGATGCTGTGCTCCCAGCAGCTCATTCCCAAGCGGTTCTCAGCCTGGACGGTCGCATCTTGCACCGTCCAGGGTGAAAACTCTATCCCCAGACATGGATTACGACAAGAACGACGGGCAGGTGAGGGATATTGTTTTTATTTTGTTTTATTACAGGAGACGAGGAATTCAGTGGAATTAGGTGTTAGGTAAGTATAACTGTGTTTGCTATTTTTAAATAAAAAAGTAAAAAGTTTGTTTTATTTTAAATAAAAGACTTTATTCTGGCTGTGTCTTTATTTACCATGTAACTATAGGATTAATAATGGATAGGTGTCTCATACAGTTGTGGCCAAAAGTATTGACCCCCCTCCAATTCTGTCAGATAATACTCAGTTTCTTCCTGAAAATGATTGCAAACACAAATTCTTTGGTATTATTATCTTCATTTAATTTGTCTTAAATGAAAAAACACAAAAAGAATTGTCCTAAAGCCAAATTGGATATAATTCCACACCAAACATAAAAAAGAGGGTGGACAAAAGTATTGGCACTGTTCAAAAAATCATGTGATGCTTCTTTAATTTGTGTAATTAACAGCACCTGTAACTTACCTGTGGCACCTAACAGGTGTTGGCAATAACTAAATTACACTTGCAGCCAGTTGACATAAATTAAAGTTGACTCAACCTGTGTCCTTGTGTGTACCACATTGAGCATGGAGAAAAGAAAGACCAAGAACTGTCTGAGGACTTGAGAAACCAAATTGTGAGGAAGCATGAGCAATCTCAAGGCTACAAGTCCATGTCCAAAGACCTGAATGTTCCTGTGTCTACCGTGCGCACTGTCATCAAGAAGTTTAAAGCCCATGGCACTGTGGCTAACCTCCCTAGATGTGGACGGAAAAGAAAAATTGACGAGATTTCAACGCAGGATTGTGTGGATGTTGGATAAAGAACCTCGACTAACATCCAAACAAGTTCAAGCTGCCCTGCAGTCCGAGGGTACAACAGTGTCAACCAGTACTATCCGTCGGCGTCTGAATGAAAAGGGACTGTATGGTAGGAGACCCAGGAAGACCCCACTTCTTACCCCGAGGCATAAAAAAGCCAGGCTGGAGTTTGCCAAAACTTACCTGAAAAAGCCTAAAACGTTTTGGAAGAATGTTCTCTGGTCAGATGAGACAAAAGTAGAGCTTTTTGGGCAAAGGCATCATCATAGAGTTTACAGGAGAAAAAAAGAGGCATTCAAAGAAAAGAAAACGGTCCCTACAGTCAAACATGGCGGAGGTTCCCTGATGTTTTGGGGTTGCTTTGCTGCCTCTGGCACTGGACTGCTTGACCGTGTGCATGGCATTATGAAGTCAGAAGAATACCAACAAATTTTGCAGCATAATGTAGGGCCCAGTGTGAGAAAAATGGGTCTCCCTCAGAGGTCATGGGTCTTCCAGCAGGACAATGACCCAAAGCACCCTTAAAAAAAGCACTAGAAGATGGTTTGAGAGAAAGCACTGGAGACTTCTAAGGTGGCCAGCAGAGTCCAGACCTGAATCCCATAGAACACCTGTGGAGAGATCTAAAAATGGCAGTTTGGAGAAGGCACCCTTCAAATATCAGGGACCTGGAGCAGTTTGCCAAAGAAGAATGGTCTAAAATTCCAGCAGAGCATTGTAATAAACTCATTGATGGTTACCGGAAGCGGTTGGTCGCAATTATTTTGGCTAAAGGTTGTGCAACCAAGTATTAGGCTGAGGGTGCCAATACTTTTGTCTGGCCCACTTTTGGAGTTTTGTGTGAAATGATCAATGTTTTGCTTTTTGCTTCATTTTCTTTTGTGTTTTTTCATTTAAGACAAATTAAATTAAGATAATACCAAAGAATTTGTGTTTGCAATCATTTTCAGGAAGAAACTGAGTATTATCCGACAGAATTGCAGGAGGGGTGTCAATACTTTTGCCACAACTGTAGACGCTTCTCCATTATTAAGCAGTGAGCTTGATGTCACCTGACAATACAAAGGTGACATCAACACGACAAATATGAACCCCACTTGCCACCTCTACAGGGCACGTGGGAAGAGCCGGGCAGATTGCCAGAATTGGCACATCTAAAAGATGCACCTTTTCTGGGCAGCTGTGGGCTGCTGTATTTAAGCCAGTATCCATGGTCACTTGCCAGCCTGAGAATACCAACCCCTAGCTAACTTCTTTAGTTCGGATGGTTGTCAAAAATCAGGGGACCTCACGGTTTTTTTTAATGACTTATTTAAATAATTTAAAAACAGTGTGGGAACCCCTCTTTTCTTGATAACCGGCCTTGCTAATGCTGACAGCTGAGGTTTACAGCCCACAGCTCTCAATTTTGCCTGGCTGGTTATCAAAACTATAGGGGAACCCACATCATTTTATTTATAGAGCAGGCGGCGACTGTTGAATACTCCCATCAGCTGCATACTGCTTTTGTTATCAGCTGAATATAACTCAACATTCTCCCCTGCTAGCGCTGATCGCAGCTGGAGCAGGGCACAGTGATGTGAGCCTTCTTCAGCACCCGGCCCTGGGGAGCAGCACAAACAGTACCGCTGATTACCAGGCATTGGCACGTGTGATACAGATGCAGCACACGGTTGCCACATGTATGCCACAAGTATTACACGGACATTGATATCTCCGTTAATTGTTTTTTCAGTACCAGAAATATCAGGATGTGTTAAAGAGCCCTAAAACAACTTTTGTCCTAACAATATTTCTCCTATGTGTTCTTTTTAATGAGTAGAGGGAAAGAAGCCACTTCAAAAGATTGACATGGTGGAATCTAAAATCTCCAATCATTCTTTCGCCTGACATCTGCCATCGTGGAAGAGAAGATAATAAATAACCAGTACATCTTTGTGCAATAGATTGGTTCAGGCAAGTCTAGATTAATATTTATGACTGCCCTAAATCTTTCCTGTTTTATTTGCTTGGAAAATAAACATTTGCATCACTGTGTAATCCAAGCCAAAGGGACAACTTAATTTACCCTAAACAGGCACTGAAAAACTTGTAGGTGAAAACTTTGACTTTTTAAGTCCATATGGTGGCTCATCGAATGATAGGTTGAGGGTTTATTATGTAGAATATCTAAGATTGTCAAAACTCATCACAGTTCAATCGTGCAATCTCTTACCTATTTGACACATTGGTCGTATTTTTATTCCTTTACATTTAAGTTCTTGGATCTTAGTTTTAGAAGTGCACGGATGGACCTTGGCGAATATGATGTGTAACTTGACATGAGGATTATTGGGAAGGAACGTGTTCAGCAAAATCTCAGTGCAATTATTACATGGACTCCATGAGATATACCATACAACAGTGCAATTTCTCCAAGCATCGTTGAATCGTTCTCCAAGAAACACCATCTCAGCGTGGGATTCTCCGGTGTTGGTAAGGTGACCGAAATCAACACTTTTGTGCTGATCGTACACCTCATAGCAGAGATGAGTGGCTGGAGGCTGCGTATTTGGTCGGTAATGAGAGCGGAACATCGCAGGAGGCATCAAAATCATATTGGTGGAAAGAGCGCAATTCAAAGGCTTAAAAACATAAATAAATTAAACATCGCATTGGAAAATTTTACAGATCCAGAAAGAGACTGATAACACAAACGTGACAAATGCTTCTCATAACTGAAAATTTGCTACAAGCATATCCCATCTCTGTATGGTATAAAAGTATGTGACACACTTGTGGTACCACTGCACTCCTAGATGAGAGGTTTAGTTTGTAAAATGGGGTCACATTTGAGGGATTCTGTTGTGTTGGCACCTCAGGGGCTCTGCAAATGTAACATGGCACCCTCAAACAAGTGCAGCAAAATCTGCACTGTAATATGGCGCTACTTCCCTTATGAGCTTTGCACTGTGCCTCGAAAGCAGTTTTCGATGACATATGGGCTATCGGTGCACTCAGGAGAAACTTCACAACAAATTTTGGGGTCTATTTTCTCCTGTTACCCTTGTGAAAATACAAAATTTGGAGTTAAAAAAGATTTTGGTGGAAAATATTTGATTTTTTTTTATTTTCAAGGCTTAAGGTTATAAACTTCTGTTAAGCATCTGTGGGTTCAAGATGCTCAATACACATCAAGATAAGTTCCCTAAGGGGTGTAGTTTCCAAAATGGTGGCACCTATTGGGGGTTATCACTGTTTAGGTACATCAGGGGCTCTCCAAATATGGCATGACGTCCGCTAATTATTCCAGCAAATTTTACATTCAAAACGTCAAATGGCGCTCCTTCCCTTCCAAGCCCTGCTGTGTGCCCAAATAGTAGATTTCCCCCAAATATGGGGTATCCCCATGCTTAGGAGAAATTGCACAACAAATGGTGTGGTCCATTTTCTCCTGTTTCCCTTGCAAAATTAAAAAAAAATATGTCTAAAATATAATTTTTGTGAAAGAAATGTTTATTTTTTCCTTCCACATTCCAAGAATTCCTGTGAAGCACCTGAAAGGTTAATAAACTTCTTGAATGTGGTATTGAGTAGCTTGAGGGGTGCAGTTTTTAGAATGGTGTCATTTTTGGGTATATTCTGTCATATAGGCCACTCAGAGTTACTTCAAAGGTGAGGTGGTCCCTAAAAAGATGGTTTTTCAAATTTAGCTGTAAAAATGAGAAATCGCTGGTCAAATTTTAACCCTTATAACGTCCTAGCAAAAAAAAATTATTATATTTCAAAAGATGTGCTGATGTAAAGTAGACATGTGGTATGTGGTAAAAAATAAAAGTTTCAAAATTTTTGCCAAATTTCTGTTTTTTTCACAAATTAACGCACATCAAAAATCTAAATTTGTTAGAATTTATCCTAGACTTTTTTTTTCCATCTGTGACATCATGGTGTAGATAGGATTGTGGCAAATTATAATATTACAACTTATGGTTATGAAATGTCTGGAGATGAGCTGTTGAATCAGGGGTTTATTTTGATTGCACTTTTTGGACTCGGAGATCAATTTTTTCCTAAGATGTGGAAAATTGTCTTTATCCTCATGGGAAGGGTTGCCTTCCTCTGGATCAACTTTGTGTGATTTGGGGCTGAAATTAGGAACATCTTTTTATTTCTTTTTTGCTTTTTTTTTTTCCAGCTATGCAACAATGTTACTGTATGGTTTTCATTTTGGCAGAGTCACTCAAAGTTTTCCCACATCTACGTGCAGACAGTAGGAAGAATCATGAATCATACCAAGTTTTACTTTTCATCTGTGACATGTCTAAAAAATGTAGATCGCATTATCTTATGTAAATTTAGGTACATGTTTGTAATTTAGGCATAATGATGTTAGGTTAGACATATCCATATGCTGACTGGGGACGTACTGACCTGATGTGTTCAACTTTCCAGTGTTCTTCTGGTCTGACTTCTTGGATGGAAATCATCCACGCTTTGATAGTTAGAGACGGGTTTGTCTAGTAACGATGCAGAACATCCTTTGTTGGGTGAGTACATTCCAGTCTTTGGGTCAGGTTTATAGTCAACTTCATTAAGTTTCTATTTCCTGAATTCTGATCACTCCCAGTTTATGGTTTACAAGTCAATTATTGTTCACCCAAGAACATAAAAGCAGCTGATGGATCCTAACGACTCTCAGGAAAAGAAACTGAAAGAGCTTGTCTGTGCTAGATGTTGCAACTAATCTCTGTCCATACATTTTTTTTAAAGATGAGTAAATATTCAGATGTAAGGATATTCTTAATAAACAACAGAAATCCCCTTGTAAGGTGTTATTAACCCTTTAATGTTAATGATTTTTTTTTCATATTTGCACTTTTGTTTTTTTCCCTCTTTTTCTTCCAGGAGCAATAACTTTTCTATTTTTACTTCGACTTAAACATTTTAGGGCTTGTTTTATTGTGGGACAAGCTGTAGTTTTGAATGACACCATTCATTTTGCCCTATAATGTACTATGAAAATGGAAAAAAAAATTCCAAGTGGGATGAATTAAAGCAATTTTTTGCTTTGTTTTTACATTTATTGTGCTGTAAGAATGATCTTAAAACATGATTTATTTTTTTTAGGTCAGTGTGGTTATGGGGATACCAAATTTATGTTGATTTTTTTCTTTTTAAGTGATGAAGAAAATCAGATTTTGTAAAAATAACATTTTTTTATTCATTTTACAAAATTCGTAAGTTGTAACATTTTTATTTTTCTGTTGGTGGAACTGTGTTAGCGCTTCTTTTTATTGATATTAAATTGAGGGACATTCAAGATTTTGACATTTTATTGTCTTTTTATATATAGGTCAAATGCAATTCAACTGCTCTTTACAGTGGTTACCATAAAAATTAGTTTGATATTTTGTAGATCTGAATACCAAATATGTTTTTTTTTCCTTTCTTTATTTTTAACTAAGAAAAAGGGGGTATTTTTATTAGTAGAATTTACTTGTGGTGTAGGATTGTACCTTATGATAAAGTGATTGAAGAACTGAATAAAGCATAGATTTTATTTTTTATATATCTTTTCTCTTTTGTACAGATATTGGCTAGTAAAATTTACTTTCTCCACTGTATTTCATTGCCTAATCATAAAAAGGCAGCATCATACAGATGGAAAATAAAACACCCCCAGAGAATGTCAGAACTGGCTTTTTCAGTGTCATGTGATGAGAATGATGTGTCTAACGTTATCACACTGGGATCTCCTCACTCCTGGAACATGTACTGACATTACAAGCACCAGAAAAAGAGGAGAGCTCTGCTGCAAACTACACTGTGACTCTATCCCAGATATCGGGGAATAATGTCCTGATAACTTAAATATATCCAGAATGTTGTTTGTGGCAAACTGATCACCACTGCAGCTCTCCTCTCACATCACTGTCAAGTCATTAGATTATGAATGACATGACAGTGTCGGCAGAGGAGTGCTGTAGTGTGCGAGCAGCATGTAGCATAAATCTATTCCTGGTATCAGCACATTATTCCTCAATGTCTGGGATATATCCATAGCATTGTGTGTAATGGCATACAGCTCTCCTCTTGGCACTTGTAATGTTATCAAGCATCGGATGTAAAGAGATCTCAGTGTGAGATGGTTAGCCACATAAGTATTACCACATCACACTGAAAAAAATGGTGTTTTTTCCCCCCCTGTACGATTCTGCCTTTTTATGATTCGGTAGTGTAGTTCAGAGGAAAAAGTAAATGCCTACAGAGAAGAATCTCTTCTAATGCACTCTTGGTTGAAGGGAACATTTAGATTATTAGGCACTGTGTTAGGGTTGGCGGAACGCACCAAATAAAATATAATAATAAGGTGCGTTCGCAACCCAGGGTCCACCGTGCAGAGATGTCATACTGCTGCTCGGTAATGGCGGACACTGACTGAACACCGGCAGGGTAAACGCTGACCCAGTGTGTACAGGAGCAAACTCTGTTACTGCACAGAGCCGCAGAACACAAGTGCCGGAGCCTGTTAACCTCACAGGGCTCGGCAAGGTGAACACTAGTTCAGAGACACAGGACTCTGCCTCAAGGACACGGGGTTAGAGTCCCTCTAGTCCCACTAGCGTTCGACACCGCCACTGCGATGCCCGAACTAATTAATATAGTTGCACCCCGTGTGCACTGCATCGGTTCAGCGGACACCAATAACTACCATGAGCAGGGAGGTAAGCGCTTGACGTGCACCGCTGCGAGGAACCCTGCTGCATATGCGGCCCAGTGGTGCCATGCGCTGACTGGCGCTATCTGGCGCTAACGCTCGTGTGGGGAGCGGGATGCTCAGTAGCCCATAGACTATGCCACTACTGGCGCTGACTTTATCTCCCTAAACCATAACTCCTACACAACCGAGAGAAGGGGTTTCATAATGAGTCAGTCACCAGTCTCATACATCCGTCATTACACACACAAGTAGCCATCAGAGTCTATACTAGCGCATGGCCGCGCGGCCATGCGACTCTTTTATAGCGGCGTCCTTCCGGGACCTTCCTGACCTTCCTGATGGTCCAATCTGAGCTGGAGAAGGACCTGAGGATGTGACCTCCGATCTCCAATGAGAGATCGTCCCACGAGCCTGCTCAGTGGACAGAATGGAGGACGTAGTCCCTGGAGTAGCTCGCTGCTGACCAGCATGCGTTGCTATAGCTGGACCAGAGGTGGCAGCAGCAACCAAACCTACAGAGCTGGTCTGAGCGGAGCGTCTGGATCGACGAGTCGGCTGAGCAGCCTCCTGTGCGGCCGGAGGGGAATGGGAGACCGCCGAATGCAAGGCTCGGGATTCCCGCTGTGCAGCGACAGGAACCCGACGCCTAACACACTATAATGTTTACAAGCCAATATCTCTGCAGCAAAAAAAAAAATTAGATTTATTTAGCTCGTCAGGGCCTTTATTATAAGGTACCCAATCTAACAGGCCAAAAATAGTGAAATGTCCTCCTAAGACCATTTAGCCCTCCATAAAAGGACCCCTGCTCTTCTCCATTTACACCTTCGGCCTCGGACAGCTCATAGAATCTCACAGCTTTCAGTATCACCTCTATGCTGATGACACACAGATCTACCTCTCTGGACCAGATATCACATCCCTACTAACCAGAATCCCACAATGTCTCTCTGCTATTTCATCTTTCTCCGCTAGATTTCTAAAACTTAATATGGACAAAACAGAATTCATCATCTTTCCCCCTTCTCACTTGACCCCCCCCCCAGCAGACCTATCCATTAAAATAAATGGCTGCTTACTCTCCCAGTCGCACAAGCTCGCTGCCTCGGGGTAATCTTTGACACTGATCTCTCCTTCAAACTACATATCCAAGCCCTTTCCACTTCCTGCCGACTTCAACTCAAAAATATTTCCCGGATCCATACATTCCTCAACCAAGATTCTGCAAAAACCCTATTCCTTGCCTCATCATCTCCTGCCTTGACTACTGACTGCAACTTCCTGCTCTGTGGCCTCCCCTCTAACACTCTTGCACACCTCCAATCTATTCTAAACTCTGCTGCCCGACTAATCCACCTGTCCCCTGGCTATTCCCTGGCCTCTCCCCTCTGTCAATCTCTGCACTGGCTCCCCATTACCCAAAGACTCCAGTTCAAAACCCTAACCATGGCATACAAAGTTATCCACAACATGTCCTCCATACATCTGTGACCTCGTCTCCCGGTACTTACCTGCACGCAACCTCTGATCCTCACAAGGTCTCCTTCTCTACTCCCCTCTTATCTCCTCTTCCCACAATCGCATATAGGATTTCTCTCACGCATCCCCCCTACTCTCAAACTCTCTACCACAACAGACTCTCGCCTACCATGGAAACCTTCAAAAAGAGCCTGAAGGCCTACCTCTTCTGACAGGTCTACAACCTGCAGTAATCACCGATCGACCAAGCCACTGCACAACCAGCTCTACACTCGCCTACTGTACCCTCACCCATTCTTTGTAGATTGTGAGCCCTCGCGGGCAGGGTCCTCTCTCATCCTGTACCAGTCGTGACTGTTTTGTTGAAGATTACTGTACTTGTTTTTATTATGTATACCCCTCCTCACATGTAAAGCGCCATGAATTAAATGGCGCTATAATAATAAATAATAATAATAATTAATAATAAAATATATTGGTGTCCAGATTTGACCAGAAACCTGCTTGTTCACAGTGGTGCTCTCCTGCACTTGGTATCCCCTGCTGTGAATGACATCCATCCACTGGGACACCATGTGCATTAATATGCATTTATTAAATCCTCTTTTGACACTATTGAAGTCAAAGTATAGCGACACAATTGCATCAAAATCATACCTGCTGTCTCACTGCCTCAACTGCATGTGAACCCAGTCAGATATTCTAGCTGTTATTTCCCTTTCCATGATTTAAAAAGAAACCCTTTGGAAAATGGAAAAATTAGCAAATTAATATATTTAGCATTTTCACTCCAATGTGTTGTGTGCCCCTTGCTGTTCCTAACATGATGCCTGTCGTTATGTGACGTCACTGCTGCAGCCGGTGAATGCCCATCATGGTCACCTGTCATGTCATCTCTATGGATGATACACCAGCGTGCATAAAGAAATAGTAGGGGGTAAACAATACTTGCATAGGAGGGATCATGCTCTGTAATAAAAGGCATGAGGACAACGGATGTCGTTAAGAAACCACAGCTTTAAGGTGAGAGCAAAATTCAACCCCACTACAGAAATTTTTAAATCCTAGAAAACTTCTGTGCACAAAACCCTACACCGTTACTTTTAATATCGTCTTCTGTGCCTAATACTTCAAACATTTGCAAACTATATTCCAAAACTTTAATGTCTTTTTCAGTTAATGATTTCCTTCCAGTGACTATGGGATTGGTAATGTGGGATACTCAATCTGCAGATTGTATAGACTGTGGCCAGACAGTTCTTAAAATTAAGGTCCTTAAAATTTCCATCTAAAGTATTGCATTAAATTATGGTATGGGGAGGAGTGAGATGCAGCTGCAGTATCTCACTGTGTGTGCATGCAAATGCTGTCAGATGGATGGTTGTTCACTACATTGCTCCTAGAGGCCTTATGGCTCTGGATTCACAACTTATATTCCAGTTTGCTTATAGAAATATAGAAGAGAGGAAACCTATAGTAAACATCAAAATTATCCCTCCAAAAAAGTTCTAGATTGTACCACCCAGGGTAGAAAGAGTTTGTTTTCACCTCTGTATCCTTTTTATGACCATTCATTTTCTAACAATGAAGCAAGGAATACTGCAAAAGTTCTGGCCAGTTAGTAGTAACTAGAGATGGGCGGACACCTGAACGTTCGGGTCCGGAGGGTTCGGCCGAACAGTTACAAGAAGTTCGTGTTCGGGTACCAAAACAGTACCTGGACCCGAACCCGGACTGTGAATGGGGGGTTGGACTTCCAGTGTTTTTCATGCTGTCATGTTCATGACAGCGCGGCAAACACCGCTTCTGATGTGCGGTAAAATCATTCCCGCCAGTTAGAGAGCCGTGGTTCCCACGCTGTCAAAAGACAGCGTGAGCACTCAGCTGTGATCAGAGGTGTAAAGTTTACCTCCGGTCACTGGTGTCAAGTGGATGGGACTACTACTCCCATTATCTGACACCTGGTCCACTAATTAGTAGCAGGTACAGCTGATGGGTATATTCATTAGCCATCTCCTGTATTTTTGATAACCAGCCAGGCAAAACTCACAGTTGGGGGCTGCAACCCTTAGGTGTCAACAAGGCTGGTTATCAAGAATAGAGGGGTCCCCACGCTGTTTTTTTAAAATTATTTAAATAATTTTAAAAAATGGTGTGGCGTCCCCCATTTTTGACATCCAGCCTTGCTAAGGCAGACAGCTAGAGGCTGGTATTCTCAGGCTGGTAAGGAGCCATGGATATTGGCCCCCCATCCTAAAAATAGCAGCCCGCAGCTACCCAGGAAAGGCACATCTAATAGATGTGCTAATTCTGGTGCTTTGCTCGGCTCTTCCCACTTGCCCTGTAACTGTGGCAAGTGGGTTCATATTGTGGGGCTGATGTCACCTTTGTATTGTCAGGTGACATCAAGCTCATGGCTTAGTAATGTCTATAAGACACCTATCCATTACTAATCGTATAGTTATATTGTAAATACACAGCCAGAATAAAGTCCTTTATTAGAAATAAAACAAAACACAATTTTTTATTTTTTATTTAAAAATAACAAACAAAGTTATACTCCCCTAACACCTTTTCCACCAAAGCCCTTGTTCTCTTGTAACAATACTGAAATAAAAAAAACAACAATATCCCTCACCTGTCTGTCCCACGCTGTAATCCATGTCTGGGAGATAAATAGTTTTCAACCTGGATGGTGCCAAGATGCGACCATCCAGGCTGACAACCACTGGTGACTGAACTGCTGCAAGCAGAGCCTCAGTGACCGAAGGTGACGTCATCGAGGTTACTTCCGGTCACTGAGGCTGCATTCCCTGCAGGGCTGAACTGCCGTGACTTCGGTGAGATCGCATCTTAGCACCGTCCAGGTTGAAAACTTTTTCCCCCAGACATGGATTACAGCGTGGGACAGAACGATGGACAGGTGAGGGCAGCCGAACCCGAACAGTAACACGGACTTCCTGGTGAAGTCCATGTTCAGTGTCCATGCCTGAACAGTAGGTATTTGGTACAGACGCCGAACATTACTGTTCGAAATTGGCCATCTATAGTAGTACTGTTGATGGGAACAACCACAGTGTGTCCCCCTCTATTTAGCGGCTCAATAATGCCAACTATAATCGTTACACCGGTGCCCCAATTAATTAACATGTGACATTAATTTGAAGAGCTATTAAAACTTTTAATTGGTTGATTTTTTTCCAATTAGTTTATACAAGTTTCTTAAATAAAATAATACATAATCAAATAATACTAACATCATGATAAGAATAACTCATATTGGTCGTGATAAAATATTTCCAAAATCATTAGCAAAAAAATCATAAAAGTAGAAATTAAAGTACATATATAGCATAAATGCAAGTATCCTGTATCCTTCATAGTCGAAAAGAAGAGTAAGTCCATTTTATGTAGCTGATAGTTTGATCTCTCGGTTTCTTATATACATATAAGAAAAGGGTAGGACTTTGGTTGGGAAGCAGCTTGCTGATGCAGAAACCTTTTCCTGGAGCAACACTCCATAAAGGAGGACAGAAAACGAATATTCCCAACCTCTCAGACTTTTCCCCTTTCTGAAGATGGAGCACATGAGCGGTTAACAATCCCAGAAAGTGCTACAGGTTATTAAAAAAAAGTTATTTCCTATTTCTTTCAATATTTACATCCATTGTATAATGTATTGTCTATGAATCGGACTGTAAAGCGTCCGACAACCACTGAAAAGTATTGTGATAGGTTTTGGCCAAATGTCGCCATGGAATAAATGATTCGGTCGTGTCAACGAAGTGTTTCCAACAGTAAAGGAAATCTATAACACAAAATTCACAGAAAACAATTATTGCATTAAAATGAAAAATCTAATATTTATTTTTAATTTTTTACTGAGCCCTGAGCATTAAATCTGATGAGAAGCATTTTGGAACTGCAAAAATAGTGCGGTTCTTTGCAAGTGTCAGCATGGAGTATGTCAAAGCTCATTATATACAGTGGGGCAAAAAAGTATTTAGTCAGTCAGCAATAGTGCAAGTTCCACCACTTAAAAAGATGAGAGGCGTCTGTAATTTACATCATAGGTAGACCTCAACTATGGGAGACAAACTGAGAAAAAAAAATCCAGAAAATCACATTGTCTGTTTTTTTTTCATTTTATTTGCATATTATGGTGGAAAATAAGTATTTGGTCAGAAACAAGCAATCAAGATTTCTGGCTCTCACAGACCTGTAACTTCTTCTTTAAGAGTCTCCTCTTTCCTCCACTCATTACCTGTAGTAATGGCACCTGTTTAAACTTGTTATCAGTATAAAAAGACACCTGTGCACAACCTCAAACAGTCTGACTCCAAACTCCACTATGGTGAAGACCAAAGAGCTGTCAAAGGACACCAGAAACAAAATTGTAGCCCTGCACCAGGCTGGGAAGACTGAATCTGCAATAGCCAACCAGCTTGGAGTGAAGAAATCAACTGTGGGAGCAATAATTAGAAAATGGAAGACATACAAGACCACTGATAATCTCCCTCGATCTGGTGCTCCACGCAAAATCCCACCCCGTGGGGTCAGAATGATCACAAGAACGGTGAGCAAAAATCCCAGAACCATGCGGGGGGACCTAGTGAATGAACTGCAGAGAGCTGGGACCAATGTAACAAGGCCTACCATAAGTAACACACTACGCCACCATGGACTCAGATCCTGCAGTGCCAGACGTGTCCCACTGCTTAAGCCTGTACATGTCCGGGCCCATCTGAAGTTTGCTAGAGAGCATTTGGATGATCCAGAGGAGTTTTGGGAGAATGTCCTATGGTCTGATGAAACCAAACTGGAACTGTTTGGTAGAAACACAACTTGTCGTGTTTGGAGGAAAAAGAATACTGAGTTGCATCCATCAAACACCATACCTACTGTAAAGCATGGTGGTGGAAACATCATGCTTTGGAGCTGTTTCTCTGCAAAGGGGCCAGGACGACTGATCCGGGTACATGAAAGAATGAATGGGGCCATGTATCGTGAGATTTTGAGTGCAAACCTCCTTCCATCAGCAAGGGCATTGAAGATGAAACGTGGCTGGGTCTTTCAACATGACAATGATCCAAAGCACACCGCCAGGGCAACGAAGGAGTGGCTTCGTAAGAAGCATTTCAAGGTCCTGGAGTGGCCTAGCCAGTCTCCAGATCTCAACCCTATAGAAAACCTTTGGAGGGAGTTGAAAGTCCGTGTTGCCAAGCAAAAAGCCAAAAACATCACTGCTCTAGAGGAGATCTGCATGGAGGAATGGGCCAACATACCAACAACAGTGTGTGGCAACCTTGTGAAGACTTACAGAAAACGTTTGACCTCTGTCATTGCCAACAAAGGATATATCACAAAGTATTGAGATGAAATTTTGTTTCTGACCAAATACTTATTTTCCACCATAATATGCAAATAAAATGAAAAAAAAACAGACAATGTGATTTTCTGGATTTTTTTTTCTCAGTTTGTCTCCCATAGTTGAGGTCTACCTATGATGTAAATTACAGATGCCTCTCATCTTTTTAAGTGGTGGAACTTGCACTATTGCTGACTGACTAAATACTTTTTTGCCCCACTGTATATGGTGTTTTCTGAGGTTTTGCTAAACACTTTTCATGCAAGTTTTCGGCATAGCCGGGGAAAGATTTACTATAATATCACTTGTTATGTATTTCCAACTGATTCTGTTTAGAAAAACTGAAGGATTATAATGGATGTAAGGATCAGCAGCAATGCAAATGGCCAATCTATGGGAGATTTTAATCTGTCATGTGAACCTAGTCTTAGAGTCTTTACAACAGGATTTGAAGCGGAACTGAATTTCGGTCATAGTAGAATCCGATAGTCTTCAAAGTTGAGTTTACATGAACTATGGGTGGTCCATGACCTGCAGTCATAATATGGATGATAAAATGCTGCAAAAATGTAACAAGTCCTCAAATTAGCCAATTTTAGGAATTAGCGAGTTTTCAGATGATAAATATTTAGAATGAACATTGGCATCTCCATCATTTTTTAATATAAGAGAACCCCAAGAGACTTAATTGTAAGCCAATGAAGTAGCTCAGACAGCACTAAGCTCCGTTCTACAATGAATCATCTGGCTTTGCTTAACTTTAAATACAAGCTTTGGCACAGATGTCTACAGAACCTAAGGTATGGCTTTACATTTTCCTTCCAAGATTTTTGTTTTTATCAACTTGTATCACTATAGTTTTGAGAAAAAGCAAAGCAAAATTTAGTTTTGGGAAAAAGAAAACAAAGCACAATTTTTTGTTGCCATTTGTTAGCTTTTAATAGGAGATCAATTCCTTGTGGATTTTCTGTTTTCTAAAAATGTATAACTCCCCCCCATTCTCACAATAATTTTCCACAGGTGCACACTGAGCGGTTTGATGGGTCTTTCAGCCTAAGCAAGATTAATTATGGGTCTTTGGGACATGGCATCACCCAAAATTTTCTGAAAAATTAATAGGTATCTTAACTCAACCTCAATGTCTCCTTGTAAAGACCATTTTCATAAATGTTTCAAAAAAAGATAACACATTTGCATGTTTCTTTCTTTCTTTCTTTCTTTCTTTCTTTCTTTCTTTCTTTCGTCTCCCCTCTCTCTTTTTTCTCTTTATTTCTTGCCTTCTCTCTTGCTTC
Organism: Dendrobates tinctorius; assembly: GCF_039654945.1. Classification (NCBI taxonomy): domain Eukaryota; kingdom Metazoa; phylum Chordata; class Amphibia; order Anura; family Dendrobatidae; genus Dendrobates; species Dendrobates tinctorius. The sequence continues at coordinate 14,880,700 of NW_027361825.1, read as the reverse complement.
CTATCGTTTGATCTTTTTCTCTTCCACTCTCTCTTTTTCTCTCCCCCCTCTCTTTTTTTATCTCTCTCTTTCTCTATCTTTCTCTCTATCCCCTTTCTCATATCTATGGAGAGCAGACACAGGATTCACATGTCCATGAAAAGCATCAAGAGTACCACATATCGTCCTGAGGTATTAATTCTGCCAATATGGCGAATATGAATTTGAAAAGGTTCAATCATCTCAAATATGTTCCTTATTCTCTTTCTTTTTTTTGTTAATTCTCCCACATGTTTGTTTCAATGGCGAGAGGAAAATATGTTACTTCCAAAAGGAATTGTGCAACTCAACATTCCCGATCATTCTCTCCCCTAAACTCTGCTGTCAAGGGATATATATTAATAAGATACAGTATATAGCCATTACATTTGTTAGGAATCTGGGTCATTCTATGCTTATGCAGCAACCCAGATTCTCACATTTGTCTCCAGAGGCTAAGTCCTTTTTCCCTGCTTCTGAGCATGCTCACGGGACGAGCTCTCATTGGAGTTTAGGAGTCAGGTGCTCAGGTCCTGCTCCTGATTTCATTGGTTATGCTCGGGGCTCTGGAGATTTCCGGAAGGTCCCGCATGCTATAAAAAGTGCGCATGGCTATTCTGCCATGCGCTAGTCTTTTCTATACTTGCTGCTGTGTGTTTGGTGATGGATGCTTGGACTGGTGAATGACTTATTAAGAAACCCCTTCCCTCTGATAATACGATTGTGTGAGTGATTGGGATACAGCCAGTATTCGTGCTAGCACCAGCGCGCTCAAGCTCCACCTGTTACAGCAGCCAGCATCTTGCATTGCACCTGCTAATTTGCGCTTGCAGTCATTTTTGGCGACCGCAGTTGCGACGCCATGCACACGTCCAGTCACGGTAAGTCCATTTGGTGGTAGTGACGTCTTTAACTACTCCGATCTCTGGCTACCGCACGTGTGCCGCTGATTATCTGTGCAGTACATACAGACTCAGCGTTTTTTGTATTTGTGTTCTTGTGTGCAGCTCTGTGAGTTCTAACAGAGCTTGCTTTTGTGCACTAGGTGCAGTTCTTCCCTGTGCACATTACCGTCCTTGTGCTCTGCCTATTTAGCAGAGGTTATTACACCTGCCGCACGGTGGACCCCAGGTGGCGAACACGCTTTATTTATATTTTTTTAAGCGTGTTCCGCTGCCGTAACAACATTGTTGTGAAATAGCCTGGCTTGATCAAGATTTGGCTCACATCGATTGCCGTTCTAAGTATTTCTGTGATGTTTTCATAATTTTAGGTTACTTTCCTGGCTTTGACTGCAAAAATACATATATTAGCTGTGTAAACTTCATCCGAAGGACAAATTAAATGACCCTCAATCAGCAATGAAAAATATTATAATGAAAAGTTTGACTTCTCTATATTATGTCACATCAATAATGGGATTGACATTAGGTGTGTATAATGCTTAAAGATATTGTCAACTATTTTCACATTGATCAGCTATCCTTATGATAGATCATCAATGTCTGATCAGTGGGGTGCGACACCTGTCATCCTCGCGATCAGTTGTTCTCAATACTGGCGGTGGACATGGCAGTGTGGCCATGGCCAGGTACTGCATTTCCTTCCCCTATTGATTTGAATATGTCGTGGATGTGCACTACCCAGGGTAGTGGGTGTCACAACCCCACTGATAAGATATTGATGACCTATCCTAAGTATAGGTCATCAGCATTTTAACCCCTTCCCGACCTGTGACACAGCGTATGCGTCATGAAAGTTGGTGCCAATCCGACACATGACGCATATGCTGTGTCATGACTTTAAAGCCCCCCTGCGGGTCGGGTGACCGGGGTCAATGAAAGGTCACCCGACCCGCTGATACAGGGGGCTTTGTACTTCACCACAGGGGGGTGATTCGCCCCCACGTGGCTACGATCGCACTGATTGGCTGTTTCACTTTTAACAGCCAATCAGAGCTATAGTAATATTTCATCAATGAAATTTGATGAAATATTACAAACCAGCCATGGCCGATGCTGAAATAGCATCGGCCATGGCTGGAGACACGGATCCGACCCCCCCCACACCAGCTAATGGGGCCAATCTGCACCCCGCCACTGAATGACAGCGGCGATCTGCCGCTACTGTCATCATCTGCTCCCCGCCTTCCCTCCACTCCCCGCCAGCTTCCAATCACCTCCCCTCCCACCCCCGGTACATTTAGAGTGCCGCTGTCACTCCCGGTGTCCCGCAGTCCCGGATCATGGACACCACCATCTTGGAAAATGGCGGGAACATGCGTAATGTGCCCGTTCGAATCTGCCGGCTGCAGATTCCATTGATTCATTTTGATCACTGTGAAACTCTCACAGTGATCAAAGTAAAATAAAAAGTAAATAAACCCCCCCTTTATCACCCCCATAGGTAGGCACAACTAATAAAATAAAGAAAATATTTTTATATAAAATTTTTCCATTAGGGTTAGAATTAGGGTTAGGGTTGGAAATAGGATTAGAATTAGGGTTAGGGTTGCAATTAGGGTTAGGGTTGGAATTAGGGTTAAGATTAGGGTTAGGGGTGTGTTAGGGTTGGGATTAGGGTTAGGCTTGTGGTTAGGGTTATGGTTAGGGTTGGGATTAGGGTTAGGGGTGTGTTCAGGTTAGGGTTATGGTTAGGGTTGGGATTAGGGTTAGGGATGTGTTGGGGTTAAGGTTGTGGTTAGGGGTGTGTTGGGGTTGGAGTTAGAATTGAGGGGTTTCCACTGTTTAGGCACATCAGGGGGTCTCCAAACGCGACATGGCGCCACCATTGATTCCAGCCAATTTTGTGCTCAAAAAGTCAAATGGTGCCCCCTCCCTTCCAAGCCCCAACATGTGCCCAAACAGTGGTTTACCCCAACATATGGGGTATCAGCGTACTCAGGAAAAATTGCACAACAACTTTTATGGTCTAATTTGTCCTGTTACCCTTGGGAAAATAAAAAATTGGGGGCTAAAAAATTATTTTTGTGGAAAAAAAATGATTTTCTATTTTCACTGCTCTGCGTTATAAACATCTGTGAAGCACTTGGGGGTTCAAAGTGCTCACCAGACATCTAGATAAGTTCCTTGGAAGGTCTAGTTTCCAAAATGGGGTCACTTGTGGGGGGTTTCCACTGTTTTAGGCACATCAGGGGCTCTGCAAATGTAACAACGACCGCAGACCATCCCATCAAAGTCTGCATTTCAAAACGTCACTACTTCCATTTTGAGCCCTGACAATGGTTCCCCCCCACATATGGGGTACCAGCGTACTCAGGACAAGCTGGAAAACAACTTTTGGTGTCCAATTTCTCCTGTTACCCTTGTGAAAATAAAAAATTGCGAGCTAAAAAATCATTTTAAGAGGAAAAAAATGATTTTTTATTTTCACAGCTTTGCGTTATAAACTTCTGTGAAGCACTTGGGGGTTCAAAATGCTCACCACATATCTAGATAAGTTCCTTGGGGGGTCTAGTTTCCAAAATGGGGTTACTTGTGGGGGCTTCCACAGTTTAGGCACATCGGGGCTCTGCAAACGTAACATGACGCCCGCAGACCATTCCATCAAGTCGGCATTTCAAAATGTCACTACTTCCCTTCCAAGCCCCGACGTGTGCCCAAACAGTGGTCCCCCCACATATGGGGTGCCAGCGTGCTCAGTACACACTGGACAACAACTTTTGGGGTCCAATTTATCCTGTTATCCTTGTGAAAAAAAATTGCGGGCTAAAAATCATTTTTTGAGGAAAAAAATGATTTTTTATTTTCACGGCTATAATCTTTTGTAAAGCACCTGGGGGTTCAAAGTGCTCACTATGCATCTAGATAAGTTCCTTAGGGGGTCTAGTTTCCAAACTGTGGTCATTTGTGGGGGAGCTCCAAAGTTTAGGCACACAGGGGCTCTCCAAACATGACATGGCGTCAGCTAAATTTTGGAGCTAATTTTCATTTCAAAAAGTCAAATGTCGCTCATTCCCTTCTGAGCCCGGCTGTGCGCCCGAACAGTGGTTCCCCCCCCATATGGGGTACCAGCGTACTCAGGACAAACTGGACAACAACTTTTGGGGTCCAATTTCTCCTGTTAGCCATGTGAAAATAAAAAATAGCGTGCTAAAAAATAATTTTTGTGGAAAAAAAATGATTTTTTATTTTCACTGTTCTGCGTTATAAACTTTTGTGAAGCACTTGGGGGTTCAAAGTGCTCACTACACATCTAGATAAGTTCCTTATGGGGTCTAGTTTCCAAAATGGTGTCATTGTGGGGGGTTTTCACTGCTTAGGCACACAGGGGCTTTCCAAATGCGACATGGTGTCCGATAACAATTGGAGCTAATTTTCCATTCAAAAAGTCAAATGGTGCTCCTTCCCTTCTGGACCCTGCCGTGCATCCAAACAGTGGTTTATGACCACATATGAGGTATCGGTGTACTTAGCAGAAATTTCCCAACAAGTTTAAGGATCCATTTTATCCTGTTGCCCATGTGAAAATGAAAAAACTGAGGCTAAAAGAAAAATTTTGTGAAAAAAAAGTACTTTTTTTGGACAGATCAATTTGTGAAGCACCTGGGGGTTCAAAGTGACCACTATGCATCTAGATAAGTTCCTTGGGGGGGTCTAGTTTCCAAAATGGGGTCACTTGTGGGGGAGCTCCAATGTTTAGGCACACAGGGGCTCTCCAAACGCAACATGGCATCCGCTAAATATTCCAGCATATTTTCCATTCAAAATGTCAAATGACGCTCTTTCCCTTCTGAGCCCTGTCGTGCGCACAAACAGTTGTTTATGACCACATATGAGGTATCGGTGTACTCAGGAGAAATTGCCCAACAAATTTTAGTATCCATTTTATTCTGCTGCCCATGTGAATATGAAAAAATTTATGCTAAATGAAAATTTTTGTTGGAAAAATTAAAATGTCCCTTTTTTCCTTCCACGTTGCTTTAGTTCTCGTGAAGCACCTGAAGGGTTAATAATCTTCTTGAATGTAGTTTTGAGTAGCTTGAGGGGTGCAGTTTTTAGAATGGTGTCACTTTTGGGTATTTTCTGCCATATAGACCCCTCAAAGTGACTTCAAATGTGAGGTGGTCCCTAAAAAAATGGTTTTGCAAATTTTGTTGTAAAAATGAGAAATCACTGGTCAACTTTTAACCCTTATAACTTCCTAACAAAAAAAAAATTTGTTTCCAAAATTGTGCTGATGTAAAGTAGACATGTGGGAAATGTTATTTAGTAACTATTTTGGTGTCACATAACTCTCTGGTTTAACAGAATAAATTGCAAAATTTTCAAAATTTTTGCCAAATTTCTTATTTTTCACAAATAAACTCAAAAATAATCAACTTAAATTTACCACTAACATGAAGTCCAATATGTCACGAAAAAACGTTCTCAGAATCACTAGGATCCGTTGAAGCGTTCCAGAGTTATTTACCTCATAAAGGGACACTGGTCAGAATTGCAAAATATGGCCAGGTCATTAAGGTCAAAATAGGCTGGGTCATGAAGGGGTTAAAGCAGTGGAGAACCTCTAAGATTCAGAAAACTCTGCACATTTAAAAATGTGATAGCATTAGGTGAACTCTCCTGGACCATACTGACCTTCGTGGGACATTGCTTGTATTTTTACTCCTCTACTGTTAAGTTCTCGGATCTTAGTCTTAGTAGTGCCCTTGTAGACCTTGGCAAATATGATGTGCAACTTGACATGAGGGTTTCTGGGAATGAATGTGTTCAGCAAGATCTGAATGCAATCATCACAAGGACTCCAGGAGATGTACCATAGAATTGTGCATTTTCTCCAAGCATCTTTGAATCTATCTCCAAGAAACACCTCTTCAGCTTGAGACTCTTCGTTGTTGGTAAAGTGACCACAATCAATACGTTGGTTCTGATCATACACCTCATAGCAGAGATGAGTGGCCGGAGGTCTTGTAGATGGTCCATAGTGAGAGCAAAACATTTTGGGAGACATAGAAATCATGTTGATGAAAAGTGTAAAAGTAAGAAACCTAAAAAAAAAAAAGAATTTCAAAGTTACAGCAGAATTTTTTTTTGAAACAACGGAAATTCTGTATCATCAAAAGTATTACAAATCTGTGGCTCAAGACTTTTACATATTGTAAAATCCTGAGGCAGAGAACATTTTTGACTTCTTAGAGACAATCCAAATGTATGTGCATAGGAGTGATCGTGGTGCATCCCAGCACCCTGTAGTGTTCTTTTGTTTCATGTGACCATGGAAGCTACAATCGTGGAGTTCCATTGAGTTTCCAAGACACCCAGCAGCCTGCTGATGGCAGCCATGCCTGCTAACAAGATGGTGCTGCTGTGAAGACCAACCTGTGGCTGGGCATAATAGAAGATCATGGTTTTTGCTATATACCACAATAGTATGGTATTGCAGTATATAATATAAGCTATTAAACAATCATATATTAAAATCCACCAAGTGGACTACAAAATAAAGTAAAAAGAAATGTGTTTTTAAAATGTAAAAAATCTAAAAACTTTAAATCACCAACTAATATCCCTTATTAAAAAGAAAGAAAGAAAAAACAGTATTGTCAAATATAACTTTTAATGAAAATTTATCTCACCTCCTGATGAGCCTTTTGTGGTCAAACGTGTAGAGGTCACAAGACATATTTCTGATGAGTATCCTTTTTGTCTGTTCCCTATTTATTGCTTGATCACATGCTATCCCCATCTTTTCATAGACAGGGGAAGGATCCACACAATATCTGTCATGACACAGCTGTCGGGTGACCCAGGACCAGGGACTCCTTCCCTGTCCCTAACACTAGTGGGCGCCCTAGCTCACCCTACTCCCTGGGATACTTCCGAAGGTGAAGATGCTGGGGCTTCCACCTTTGCCTTGTCTCCTGAGTTAGCCCTCCATCTGATCTCTTTCTCCACCCAGGTAAGAGGGGCGCTACTGTGCACCGTAGTACACCAACTTCACAAACAAGGCAACACAAGCAAGGGTTAACAGAAAACTCCAGGCATACAAAATATTTACTCACATATAACAGAGGAATGCACTGGGGTGTGAAGATAGGGAATTAAACCAAAGAAGAGAAGGATAAGGAATTACCACGCATACAAACCAAGCAACAGTCACTGATAACTCCTCCAACTCTCCTTCTCATAAGAACTCTCCCTCCATTAGCCATGCAGCAGTAAAGCTAGCTCTGACAAGGATTTGTATCAGAGCCCAGATTATAAAGGGAAAAGGAGAGGCTAACCGAGCTCAGCTGAGAGCACAGGGATTTCCAACATGGCCGATTAACCACTGTTCTGCTAGAAGAAATAAACAAATGAAGAAGTGCATCATCTCAGCACCAGAGTAGGAGCAATCACTGCGGTCTTCTGGCTCCACACTGTCGTGGTCACTCTGTGACAATATCATTGTGGGATCTGCCTGCGGTTTGTGTGAGGCTATATTTTGTTGCCTTTATTCAGCTGCCATTTGCTCCTGGGACTAAATATCTACATCAAGGACTCCCAGGATCAGACGTCATTGAGTGAGGGCACCATATCTGCTGTTAAATAGGGTGCCAACCTCAGCTGTCTAGGCAGGCTTTCAGTATAGGAACAGTGCAGAGGGGTCACGTTCACTTTTTTTTTATTCTTTCTTTCTGTCTAGTCTCTCTCCCATTAATTGGCAATACAAAGTCCAGAAATAGAAGGCGAGCACCATCACAATAGTCCACACATCCGAACCATCATATGTGTATAAAAGAGATGCAGCCGGCAATACAACTGTTTAACCCTTAGGTGCACATTTATAGAAAATGAGCTAATCCACATAGCAGAAAAATAGTAGAAAAGAACAGCACTCACCCGGTAGTATAGTCAAGGCTTTATTGTAAAAGCATATCAGCGGGAGAACGGGTGCAAAAAGGAGATAGCAAAACGATCGTCGTTGCTATCTCCTTTTTCCCTTACGTCCCTCCGGACAGCACCATGGAGGACGTCCTTCCTTGCCCTATAGTGGGACAGGATCAGAGAGAGGTTAAAAGGCCCCTCCCACCTCCACCCTCCAGTGTTTTTCCTGTCACGGCAGGGGACGGTTGTATGAGAGGTTGCTCTTAGAGCGAAGATAGCCTATGGACATTTATTAGCCCTCTCCTCGTTCTCCTCCTACCTCTCTGACCGCTCCTTCACTGTATCTTTTTCCGGCTCCTCTTCCTCTTCTCGTCCCCTTACTATCGGGGTCCCGCAGGGCTCAGTCCTAGGCCCCCTCCTCTTCTCTTTATACACTGCCCCTATTGGACAAACAATCAGCAGATTTGGGTTCCAGTATCATCTCTATGCTGATGACACCCAATTATACACTTCTTCCCCTGACATCACCCCTACCCTAATTCAAAATACCAAGGATTGTCTGTCTGCTGTCTCTAGCATCATGTCCTCCCTCTATCTGAAACTAAATCTCTCTAAAACTGAACTTCTTGTGTTTCTCCCCTCTACTAACCTCACTCTACCTAACATCGAAATAACCCTGGAGGGTTCAACCATAACTCCCAAGCAGCATGCCCGCTGTCTTGGGGTCATATTCGACACTGAACTTTCCTTTACTCCGTACATCCGATCACTCAGTCGCTCTTGTCACCTGCATCTTAAAAACATCTCCAGAATCCGACCTTTTCTCACCTTTGAAACTGCTAAGACTCTTACTGTCGCTCTTATTCATTCTCGCCTGGACTACTGCAACTCTCTTCTGATCGGTCTCCCTCTTACCAAACTTTCTCCTCTCCAATCCATCTTGAATGCGGCAGCCAGGGTCATATTTCTGTCCAGCCGCTTCACCGATGCCTCCATCTTGTGCCAGTCATTACACTGGCTACCTATTCGCTACAGGGTCCAGTATAAACTCATCTCTCTCACCCACAAAGCTCTCCACTGTTCTGCACCGCCTTATATCTCCTCTCTCATCTCTGTCTATCGCCCTACACGTGCCCTCCGTTCTACAAATGACCTAAGACTAACATCCCCCGTAATCCGAACCTCGCACCTCCGCCTCCAAGACTTCTCTCGTGCTGCTCCAGCTCTCTGGAATGCACTTCCCCAGGCGATCAGACTGATACCTAGCCCTGACCTATTCAAGCGCGCTTTGAAAACCCATCTCTTCAAACAAGCCTACCACATCAACTACCCAGCAAGCTAACTTTGCCCTGTTCCCTTCTTCCAAATATTATTCTGAATCTGCACCCTACTATTCATCTGTCTCCCCACCCTTCATGCACATGATAACTGCACTTGATACTTGTCTATTGCACTTAAACACACGGGCTGATGACCGGATCATGCAGCTTTATATGAAAATCCCTATTATAATTGCCAGACCTGAATTAACAAGCATTTTTCACCTACTGTGTCCCCCCATTTCCTTGTAGATTGTAAGCTTGCGAGCAGGGACCTCACTCCTAATGTCACTGTTTGAATTGTCTTAACTTGTATTGAATTTATTGTCTGTACATGTCCCCGCTTAATTGTAAAGTGCTGCGGAATATGTTGGCGCTATATAAATAAAAAATTATTATTATTATTATTATTTATTGCTTTCCATTCCCCTGGCAGGTGGTCTGTGGCTGATTCCTCTCTGGGAGAGGTCCCTCAGCCATCATTCGTTGTACCAGACGGGATTGGGGGTCTCAGCCCTCTCTTCCCCGCTGTCAAGTGGACCGTGGCTGACACCTCTTGGAGAAGTTCCTCAGCCAGCCTGCATGATGGGCTCAGGGGGATCGTGCGGCGCGTCCAATCCTTCCCCCTGTCAAGGGGCCCAGGGCCGACACTCTCCGGTGGGGAGTCCCTCTGCCCCAGAGACCAGTCGAGCGGACGTGCTCCTGGGTTGAGCCGCTCCTCCCGGTGGGAGTCTCTCGGCTCGGACGCCGGCCGGCAAAACATGGCTAATTCCGGAAAACATGCGGTGGAGAAGGCCGCCGCGCCTCCGGCAACGTCAGCATAAGGTCGGCGTGCGTTCCACGGCAGAACGCGGAAGTGCAGAACGAGACAGGCAACAGCCTAGTTTCTTGGATCTCGTGGGGCACATGAAAGGAAATCACTGGCAGTAATACAACATTCCTGACCGAACGCCACTTCCCTCCATGGTAGGCTCTCGGCGTTACCAGCTCCCCCTGTCTTTCTAGCAGGTGTGGAGCCAGCACAGGTGAGTGCACGCTGGAATGTTATGTTCAGGGCCTGGCCTCTGGGTTAATACTAGCCTCATGCCTTGGTGCCAAAGCTGGGCCTAGAGCCTCATGTGCTGAGATATGCTCCACATATAAGCAGCTAGGCCTTGGACCTCTAGGCTATAGTAAGGCCATTTGTCCAAGCTACATCTCATAATGGGACCTCAGTTAGTTGCAGACCAGGTCTGCACAGAGCCTTATGGCTGGACACATGGTGGAATGCAACACAGGGTCTCCAGGGAATCTGCTCTCCACCTGAGTCTCTTTAATTAGCTCCTTCAGGTGGAGCTGGTCTGACAATTGAGATATACTATTCAGAGCGGAGGTTTATCCGGATCTCTGATTGCTCTCTTGGAGGTAGCTGGGGACCTGGCCTCTTGTTTGGCACCTTCAAGCAGGGCTGTAATCTGTGCATCATATTACATCATAGGGGCATCGTTTTGTCTCTGTGCATCGTATCGCCGCTGAACATCGTATCGCTGTGCACGATATATGGCCGCTGTGCACGACATATGGCCGCTGTGCACGACATATGGCCGCTGTGCATGACATATGGCCGCTGTGCACGACATATGGCCGCTGTGCACGACATATGGCCGCTTTGCATGATATATGGCCGCTGCGCACGATACATGGCCGCTGCGCACGATACACGGCCGCTGCGCACGATACACTGCTGCCGTGCACGATATGTTGCCGCCGTGCGCCATACTGCCGCTGTGCATCATACGGCCTCTGTGCATCATTGTGCATCATATTGCAACATTGTGCCTCATATTGCATCATTGTGCCTCATTGCATCATTGTGCTTCATATTGCATCATTGTCCTTCATATTGCATCATATCGCATCATTGTGCTTCATATTGCATCATTGTGCATCATATTGCATCATTGTGCATCATATTGTATCATTGTGCATCATATTGTATCATTGTGCATCATATTGCATCATTGTGCTTCATATTGCATCACATTGCATCATTGTGCTTCATATTGCATCATATTGCATCAGTGTGCCTCATATTGCATCATTGCGCTTCATATTGCATCATTGCGCTTCACGTGGCATCATTGTGCTTCATAGTACCTCTGTGCATCATATGGCTTCATAGTGCCTTTGTACATCATGTGGCTTCATAGTTCCCTTGTGCATCAGACTGCATCAGGGGGCTGCATAGTGCCTCTGTTCACCATGCGGCATCATGGTGCCTCTATGCAGCGTATTCCACTATGTGGCTTCATGGTGCCTTTGTGCTGCACCATAGAGCTCTATAGTGTCTGTGCGTCATACTGCATCATATAGCTTCATAGTCCCTTGGTGCATCATATTGCATCATAAGCCTTCATAGTGGCTCTATGCATCATATTGCTTCATAGCGCCCCATAGTGTCTTGGCACATCATATTGCGTCATGGCGCTTCTGTACAGCATAAGGCTTCTGTGCATCATATGGCGTCATAAGGCTTTGGTACCCCTGCGCCTCAGGGGGTCATTTATGGGTCCTAATACCTCTGTGCTTCATAATACCTCTGGTGCTGTGGCTTTGGGCCTCTGGCTTAGACCTTCTGACTTGGGCATTTTTGTGGGCCACACCTTGTATGGTTGGCCTACCACTTCACATTTTGTCTCAGGCCCCAACTCTGGTCTTTGTGTTTCGGGCCTAGACCCAGTTTCTGTTGCTTCATTGTTGGCAACTGGACTTAGCCAGACGAACAGTTATGCTTGAATTGGCCTAGTAACTTAACATTTCTTCTATTTGGAACAGAACCCTCAAGTGAGTTACTGTCTTCAGGGCTAAAGGCAGGTCCCTCTCATAGTTAACTTTTAAAGGGAGACATACGTCTTTGGGGTTCATCCTTTAAGTGGACATAGTCTGGGTGCAGAAAATCCCATAAGGTGGGAGGAAACAATTCTTCCCGACTCCACATAGAGCAGTCGGACTGGTTTCCTTGATAGAGACCCATTAGGCAGATTCTTGTCCTATAAATCAGTTGTATTATGTTTACCAGGGGTGGCATCACTACTTTTTGTACCTGGTGGCGTTTCAGCAGCCCTGCGTCAGGTGGCAGAGGATCCCATACTCGCTGCTCTTACGGGAGTCAGGGCTCCTAACGTAAAGAAGCGGTATCCATGACTCTTGCAGTCGAGAACCCATAGCCCATCTGCCTCGCAGTAGTCAATCCCCTCTGCGATGGGAGGAAACCTACTTCCCTCTAGTTATAGAGTGTGGTTCCTCGCACCATAGCAGTCAGTGGTATAAATATCTCTAAGAAGATTGCCTTTTAGGATATAACATATGAATAAGTTGACACATTTACAGTGTCTGGGCTAATGACTTGTATAGAAGCACACACTTACTCTCCTCAGTTCCAAAGTCCAGACTCCAGTGTCTAACATCAGTAAAACAGGCGTGAGGATCCACATTTCCCTTTCAATGCTTCTAATGAAAAGCCAATGTTGGTAGTGGCAGGACTAGTTACCTGCCAGATGGAGTATTTCCTTAGTCTTAAATAATAGCCAACCCTTTCTTGAGGTTTGGACATGTAAAGGATTCAGAATACACATGATCTCCTGGATGAGTAGGGTACATACGTCTCAATACTCCGCTATTTTCCATGTACTGTTATTGCTCTGATCTTCCAGCGGAGCATGGTCTCTGGCCTGCAGGTTTCCTTGTAGTATGGTAAGGTGGTCTCTAGCCAAGGTTTAAGCCGAGCCCAGGAGGACCGACGAAGGAACTATCCTGTATTATAAGCACATACAGCGAATTAACGGTCTGTACAGTCCTCTTTGTATTATGGCTGTAGTTATCACCATACCTTTTGCTGGGCAATAAGGTTTTAATCCTATTTCTGTGACTGCGGTGTTCATAAGTATCTATCACAATAACTGTAATTCACTGCAGTTTATTAGTGGTATTGGGGTGCAACAGGTTGTTCCACTGCAAATCTTGTTTGCCACATTCATACTGAAATTGGCCATTATAGACATATATCAGACACTCACTACGGTGATTACCTTTGTAGATCCCTTTCGATATCTAGATTTCCTCTCATCTTATAGATAATGTCTAGATCTAGACTGGTTTTTACCTAGAACTTTGATCTGGGGGCTTCTGTACCCACCCTGAGACCTTTGCTTTGGTATTCTCCATGGTGCTGTCCGGAGGGACGTAAGGGAAAAAGGGAATTAGACCTACCGGTAATTCTGTTTCCTGTAGTCCCTCAGGACAGCACCCTTAGTTCCCTCCCTTATGTTTGTCTTTAGGCTTGCATGGAATCGATCGGCAGATTGTTCATCCATCAGGTCATCGTGGCTCGAGATGGGGATGGAGCCGCTAAAGGGTCTTACAGACGCGTTTGTAAGGGCGTGTTTAGACCATTTCCATCCATCCACGGTGGTACTTTGAAAAAACGCTGGAGGGTGGAGGTGGGAGGGGCCTTTTAACCTCTCTCTGATCCTGTCCCACTATAGGGCAAGGAAGGACGTCCTCCATGGTGCTGTCCTGAGGGACTACAGGAAACAGAATTACCGGTAGGTCTAATTCCCTTTTTGCACCCGTTCTCCCGCTGATATGCTTTTACAATAAAGCCTTGACTATACTACCCGGTGAGTGCCGTTCTTTTCTACTATTTTTCTCCCATTAATTGACCAACACCATATACCTCCACATGTTACCCAGTCATTCTGGTCATTTTTCCATGACCAATTTATAGGGTGCTCCAGGGCAGAGTGGGACAGCCACTGAGGAGCTGGGCCGCCTATTGCATGCAGTATCATTTAAGGTGCCAACCTCTGCTGGTAGGCAAGTGCTCAGTTTTGGTCGCTTATCACTGGGAGAACTCAGAATGCACTTTTAAGTGTGGTGTCTATGTCTGTTGGTCGTTGTTTGTCCTTTTTAATTGATTTTGATTAAAAGTTATATTTTATATATTCTTTGGCGTTCCTTCATTTTAACAGTTCTCCATTTGAACCTCTTCAGTAGAATATTTCATTTGTAGCATCGCAGTGTCAGTAAGTCTGATATATGAAAATAAATTATTGATTAACCACATAAAAAATCAAAATGCTAATATTGTGTTTTTTCAGGTTTAACAGCACCGCAAAATAATGCATTATGAAGCGATCAAAAAGGTGCATCAACCTCAAAATGGTATCAATAAAAACATAAACTGCCCATGCAAAAAAATCCTCACATCTCCACCGATGTAAAAATGAAAACGTCACAGGTCTTAAAAAATTGTGGATTTTTTTTTCAAAATTTCTATATTTTTTTCACCACTTAAATAAAAAAAATTCTATACAAGTTAGGTATCTCTGTCATTTCTTTGATCTGTGGTATATTATCAGGTTAATTTTCACTGCACAATGAATTAGTGAAATTGTGGTTTTTGTGCAATTTCACAACACTTGGAATTATTTTAATCAATTTGCCCTTTTCCAGTCTATCAATTGATTAAATGATGTCATTCAAAACTACAACTCAAACCTCAAAAGAAAAACAAAAAAAATTATACAGTGATGTGGATGGAAGAATAAAAAAATCATGACTCTTGCAAAGGGGGGAGGAAGTGAAACAGGTCTAATTTATTGTTTCATGTATTTGGACAAGCAATTAAAATAAAATTGTAAACATTTGGCATAAATCCAATGAACATATAGGATGGGGGATATATATAACAGGATGGGGTCAGAATAAGGGACATATACCAGGATGGGGAATATATACTGTATATACCCCTGTAGACTGTGAGACCTCGCGGGCAGGGTCCCCTCTCCTTATGTACTTGTGTGTCCCTTGTCTTACACTTGTTTATTATTCTTGCATATATTACACTTGTCTATTATTCCCCTTTTGACATGTAAAGTGCCATGGAATAAATGGCGCTATATAAATGCATAATAATAATAAGCAATAATAATAATATACAAAGATGGGGGATATATATACCATGATGGGGTCAGGATAAGGGACATATACCAGGATGGGGAATATATACTGTATATACAAAGATGGGGGATATATATATACCAGGATAGGGGGTATATATACCAAGATGGGGGATATATGTAGCAGGATGGGGGATATATTTACCAGGATGGGTTCAGGATAAGGGACATATACCAGGATGGGGGATATGTATACCAGGATGGGGGATGTATATACCAGGATGTATACCAGGATGGGGGATATATATAACTGGATTGGGCCAGGATAGGGGACATATACCACAATGGGGGATGTATATACCAGGATTGGGCCAGGATAGGGGACATATACCACAATGGGGGATGTATATACCAGGATGGGGCCAGGATAAGGGACATATTCCAGGATGGGAGATAATCGCGTCTGTGCCTGCCGTTAATTAATAATATTTGTAGATTTGAATTGATTTTGAAGTAGATTTTTTTTTGCTGGTTTTTGCCCATTTCTCCAGCAGTAATGTTCTCCACCACTATATCAACATATTATCAGCAGACATGCACTTACCTGATGAAGTGTTGTATCACCTGCTGTGCTTCTATTACTGTCACTATAGAAATAACCCAGCTTTTATTCAGTTAGTAGGTAGCTTGTTTATCTAGTTATGATGCAAAAGGTATTTATGGATGATGCATACATTGGCAGTTTAGTCTTTATGTCTATTTAAAGTCTCCTTCATTAGTTTTTTCTTGCGCCGATCACGCCCAGATTATGATGTACAAATAAAGTATTGTCTACCCAATGACATATGAACAGCAGAAGGATGTGAGTGACTCTAATGAAAAGGAAACTAAAAGTATTTGGCAGTGCTAATACGTGTCACATGAAGGAGCCAAATTGTACCTATCTAGATGAGCAAAACATCTTCAGGCTGGGGATGAAATATTAATGTACGGTAAATTAAATATTGTATTAATAGCAATTCCTAAGAGAATAATTATGATCAATGTTACATAAAGTCAGTGGAGTAGCAACTATTTGTGGCGCCCGGGGCGGTCGAAAAATTTGCCGCCCCTTTGGTCATTGATAATCCGGAAGCATCCGAAGAGCCCACACTACACTCAAAGATCTAATTTTTAGTCTGCTACTAACTCTGCTGTTATTATGTCTACACATCAAGACTTTCATCTTCTTGCAGTTCTCTCTATATACAGTATATATATGTATGTATTAGCTTGATGATGCTGGATGAAGACCTAATGGCTTTTTAATAATAATTTTTAATAATGTGACAGAAAAAAAAACAAAGTACAAATTATTTTCGAAACTTGGGTAAAGTTCAGCGGTGTTCGCCGGGCCGGAAGTGCGCTGCCACGCCCACGGTGGAGATACACAGACAGGTCCTGCTGGCTGCTGCTGCTGCACTGTGCCTCCGCGCTTCTCCCACAGAGGAGAGGAATTGCTGCTGCTGCCGCGCCGCCCCCACACACGTGCCACCTGGGGCGGACCGCCCCCCCACGCTACGCCACTGGGCACTGCTGAGGTGTTATGGAAGCCCAGGTTGCTTTGATAGCAGCCATCAGCTCGTCTTAAGAAATCTGGGTGCTCATAATATTAGCCAACGTGTTGCGCAGAGATAGACAGGGAGCGCTCTACTGGTTGAAAACGAAAATGGAAGTGAAGCTCCCTGAACTGACATAGAAATCAGGACACTTTGAGGATAAGAAAGTTTAATTTCTTTGTGCTTTGCAACACTTTGGGCTGAACAATCCCTTTAAGGCTGGGGTCACACTAGCGTATGGCATCCGATGCGATAGCTCTGCTGCGAGTGTGAGTCGAGTGTCCTGCTACTGCACTCCCATCCTCTCACACAGAGCTGATCAGAGCACAGCTGCGGAGGAGGTGGAGAAAGTAGTTTCTCCATCTCCTCCATTGCCGGCGTCACCGTACATCGCACCGCACTCAGATTATATCCGAGTGATGTGCGTTGTGTCATTCGCACCCATAGATGCAAGTGAGCCAAGACTCGGCCAAGTCTCATTGCCAATCGCAGCATGCAGCGACCGATTCAGCATGAGAAAATCGCAGATATGATCTGCCCCAAAGAATAACACTAGAATGAGTGCTATGCAATGTTTTCTCGCATAGCACTTGTCCGTATTCCACGGTAGTGTGACGCTGGCCTAAGTCTCCCATCGAGACTCAGTTTCCTAGTACAGAGCGCATTAATAAAGGTTTAGGACGTTACCTTCAGGTAGGAGCCATAATAGCGATTGATATAAGGACTGTCACACTGGCTCAGAACAGTGATCTCTTGTTGAATGTCCTCAATCTCATCTTCTGCCTCTTCCAGGTCTATGATCTTGATGGCCACCACTTCTTTGCTGCGATTCTCTATACCTTTGTACACTTCTCCAAATGATCCCCTCCCAATGCGCTCCAGCTTGGTGAAGAGGCGTTCTGGGTCCATTCTCGATCCCTACAGAGGAAGAAATAATCAGAAAGCCACAATACCTAGTGCCTTTGCCATTTACTTTCTAGATGAGTCGTCACATGACAGCAGCTGCTTCCCTCCGTCCCCCCGTCCCATTTCCTTTACTGAATTCTGTATACAAAGCCCGGGGCAAGTGGTGGCGTAATGCAGGCTGCGCCGGGCAGTTATACCGGTCACAGTCCTCCTCGTGTAGCAATAACCAGTGGTGGATTCTGTGTACAGACAGCAGTCACTTTGATATTAAATCA
The DNA here is from genome assembly GCF_039654945.1 of Dendrobates tinctorius. Classification (NCBI taxonomy): domain Eukaryota; kingdom Metazoa; phylum Chordata; class Amphibia; order Anura; family Dendrobatidae; genus Dendrobates; species Dendrobates tinctorius. The sequence goes on along the minus strand of NW_027361825.1, from coordinate 14,862,816 downwards.
CAATCAGTTTTGTTTTTCTGAAATCAACCACAAACGGTCTTCACTTTCCAATCTGCATGGGAAAAATAACGACTGCCTGAAGGCGACATTCTTTCAGCTGATCCCTGAGGCTCATTCTGTACTGCTGTACGTGGATCAGTGCTGAGTGCGCAACTCTGGAGCCGGTTAGTGCAGGTGCAGCTCATGAGACTAGTGCACAACAGACACGATGCAACGAAAACAGACCCGTGAAGAAGCCACGTTACCTATCAGATCTGGAGGCTGGCGGAGTTAGCGCGGCTTCTTGGTGGGCGACCCAATAGCGGTGTACTGCATTAAGAGTGAGAATTACCTGTGATGGGAAGTCCCGTAGGTGCGCCATTCTGGAGCAATCTGATTCCGCTCAGTGACAGATCAGTGACCCATAGACTGGGGGTGACGGCACAGCGCACACAACTTGCCCCACATCGCTCGCCCCCTCTATAATCTGCACAGCCCTGAATGCAACACACTGACAAGAAGCAGCAGCTGTGAGACTGTTCTGCTACCAATAGTCATAGGCAGTGGCTGCAATGTGCAGAGATAAAATGTCCCTACTGCTGGGATGTATGGAGCCCAGTACACCACAGCTCCCTCCTATACTAATCTATGGCAACCCATAGCACTGAGCCATAGCCACTCAGCACAGCAATACACAGGGTCCTAATAGCTGGCCTGCTCTATACAGAGAGCAAAACAGTCCTCCCTGATACCACACACGTACTTACGTCATCCCCGCCCGGGATCCTGGGACATGTAGTTCTTTTGGAAGCCGTTGTCTATTGTCCTGATGGCACCTAGAACTACAAATCCCACAAGCTAAAGGCGCGGGGTGTTCTGGGAGTTGTAGTAGCTAGGCATGAACGTAAACAGGAGACATGTGACCGGAGTTAGGCGTTACGTCAAGCCTATGGAAACCGCTCTGGGAAAGTGGGAGGGAATAAGTGGAACTGGTATCACGTGACCACAAGTAACCCATGCACTGCTGATATACTGTGGTGGAGGCCGTGTGCGCACACGTGTGCTCCGCCCGTGGTTGTCACAGACCTTAGAAAATAAAATGTATTCCCAGGCGGCACGTGTGTGGGGGCGGCGTGGTAGCAGCAGCAATTCCTCTCCTCTGTGGGAGAAGCGCGGAGGCACAGTGCAGCAGCCAGCAGGACCTATCTGTGTGTCTCCACCGTGGGCGTGGCAGCGCACTTCCGGCCCGGCGAACACCGCTGAACTTTTCCCAAGTTTCGAAAAGAATTTGTACTTTCTGTTTTTTTTTCTGTCACATTATTAAAAATTATTATTAAAAAAGCCATTAGGTCTTCATCCATTATCATCAAGCTAATACATACATATATATATAGAGAACTGCAAGAAGATGAAAGTCTTGAAATGTAGACATAATAACAGCAGAGTTAGTAGCAGACTAAAAATTAGATCTTTGAGTGTAGTGTGGGCTCTTCGGATGCTTCCGGATTATCAACGACCAAAGGGGCGGCAAATTTTCGACCGCCCTGGGCGCCACAAACAGTTGCTACGCCACTGCACTTACTACACAGGAAAAGAGACATGTGAATGTTATTCTACCGGTCAATACAATAGTGATTCAAGATGAGCAGATCTTTTGAAATTCAAATTCAACAAATTTTCCCCAATAAATGTAATTTACGGAAAAAAAATTTGCTCAATTTCGATGTGGGAAAGCTTGTAAATGCTCAGAAAATACACATGGGGAGAAGAAAGAGTGAGAACCCCGCCGACCCTAAGATCTTACACTTTACAGAGAAAGACGTTCTTGCTGATCATAACAGCTTACACTTTACAGAGAGAGCGGACCCTACTGAGCTTATACTTTACAGGAGAAAGCGAGAGGACCTTGCTAACCATAAGAGCTTACATTCTACAGGAGAGAAAGAGAGAGGACTCCACTGACCACAAGAGCTTACACTCTACAGGAAAGAGAGAGATGATAACATTGACCATTAGAGCTTACACTCTATAGGAAAGAGAGAAGACCTCGCTGACAATAAGAGCTTATACTCTACAGGAGAGAGAGAGGATCGCTCTGACTATAAGAGCTTACACTGCACAGGAGAGAGAGAGAGAACCCCACTGACCATAAGATCTTACACTTTACAGCAAAGAATGAGGACCCAATGACCATAAAAGCTTAAACTCTACAGGAGAGAAAGAACCTTGCTCTCCATAAGAACTTACACTCTACAGAAGAGAGAGAGGACCCTGCTGACCATAAGAGTTTACTCTTTACAGGAGAAAGAAAACCACTGACCATAAGAGATTAGACTCTTCAGGAGAGGAAGAGAGGACCAAGCTAACTATAAGAGCTTACACTTTACAGGATAGGAAGAGAGGACCGCTCTGACCATAAGAGCTTACACTCTACAAAGGAGAGTGGATCCAACTGAACATAGGAGTTTACACTCTACAGGAAAGAGGACCCTGCTGATAAGAGCTTACACTTTCCAGAAGAGAGAGGGAGAGTTGATGACACTGACCATAAGAGCTTACACGCTATTCCTTATCTATTTGCCAGAGGAACAATTTGCTATTAAAATAGAGAAAGAACCTCCCCACCATGTTTCACCCTCACAGGCTTCATCAGGGTAATAAGTCATTTTATGAAGCCCATAAGAGTGAAGCATGTTGGAAAGTTCTTTCTTTATTTTAAAAGCGCTTCAGTCCTCTGGTCATTAGAAAGTACACAATAGGATACAATGCCTGATGGTAGATAATAGATTCCAGTCCTTTTGCTTTATACTAGTTACACAATGTGAGGCTATTAGAGCTTTTTAGCTATAAACAGGAGATAATATGTAACAAGGTGGCACAGGGTTGTAGTTGTAGGTGAGGTCACTAAGGCACAGTCAGTCCACACCCCGACCCCTTGCACATGAATTAACAGGACGGATACAACCCCAGGGGATTTACCTCTTCTCCTCTGTCACTGTAGCCCAGGCAATCAGAATCCAGAAGCACAGTTATGATCCAACAGGGAAATTATTTATTTGTGAACAAATGAGGTAGAAAAGGGTAGAAAAAGTAGTTGCAGTAATCCAATACAAGTTCCTGCTCTGTCCCTATTGCTAGTCACTGCAGTGTCAGCAGCAGCAGAAGTGGACTGCTTCAGTGGCTGGTATTTGGACGCTTATAGTCCTTTCAGCGGAGCACTCACAAAGTCCTATTGCCCTCTTCACTGCCCATGGGATTGGGGCAGCACTTCTCTGCCCTCCAGGCGAGCCTTTTCCTCCTCATAGTCCTGAGCACCTGCCCTAGGCAAATGTGCCCGGGCAAATGACTGGAAGCAGGAGCTTCCTGCCGCCAGTCCACATGTTAACCGTTCCTGTCCCTGCCTTTAACATGTACAGGGCAACACAATACAGTTCAACTTGTGCATAAATGGTACATAACATACAGGTACATCACACATGTACTGCATAAAGTGCACGGGACCAGCACACGGGAGAGAGGGGAAGCAATGAGGTTCTCCACCACCTCCTTACATATCATATGTACATTACAGCCTTATTATCCTTGGAGAATCAGTAAGAAATTTTCATTTGCGACTATTTGCAAAGTTTCTTCAGTTTCTCTTTTCATATGCTCTGGGACAATAAAAAAGAACAAGTTGCAAAAGACAACATCCAATGTGTCAAGGCTTTCAGTACAGTAACATTACATGCCTTTTCTATGTAACTGTGATCTGATACTTAATCATCAATTAAAGATTCAAAACAAAGGGATTTATACTCAAGAGATTAATTAATATTCACAATCCAGTGGCGCTGATCTTTTACCCTACCCATCCGAAGACTATAAAATCCCTGCAATATTTTTTTGTAAATAGACACTTTTTCTTATACTGATTTACTAGAAAGATGTTGAGAGGTCTTGAGCTGCCATTTTTCTTCTATCCTGACAGAAGGTTATAAAGTTTGATAAAAAGCGGATGTCAAATTTCTAAAGCAATTGTACAACTTTGTGAGCACTGGCCACCAGATCTGGTAAGTAGGCAATACTAACTTAATGAATCCCCTCGTTGTAGAGTAGTTTTTTCAGGGGGCCCATCAGGCCAATGCAGTACACGTAGAAAGCCCAATGATTTATAAGAGATGTTATGTAATGCTTTATTTGCCCTGTGGTGACGCTGCAGGGAGACTAAGCACTTGCTGCTAGGTTCCCGGGTATATTACACTAGGGCGCCCAGCAGCAAATCATTTTGGGAGACCTTTTCTAGATAAGAGGTTATATGGAAAGTCAACAACCTTTCAATCCAAGACTTAAAGAAAACTGTCCAAAGGTAGAAAATAGTGCAAAAATCTATTGCTTGATAAAATGTCTGCGGCTTTAATACTTCCTGACAGTCTTTGCTGATTAACTTACAGCTTTGATGTGCAATCTACCCCTGGGATTACTGTAGCCAATCATTGGTCACTGCAGTGATGCTAAGGTGTATTAGCACAAGATTGCAGAGGCCAAGTGATTGACTGCAGAGGTCACATCGGTAGACACGTCAATATACAGGAAAATCAACAAATCAAAGCACTGGAATTGCTGGAGTAATGTGTGCTTTTCAGATGAGTAATGGTTCTTTTGTTTTATTTGTTATGGCATTTATTTTTTTGTTCACAATTTTTTTTTATAAAACCTCTTTGAAAATTCAAAGGCACAGATTTCAATGATTTCACTCTTCTGCCTACATTATGGGGCTACTGACTTTTTGACTAATGAATCTTGAAAGAAAAAAACATATAGGGGCAAAATTGTCGCATATTTTCCCTTGGCATTGTGGCTGAAATCAATACTAGCAATGATGAAAAGAAATGCAGGTTGTGATATATTCGTAGAAATAGGCTATGTGTAATTGATTCGAAGCCCCTCGTCTTTTAGAATAATTTCTGCTATGAAAAAAGTCCATTCCTTCAGAAGTTCACAATAATTTTCCATCATGTCCGGCACCTCAGTGATTGAGTTGTGCCAAATGTCATTATCTCATGAGTCTTTCTAACTGGCCTATTGTAGAGGAAATAGACTGAATTTCTTCCACTGAAATTTAGTAAGGCGACTAACGTAGGGTTTTGTGGGGGGGGGGGATTTTTCAAAATTTATTAAAGACCAGGAAATGTTTTGAAATAAAAAAAATAACTTACCATCAAGGTTGCAACCTACTCTGCAAATTTTTATGAACATCTGAACCAAAACTCGCAGACATCCTAAAATTTTGCTAACGTTTGGCACGACCCTTTACAATATACAAAAAATCCCCATGGCATAATGTCTTTGAATCAATCACGAAGACCGGTCACTTGCTGTAGATGCCAGCATCACCACTGAGGCCAGTATTATGATGACTGGGATTCAAGGGGCAGTTTTATTATAGTCTAACATTCCCTATTCTTTCCTTATTTAAAAAAAATGGAAACCCCCCCCCAATATTTGAGATTGTTCATTGTTACTAATACCGGACCCTCAAAAATCTATATTTTATATCATGATTCATGACATAAATGTAGAAAAAATATTTGTCACCTTTAAAGGACTGTCTGACCTGATGTTGATGACCTATTCTTTTCATATTAAATTGAATAGGAGCTGAGCGTCTCAGTTACGGTCATCAATCAGTGAACGAAGTCTTGCAGTTTAATGTATACATCCAGAGCTGAAAACAGCCAATCAATGCAAATCTTTTGTATCAGACCCCCACAATATGGTATTGATGACCTATCCTAAGGATTGATAAGTGCAAACCGATGGCACAACTCTCTAATTGTGGTGCACAAGTAGGATCCCCAATCCGTGACAAATCTAAATATAAACTTGGCACACACAAGTGGAATCCAATGCAAATGGTGGTTTCATAAGGTACAGTACATACAGTGATGTTTCGGTCTATATGACCTTCATCAATGTACTAAAAATAAAAAGTGGATATAAGTGTCAAATAAATCAGGTATATACAAACGTTGTACAACACATGGTTAAGCCAAAATACAGAGTGTAATTGACATGATTCTTATTCAGAAACCATTATGGCTGTTAGTTTAATATATTAAATAAATCAAATATATACAAAGGTTGTACAACACATAATTAAGTCTGGGTATCAGGTGTGGTTTCCATGATATATATGCAAAAAACATGTGCAGCATTATGGCTAGTAGCATACTATTTTAGACATAGCGATGCAACAATCTAAAGTGCAAGAAATGGTTAATGAGAGAGGCACATACCCCTAAAAATCACTGTGGTTCCTAGGGGTATGTGCCTCTCTCATTAACCATTTTTTGCATATATATCATGGAAACCACACCTGATACCCAGACTTAATTATGTGTTGTACAACCTTTGTATATATTTGATCTATTTAATATATTAAACTAACAGCCATAATGGTTTCTGAATATGAATCATGTCAATTACACTCTGTATTATGGCTTAACCATGTGTTGTACAATGTTTGTATATACCTGATTTATTTGATACTTATATCCACTTTTTATTTTTAGTACATTGATGAAGGTCATATAGACCGAAACGTCACTGTATGTACTGTACCTTATGAAACCACCATTTGCATTGGATTCCACGTGTGTGTGCCAAGTTTATATTTAGATATCCTAAGGATTGGTCTTCACTATCATAAGGCTAGACAACCCTTTAGCGCTGTTTTTGCATATTTTTATATTTTTTGTATATTTTTCCAAAACTTGTTTACGGTTATTTGGTAAAATGTATTTTTCCTAATTGAAGGGGTTCTTTGAGTCATAAACATTGATGTCCTAATAAGATTTATACAATGTTTAAGGTCTAAAAAATGCAACTAATGCTCTATAATTAAGTATTTCTAGCTATACATCTTTGTCCAAGGTGGGGACCAATAGTGTTTTTTTCTTACATTTTTCTTTTTCTGTGTAGTGATAACTCATCTCTTCTAAGTTACAGAATTCAACCCTAAGCATGAATCCACCAAATCAAACCATGGTTACCTATTTCATTATTAATGGGATTTCAAGTGTTCCTGAACTTCAGCTTCCAATCTTCCTTCTGGTTCTTCTTATTTACATCATCATTCTTGGAGGCAACATGACCATTATCACAGTGTCCTGTTTTGACCGTCAACTTCGTACTCCTATGTACTTCTTTCTAGCCAACTTGTCACTGGTGGACCTCTCTTGTTCGACCGTATCACTCCACAAGATCTTTGCTAATTTCATACTCGGGGACAAGTCAGTTTCTTACCTCGCTTGCATGGTACAAATGCACTTTTTTGCATCTTTTACATTTGATGAATTTGCAATACTAGCAGTGATGAGTTATGATCGATATATAGCCGTCTATAATCCATTACTATATCACACAGTCATGACCCAAAAAGTTTGTATATGGTTGTCCATAATCTCCTGGATTTCTGGCTTCTTCTTAGTCCTTCCACCTACTACTTTGGTTTTGAACTTTTCTTGTTACAGGTCTCATGAGATCAATCACTTCTTCTGTGACCTTGTCCCTCTCATGGAAATTACTTGTGATGACATTGCCACCCTACAGATTGTCATTTTCACAGTAGGGATTTCTCTTTTTGGTCTGTTGCCTTTCCTCCTTACTTTCACACCTTACATTTTCATTATCATCTCCATACTCAAAATCCGCGCCAGCTCCGGAAGACGTAAAGCCTTCTACACCTGTTCTTCCCACCTCACAGTTGTCATCCTTCTCTATTTGATTATCTTCTTGCAATACTTTACTCCAAAATCAAAAAGATCGACAGAATCAAGTAAATTGTTTTCTATGTTTAATACTGTCTTTATCCCCATAGTAAATCCATTGATCTACAGCTTCAAAAATAAAGATATGACATTAGCAATAAAGCGAAGGCTTAAATTTTGTAAAGTAATAGCATAAATCGAAAATCGAAAAAAAGACAAAACAAAATTATTATGCCTGTATGAGAGGCTAATACAGGTGGATTATGTGTAATTGCTAGAGCTGAGTGTGTGTTATAAGTGGTTTATGATGGAAGGTTGAAGCTTTACTTAAATGCTACGTCACCACTAATGACGTTCAAGTCTCCTTGACTTTATGTACAATGATAGCAGCTTCGTATTCATTTATGTTTTCTATATTTTGTACTAATATACTAATATATTTTACCATTTGTTTCTTGATAATAGTGAATAAAGAAAATTTTGATATTTTGCTTAACATTCTGCCAGTTCAAAAAATACTGATTGTGGGTCTGAGGTATAGGAACTGAAATGAACGGTGAGAATGCTTAGCTGTTTACTCTACTTTACATTACATGCAAAATGCAATCATAAGAGTCAAAACCCAGGACCTCATTCAGTTGTCAGCAACAGTGCCACATATAAGTATCAGCCACAGTACCCCGTGTCACCCACAGTGCCAATATAAGTGTCAGCCACTGTTACCCATATGAGTGTCAGTCATATTACACCATATGAGTGTCAGCCACAGTGCCCCATATAACTGTCAGCTACAATGCTCCATATGAGTATGAATCACAGTATCCCATATGTGTCAACTACAGTTCCCCATATGTGTGTCAGTCACCGTGCCCCAAATAAGTCACTCACAGTGCCCCATATGAGTGTCAACGAGTGCCCCATATAAGTGTCACCCACAATGCCACATATGAGTGTTAACCACAGTGCCCCATATGAGTAGCAGTCATAATATGAGTGTCTCATAGTGCCCCATATGAGTGCCTTCATCATTGTATATATTGGTACACTGTTATAATTTGTTTGATATCTTAATGGAAAAAATGAGAAACACAATTTTATTAGTCGGCTCCAGTGAGTTACACTGCTTCATTGATTGTCAGTATGGAAAGTTACTGCGCCAGTGTGAACCATCACTTTACAATGTAGGAAAATAAACTAGTCGTCGTAGCTGCAGGGCATTATGGGGAAGTCCATGTGGCAATACAGAAAGGCATTAACCCCTTTATAATGTGTCAGGAGTGTATAAATTGTGCTATGCCATTTTATTTTCTGTAAACCATGAATGGAATCTGAAAAGTTTTGAATTCTCATGAAACCGCAAATTTCCAGAAATTTGACTCGAATTTGATTCTCTGTGGGTTGATTTGCTCATCTCTAGTTATTACCATCTTTAGGTGGGTGTCCCAGTGGTGGAAATCCCTCCAATCAGCAGGTTATCATCCTATGAAATTCTATAAATGGGAAAAAAACACTTTAATACTCAGTAGCTCAGTTCTCACATTAAAAGGAAACAATCCGATAGCCTTGGTGACACCACTGCATTGCTCCTTCACTGCGCTCTAGTCCCAGCATCTCATAAGGCCTGCAAAAATGAATGGCTTGTCAGGGAACCGAGTCAGGACTTTGGACTCACTGATTGGTTGAGGTGGTCTTGGTAATAGAGGGCTGGGTGACATCTGTGATGGTCATGTAATGACCAAACTATATTAGAACTCATAAGTTATCTTTAGATAATTTAGTATCACTGGCATTTTATCAAATTTCCCATTTCATCATAGTGATATAGGACATGTAAGATAAATGAATAGAACATCATATCATACTCTGAGAAGCCTTGGATACATTGGCAACTCATTGGCTTTTAGAAACTTAGTAATTTTGTAGAATTAATAATTCCCTAATTTTGAATTTTCTAAAAAAAAATTTAGATTTGTTTAAGAATTTCCCCACAGAAGAAAATAATTTGCTGGATATGTTATTAATTAACTACTCAGTGTATTTTTTTGCCATTGATTTAATGTATTTACTAGGATGTTTGATGTTAATATGACTCAAGGGATGTCTAAAAAATTACTTTTATGGTAAGTTCCCAAGCGGAGTCTTTGGTGTATTTTTGACCCTGCACATTTTCGTTGAGCAACAAATTTTTCTTACAGTTCCACCAAAGTGGATGGAATTTCTGTAAGACTCCTTTTATATGTTGCGTAAACTGACCTGCGGTGCAATATTGAAATGTGCAACATGTCAATTACTATTATGGGTACTGGTCAAAAATGCAAAAAAAATGCAATATAAATAAAATGCAAGTAACATTGTTTACATCTTCATCATCAAAAACTCACCAAATACTCATCTTGTGTGCGCTCTACCTCTCCATTCAATAAGGTTCTAAGGAAGTTAGCAGAACACAAAGCTTACTTTCTATCCTCGAGCCACAACTCCATTTTAGTCTTCATGGAACAAGTATCATATCTATGGTAGAACCATAGAAGAACACCAGAATTAAGTCATCCATTTGGGAAATTGATGAGGGCAGACTGATGAGAAACCCAACCAGATCTAACAAATGTATCTATTGGATAGGTAATAATTTTGTAGACCAAAATACTCCTTTGACAAGTAGGTCTGCATTGGAGCTGTACACATTTTTAATTGTAGCAATAAAAATGTTAATTCTTGAAGAAAGATTTATTCTAAGTCAATATTACATACTTTTCAGACGTCTCAAAATTGAAGAAAATTTTGGACCCTAGAATTAGCTCCATGGTGAACAATTTAGTTGTTTTCAGATTCTGCTGAATGTCAAGTTCTAATATTCATCCTTGTTCTACTGATTTATCTCATCAGTGCTAGTAGTAACTTGGCCATCTCTGATCATCTTTAAACTTCTCTGATTCCTATTTCCATACCCTCATTTATTCTTCCTGTCCAATCTGTCCATAGTGAACATATCAGCTGTTTCTCTGCACAGAATCCTTCCTAATTTTATAACAGGAAAGAAGGTCATCTATGTCGGCTGCATGATTCTGATTTATTTCTACTCAGCTTTTACTGTTGAAGGACAAATGTTTTTGGGAGCCATGAGCTATGATCAATATGTGGCTATTTGTAACCCTCTACTATATCATGTGGTCATGACTCATGAGTGATGAAGTCTGAGGTCTATTGGCCGTTACCTACTGTCTGGTGAGTTTTGTAAAGGTCCTTCCACCAATTATCTTCATGACAAGAGCATATGGAGATAAGGAATAGGGAGGCACCAGTGCTTTGTTTTCTGTTCTAGACAGCAATGGCTGCTAAGGAAACTTATTTTCTTGTGGTGCAGAGGCCAACAATTGTGGTAAGTAATCATACAGAAAGCAGAAAAGCAGCACCCACCTTTTCCTTTGTGGTTAAAAGTCCTTTATTTGTAATTCATATGGACATCCATTAAGCAGTGCGTAAGTATGTGGAGGGAGACATGTGAGGAGATGGGTGGACAATGGCCGTTTCATGCTTGGATAGCGCTTCTACTGGTCCAAGATGTAATATCTACTGCAAAGACATAGCCATCTTACAAATAATAATCTACACAACAGGATTCATTTTCTTAAATATTATTCCCTTTATCCTCACCTTTACTCCATAAGTCTTCATAATCTTCACCATCCTTAGAATCTTAGAAAATGGTTTGAAGAAACTTTTAGAACAGACAATGGTCCCGGTACATACCTTTAGACTTAACATGTAAGAGAATGATAGACACCGGGAAAAGCAAAATTTATTGTAGTAACAAAATAAAAGTGTATACTGGTGTCAGTGTGGACCAGAGAATGGAACAAATCACTTGGAAAAAAAAGGTAAACCAAAAGGAGAGGCCCCGAGACACAGGTTACTGATTGCAGGAAAGAGTATAAGGACAAAGAGGCTGCTGTGCTGGGTAAGGAGACTTGTGGCGCCAAACCCTGATGCGCGTTTTGAACCTGACCAGACCTTGGTATGTACTCCGTGTGATGAGTACCTCCCTATACACTATCTGATTACACCCATTTCTCACTCAGCTTTAATGCGCACACACACTGATTACAAGCAAACAGGTCACAGGTGAGGATGTTACCTTTAGTAGCCATTCAAACCCATTCAACTTTTGTGCATGTTATCAGGCAAAAATCACCAGGGTATGTAAACTTTTGATCAGGGTCATTTGAATGTTTTGGGTTGTCATTATGATTTAAAAAGAGAAAACACAGTAGTTTGACAATAAATGGCTTCATCCAACCACTAACCATGAGTGGAGAAAAAGTTTTGGTGTTATCATTCATATTCTCTGAAAAAAGGCCAAGAAAGCAAAAATTCTGCCAGGGTATGTAAACTTTTGAGCACAACTGTATTTACATTTCTGATATTTAGCTGTGCACACCTATGTTTACACACATATTTTTCACCTTTTGTACATTGCACTTTATTTGTGGGTAATATCCATTTCTATATACCAACTGCTGCTGTGTTCTTATGATATTTTATCATTCCTTTTTATATATATATATATATATAATTTTTACTTATTTATGTTGTTTGTGAGCGCCTTCTGTGCCGCCACCTACCGTACTAGTTAATAAAGGTATTTTTACTTTATAAACACCTCTTTGTCCTTATACTCTTTCCTGCAATCAGTTTTTCTCGTACATACCTGCACAGCAACGCATCAGCTACTTAAATATATCTATGGTGCAATTCATAGAGAGGAGTGTTTGTGCATTTATTCCTGGGAAATTCGATTTGCGGATAATTATTCTCCGCAAATTTAATGTCCCTTATTATGGTCTGGGGTCTCTTTAGACATCAGGGCATAATAAACGCAATATATAAAAAATTGGAAAAAAAAATCATTTTACTCACCGCTCAACTCTCCTGCCCCTCCATTCGTCACAGTCTGGTCCTCCACGCATCTTTAGATTGCCGCCACTCGCCCTGAGGTCCTAGGGAATTTCATGCTGCTCCAGCTTTGGTGGAGCCCAGGAGGGTTCTGCACATGTACGTGCAAGGTCATAGCACAATGTGTGACATCATGACATTGTGACCTTTCTCTGGGATTTCATCTGAGTGATTCTAAAGATACAGCGAAGAGTGAATGAATTATGTGAAGGGGCCGGAGAGGTGAGAATAAGAATTTTTTATAACATTTTGATGGCATTTTGCAGTTTGGAAAATTAGAACCAGCAATCATCATTTTGCTGAATCTACATAGAAACTAATTATGGAAAATCTGCACTTTGGCAAATACGGATTTTTGTAAAAATTCGAATATAATTCAGTTTCACTAGAATTTACCGTATTTTCTGATTATAAGACGCACACGAGAAAAATAGGAATTTTTTTAAAAAAAATAAAATGGTGGTGCTTCTTATAATCCATGCATCTTATCGCTTACCGGGGGTGGTGGCTACAGTGAAGCGGGGTCCCAGTGTCACTGCTGGAGGAGACGGGTGGGGTGATGCTGTAGGCTGCAGGCTGGGATGAAGGAGTGTTCTGACGTGCGATGCGCCGCTGTGGGTGTCCAATGCTGCTGTGGGTGTCTCTGCTGCTGCTGCAGGTGTCTCCAGTGCGATCAGCGTTGAGAGCTCATCTCCTGAGATCTTGGTGCCGAGATCTCCATCTGCGCATGCGCAGCCCCGGCGGCTATCTTCCCAGAGTCCACCGCATAGGAAGCCATGGAACTGTGGGGGCTCTGCCCTTCCACAAAATGTCAGCAGAACCTGCGCAGCTCCGGAGGCACCCACAGCAGCACCAGACACCCCTGCATCACTGCCAGATACCACCACAGCACCACCGGACAACCCCGCAGCACTGCCAGACAACGCTTCATCCCAGCGTGCGGCCTGCAGCAACAGTACCTATAAGGTATATCCGCATTATAAGAAGCACCCTCATTTTCCCTCCAAATTTGGGAGGAAAAAATTGCATCTTATAATCTGACAAGGTATTCGCTCATTTCTAGTAACTCAGTTCTGCACAGTGGATGTTTGGAGCGCCATTATGCAGAGGAAAACTGTGAAGACAACATGGTTCTTAAGTAGATCTATGACCCCTTCATTTTTAGAATCAGTGAGCGTTCAAGAGGTTTGACCCCCATCAGTTATGCAGTCATGACATAGCGGCATTCCACCACTGCAAGATGGGAATATTATTCCTTTAGTTAACACGTGCATTACCTAATTAAAGGTGCTGTCTTACTCAGTGTAGGAAAGACTAAAAGCAACATGAAGGGAAGATGAGAAGGGAGTCCAACACTAGGGAAGGGGGATTGGAGACCCCTAGGGATATCTAAAGTCACCTTGTCTGCCCTAAACATCCTTATATAGGTTCTGCACCTATCTCCGAGCAGGAATATAATCTCTGCCTGACCCTGGAGATAAGCCCTACTTAAGAAATCAAGATCACAAGCTTCACAATCTCATTTATAAACACCTGAGCAAGAGTCTTGGCATTCGTAAGTGCCGGTAATGCGAGGAAATTAACCATTTTACTGAACCTATCTACAACCAACAGAACCACAGTCTTGCCTGCAGATTACGCTATGTTAGTAATAAAATCCATGTAAAAGTGTGTCCATGGTCTACTAGGTTGCGGAAGAAGGTACCAGATGGACGGGTATGGGATACTTTAGAATGTGCGCAGATAGTACAAGTAGCTACTTGTTCAACCACGTCCCGATTCAACCCCGGGCACTAAAAATGAAGAAAAAGGAGGTCCACGGTTGCCTTACCACCTGGATGACCAGCAAGCACAGAGATGCGATGTTCCCCAATTACTTTTTGGTGCAGATTTGGTGGCACAAATAAGAGTACAATGCCAAAATAACTACCCCTTCTCTAAAATCGGGACAGGGTCCTCATGGTCACCACCACCAGGGAAGCTCATACGGACAATAGTAACAGTAAAAGGATGGACAGTCCCCTCCAACCAATGTTGCCATTCTTTAAATGCCAATTTAATTGCCAAAAGCTCCCTATTACCCATGTCATAAATTCTCTCAGCTGAAGAAAATTTTTTTAGAAAAGAAGGCACATGGATGCCATTTACCAGGGGATGGACCCTAATACAACACAGCCCCAACCCCCACCTCCGAATTATCAGCCTCCACAACAAAGGGCTGGGAAACATCGGGTCAACTAAGTATAGGACGGCTCAGAGATGTAACACAGACGTCCTCCAGCAGCACCAAAGAGGAAGATAGCCAATGGCTATAACTCCAAGCCTCAATGGGTGATATGGAAACATCCCCGGCAACTCCCAGCAGCAGGCTGGGAGTCTATAAACACCAAGGTCCAGGTTTATCAATTAGAACTGGAGAAAGGTTGCCACTGGGTCAAACAGTCAGAAGGGTTAAGAAGATGTCTGCAAAGCTAAACGCTAAGACCTTCTACAGCTAGATGCAGTGCGACTGTCTGCAACCTCTGACACACAAGTGACAGGTGCAGCTGGATAAAAGATAATTATCATAGTAATATTCATTAATAACTAAAGACCCCTATATTGCCCGGGCATAGTAACTAACTGGTGTTAGTTATAACAAATTATAATGATTATATTACACATAAAAACATTTCACATCATATATTCAACACTACAGATTTTCAACACCAATTAACTAAATGATTACCTAAGAATTGATAGTATTTTATATTCAGCTCATTCAAAAGCCTTCTAATAAATAACATTTTTGGTTTTTCCTTCTGATGCAAAGTCTTCAAAAAAGAAAAATTTTGCTTTAACAAAACGGTGATGGCACATGCGCAATAGCATCTATCGGCAAGCAATGCTCTCAGTCTGCACATGCGCAGCCCACTGTATTCTGAGGACAGTGTGGGAACGCGCACAAGACAAAGAAATTGCCACTGTTGAACATAGCAACACTACCACATGGTACATGGAACACATCTGGAGTCATTTTGTCGAAGCAATTTTTTTTTTTTTACACAATGTTAACCCCTTAACGACTGCCGATACAACTTTTAACAGCGGCAGTTATGGGGCCTTATTCCTTCTGCACCTAATGCTCCTTTTTACACAGCCTCTTCCTGCACCTCACACTCCTCCTTTACACAGCTTTTTTCTGTAGCACAGCTTTTCTCCTTTATAGTCACCTCCTCCTGCAGCACCTCACACTCCTCTTCCATATACAATTGGAAACACGATCCCGAGAGAAATTGCACTAATTGCAATAAAGTGTATCGTATAACAGCCTACTTCTTGAGCAGCACCACACTTTTCTCCTTTAGACCTCGTACAAACGTTATTTGGTCAGTATATTTACCTCAGTATTTGTAAGCTAAAACTTGGAGGAAAACAATCAGAGGAAAAGTATATTAGAAACACGTCACCACTTCTGTATTTTTCTCCCACTTGTGGTTTTGGCTAGAGTTGAGCGATACCGTCCGATACTTCAAAGTATCGTATCGGATGGTATCGGCCGATCTTTAAAAAAAGTATCGGTATCGCCGATTCCGATACCGGAAGTCCCATTCAAGTCTATGGGACTTCCGGTATCGGAATAAGAAAAACCCTTTCCTGCCCTTGTACAGCCTCTCTGGGGTCTGTACGGGCCTTTCGGGGGGCTGTGCCGGCCTGCCGGGGGGCTGTGCCGGCCTGCCGGGGGGCTGTGCCGGCCTGCCGGTGGTCTGTGCAGGCTCCGGGGGGCTGTGCCGGCCTGCCGGGGGGCTGTGCAGGCTCCGGGGGGCTGTGCCGGCCTGCCGGGGGGCTGTGCAGGCTCCGGGGGGCTGTGCCGGCCTGCCGGGGGGCTGTGCCGGCCTGCCGGGGGGCTGTGCCGGCCTGCCGGTGGTCTGTGCAGGCATCGTCCGATGGGACTACAAGTCCCATCGGGCGATGCCTGCTACCATGACAGTGATTGACACATTAGCCAATGATGGGACAGTAGTAGTCCCATCATCCGGCTAATGTGTTAAATGTAAAAAAAAAAAAAAAAAATTACATGCTACATACATACAACATGCATACTACATACATGCTACATTCATACTACATACTACATACATGCTACATTCATACTACATAAATACTACATGCAACATACATACTACATATATACTACATGCATGCTACATACATACTGCATGCTACATACATACCACATATATACTACATACATACTACATGCATGCTACATGCTACATACATAACACATATATACTACATGCATGCTACATACATACTACATGCTACATACTACATATATACTACATGCATGCTACATACATACTACATGCTACATACTACATATATACTACATGCATGCTACATACATACTACATGCTACATACATACTACATATATACTACATGCATGCTACATACATACTACATGCTACATACATACTACATATATACTACATACATACTACATACATGCTACATGCATGCTACATACATACCACATATATACTACATGCATGCTACATACATACTACATGCTACATACATACCATATACATACTACATGCATGCTACATACATACTACATGCATGCTACATACATACTACATGCATGCTACATACATACTACATGCTACATACATACTACATACATACTACATGCATGCTACATACATGCTACATACATACTACATGCTACATACATACTACATATATACTACATGCATGCTACATACATACTACATGCTACATACATACTACATATATACTACATGCATGCTACATACTACATGCTACATACATACTACATATATACTACATGCATGCTACATACATACTACATGCATGCTACATACATACTACATGCTACATACATACCACATACATACTACATATATACTACATGCATGCTACATACATACTGCATGCTACATGCATGCTACATACATACTACATACATACTACATGCTACATACATACCACATATATACTACATACATACAATACATTCATACAATACATACATAGACATACAGTACATATAACATAGAGTAACATACTTACCAATACTTGTCACATTGTTCCCCGAAGCCATTGTCTTTTCCGGAATAAATATTAACATAACAAACCACAAAAATACTCACCCACGATCCGAAGCAGTCCACGAGTGTGTCCCATGACGATCTTGGGTAGAGAACTGCAGCATCAGCTGTTGCTGCCGTTCTCTACGGGCTGCAGGAATCCAATGACGGAAGGTAGGTATCCTTCCGCACTGTATTCCTCCGCCACTTAAAAAAAAAAAAAAGTCCCTAGTCTCACTTTATGCCATTGCTGTGTGGGAATTTCCCACGCAGCAATGGCATAAAGTGAGACTAGGGACTTTTTTTTTTTTAAGTGGCGGAGGAATACAGTGCGGAAGGATACCTACCTTCCTACATTGGATTCCTGCAGCCAGTAGAGAACGGCAGCATCATCTGATGCTGCAGTTCTCTACCCAAGATCGTCGTGGGACACACTCGTGGACTGCTTCGGATCGTGGGTGAGTATTTTTGTGGTTTGTTATGTTAATATTTATTCCGTAGACGACAATGGCTTCGGGGAACAATGTGACAAGTATTGGTAAGGATGTTACTCTATGTTATATGTACTGTATGTCTATGTATGTATTGTATGAATGTATTGTATGTAGTATGTATGTAGTATATATGTGGTATGTATGTAGCATGTAGTATGTATGTAGTATGTATGTAGCATGTATGTAGTATGTATGTGGTATGTATGTAGCATGTAGTATGTATGTAGCATGCATGTAGTATATATGTAGCATGTATGTAGTATGTATGTGGTATGTATGTAGCATGTAGTATGTATGTAGCATGCATGTAGTATATATGTAGTATGTATGTAGCATGTAGTATGTATGTAGTATGTATGTAGTATGTATGTGGTATGTATGTGGCATGTAGTATGTATGTAGCATGCATGTAGTATGTATGTAGCATGCATGTAGTATGTATGTAGTATGTATGTAGTATGTAGCATGTATGTAGTATGTATGTGGTATGTATGTAGCATGTAGTATGTATGTAGTATGTATGTAGTATGTATGTGGTATGTATGTAGCATGCATGTAGCATGTATGTAGCATGTATGTAGCATGTATGTAGCATGTATGTAGTATGTATGTAGCATGTATGTAGTATGTATGCAGTATATATGTAGTATGTATGTAGTATATATGTAGTATGTATGTATGTGGTATATATGTAGTATGTATGTAGCATGTAGTATGTATGTAGCATGCATGTAGTATGTATGTAGCATGTATGTATGTAGCATGCATGTAGTATGTATGTAGCATGCATGTAGTATGTATGTAGCATGTAGTATGTATGTAGTATATATGTAGTATGTATGTAGTATGTAGTATGTATGTAGCATGCATGTAGTATGTATGTAGTATTTTTTTTTTTTTTTTTTAACATTTAACACATTAGCCGGATGATGGGACTACTACTGTCCCATCATTGGCTAATGTGTCAATCACTGTCATGGTAGCAGGCATCGCCCGATGGGACTTGTAGTCCCATCGGACGATGCTTGCACAGACCCCCGGACATCAGCACAGCCCCCGGCAGGCCGGCACAGCCCCCCGGCAGGCCGGTACAGACCCCCACAGGGTGCACAGACCACCGGCAGGCCGGCACAGCCCCCCGGCAGGCCGGTACAGACCCCCACAGGGTGCACAGACCACCGGCAGGCCGGCACAGCCCCCCGGCAGGCCGGTACAGACCCCGGGCAGTCCACACAGCCCCCCGGCAGGCCGGCACAGCCCCCCGGCAGGCCGGCACAGCCCCCCGGAAGGCCCGAAATGACGGCGCATCATGATGCGCACACACCGCGCATCATGATGACGTCAGTCTGTCAATCAACTTTGAATTCTGATTCCGATGCCGAATTCCGATATTGAAAAAATATCGGAAGTCGGTATCGGAATTCCGATACAGCAAGTATCGGCCGATACCCGATACTTGCGGTATCGGAATGCTCAACACTAGTTTTGGCTTATAAATACTGAGGTAAAATTCTGACCAAATACTGAACGTGTGAATGTGGCCTTATACACACCTCCACCTGCATTGCCTCACGCTTCTCTATACACAGCCTTATACTGCAGCAGAACTTCACTTCTCTCATTTTCCCATCATGCCTCTCATTTTCCCCCCTCACATATCTCATTTTCCCCCTCACATTTCTCATTTTCCCCTCATACTTCTCATTTTCCCCCTCCTCTCATTTTTCCCCCTCACACCTGTCATTTTCACCTCACACCTGCCATTTTCCGATCACTCAACTATTTTCCCCTCTCATTTTCCACTCACACCTCTTCATTTTCACCTCTCACCTTTCATTTTCACCTCACACCTCTCATTTTCCCCTCACTCCACTATTTTCCCCTCACTCCTCTCATTTTCCCCTCACTACTCTCATTTTAACCTCACTCCTCTCTTCCTCTCACACGTGCATAGCAACTTCCTGCTATAAGCACAGTGGTGTAAACCATGAGGCTCCTCCCTTTCCCTTGATGTCACGCCTCACAGGAGCAACTCCATTCTAGACACAACGGAGCTAGATGTGGCCTGTGCCTGCCGCGCACCAATACACTGAAGGCAGCAGCCCTGATTGTAGCTCACAGCGACTGGGACGTTGCAGCCGGTGAGTTTTGCAGGGTGGCTTTCGAGGTGAATGTGTCTCTGCCCGTGTGTGCTAACAACGTGGGCCGCATGGACGGGGCTTTGTGGAGTGAGTCTGGCTATGCGGAGTGGGCGGGGTTATGTGGAGTGGGCGCAGCTTGACACATACACACATACATACACTCAGCTTTATATATATAAATTACTTGATCCAACCTTGACTGGTAAATATCTCATCAACATTTTTGATCTAGTACAAATTTTCAAGCTTATATCTGCCGTTCAAAGATTCAAGTGTCCTGAGATGGGGTAAGCTGAGAGGAGAGAGTGCTTCACAGTAAAGATTAAATGGGCTAACCTTTTGTTATTAGTTAACACTGTCACATTCCTGTCAACCTTTAACAGGAGTAGACTTAACCCGAGACTCTATGATCCTATTGTTGATTCTGAAGCGATGGCCGTGGGACCACCACAAGGCAGGGAGACTACGCTACACAAGATGAGGTGCATACATCAAAGGGTTAATTTATTTACAGGCAAGGAATGCAGTGTTAGGAAAGTGTAAACAGGGGTATGCAATGACATAAAACAATTTACAAAAGTGATATTCTGTAGCTGGGCCATACAAATGCAATGGATCACCAACTATTACAGTTCAGTGTATGCATTTTTCAGAAGGCAAAACAATACAATACAGTACAGTATGCTGCTACTCTAACAATAGCTTATCTGGCCGCTGCTACTTCGGCTGCATGGCTACCGTGCTCTGTCTATTGCAGCCTATCCTAAGCCCTAAACATGTGCGCACACAGGGTTAACATTCATGGTAAAGTTGGTGTCTCAGTTCCTTCCTGGGGGCCCCCTGCAGTTCTCGGCAAGATGATGCGATGTCCTCCCTGGAAGCTCTGTGCAACGTGGTCTTGTCTTTGTGTGAAGATTCCAAACCTGTTCCTAGAAACGGTGAATTGTCTCCTCTGAATTTCTTCCTTGTAGATCTTCGTGACAAAATCCCACAAGTTCAGCAAGTTACCAGCTGCACGTTTCTCTCCTCACAGCACACCAGCTTCCTGCAGACTCCCAGTTCAGAACACTCACTGGAAAAACAGCCCCTCCCCTCTCCATAGCTGGAGGGGCAAACCAAAGCCAGTCTTATTGCAGGGAGAGCCGAATGTCCCATTGCTCTAGCCAAGGGGGTTCTGTCTCTTAAAATGGCAGTTTATCTCTACTGTCCATAGCAATGCCACAACATTATTTTTTATAATTTTTGGAGAGCGGATCTCTACATTATTCTCATTCATCATTCATAGTGCAATATTGTGGCTCAGTGGTTAGGAATGCTGACTCCCTGCAAGGAGTTTGTATGTTCTCCCCATGTTGGAATGGGTTTCCTTTGGGTTCTCTGGCTTCCTCCTACATTCCAAAGACATAATGAAAGGGAATCTAGATTGTGAGCCCCAATGGGGACAGTGATGATGTGCATGATGGGACAGAAAGGAATATATTTAGCCCTGAAAAGGACTATTGTTTTAACGGAGCAGCATCAGCAACCATAGTATACTAGTCACACGGCACAGTCATACGTCTGGACCCCGAGAGTGTCCTAGGCTATGTTGTGAGGTGAAATTTTAACCTCGCGTGTTCCAATTCACCAAACAATTTTGCCCCTATCTACATAATGGGGGAAAAGTGTGTGTATCATGCCCCGCCCCTCATTATGATGTCATAATGGTTGCCATGGCGACGCTGATGTCATCATAGGTCATCATAGGTTGCAAGCCCCACCGCTCATTATGATGTCATAATGGTTGACTATTGGACGGAGGATGTGTGATGGGTATATGGGCACTGGACTATCGGATGGAGGATATGTATGATGGGCATATGGGTACGGGAATATGGGATGGCGGATATGTATGATGGGTGTATGGGCACTGGACTATCGGATGGAGGATATGTATGACGGGCATATGGGTACGGGACTATGGGATGGCGGATATGTATGATGGGTATATGGGCACAGAACTATGGGATGGAGGATATGTATGATGGGTATATGGGCATGGGACTATGAGATGAAGGATGTGTGATGGGTATATGGGCACTCTACTATGGGACGGCGAATATGTATGATGGGTATATGGCCATGGGACTATGTGATGGCGAATATGTATGATGGGTATATGGGCATGGGACTATGGGATGGAGAATTTGTGATGGGTATATGGGCACTCGACTATGGGATGGAGGATATGTATGATGGGTATATGGGCACGGGCCTATGGGATCGTGGATATGGATGATGAGTATATGGGCATGGGACTATGGGATGGAGGATAATTATAATTTGCTATAACTAACTACAGTTAGTTACTATGCTCGGGCAGCGCCAAGCTCTTCAGCTAGTACATAATAAAGAATAATGCTAATCATGGTAAAAATTAAAAATAAATATAAAAGAAAAAAATAATAAAAATAAAAAATAATAAAGAATAATAAAGAATAATAAAAAGGAATTAAATCAATGAAAACAACAATCAAGGTAATAAAAAAGGAAACTAAAAATAAAAAATAAAAATAGAAATCATAATAATAAATAAATAAAAACAAATAAATGAAAAAATGAAAAAAAAATGAATGAAAAAAAATATTTTCGGATGACATCATAAACCTTAGGCATAACAGGGTGGTGGGTGTGCACAAAAGCTATATGTTCTTGTTTTGGTTTTGGGATCTGATCGGTCGGTGGCTCGAGAACCATCTTTTTCTCCCGCTCAAGGATTTGTGTGGGGTATTGTCTAGCAATGAATTTTTTTGACATTTCATTGAGTCGGGTAGGTAGAAGACTCGCGTTAGAGACTATGCGTGCGACTCTTTGAAATTGAGGATGAGGTAAGCTGTGTTTAGTTGATGCTGGATGACAGCTAGCATAATGTAAGAACCTGTTGGAGTCTGTGGGTTTTGTGAAGATATCGGTAATAAGGTTCCCTTCAGTGTCTTCGATAACAAGGGTATCTAGGAAAGAAATTTTGGTCATATTCCAATTGAGTGTGAAATTCAGTTCCGGTATAATTGTAATTGAATTGAGTTGTTCCGTAAACGTGAACAAAGTGTTGGGGGTACCCATCCATAGACAAAAGACATCGTCTATGTAACATAGTCAACATTTGCTATATGTTGTAAAGAGGACATTGTTGTAAATGTAGGAACACTCAAAAGAGTCCATGTAAATGTTTGCATAAGCCAGTGCCACATTGAAGCCTATTGCAGTGCCACGGATTTCCAAAAAGAACTGGTCTCCAAAGAGGAAGACATTTTCATGTAAAACTAGGGACAACAAGTCCAAACATAGCTGTTTTGAGTTGTGCATGAGTTCAGATGTTTCAAGAAAATTTGTATTGCTTCTAGGCCTAGATCATGTCTAATAGATGTATATAGGCTTTTTACGTCCAAAGTGACTAGGATACAGTCAGGTGGGATCTTTGGGAGCTGTGAGATGATTTTAAGGAAATGACCAGTGTCTAAAATGAAGGACCAGGTTTTCTTGGTCAATGGAGTCAGTAATTTTTCCCAAAAAATGGAGATAGGGGCCAGGATGGACTCCGTGGAGGCCACGTTGGGGCGACCGGGTGGATTGTTCAGAGATTTATGGACTTTAGGGAGCGTATAGAATATGGGAGTGATGGGATGTTGGTTGGTCAAGAAAGTGGCAGTTTTTTGTCAATAGTGTTGAAAGATAAGTGTTTGGAGAGTATCCCTTCTATCTTGATTCTGATAGCTGGAGTGGGATCATGGGGAATTTTCTTGTACTTGGATATGCCAGAAAGTTGGTTCAAAATTTTGGTGGTATAGTTAGATTCTGGATGGCAATAGCTCCCCCATGTCCGCTGGTTTTATGATGATATGTTTGTTGTTCTTGAGGGATTCGATGGCCTGTTTCTTAATTGGAGTGATGTTATTATGTGTTGAAAGGGACCCCCAACAGTGTTGTTGTAGGATGTGATTTATATCCCGTAGTATGAGGTTGATATAGGCCTCAGTAGCATGGTAATTCTGAGGTGGGTGGAAACTATTATTTATTGCGTAATCCTAATGACAAAATCGATAATTCAGGGACAGGGGTTTCAACTGAGGTGGCTACCCTGTGTCTAGTGACATCCTGTTGTAGTCCGAAATGGGTTTTGAGACGTAGATTGTAGTAAAAGTTCTGGAGGTCCTGTGACAATTTGAACTTGTCCCAGGGTGGAGTGGGGCAGGACAAGCCCCGCTGGACAACTGTTAGTTCTGCAGGGTTGAGGGTGTGCAAGGAGATATAGATGACCGTGTTGGGTGCCTTACCAGCGATCTTATTGTCATGCGATCGGCAGTGCTTGCGGGAGGCCCTCCATGTCGGTCTCCTCCTGTTGGTCAAGTATTGTGTCTTGTGGGTTGGCGGCTGGACAAAAAACGCCCCTGGGTAAGGCTGTTGGTGGAACTGTTGCTGTTGGTACTGTAAGATCCATGACGTTGTGAACCAGGGTTTCCTCATCTGGAACCGAAGGTAGGTGATTCATTCCATTTATAGAGACAGCCTTGGGAATAATCCTCAGAATCCCTGCTTTCAGCATGTGCTCACCTCACCCCCTTCACCAGAATGGCTTAATATTGATGGCTTAATAATTATTGTTAATATTGATCGTTCTCCCGAATTTATCTGTTGTAATTATGAACCTTGCGCTATTTTTTTGGTTACCTATGCCCCAATAGCCACTATTTTTAGGGACTGTTTATTTTATTTTATTTTGATATCCATCTCTATTTTATTTTATATATTTGTTATACCCACATGTAAATATGTTTACAGCATTCCAATATTTATACGTGTATTCCTATATACCTTGTGTGTTAATATTGTGTGCTAATTTTGGTTTATTTCTGTATCCTTTGCAGTGAGGTTTGATAAAGACCTGGAGCAGGGTCGAAACATTACCTCGTTATCTTGCCACTTTTTTTCTCCTCTGGTGAACTTTGAATAAATTTAAGCACTGTTTTGCAAAAACAAAGACTCTCTTGAGTGCAGCAGTTGCTTCTCTTTGCCCTACACTTTTGTCTGATTGACTATATATTACTACTCCTGATTTGGTACTTCAGATGGGTAATGTTTACAACCTCACATCATCCATTTCACATGGAGTCTTGACTATAGGATTGTCCTTCATCCTTTGCAATCCTGATGATCCAATATACAGTGGGGAAAAAAAGTATTTAGTCAGTCAGCAATAGTGCAAGTTCCACCACTTAAAAAGATGAGAGGCGTCTGTAATTTACATCATAGGTAGACCTCAACTATGGGAGACAAACTGAGAAAAAAAAATCCAGAAAATCACATTGTCTGTTTTTTTTCATTTTATTTGCATATTTTGGTGGAAAATAAGTATTTGGTCAGAAACAAGCAATCAAGATTTCTGGCTCTCACAGACCTGTAACTTCTTCTTTAAGAGTCTCCTCTTTCCTCCACTCATTACCTGTAGTAATGGCACCTGTTTAAACTTGTTATCAGTATAAAAAGACACCTGTGCACACCCTCAAACAGTCTGACTCCAAACTCCACTATGGTGAAGACCAAAGAGCTGTCGAAGGACACCAGAAACAAAATTGTAGCCCTGCACCAGGCTGGGAAGACTGAATCTGCAATAGCCAACCAGCTTGGAGTGAAGAAATCAACTGTGGGAGCAATAATTAGAAAATGGAAGACATACAAGACCACTGATAATCTCCCTCGATCTGGTGCTCCACGCAAAATCCCACCCCGTGGGGTCAGAATGATCACAAGAACGGTGAGCAAAAATCCCAGAACCACGCGGGGGGACCTAGTGAATGAACTGCAGAGAGCTGGGACCAATGTAACAAGGCCTACCATAAGTAACACACTACGCCACCATGGACTCAGATCCTGCAGTGCCAGATGTGTCCCACTGCTTAAGCCTGTACATGTCCGGGCCCGTCTGACGTTTGCTAGAGAGCATTTGGATGATCCAGAGGAGTTTTGGGAGAATGTCCTATGGTCTGATGAAACCAAACTGGAACTGTTTGGTAGAAACACAACTTGTCGTGTTTGGAGGAAAAAGAATACTGAGTTGCATCCATCAAACACCATACCTACTGTAAAGCATGGTGGTGGAAACATCATGCTTTGGGGCTGTTTCACTGCAAAGGGGCCAGGACGACTGATCCGGGTACATGAAAGAATGAATGGGGCCATGTATCGTGAGATTTTGAGTGCAAACCTCCTTCCATCAGCAAGGGCATTGAAGATGAAACGTGGCTGGGTCTTTCAACATGACAATGATCCAAAGCACACGGCCAGGGCAACGAAGGAGTGGCTTCGTAAGAAGCATTTCAAGGTCCTGGAGTGGCCTAGCCAGTCTCCAGATCTCAACCCTATAGAAAACCTTTGGAGGGAGTTGAAAGTCCGTGTTGACAAGCGAAAAGCCAAAAACATCACTGCTCTAGAGGAGATCTGCATGGAGGAATGGGCCAACATACCAACAACAGTGTGTGGCAACCTTGTGAAGACTTACAGAAAACGTTTGACCTCTGTCATTGCCAACAAAGGATATATCACAAAGTATTGAGATGAAATTTTGTTTCTGACCAAATACTTATTTTCCACCATAATATGCAAATAAAATGAAAAAAAAACAGACAATGTGATTTTCTGGATTTTTTTTTCTCAGTTTGTCTCCCATAGTTGAGGTCTACCTATGATGTAAATTACAGACGCCTCTCATCTTTTTAAGTGGTGGAACTTGCACTATTGCTGACTGACTAAATACTTTTTTTCCCCACTGTATATGTAGGCCTTGCATCAGTTTGCGCCAGCCATGCATCCCACTGACGTACCTCTGTCTAAAGATTATGACTTGACTGTGTCAATTGTAGCCATCAAGACCAGCTGTTCCAGACTTTACAAAGCATTTCATCTAGTCTGGATGCTCTATTGTCACCATCCTCTGCTAATGCTGGTCCAGTACCATCAAATGCTCCTGGAACCTAGTGTGACTGGGGTTCCGCATGCCAGTTCCTCCTTATAAGATTAATAATCCTAAATCCTACAGAGGGTTTTTGAACCAATGAGCCTTTTACTTTCATGGTTTACATTGTGTCCTTGCTGTCTGTTGAAACATTAATTTGGGCCACCCCACATTGGGAAAAAAAAGTGATCCAGTGATGTCTAATGCGCAGCATTTCTCAGTGACCTTTAGAAAAGTATTATCTGAAGAGCCAGGTGAGACATAATCTGCATTATCCTCCTTGTTTCATTTTTATCAATACACATCTATGGTCTGCCAATATGTCATTCAGCTTTGTAAACTGGCTGTCGAATTGAATTTGAGTATTGAACCTATTAGGGCTTGCTTCTGGGAAGAATGACTGGGTGAATCAAGGAGTCAGCTAACCGTGACTGTCCAGTGTCTCTGGATGATTTTATAGTTTTGACCAATTTCATAGACATCAGGTTTGAAAATCTGTCAGATTCATCAGCTACCAACTAATTTCCAAAGACCTCTGCTGTCATCAGCTCCTGATTCAAACTTTCTGTAAAAGAAAGCCACAGCCACAACCTGTGTCTATCCTGCGTAGATAAGATACAATCCACTTCTCCAAAATTTAATATTTTGTTCCTCTTACTGGTTTTCCCTCTGCAGTCTAATTGTCCTCTCTGTTTGTAGCATCTTTTGTTACTATCTGTATATACTCTTTGACAGGGGCGTTCAGTTGACATCCAGATTCTTGCATGTACTCTACCACTTACTAGAAGTCAAGCTGGAGTTCCCTTCGGCTTATTTCCAGTAGCCCAATTGTCAAGTCCGGGTGGGTGTTATGTCAACAGTGTTTATATACTCCCACCACTCTGGCTAATAGATGAGGGTCCTGGATACGCGTCCCCTGCATTAACTCAGATTTACCATAAATAGATAGGCCACTATTTCTGAATCAATAGAAGTTTATATACTGGATTTTGAACTTTAATGGATCTTATTTGAGTATAGACTGGTTTCATCATTTAATAAAAAAAAGTTTTAA
Organism: Dendrobates tinctorius; assembly: GCF_039654945.1. Classification (NCBI taxonomy): domain Eukaryota; kingdom Metazoa; phylum Chordata; class Amphibia; order Anura; family Dendrobatidae; genus Dendrobates; species Dendrobates tinctorius. The sequence goes on along the minus strand of NW_027361825.1, from coordinate 14,834,358 downwards.
GTCTAATATGCTTAAATATTGATTTTCAATGTCAATCATGTGGAAGCCGAGCTACACAAACAAACAATGAGCACCTACTAATGAGTAAATGTTTTCCATCTGCCCCATTCATTAACCTGGGGACCTCATTAATTTTAATTACCAGTATATATGCAGTATATATATATTCAATTGTGGTGTTCACTAACTATAGAAAGTGAAGTAACTGTTAGTTAATCCGTCAGGTGCATCTCTGGTCTGGTAATTTCTATTTTTCGTTCCTTGGGCTCCTTTGACCTCTTGTGCTGTAAGTAACACCTTTCCAAGTAGTTAAATGGTACAGTATAAATGCTGCATAAAAAGCTTTATGTATGAGAATATTGAAGATAAAGAGGTAGATACAATAGACGATGAACGATATGAAATACAGATGAAATATATAGAAGATCACGTTTTGCCGGCCACCTGCACAGTGGTCCTACCTGGTCAGGGTAGTCTTACAACTATTACAATGTAATGCTGATGTCCATATTACCAGCAGTGATTGCTTAAGCATGATAAATGATGAAAGTTGACCTGTAAAGTAATTTTCTTGCCCTTTTAGAGGTTTAGTTTCCACTAGGTTTACGAGTGTTTAAATCCACTTTACTTTGGTAATGCCCTATTTGGATCATTGATGAATTTAGATGATCTTGTTCCTAAAATAAGCATTGCCCCTAATTTTGGATTGGGACATGATAGATTAGCAAGAATGGAATATAGTGTAGTGAGGGTAACTTAGCCAATGATCTCAGTGTCTATTTGGGCTTCAACCAACCCCAATTTAAATATTTCTCAATCAGCTGAGTGTAAGCAACCTACAAAGTTTATTAAGTTTTATTATTAAATATTTTGTTAATTGTTAACTGAGGTCACCATGCAGCGCTAGGATACAAAGCTTGGCCATTGTAAAACAGAATGTTTCCCACATAAGCAAGAGCTTTACAATGTCACGGAATGTAATAGATGATAGTGCTATCATAACTCATTATTTATGTCATAGGAAATAGCCACCATCATATTTCAACTAATGAAAGTGGATAAAGACCCCAACCAATGTTTTGCCTAGTGGTCTCAATGTTCAGTTCAATTACACAGAGCAAAGCAATGAATCTGCAACAGTGTCACCTACCTACTACAACAGGCCACATAGCTTTTTTCCCTGAAAAGTTGGCCCTGCTCTATCATGACATAAAATGGTATGATTATTTTGATTTCCATTCTGGATTCTCCATGTTTCAGGGATGACTAGTTCAAGGCAAATTCCATGCAGCTTCTACCCACCCAATCCCCTACACTAATAGGTATACACACATAGGGAGAGACCTGTCACTTTAGGAGAACCAGGTGGGTTGAAGCCTCCATGGACTGGTCTTAAACTAGTCATCCAAGATATGTGGTCCTCATCCTGCTTTTCAAATTATATGTAAAACACATCCGGATGCATTAACACAATCATTGTCTGATTCATGCTATCTTAATTTCTACTGTCAGGTTCACTTTATAATACATGGTGACACACTATAATTGCTGTATGAATCACATTGAATCAACAGTACATTAAAGAGACCTTGAAATATGCAGGTTTGAAAATCCCATCTTTTGCAAAACTACATTTGATCCTTATCCGCATGTATGTTACAATTTATTCTAACGTTCCCTTAAACTAACCAATGACTTATCCATACATCTTAGGCCCTACAGATGTACAAGAATAAAACCGTCATTGAATATTTTATCCTGGAAGGATTCTCGGACACCTCAGAATTACAGATTATGGTCTTTGTTGTAGTTCTATTTGTCTATCTGATTGTTTTTGGAGGAAACATGATGATTCTCATACTGATCTGCTTAGAACATCATCTCCACACTCCCATGTACTTCTTCTTGGCCAATCTGTCCATCATTGACGTCTTTTTTACCACCTCCGTGTTACATAGAATTTTCACTAGTTTCATGACTGGGAATAAAAAGGTTTCATTCCATGGGTGCATGATACAATCTTTCATGACCGGATCCTTCACAATTCATGAGCTGTACATACTGACGGCCATGAGCTATGATCGTTATGTGGCCATTTGTATTCCATTGAGGTACAAATTGATTATGAACCAGAGAACATGTGTTGTATTGGCTTCTTTCTGCTGGACCTTAGGATTTATTTTCATATGTCCACATACTTTACTACTATCAGGTTTCTCATGTTATACCTCCATTAAAGTCAACCACTTCCTCTGTGACATCATCCTTCTAATGAAGATGACTTGCAGTGATACCTCTGTATTGGAAATATTATTCTTCATTGAAGGATGGCTTCTTTTTACTATTTCCCCATTTCTTCTCACTTTTGTGCCCTATATTTTTATAATAATTGCAATCATGAAGATCCGTACCACCACAGGCAGATCTAAGGCCTTCTACACGTGCTCCTCACACCTCACTATTGTCATCCTTCTCTATACAATGAATGTTATGCAATATATGATACCCAGCAATCTAGAATACAAAAAACTTTACACTTTGATCAACACAGTTGTGGTCCCTTTGCTAAATCCACTGATCTACAGCTTGAAAAACAAAGACATAAAAAATGCTCTAAGGAGAAGGAGGACATCCAGGTGTAATATATCTGTTTAACTCAATCAGTCTTCATTATATATTGATATTGTAAAACGGATGTGATTTTTTTTTAACAAATCTGTATAGGAAACATTAATACTCAATGCTGTGGGCAAATCTTGGCAGAGAATTACTGTTGATCAATGAAAGTAAATTAACTAAATACAGAAGCAGTATTACTGCATATATGTTATGTAGATAACAGGGTGTGAAAAGGTCCTGGGTACACTGGTCAAAAGTCAGTAACGCAGTGGTACTCAATGTCAAGCAGCAGCTGTAAAAGGAAATGTGATTTTCAGAGTAAATTCAAGGAGAGATGTAATATTTAAAGGCAATAGTTTTCTTAAAGTTGATATTATTAGCACATATTAAAGGGGTTATGTCTGGTCTTATCCTATCAGTCAGCAGTCACTCTATGTGACTGCAGACTTGCAAATCCTCTCATCTCATGCGCTACGCACTGTCAAGTGACCACAGGTAAGTTCTATGCATTCTCCCGTCTATGCTCCATTCAAACCCTTTCAAGCTCTTTAACGGAAACTCGACCTTAGTAATATAAAAGTGACCTCAACATATAGTGCTATGGATAAATAAATAGTAACTGAAGTTAACCAACGGCCTGTTGCTCACACACTAAAGTCCTTCACTGCTCTCCTGTCACACACTTTACGCATAGTTTGTTCAGTGTCTTATGGCTTACTCTTTCTATAATTAAACTGTGAGTTGAGATTTCCTCTCACTATACAGAGTCAACCGAAATGGACTGCTGGATTATCATAATCTGGACGTGTAGAGTTCATGTTCTACATAGATAAAGGTTGGGCTTATAAACCTCCATGAATTAAATTACTGGGCAAATACAGAAAAGTTACTCCATGCTACACAATATAGAATATTAAAAATGTGTTTATCATATGTATAAGCTTTTAATTAGTTGTTTTACACTGATCTTGTGCCTTTAAGGGGTTATAGCAAATTAGTTATCCCCATGCGAAAACAGAAAACTTACTGATCACTAATGGGATGTCCACTGGAATCCTTAAGATCTAGAGAACAGGCCTGTCTGAATGCAGCAGAGATTGAGAATGCACACCTACATTTCATGCACTGTCTATAGGATTGCCTGCAGTACAGTACCTCAGTGTTGCATTCCGCTGTGTAGACACGGGGGACAGTCGGTGCTCTGGTCCGCTGGCCCAGCTGTCTTTAGAGAGACTGCATGGACCAGGGCTCATACCACCGAACGCCTGCTCTCTCTCCTCATGGACAGAACACTACTCAGACAACACAGGGTGATGGTAAAAGCAAATATCCAAGATGGTGCAAGTTATAGAGTCTCACCCTTTTGCTGACTAGCCGGGATACAGCTGCTTCCAGTGTCGCATACCCAAACCAGTGGCAAAACCTGCTTTTAGCGGGCCACCACAGCGAGTAGGTAACGACAAGCTTAGGAAGCTAACCGAGAGCAAAGAGGTATGTGGCCAGGTGAAACGATTGTCTCAACCTGGATTCTTTAAGACATTTCTGGGGTTTCAATGATGGTCAGTGAAGCAGTCCTGTGTTCTTCCAGCCGGGTCCGTAGTACCCTAAGCTGAAATCCTGAAGAGTCACACGGACCAGAAAAAAAGGCTCTGTATATAGTTGTCATCTGGCCGTAAACCATCATCCAGAGGTCAGAGAGAGAGATGAATGAGGCTAACCTGCATTGTTCAATTATGTAAGCTATTTGCATAGTTTTCCCTTCTCTGTTTGGGAATACCAAGAAACTGGCTGGCATAATGTAAGTAATCATCATATCAGCACACATCATTATTCAGTGGCTATGCCTTGCTGTTTTACAAAAGTAACATTAGATAAACTGTGGGAGATAACGTATTAGAGGTAAATATTCATCCTACAAGAAGAGTCAATACTTCCGACAACAGTTTATGATTCTGGACCTACTCAATTCATGTCTGGTATAATTAAGAAGAAATGCTGTGTCATCACATCCGTGATCTTTGGCATTCCTATAGACGATAAATTGAAAGTTGTTGCTCACAAGCGGTCACTTCTCTTTTCAGTTAGAGCTCTTAAGAGTGGTGATGGGCAATGCTGTGGATGTTTGGGTCCAGCGGGTTCGGCAGGACATCTAAAAAAAGTTTGGTTTGTGTACCAGAACCTATTCCCATGAATGGGGGGGGGCCCGAACATCTATTGTTTGTCACTCTGTCATCTGTGTCACAGCACGGCAAACATGGGCTCTGATCAGTGGTAAAATCGTTACCACAGGTCAAATTGATGTGGTTCCCATACTTTCAGATAACAGCATAAGCTAGAAGCTGTGATCGACGGTAAAAAAATTACCAATGGTCACAGGTGTTGGCTGGTGAGAGAAAACTACTCTCATCAGTGTATGCCTGCTATAGTTGATAACAGAGAGAGCAGGTGTAAGGAGCTGGCGGAAACCCTTGTCTGCTCCCTCAACCCCTTGTGCTGGGCCTGTGCACTTTATGCAGCACCCGAATGGTGTATTTATATACATTAATGTTTTGCTGGTGTTAATGCAATGTATGATGCCCATTTTATTCTGTATTGTTCTCTATGCTTTACACTGCCATATTTGTATGCACATGCTAGAGGCAGGGACAGAAGGTGTTAATTTAGGGGAATGAGCCAGCAGCCTTTAGGGAAGAGAAAGCTCTTACTTCCTGGTCAGGGCCCAGGCAGGATGTCCTGAGGCAAGGTGCATGTCCTTGTCTAGGGCACAGATGCGTCCCCTCTTGGGACAGAAGGAGCCCCTGTCTGGGGCATATGTGTGTCCCTGTCTGGGACAGAAGAGACTCCCATCTGGGGTATAAGTGTGTTCCTGTCTGGAACAGTGAGGACCCCCATTTGGGGTATAAGTGGATCCCTGTCTGGGACAGAAGGGCACCCGGCCGGCTGGGTAGAATATTGGCTGCCAGGACTGTCAGGCACAGGGACTTAGTAGTGCCCCACCGAGGACTATAAGTGTCCAGTAATTGGCTTGAGGACTGTGACTGTACGGCGGCTGCCGTTGCCGCATTTGCTGCCGCTGTTTGTTTGCTGCCACTGATATGGCAATGAAGGAACTAGGGAAAGAGCAGGAAATGTACTTGAATTACTGTAACTACCTTTTTTTATGTTTTTCTACTTTTATTGCCTTTTCTCTACTCTACAATAAACTGTTAGCCCTGTTGGATTTTAACAGTATTCCTGGATCCTGATTGGCTGTGTTGCAGTTACTGTGGAGAAGAGGTAAATTGCCAGGGGTTCATCTTTCCTGTATATTTTATATGCAATGGGGTGGGGTGCTCACTGACTGTTAGCTCAGTGGACTCTGTTCATGGATGGTAGCTTTAAGTGACTTGGCCATAACTACCACTCCATGCCACTTTGTTACAATTGGTGTAGTCAGCAGGATGAACCCCTACAACCCTGCAATCCTGAGAGTAATGAAAGAAATGCCTGAGACTTGTGATTTTCAATGTGGGATTTGTGATGAAGTGCCTGAGAGTTTGATTTTGAATTTGGGACTTGTGTTTTGTCACCCGCCGTGACAGACTTGCAGACAGCGGAGAACATGAATTGCAAGATGACGCTGACCACTGCTGAAAAGATGGCGGCCATTGGCACGAAAAGTAAGGATGAGGCTGCCTGTCATGGGTGTCAAAGGAGCATTTTGGCACCCAAAGAAAGAAAGCCACACCCCTTTGAGAAGAATGCCTGCCCTAAATGCACGTTGGCGAAGAAAGATTTCCCGCCCGTGCAGCAGAATCCAAGGAAACAGGTGGAAAAGAGAAGTGTGGTCCCATCCACGATTGGGTGGGACCCGAAGAAGTCAGACAACATGCTTGACAGCGAGACGCCATTACCGCTGGATATGGAGAGGTGCTTTATTGAACGTAGTGGTATATTGATGCGGTGAAACTACAAGTAAAACATATACAGTACATACACTAAGTCAATACAGGGTACATCAGGGATACATAATATACATAACATTACCTGCACTAATAGCTAACCGGGGGAACTAACTGAGCAGGTTGATCTGAGACAGGAATTAGATATAGGAAGCGTGATTATGTACCAGCGATGCTGACACAAGGGGAGGAGAGGAATGAGTTGCTTCCAGGATGCAGGGCTGAGATAAAATGGAGAACTGGAGGGAAATGGGGCTGGACTAACTATAGTCTTTTGCAAGACTTACCAGGGTGCCGAACCCAAACAGCAACTTGGACTTCCTGGAGAAGTCCTGTTTGGGGTTTGTGCATGGACACTAGGTGTTAGGTACGAACCCTAGAACTTTACTGTTCAGGTTCACCCATCTCTTCTTATGAGTCAAGATGAGTGAATTTATTCAGAAAACATTTGCCAATCTCAAATTCGCCACAAATGTAGCGCATTCGGATTCGTGTTCAGTTTCCCTAGCATTTATCTTCAAAGTCTGCAAAATTCGGTCACAGGTCAGTAAATGATTGTGTTTCCACTAATGCTTTTGTTTTCACTTTGTCTAGGATAGTGGTGTTGTATGTGTTTTATGAGGGGAGGGGTGTGTTAAGGTTAGAGGAGCTGCAGAGTTTAATTTCTTTTTCCTCTCTGTTGTCCGTGCTTGGTGGGAGGGGATGGAGGAAGCAACCTTAATTGTTACCCCACCACCAACACACCATAGACTTGGATCTCATGAAAGTATCTGACACATGAGCGCCTTCTTGCTGTACTATCTTCAACATGATGCCTGTATTCTTAGGATTAGAAATAGTGCTGTCTGCTGGGTTGCCACTCTGTTATATCCATGGTACAAGAGTAAATATTGTCAAATGCTTCTCCCTCTGGAAAGGGACGCATGTATCCTGGAGTATTGAAACATGCTTATACACATTCTTAAGTGCGTGTGCATCGCAGTTCTAGACTTTTAACCTGGGGATTATTAAGGCGTCATTGCAGACACATAAGCAGCAGAGGTGTGAGTGGCATAAGAAATTTCTGTGAGGCATATCACACATTTTTTAGCCCAGCCCATGCACCAGCAGAACAGAGTACAAATCAGACACATTGTGAACGACTAGAGGATGCACCAGTATCTTGAGCTCAATATAAATGCCATCAGAGAGAATTTGGACCTTTTTGTATTTTGGTCTTCAAAAATGTAAGAGTGGCTTGAGCTCGAATGTCAAACCTTAGAGGTTTTTGTCATGCCCGGCAGTGAGCGTTCTCTCAGAACGTGTCTTTAGCGCTGTTGGTGCTGTCATGACGGATAAGAGCAGCTGACTGTCTCCTAAAAGCGTTGAGCACCTAACTTTCATCAAAATGAACAAGTCATGGATCTCCAATTACTTTTGCACCCAAGTCACAGACTGGACAGACTAGGCGATGTTGTTGCGTTATTGCAATCTGTGCCACCATTGTCGTGGCTTCTGTGCCTGCTGTTCCTACTGATGCTGATGTTACAAACAATATTTTGAAATGTGGAGACTCCAAGTTGGGTCTCCATCTGGTCGGATGCCTGCAGTGGAAGGTATGTCAGATGCCTATTATACTGTTTCTAATCTGTGGAAATTGGTGCCACTCTAGTGGTGTGTGACAATAATTTTTTGAAATGTGGAAAATCCAATTTTGGTTTCCTTCAGTGGATTGCCTGTACTAGAATGTGCGTCAGACGTCTATTATACTGGAAATTGATGCCACTTTAGAGGTGTGTGACAATTTTTTGAAATGTGTAGTTTCCAAGTTGAATTTTCATCTGGTGGGTTGCCTGTAGTGGAAGGTGTGTCAGAGGCCTATTATAGTGTTTTTACTTTGTGGAAATTGATGCCACTTTAGTGGAGTGTGACAATTATTTTTAGAAATGTGGAGACTCCAAGTTGTGCCCCCATCTGGTGGGTTGCCTGTAGTGGAAGGTTTGTCAGAGGCCTATTATACTGTTTCTGCTCCATGGAAATTTATGCCACTTTAGTGATGTGTGAGAATAATTTTTAAAGTTAAGTCTCCATCATGTGTGTTGCCTGTAAAAGTAGGGCTTCCAGACAGGCAGGCCTGCAATTACTATCACTCCCTGTGTTACTATCCTTGAATTTTTCTACCAATAGTGGTTTATGAGTGTGGCGGGGAAAAAAACTGGAGCTATTGCATGAGGTATCAAGGTTCCCAGGAATGAATGCTTACACCGCTCCCTTAACCACCAGGTCCTCCTTGAAACTTCAGTTCAAATCTGTAAATGTTGGCCCAGACCCTGATACCTCATGTACGGCCCATGGTTGACTGCTTCTGTGCGATTATAAAATGTTCTACTGTGAGTAAATTGCTGCCACTTTTCATGGTGTCTGCCCCTAATTTTAGCTGTATGGGAAGCTTCTTGTCACCACTTAAGGCGTTGCATATCCATTAGGTTTGGCCTACCATTGAATCTAATGGGGTTCAGGTATTTTCGTTGAACCATGCAGCGAACATTGGGACGTTTGGAGAATTGAACCAAACTAAATTTTGAATAGTTCGCTCATCACTGCTTAAGAGCGCCATTGCCAAAATCTGTTGGGAGGGGGTCCCCGTGGTGAGACTCATAGCAATCAGTAAGTTATTAGCAATTCTTTGATTAGTTGATAATTGCTGAGCTGGCAGAACCCCCTTGAAATATCAGAAAAAAGCAACCTACCTGGACATTAATGAGCTGTACATGAGAAGTTTCCAGAACACTTAGATGTCATTTTCTGCTTTGGAGGTACCCCAGTACATTATTTAAGTAATACAGAGAACTCTCCATTACATTTTAGTTGCTTCCTCCATTTGGATAACTAAGCAAAGAGTGTTACCTGAAAACTCTGAGTAGATTAGGTAGAGCAGGATATGATGTCATACAAGGTTACTGTCACGGTCACGTGTGTCTGGACGCAGCGACTACTGCAAGGCGAACCCATAAGACACCCGTGACCCTGGATACAGCGCCTCCAGTGGGGTGAATTTAAATAATAAAACGTGCAGCTGGATACGTCACCTCCAACTGGCGAATTTAGGTATTACACGATATACATACAGTAGTCTGGAAACCCCGCCTCCAGTAAGGCGAATTTAAATAATAAAGGGGGAACCTGGGTAACATTAACAATGGTGGGCCCTGCAATAGGGAATAGGGAAGTGGAGACCTCCTGAACTCCCCTGAGCCAGTGTCCCTGCACTCCTAATGTTCCCTATGCCGGTTCTGCACCGGGCCACACACAGGAACCTAAAAACCCTAGCTCGCCCTGAACCTAAACCCTCACTAGGGAATTGGTCGGTGCGGAAACTAATCCCACCACTGCACTAAACACACATGATGGAAAATGACAATACTGGGGAAACACCACTTAGCTTGGCTCTGTTGCGTACGCTCCTACCAACAGAGTCCACCACCTGTGTGCATCTTCTCCTCCACCCGGATCCATCACCATAACTGGATCCTTCACCATAGTGCAGCCTTGGAGCAGAGTCCACCACCAGTTGCAGCTGTCCAGTAACAGAGTCCCAAAGATGAGTTCAGCTCCTGCCCTAAAAGTCAAGCATGCTTGAGTCCAGCTCTCAACAACCAAGTCCCGCATGCTGAGTGCAACTCTCTCCATAGTCGTCACTCCACCAAGCCATGCAAGCACTTCCTGCCGACACCATAAACTGTGACTCCACCACGCCATGCCAGCCCTTCTTGCAGACCACCTAGCTGCCACTCGTCCCCTCTGGCTGGGCTGCGCAGGATTCATGTTCAGCTCCTTCATCACCCAGGCTTCCTTCCCAAATGATGAACTCACTATATCACCAACAGTCATCAAACCCACCTGAACTCTTTTAAAGAGCCTCACACCTGATTTATAATTACGTGCACTAAACCAAAGAAACTAAAGTGCACTACCACTCACCACCACCGGGGCAACTTAGAATGAGCGACACCACGTGTAATAATTCTAATGGCCACCGGGGGCAATCACATCACTTTGGCACCTAGCCAAAGGAAAAAAGTTCACTTATCCATTTAATCTGTCAGATCCACACTGGATCATGACAGTTACTTTGTTTCCTCAGTTTTTTATGTACTGTCCAGTAACATTCTGCCATGTGCAATAAATGGTTTAATGGTGTAAAATTTTAATTTTTCCTCCTTTAATTTTGAATTGCATGTAATGTTAAATGATTTTAGTACATCATAGCCCAAAAGTACGTTATAATGTCATATTTGTTTTACCGATTACATTTATGGGTAATATGTTTTTTTACTATGACATGTGAATTTGAAATGCCCTACATTACACCCAATAGTGAGATATTTTATCCCATGGTAGCCAGGACTGACACAAGAAGTTTTATGGTTTTTATCTTTGAAAAATATTATTTGATCTTTCATATAAAATATAACAGAGAAAATACAAGAAGAAATTGGAAACTTATTAATAATGTGCATCACTTTCACAAGGATAGTACGGCATTACTGCTTATCTAATGGTCATCAACATAGAAATGATGATCAGTTTAGGATTATAACTAGAGTTGAGCAAAAAGGGTCGGTCAAATTCAAAAATCGCCGACTTTCGCCAAAGTCGGGTTTCATAAAACAAAACCCGACCATAGCGTGAGGTCGGCCATGAGGTCGCCGATCCGCGCTCCAAAGTCGCGTTTCAAATGATGCTTCCAGCCCCTTTTTGCAGCCAATGATGGAGGACGCACACTGTGGGCAGCGCGATGACAAGTGCAGCGGCCACCACCATCTTAGAGAAGGGCATTGAAGTGATTGGCTGGCTTTGTGTGGCATCACAGGGGCTATAAAAGGCCGTGACTGCCGACCGCCATCTTACTTCTGCCGATCTTAAAACAGGGAGAGGTGCTGCTGCTGATTCTGAATAGGGAGAGCGTTAGGCAGGGAAGAAGAAAAAAAAATAGCTTCTGCTGCTAGCGCTTTTCACTGTACAGTTAGTGTGCAGTGAAAGTGGAGGATTTTAGTTGTATGCAGCAGCGCTGGTGGTGATTAGGCTGTTGTTCAAACTGCTTTTTTCAAAGCACTCCAATTTTAGTATTTTGTTCTGCTCAGTTACCGAGCGTTCATTTTTTCACACACCGTATAGCGGTGTACACTCCTTACACTACCGTGTACCGGCTGGTATCACGGACAAATATAAGCTATCTATGTGTGACTCTGGAAAAAAAAACGAGGAGATTTTCCATTTTTCCAGACCTACACCGTATAGAGCTGTCAGCTTTTCAAACAGTGAAGCTATCTGTGTATTTTTCTGGAAAAACAAGCCGAGGAGATTTTCCATTTTTCCAGACCTACACTGTATAGAGCTGTCGGCTTTTCAAACAGTTTAGTAAATCTGCGGTTTGATTATGGTCCAAACTATACAGAGACAGCGTGTGTCACTCCGTTTAAACATAGCCTGAGATTTACAATTTTCCATACAGACACCGTATAGCGATGTACGCTCCTCACACACTACCGTGTACCGGCTGGTATCACGGACAAATACAAGCTATCTGTGTGTTTTTCTGGAAAAAAAAAGAGATTTTCCATTTTTCCAGACCTACATCGTATTGAGCTGTCCAATTCTCAAACAGTATTGTATATCTGCTGTTCGCATTACAGTCACATCTATACAGAGTCAGCGTGTGTGTGTGTGACACTCTGTAAATACATATACGGAGATTGTTAGTTACACAAAAAACGTATCCAGCTGTACACTTCTGATACAGTTCCGTATATCTGCTTGTTGTATTACGGTCAAATACATACTGTGAGAGCGTCTGTGACTAACAAAAAATATACGTAGATTTAATTTTTTTAATAAACCTTACACAGCTGGACGCTCCTCATACAGTACCATCTCTCTGCTGGTATTTTGGGTACATTTTCCCAAACGTGAGGAAGTTTGGTGGAAGAGGCCGTGGACGTGGGCAGGGGGGCGCGGCTGTTACTGATGGCGGTGGTGCATTGGCTGGTTCTGGCAAAAGCACAATAGCAGCTAAGGCAGGAGGTGTTGAGCCTGCATCATCGTCTGGCCCAAGAAGGCCTGTAAGGTTCCCTTTTCTTGGAGTAGGAAAACCGCTTTTAAAGCTGGAGCATCTGGAACAGGTTTTGGTGCATATTGTCGAAACAGCCATCAGCTCTATTGCCTCCTCTTCTGAACGTTCCAAACCTGCAAGCACGGAGTCGTCAGTGCAGGGTTCTGGTCAGGAAAAACACCTTTCCTTGTGTCCTTCACCCCCACCAAAAACGAAGGATGCGGCAGCCGACACTTCAGATTACTCTATGGAGCTCTTTTCACATACCATGCCTGGGTTATCCAGTCAAATCCTGAATTCCCCAGTCCAAGATGAATCCGACATGGAGTGCACTGATGCACAGCCACTGCTAGATGATTCTGCTGGTACATTGACCCAGAGCACTACATTGCCCTCGCAGTCTAATGAGACAGAATCTGACACAGAGGAAACTCAGGTGCCCCTTCCCGCATACTATGCCATCTTACACGGTGACACAGAGGAAGGTAAAGAGGAAGGTGCAGATGACTTTGAAGAGGAGGTGATGGATAACCCAGTTCTTGACCTGGATTGGCATCCTTTGGGGGAGGAGGGTGGCGCTGGCAATAGTTCAGATAAGGAGAAGGATCCGCAGCAGGCATTGACATTGCAGCAGCGGTTATCTGGCAGGCCCGTAGCTGTCCAAAAACGTGGACCAAAAAATAAAAGAGTTGCATGACAGCTTGCCCAGACGGTCAAGTTAGCAGAGAGTGCAAGGCCAGAAAATGTATACCATAGTAGGAAAAGTGCAGTGTGGGACTTCTTTGTCCAAAATCCTACAGCAAAGGTTACCTGTAAGAAGTGCAGAAGAACCTTTAGCCGAGGTAAACAACTCAGAAATTTGAATACCAGTGGCATGCTTAGACATTTAACCAACATGCACTTGCAAGCGTGGACGGACTACAAAACGTCAGGTAGCACATGTGCACCTGCTCCAACTGAAGGTAGCCAGCAACACTCCATCACTTCCCCCACTGTAACACCACTGCCACCATACAGCACACCACCAGCATTAAATGTTGAGGTGTCGTCGCAAGGCCAAAGCACTCAGGGAATCACAATGGTTTTGCAACACAACACTGAATCTAGGCCATCACCACCAATACCATCACTAACCCCCTCTCAGTCCATCCGGTCCACCGCTAGTTCCCCCATATGCAGCTCTCCAGTACAGCTCACCCTACCAGACACTCTGAGTTGGACAAGAAAGTACTTATCCTCTCATCCGCATACACTGTGTTTGAACACCTACATTGCCAAACTAATCTCATTAGAGATGATGCCCTACCATTTGGTTGAAAGCGAAGCTTTCCGCGACCTCATGGCCTACGCTGTCCCACGATATGACCTACCCAGTCGGCACTTCTTTTCTCGAAAAGCCATCCCAGCCCTCCACCTGCATGTGAAAGACCGCATTGTCCATGCACTCAAGCAATCAGTGAGTGGAAAGGTGCACCTCTCAACAGATGCATGGTCCAGTAGGCATGGCCAGGGCCGTTACATGTCCATCACTGCATACTGGGTTAATGTGGTGGATGCAGGCTCCACAGGGCACAGTGGCGGTGGAACAGTGCTGCCTAGCCCACGGTATAGAAAACAGTTGCCTGTAAGCTTTCGAGCCTCCTCCTCTATAAGCGAAAGCTCGTCCACAGAGAGCAGTTGCACGAGCACTCCATCCTCAGCTGTCAGTGTTGCACATGAGGTGTCCCACTATCGAACAGCTAGTGGTAAGCGTCAGCAGGCTGTGTTAAAGATGATGTCTTTGGGCGACAACAGACACACCGCGGAGGTACTGGCCGACTACTTGCAGCGACTAACTGAGTCATGGCTGAGCAGTCTACATCTTGAGCCAGGCAAAGTAGTCAGTGATAACGGCCGTAATTTTGTGGTAGCCATAGGCCTTGCAAAACTCACACACATACCTTGCCTGGCTCACACTTTGAACCTGGTGGTGCAGTGCTTCCTTGATAATTATCCGGAGTTAACATCCCTGCTCCATAAGGTGCGAAGACTGTGCTCGCACATCCATCGCTCGGCCATACACTCCACTCGTATTCAGAAGCTGCAGCTATTGCTCCACCTCTCCAAGCACCGCCTAATTATAGACTTTGCAACAAGATGGAGCTCCACCCTGCACATGGTTGAGAGGCTGTGCGAACAAAGGCAGGTTGTAATGCATTTGTGGGAGAATACATGGGCAGGCAGTTTAAGGGCAGACATGGAATTGTCGGGTGTGCAGTCGTCAAAGCTGAAAGACCACTGTAAAGTCCTTCAGTGTTTTGAGGAATGCACACGGCTGGTAAGCGCTGATGATGTCATCATTAGCATGAGCATCCCCCTTATGCATCTGCTCATGCAAAGTTTGATGCACATTAAAGAACAGGCATCTGCAGCGGAGGAGGAACAGGAGGAGGAGGAGAGAGGCCATCCTGACAGTCAGCCATTGTCTGGTCAGGGAACTGTCCTGGACGAGGTGGATGAAGAGGAAAGGGAGGAGGAGGAGGATGAGGGGGATGATTATTTTGGGCAGGAGGATGCTTCTCAGGGGGCAAGAGAAAATGTTGGCGTTGCAAGGTCAGGTACAGGGTTTGTGCGTGACTGTAGGGATGTGGATTTTCCAGAAAGTGCTCCTCCACCCAGCAGTGGCAGTGCATTATTAACACCTGGAACATTGGCCCACATGTGCGATTATGCCTTGTGGATCCTAAAAAGGGACCCCCACATTGCCAAAATGATGAAGGATGATGACTACTGGCTGGCCAGCATCCTCAATCCATGCTACAAAGGCAAATTGCACAACATCTTACCACAGGAGAACCTAGAGATAATATTGTCTCACAAACAAGCAACTTTGGTAAACCGTTTGTTTGAGGCTTTCCCAGCACACAGCAGCGGTGCTGTTTCTCCCACGAGCCGTAGTGGGTACAATGGAAGAGGTGTTCGTGGTCCACACACCTGAAGTGGCATTGGAAACGGGTTTCATGACCATGTTGTGGACTGATTTCTCAAGTACCACTCACACGACTGCTAATACTGCATCGATTAAAAATGACAGGAGACAGAAGTTGTCAACTATGGTTACAAACTACTTCTCCTCCCATATCGATGTTCTCCCGCACAGGTCATTCCCCTTTGACTACTGGGCCTCTAAACTGGACACCTGGCCGGAATTGGCACAATATGCCTTACAGGAGCTCGCTTGCCCTGCTGCTAGTGTGTTATCTGAAAGAGTCTTCAGTGCTGCTGGATCAATCCTGACTGAAAAAAGGACCCGTCTGTCAACCCAAAATGTTGATGATCTAACCTTCATTAAAATGAACCATGCATGGGTTTCCAAGGAATTTGTCCCACCATCCCCTGATGACACCTACGTTGCCAGAAAACTGCCTTGCTTTTGTTCTCCTCTTCCTCTGACTTGCCCAATTCCGCCATTTACAGCTGCTGAATGTCCAGCCTACACATCAACATATGCCATTTTTTAATCCTCCCTAACTGGACTGCCCACCCTCCCAAGGGCGGGGGTCAACACCTGGCGCACCCGGGCAAGTGCCGTTGCTCTGAACAGGTGGATGGGCCCACTGATGGCGGACTGCACTGGCACAGGGCCCCTCATAGAACAACACAGTGTCTCTGATGGTGGGGGGACCCACTCGCCGTCAAACACACCAGCGTACTATGAGGGGCCCTGTGCCAGTACCATCGCCCACGAGTGTACCCCCCGGCTTGGTCATGGCCACAGAACTTGCAAGTTGCAATACTTACCTCTCTGTGCTCCACCACTGTGTAGTCTGGGCAGTTAAATCCTTCACAGGGACGGCCAATAGAAATTTGGTGTATTGATCGATGATGGTTAAGATGTAGCTATGGCCTGTCCTGCTGGCCTCTACCTTCAGATGATCAATGGCTACCATTTGTAATGGACATCAACTTACAAGTGGATGCAGTGGTGCTTTATGATTACCTTTCACTGTTGTGATAGTCACAGTCATGTGACATTCCTGCCACCATTTTTCAATGTCTCCTCTCATGCCAATCCAATAGAATCACCTGTAGCTTCTGTCTTTTGCCCTCCAAAATGCCCAAACACATCATGATAGTCAGTGAGGACCATGTCTACATCTCTCCCTGTGATCACAATTTGATGGAGACGAGTAACGGTGATGTGATCCACGCTACTGTGATAAAGCTATCCTTTCTTCACAAAGAACCGTTTTTGCTGTCTCCACAGACACAGTAATTGAGGGTCTGCATTGCCTCTGCAACATCTACCGTGAGGTTTTCCCACGATGAGTAATTCCCAAATTTCTGCAAACACTCGACTTTCCGTCTGTACTTTTATCCATGTAGTTTGCAGTAGCGGAGAGTCTGGACTGGCTTACTGAAATTGAAATATATACAAAGATTTAAAAGTACCACAACACTGTATACTGGTGTACACCTCGAATACCTTTCCCTTTTTCTATGTTTTAGATTTTGGTGTAATACATACTGAGCCTGTGAGTGTCTATGTCTGACTCTGGAAGTGTAGACAGAAATTTACAATTACCCCTAGACTGGATACACCTGGTATGTGCTGATACAGTACCTTTGTTCAAAATTTTTTATTAAGGTATCATCCATAGTGAGTGAGCGTGTGTGGTTTCCGCCTTCTATATAGACGGTGAATTGGAGATACCAATTTTTACTCTATACTCGATACAGCTTGTATCTTGTTATACAGTACCTTTGGTCGACATTTAGTGTTACGGTCACATCCATACTGAGTGAGCGTCTGAGAGTGACTACGGGACTATGTATACGGAGATTTTAATTGTACCCTATAATATATATACTTGCTATCTTGTTATCCAGTACCTTTTTAACAACATTTTTTATTATGGTCAAACCCAGACTGAGTGAGCGTGTGAGGATGACTCCGGAAATATATACGGAGAGTTCAAATTTGGCCAACACTGATTACAGCAGTTCGCTTCTGATACAGTAACCTTTTTTGCTATTTAGATTCATCCATAATGAGCCTGTGAACATTTGTCTGTTACTCCGGAAATATATTTGGAGATTTAAGATTACCCCAACACTGTATACAGCTGTACGCTTGTGTCACATTACCCATTTACAGCTTTTCATATTTTTGTGTAATCCATACTGGGCCTGAGAGCGTTTGTGTCTGCCTCCTGAAATATATACGGAGATTCAGAATGTTTACACTATACTATATATACCTTGTATCTGGTGGTAATGAACACTTTTTCAAAGTTTTATTTTATTGTGTAATCCATACTGAGCCTGTGAGTGTCTGTGTATGACTCATGAAATATATACGGAGATTTACTGTTATCCCTAGACTGTATAGAGCTGTACGCTTCTGATACAGTACCATATATCTGCTGGTATTTTGGGTCCATTTTTCAAAACATGAGAAAGTATGGTGGAAGAGGACGCGGATGTGGGCATGGGGGGGCCACCTGTTAGTAATGGTGGTGGTGGTGCATCTGCTGGTAGTGCCAAAACCACAATAGCAGTTAGGGCAGGAGGTGTTGAGCCTGCATCATGGTGTAGCTCCGGAAGGCCTGTAAGGCTCCCTTTTCTAGGAGTAGGTAGACTGCTTTTTAAGCCAGAGCATCAGGAACTGGTGTTGCCTTACATTGCTGAAACAGCCTCCAGCTCTATCGCCTACTCGTCTGAAGTTTAAACAAATCCAAGCACTGAGTCGTCAGTGCATGCTTCTGGTTAGGAGCAACCCCTTTCCTTGTGTCCTTCACCACATCAAAAGTGAAGGATGCGGCAGCACACACTTAAGATAACTCCATGGAGCTCTTTTCACATACCATGCCTCGGTTCATTAAAAATGGGGCCCATCATATACTGGAGCATTCAAAATGGGGGACATCAGACACTGGAGCAGCATTTACAGGGCCCATTATACACTGGAGAATTAGAAATGGAGCCCATTATATATGGAGCATTATTAGGGCCCATCAGACACTGGAGCATCATCCATGAGGCCCATCATATACTGGAGCATTGCATATGGGGGACATCAGACACTGGAGCAGCATTTACAGGGCCCATTATACACTGGAGCATTAGAAATGGGGCCCATTATATATGGAGCATTATTTGGGCTCATAAGTGGAGCATCATCCATGGGGACCAACATATACTGTAGCATTATGTGGAGATCATCATATACTGTATGTAACATTATATGTGACCAATTATTCTGTATGGAGAAATATATGGGGCTCATTATTCTGTATGGCGCACAATGTGGTGGCCATAATACTGTCTGGAGTAATATACTGTCTTTTTTTGAGCTATTGTAGAATTTAAAATAGATCAGTCATGTCATGTAAGCAGTGAAGTATTTTTCATTGTACTATACCTATATTTCTGTGCCGTATCGGAGCATCATGAATTGTGGTATGTGTTAAAGGGGCGCACTGACACTCTTTGGCCCAGGGCACACGAAAACCTGGAGCCAGCCCTACCCCCCACAACTTTAGCCAAATAATCCCCTGTTTTCAATGCGTAACTATTATTATGAAGTAAATTAAGGTTGACAAGCTTCAGTAATAAGAATTAATGTTTTTGGCATTGAAATGGCACTGTTGGTGTGTTTACTGTCCTCCACTCCCTGCCGACTTTGCTTCCCCATTGACTTGCATTTGGTTTCATGTTTCAGTCGGTCTCCGACTTTTACCTATAGTCGGCCGATTTTGTTCGACCCGACTTTTGTGAATGTCGGGTTTCATGAAACCCGACTCGACCCTAAGAAAGGCAAAGTCGCTCATCTCTAATTATAACACAATCTTCTTCCATAGAAAAACTCAATAAATAATACATAAATTAATTGAAACAATCCCCCTCCCAGTAAGCTTCTGTGTGGCTTGAATTATGGCATCCCGTAAACATAAAGCTGCATATACCGTATTTATCCATACATGGCTTATAAGAAAAAATTCAACCAATCTGAAAAAATTAAGCTACAAAATAAGGGAATCATTCCTTCAAATGTTCAATTTTCCCATGGTGCAAACAATATCTTCTTGCATATACCATTCTGTACACTGAAAGGGTTTGACAATGTCCACAATCTCAGATTTTTCTGGGAAGTGGCACTAAATTATTAATAGGGATGTTCTCTGAATTTATCCCTTTTAATTCAAGGGTCTCTTAATGATCAACTGACTATATCCTACTTTTACAAACACAATTGATCAGTTGTAATTTGTTGGGTGAACAAAGTGTATATTTTGCATATCAAGTGGTGGAGAAAGTGGGCATATAACAAGTAATATGACATATTGGCAATTTATGGATTGTAACAGCTATATTAATTATTTTATTTATCCAGCTCATCTACCACACCTTTACTGTATAAAAGAAGTATTACACCATTTCAATTAAAATCAATCACCTGTCTATGTAATGGAAGGAAAGGCAAGGTCCAGTAGAGGGAAATATAGTCCTTGTAGCCACTAAACACTCTAGTGAATAGGTGAGGGTGTAAAATGGGTGTCCCCACTCCGTTAACTGAAATGCTGCTTTTTATGAATGGTTAATAGGGTTTATATAGTGGATTTCAAGCAAAAAAAAATGAAAAACTGATCTTATGTGAATACAGTCTTGTTCCAATATTTAATGATACATAAATGTATAAAGTAGGGCGGCACGGTGGCTCAGTGGTTAGCGCTGCAGCCTTGCAGCGCTGAGGTCCTGGGTTCGAATCCCACCAAGGACAACATCTGCAAGGAGTTTGTATGTTCTCCCCGTGTTTGCGTGGGTTTCCTCCGGGTGCTCCGGTTTCCTCCCACATTCTAAAGACATACTGATAGGGAATTTAGATTGTGAGCCCCATCGGGGACAGTGATGAAAATATGTGCAAACTGTAAAGCGCTGCGGAATATGTTAGCGCTATATAAAAATAAAGATTATTATTATAAAGTATTACGTATTAAAATATTGGAAGTCATTCTCAATCATGTGCATGCTATCATTACAACGGTGTATGTGAGAAATGCCAACGATAACATCAACTAATTAGTAAAAGTGTTCCATCTGCCCAGTTCAGCAGCCAGGGGACCTCATTATCGTTAGTAACTACTAGAGTTGAGTGACTTTTGCTTTTTTAGGGTCGAGTTTCGTTTCATGAAACCCGACATTTCCAAAAGTCGGGTCGAGCAAAATCGGCAGACTATAGGGAAAAGTCGGGGGTCCGACCGAAACACGAAACCCAATGTAAGTCAATGGGGAATTAAAGTCGGCAGTGAGAGGAGGACAGGAAACACACCTACAGTGCCCATTTGAATGCCAAAAGCATCAATTCTTATTACTTAAGCTTGTCAACCTTAATTTACTTCATAATACTAGTTACGCACTGAAAAATGGGGGTTATTTGGCTAAAGTTGTTGGGGGGTAGGGCTGGCTCCAGGTTTTCATGTGCCCTGGGCGAAAGAGCGCCCCTTTAACACATACCACAACTCATGATGCTCCGATACGGCAGAGAAATAGCGGTATAGTACAATGAAAAATACTTCACTTTTTACATCTCATGACGAGGCCCATCTATTTCTCCATACAGAATCATTGGTCCCATATAATGTTTGACAGTATATGATGAGCTCCACATAATGCTACAGTATATGTTGGTCCCCATGGATGAAGCTCCACTGTCTTATGGGCCCAAATAATGCTCCAAACATAATGGGCCCCATTTCTAATGCTCTAGTGTATAATGGGCCCTGTAAATGCTGCTCCAGTGTCTGATGTCCACCTTTGGAAAGTTCCAGTGTATGGTGGGCCCCATCTATCATTCTCCAGAGTATAGTGCTCCCCAAAAATTACTGTCCCAACATTGAAAACAATGAAATAAGTCTCCTCGCTAGGGAATCCCTGTACTAGTCTGGACTCCTCGTCGTCCCCATCTTCCATCTCACTTCACAGTATTTCAACCTTGCAAGTGCTGTGATCCTGAGCAAGCAGGGGGGGCCCACTCGTTGGCGACGGCACTGGCACAGGGCCCCTGATAGTACGGTGGTGTGTCTGACGGCGGCTGGGCCGAACCTGCACTTTCATCTGCAGCTTCCTCTTTGTCACCGTGTAAGATGGAATTGTATATGGGAAGGGTAACCTGAGTTTCATCAGGGTCAGATTCAGGCCGTGTAGAGTGCGAGGGGAATGTAGTGGTCTGGGTAAATGTACCAGCAGATTCATCGAGCAGTGGCTGGGCATCAGTGCACTTGTGTCGCCCCCAGGAGTACGGTCGCCACCGTGGCATTACCTTCCTCCTAGGGAGTGTGATGTCATGCTTGGGAGCAACGAAGGATCTCTCTAGCAGGTTAACTGATTGGGCGGCGTTATTCCCACGAGTCACGACCCTCCAAACAGCGTTCATGAAGGCAAAGTGTTTGTTTTACGTGGGCAGTATGGTTGCAAAGCTGAACCTTAAAGGAATTTCCAGAAGGGCACCACCAGGAGTGGAGCCTACTGCGTAATTTGACTCAACACGGGCAACCTCAACCATCCAGCAACAAAAAAGATGCACACATTGCAAGCTTAATTCCGTTAACGAACGAGACTCCGTCATGCCCCATGGTCCGAGTCCGGCTTACTAGAGGGACACGCGAGGCTCTGGCACGTGAGATTGGCCAATAACTGGTGTGTCATGCCCTTACATGTCCGTGGCTGCATGTGCGCTACACTGAAAAGGCTAGCGTTTGTCGCTTACAGGTGCAGATAACCCGCTGAACAACGTTAGTGATGGGGATCTGGGATTACAATTATTACCCACGAACGATGATTTCCCAGTAAGTGCAGGTCAACCGCAGTTCCGGAATTAGGCCTAACCGTCATTCCTGAAAAAATGAAAAACTTACGTGTGCAAACCACAGGTGCTGTAGCTTGCTTAACAGCTCGCCAGCTGTTCTCAGGCCCAGTATGGATTACACGTGATTGCACAAAGGTGAGAAAGGGTACCGTATCCCCGGATAACATGTATGGATAGCATAGTGTACACATTCAAAATATATGTCTATAGATCAGAAGGCAGGCTCAAACGGTGTCAGGCCCAGTATGGATTACAGGTGATGGCACAAAGGTGAGAAAGGGTACCGTATCCCCAGATAACATGTATGGATAGCATAGTGTACACATTCAAAATATATGTCTATAGATCAGGAGGCAGGCTCAGACGGTGTCAGGCCCAGTATGGATTACATGTGATTGCACAAAGGTGAGAAAGGGTACCGTATCACCGGATAACATGTATGGATAGCATAGTGTACACAGTCAAAATATATGTCTATAGATCAGGAGGCAGGCTCAAACGGTGTCAGGCCCAGTATGGATTACACGTGATTGCACAAAGGTGAGAAACGGTACTGTATCCCCGGATAACATGTATGGATAGCATAGTGTACACATTCAAAATATATGTCTATAGATCAGGAGGCAGGCTCAGACGGTGTCAGGCCCAGTATGGATTACACGTGATTGCACAAAGGTGAGAAAGGGTACCGTATTACCGGATAACATGTATGGATAGCATAGTGTACACATTCAAAATATATGTCTATAGATCATGAGGCAGGCTCAGACGGTGTCAGGCCCAGTATGGATTACACGTGATTGCACAAAGGTGAGAAAGGGTACCGTATCCCCGGATAACATGTATGGATAGCATAGTGTACACATTCAAAATATATGTCTATAGATCAGGAGGCAGGCTCAGACGTTGTCAGGCCCAGTATGGATTTGACGGCCCAGACTACACAGCGGAGGAGCAGGGAGAGGTAAAGATTGCAAATGCTGGGGCCCTGTCTAAGCAAGGGGGGCCCACTCGTGGGCGTCGGTACTGGCACTGGGCCCCTCATAGTACGGCGGTGTGTCTGACGGCAGGTGTGCACCACCACCGTCAGAGACACTTAATTGCACTATGAGGGACCCTGTGCCAGTGCCCGCACCCAAGAGTCAGCCTACCCACCTGTCCAGGGCAATGGCACTCGCACGGTTTCGTGCGCTAGGTGGTGACCCCGGCCATGGGGGGGGAGGCAGCACAGTTAGAGAGTTTTAGAAAGTGGCATATGTTGATGTTGGACATTCAGCTGATGCAAAAGGCGAAATTGTTCAAGTCCCAGGAAGAGGAGGACCAAAGCAAGCCATTTTTCTGTCACCCCATGTGTCATCAGGGGAAGGTGGGACAAAATCCTTGGAAACCCATGCATGGTTCATTTTAATGAAGGTTAGATCATCCACATTTTGGGTTGACAGACGGGTCCTTTTTTCTGTCAGGATTGATCCAGCTGCACTGAAGACTCTTTCCGATAGCACACTTGCAGCTGGGCAAGCGAGCTCCTGTAAGGCATATTGTGCCAATTCAGGCCAGGTGTCCAGTTTAGCGGCCCAATAGTCAAAGGGGAATGACCTGTGCGGGAGAACATCGATATGGGAGGAAAAGTAGTTTGTAACCATAGTTGACAACTGCTGTCTCCTGTCACTTTCCATCGATGCAGTATTACCAGTTGTGTGAGCGGTACTTGAAAAATCAGTCCACAACATTGTCATGAAACCCCTGTCTCCAACGCCACTTCTGCTGTGTGCACCATGAACACCTCTGCCAAGCTGCCCCCGGCCCGTATGGCTCGTGTGAGGACCATCACCGCTGCTGTGTGCTGGGAATGCCTCAACCAACCGGTTTACCAGAGTTGCTTGTTTATTAGCCAATATTAGGCCAAGGTTCTCATGTGGCATGATGTTTTGTAATTTGCCTTTATAGCGTGTATCCAGGATGCTGGCCAACCAGTAGTCGTCATCGTTCATCATTTTGGCAATGCGAGGGTCACTTTTTAGGATCTGCAAGGCATAATCTGACTTGTGGGCCAATGTTCCCGGTGTCAATGATGCACTGCGAGTGCTGGTTGCAGGAGCACTTTCTGGCAAATCCACATCCCTCCAGTCACGCTCAAACCCTGTGTTACACCGCTCCGCCATACTCACCCGGCCTCCGCTCCCACGCCGCAGCCTCTCTCCACCCGACGGCCGCGGCGGTCACCTGAGACAGACCCGCGACCGATGCCTTCCCTGCATGCTATGCGCATGCGCCATAGGCCGCGGCCGCGCCTCCTTCCTGCTTCTTATGCTCCGGCTGTGCCCTGACTCGGAAGCACATTTGGACCAATGGCTGACCAGACGGGGCCATATCAGGCCGCTTCCCCCTGAGGGAGGCGCCTGATCGTTGTGTTTCCTGACACTCTGGCCTCGCTCCATCGTGCACACTCTGCTCCTGCAGTTCCTGCCTCGGCTGCTCCTCACAGCAGCTTCTCAGTCCTGCTACCCGTGTTCCTGTCGTCCTACTCCAGTCCTGCCTTCACTGTTCCTGCCGTCCTACTCCAGTCCTGCCTTGTGTTCCTGCCGTCCCACTCCAGTCCTGCCTTCACTGTTCCTGCCGTCCTACTCCAGTCCTGCCTTGTGTTCCTGCCGTCCTACTCCAGTCCCGCCTTCAGTGTTCCTGCCGTCCTACTCCAGTCCTGTCTTCAGTGCTCCTGCCGTCCTACTCCAGTCTCAGTCTTACTCTGGTCCATCCTGAGCCGCCCCTCTCGGTACCGGCTACCGTGGTACTCGAACCCCTGGGCCTGCTCCTAACGGTCCCTGTATAGGGGTCGGTTCCACCTGGCAGCTCGCCCGGGGTCCCTCGGTGCCACGGTCCAGAGGGTCCACTCTCGGAGCTCCCGCTCCTGACCACCCACGCTAACAGTACGATCAGGCCATGGACTCCGCCGGTACTACGGCTGCTACCCAGAAAGAGTCGCTATTCCTACGGGAGAATCAGGGGCGCATTATGTCAATCATGAAGTCGATGGACACCCGTTTGTCGGCCTTACAGGTGGCCGATCCTGGAAATGCCACTCAGCTGGCCAGTCTCCAACAGGAGCTGGGTCAGCAGCAAGATACTCAAACCCACATTTTGTCCTACATGACCTCCTTTGATAGTCGCTTGTCGGCCCTCCAGGCTGCCGCTGCAGTGCCGACTCCTCCCCCTGCGTCTGCTGCTCATCCGACGCCCCGCCTCGCCAAGCCGCCTCGTTTCACCGGGGATCCCAAGCTCTGTAGGGGGTTCTTAAATCAGTGTAGTCTCCACTTTGAATGGCTGCCGCAGCAATATCCCTCGGACCGGGCCAAAGTGGCCTTCATCATGTCCCATCTGGAGGGAGAGGCCCTTTCTTGGGTAAACCCGCTCTGGGAACGTGACGACCCGGTCGTTTCGAGTCTCCCGGTTTTCCTGGATACGTTTCGTAAGGTTTTCGATGAGCCGGGCCGGTTAGCCTCTCTCACTGAGTCACTCTTTAACTTACACCAGGGCGCTCTCACGGTCGGACAGTACGCTATTCGCTTTCGCACTATTTCCTCTGAGCTCGGCTGGAATAACGCAGCTTTGGTGGGGGCATTCTGGCGCGGTCTTTCTAGTAAAATAAAGGATGAACTCGCTGGTCGAGATACCCCGTCCACCTTAGAGGACCTTATCTCGCTGGCTACCCACATTGACCTGCGCTTCCTGGAGCGCGCTCGGGAGTCAGTGAGAGACAGGCGCTCCTCCAGGTCAGTTCCTCCTTTCACTCAGTCGGCCAGCTCACGTTCAGTCGGATCTTCTTCCCTCTCTTCGGGTGAGCCCATGCAGATAGATCATCTCAGGTTGGCCGAGTTACGTCAGAGAGAGAGACGGGCACAAGGTCTGTGCCTCTATTGCGGTCATTCGTCACACTATATCCGCACCTGTCCTAAGAGACAGGGAAACGACTCCACCTAGGTCAGGTAAGAGAGGCCTTCCTAGGTGATGATGATGATTCCTCTCAACCCCTTACGATTTCTGTGCTTTTGGTTTCAGGAGGGAGGCGTGGTTCCGAGGTGGCCTACGTGGATTCGGGCTCAGCGGGTAACTTCATTCGGCCGGAAGAGGTAGACAAATACCAAATTCCTGTAGTCACTCTATCTAACCCAATTCAGATTGCCACCGTGGATGGCAAACCGCTACAGGTGACCGTCACCTTGGTCACTGAAGAGGTGGAATTGCAAATCGGAGCCTTACATCGAGAGAAGATAGCCTTTTACGTTTTACCTAAGCTCTCTCACGCCATTCTACTCGGTCTTCCATGGTTAAGGACTCATCAGCCTGTTCTCGACTGGTCTTCTGGGGAGATACTCCGCTGGGGACACCCGTGCCAAGCTCGCTGTCTGACTCCTGTCCGCCTGGCGGCCGCTCCACGGTCACCTCCAGACCTCCCGGGTCTTCCTCCAGCTTACAGCTCCTACGCCGATGTTTTTGATAAGAAGGAAGCAGAGGTCCTCCCTCCACACCGGCCGTTTGACTGCCCAATTGAACTTGTTTCTGGTTCAACCCCCCCAAGGGGCAGAATCTACCCTCTGTCTCCCGTGGAGACCACCGCCATGTCCGAGTACGTCCGAGAGAACCTCGCCAAAGGCTTTATACGGAAATCCTCTTCGCCCGCGGGAGCCGGGTTCTTCTTCGTCAAAAAGAAGGACGGGACTCTACGGCCATGCATTGACTATAGGGGCTTGAATGAGATTACCATCAAGAACAGGTACCCTCTTCCACTCATTCCGGAACTGTTTGACCGTCTCAGAGGGGCTCGGGTCTTTACCAAGCTGGACCTCAGAGGAGCCTACAATCTGGTCCGTATCCGTGCAGGTGACGAGTGGAAGACCGCTTTCAACACTCGAGATGGCCATTACGAGTACCTGGTCATGCCCTTCGGTCTTTGCAATGCTCCTGCAGTCTTTCAAGAGTTCGTCAACGAGATCTTCCGGGATCTCTTGTACTCCTGTGTGGTCGTGTACTTAGACGACATCCTCGTCTTCTCGCCGGACCTCTCGTCCCACAGAAAGAGTGTCCGCCTGGTGCTTCAGCGTCTTCGGGAGAACCGTCTGTATGCAAAGATCGAGAAATGTCTCTTCGAACAGACCTCTCTGCCATTTCTGGGATACATTATCTCCGACGCTGGTCTAAGGATGGATCCCGAGAAGTTGTCTGCCATCCTCAAATGGCCTCGCCCCGTCGGATTAAAGGCGATGCAACGATTCCTCGGGTTCGCCAACTATTACCGGCAATTTGTCTCCCACTTCTCCGCGATCACAAGACCCATTTCTGTGCTCACCCGTAAAGGGTCTACTTCCAAGGATTGGTCTCCTGAGGCAGAGGAGGCCTTTCTGTCCCTAAAACGGGCTTTCTCCACGGCTCCGGTCCTGCATCGCCCTGAGAGCGATCGACCTTTTGTACTCGAGGTGGATGCTTCCTCGACTGGTGCCGGGGCGGTGCTGTCCCAGAGAACCGCCTCCGGTCGCCTGCACCCTTGTGGCTTCTTCTCGAAGGCCTTTTCTCCATCCGAGTGAAACTACTCGATCGGTGACCGGGAACTTTTGGCCATCAAGTTGGCCTTGGAGGAATGGCGCCACCTCCTGGAAGGAGCTGTCCATCCTTTTGTCATCTTCTCGGACCACAAGAATCTGGCCTATCTCCAGTCTGCCCAGAGACTAAACCCTCGCCAGGCCAGATGGTCTTTATTTTTTGCCCGATTTGATTTCGAGCTCCGATTCCGTCCCGGCAACAAGAATTCCAAAGCCGATGCCCTGTCCAGGGTCTTCCAACCACACGAATCCACGGAGGAACCGTCACATATCATTGATCCCACTAGGATCATCACCGTGGCTCCAGTGAACTGGCTTACTCCTCCGCCTGGCAAGACGCTTGTGCCAGAGAATCTCAAGCAAAAGGTTCTTCTATGGGGGCACTCCTCCAAACTGGCCGGCCATGCCGGAACTAAGAAGACCCTTGATCTTATCAAACGTCACTACTGGTGGCCCTCACTTCGCCAAGATGTACTCGATTTTGTGGCTTCTTGTCCATCCTGTGCAAAGAACAAGGTACCACGGAGATCTCCGTCTGGCTTGTTGCTTCCGTTGCCTGTCCCTACGGTTCCTTGGGAGAACATCGCAAATGGATTTCATCACCGACCTACCCTGCTCTGCGGGCTGCTCAGTCATTCTGGTGGTGGTGGATCGTTTTTCCAAGATGGCTCACTTCATCCCTCTGCCCGGTCTTCCCTCAGCGCCGGAGCTGGCCGAGATCTTCATTCATCAAGTCTTCAGGCTTCATGGACTACCTCGACGCATTGTGTCTGACCGAGGGGTTCAGTTTACCTCCAAGTTCTGGCGTTCGCTTTGTAAGCTTATGAACGTTTCTCTCGACTTCTCCTCGGCCTACCATCCACAGTCCAACGGACAAGTAGAGCGTACCAACCAGACGCTTACGGGATACTTACGCCACTTCTCTAACGCCCACCAGAACGATTGGGTCAGCTTACTCCCCTGGGCAGAGTTCGCTTATAACAACCATGCTGGTGAGTCTTCGGCCAAGTCTCCGTTTTTCATTGTTTTTGGCAGACATCCTGGTGTTCCTCTTCCGATAACCCCTGCCTCTGAGGTACCCGCGGCCAATGCCTTGTCCTCGGAATTTTCTAAGATTTGGGCTGAGACCAACACATCACTCAAGAGATCCGCTGATCAGATGAAGAACTATGCAGACAAAAAGAGGTTGGATTCTCCTCCGTATCGTGTTGGCGACAAGGTCTGGCTCTCCTCCAAATTCGTCCGACTAAAACTGCCCTCCTACAAGTTGGGTCCACGCTACATCGGTCCGTTTGAAATTCTGGGACGTATTAACGAAGTTGCCTACAAATTGAGGTTGCCTGCTTCGCTCCGGATCCCGAACACCTTTCACGTCTCTCTCCTGAAGCCTGTGGTGCTGAATCGTTTCCATTCCTCGCTTGATCTTGGTCCTCAGCCGGTGGGTGCCGACAACGTTTTTGAAGTGCAGGACATCCTCGCTGTGAAAAGGGTTAGAGGTAGGACTTTCTTTCTCGTTGATTGGAAGGGCTTTGGTCCTGAGGAGAGATCCTGGGAGCCTCGGGAGAATATTAATGCTCCCCGTATCCTCAAGAGGTTTCTTGTTAATCTCCGGGGGGGGCGGCTTAGGGGAGGGGGTACTGTTACACCGCTCCGCCATACTCACCCGGCCTCCGCTCCCACGCCGCAGCCTCTCTCCACCCGACGGCCGCGGCGGTCACCTGAGACAGACCCGCGACCGATGCCTTCCCTGCATGCTATGCGCATGCGCCATAGGCCGCGGCCGCGCCTCCTTCCTGCTTCTTATGCTCCGGCTGTGCCCTGACTCGGAAGCACATTTGGACCAATGGCTGACCAGACGGGGCCATATCAGGCCGCTTCCCCCTGAGGGAGGCGCCTGATCGTTGTGTTTCCTGACACTCTGGCCTCGCTCCATCGTGCACACTCTGCTCCTGCAGTTCCTGGCTCGGCTGCTCCTCACAGCAGCTTCTCAGTCCTGCTACCCGTGTTCCTGTCGTCCTACTCCAGTCCTGCCTTCACTGTTCCTGCCGTCCTACTCCAGTCCTGCCTTGTGTTCCTGCCGTCCCACTCCAGTCCTGCCTTCACTGTTCCTGCCGTCCTACTCCAGTCCTGCCTTGTGTTCCTGCCGTCCTACTCCAGTCCCGCCTTCAGTGTTCCTGCCGTCCTACTCCAGTCCTGTCTTCAGTGCTCCTGCCGTCCTACTCCAGTCTCAGTCTTACTCTGGTCCATCCTGAGCCGCCCCTCTCGGTACCGGCTACCGTGGTACTCGAACCCCTGGGCCTGCTCCTAACGGTCCCTGTATAGGGGTCGGTTCCACCTGGCAGCTCGCCCGGGGTCCCTCGGTGCCACGGTCCAGAGGGTCCACTCTCGGAGCTCCCGCTCCTGACCACCCACGCTAACACCCTGTACCAGACCTTGCCACGCCAACATTTTCACTTGCCCCACGAGATGCATCCTCCTCCCCTAAGTAATCATCCCCATCATCCTCCTCCTCCTCTTCTTCCTCCACCTCATCCAGGAGAGGTCCCTGAGCAGACAATGGCTGAATGTCATCAAGGATTCCCTCCTCCTCTTCCTCCTCGTCAACATTGGCTGCAGACGCCTGCTCCTTAAGGTGCATCAAAGTTTGCATGAGCAGACGCATAAGTGGGATGCTCATGCTTAGGATGGCATCGTCTGCGCTTACCAGCCGTGTGCATTCCTCAAAACACTGAAGGACTTTACAGAGGTCTTTCAGCTTCGACCACTGAACACCTGTCAACTCCATGTCTGCTCTCAAAGTGCCTGGCCGTGTATCCTCCCACAAATGCATTATGGCCTGCCTCTGTTCACACAGCCGCTCAACCATGTGCAGGGTGGAGTTCCACCTTGTTGCAATGTCGATAATGAGGCAGTGGTTGGGAAGGTGGAGCAATCGCTGCAGCTTCTGCATACGAATGGAGTGTACAGGCGACCGGCGGATGTGCGCTCACAGTCTTCGCACCTTCTGGAGCAGGGCTGTTAACTCCAGATAATTGTTGAGGAAGCACTGCACCACCAGGTTCAAGGTGTGAGCCAAGCAAGGTATGTGGCTGAGTTTTGAAAGGGCTATGGCTGCCACAAAATTATGGCCGTTATCACTAACTACCTTGCCTGCCTCAAGATGTATACTGCCCAGCCATGACTCAGTTTGTCTCTGAAAGTACTCGGCCAGCACCTCCGCGGTGTGTCTGTCGCCCAAACACATCATCTGCAACACAGCCTGCTGACGCTTTCCACTAGCTGCTCGATAGGGGGACACCTTGTGTGCAACAGTGGTAGCTGCAGATGGAGTGCTCGTACAACTGCGCTCTGTGGACGAGCTTTCGCTTCTGGAGGAGGAGGAGGAGGATGGTCGAACGCCTACAGCCAACTGTTTCCTATACCGTGGGCTAGGCAGCACTGTCCCACCACCGCTGTCCCCTGTGGACCCTGCATCCACCACATTAACCCAGTGCGCAGTGATGGACACGTAACGGCCCTGGCCATGCCGACTGGACCATGCATCTGTTGTGAGGTGCACCTTTCCACTCACTGACTGCTTGAGTGCATGGACAATGCAGTCTTTCACATGATGGTGGAGGGCTGGGATGGCTTTGCGAGAGAAGAAGTGGTGACTGGGTAGGTCATAGCGTGGTACTGCATAGGCCATGAGTTCGCGGAAAGCTGCGCTTTCCACCAACCGATAGGGCATCACCTCGAACGTGATTAGTTTGGCAATGTGGGCGTTCAAACCCAGTGTACGCGGATGAGAGACTGAGTACTTTCTTGACCTGCTCATAGTCTCTGGGAGGGTGAGCTGGACTTGAGAGCTGCATATGGTGGAAATAGCGGTGGACAGGGCGGACTGAGAGAGGGTTGATGATGGTGATGGAGTTGGTGTTCTTTCTGATGGCCTAGATTCAGTCTTTCGTTGATATAACAGTGGGATTCCCTGACTGCTTTGGCCTTGCAACGACACCTCAACATTTGCTGCTGTGCTAACTGGTGGGCTTACAGTGGGGGAAACAATGTAGCATTGCTGACTACCTTCTTTGTGATCAGTTGCACATATGGTACTTGAGGTTTGGTGTTGTGTCCACGCTTGCAAGTGCATGCTGGTTAAATGTCTAAGCATGCAACTGGTATTCAAATTTTTCAGATTTTTCCCTCGGCTAAAGGTCTTCGCGCACTTCTTACAGATAACCTTGGCATGATCATGAGGATTTTGTTCAAAATAGTGCCACACTGCACTCTTCCTACTTTGGAAGACATTTTGCGGCCTAGCACGCTGTGCTATTTTGACCGTCTGGACAAGCTGTCCAGCAACTCTTTTGATTTTTGGAACCTGTCTTTGGAGTGCTCCGGGCCTGCCAGATAACAGCTGTTGCGATGTCGATGTCTGCTGTGGATGCTCCTCCTCCTCATCTGAGCTATTGGAAGCAGCACCCTCTTCCCCCAATGGATGCCAATCTGGGTCAACAACTGGGTCATCCATCACCTCCTCTTCAATGTCATGTGCACCTTCCTCTGTGTCACCGTGTATGGTGGTATAATATGCGGGAAGGGGCACCTGAGTCTCATCAGGGTCAGAATCTGGCTCATTACACTGCGAGGACAATGTAGTGCTCTGAGTGAATGTACCAGCAGAATCATCTATCAGTGGCTGTGCATGAGCTCACTCCATGTCAGATTCATCTTCGCCTGGGTAATTCACCATTTCACTTGATAACCCAGGCATGGTATGTGAAAACAGCTCCATGGAGTAATCAGTTGTATGGCCTGCGTCATCCTTCAATCTTGGTTGGGGTGAAGGACACAAGGAAAGGTGTGGTTCATGAACATGACCCTCCAATGACGACTCAGTGCTTTTATTTTTTACAACTTCAGAAGAGGAGGCGATAGAGCTGGAGGCTGAGTCAGCAATGTAAGCCAAAACTTTTTCCTGAAGCTCTGGCTTTAAAAGCGGTTTGCCAACTTCTAGAAAACTAAGCCTTCGAGGCCTTGTGGAGCCAGACGATGATGTAGGCTCAACACCTCCTGCATTCAGTCCTATTTTGCTTTTGCCAATACCATCAGATCCATCACCAACACCATCATTACCAGCTGGCAACCCCCGCACAATTCCACGGCCTCTTCCACCAGCCTTCCTCATTTTTGGTGAAAATGTACACAAAATCCCACAAACTATATAGTAATGTAAAGCAAGGTACAAGGTGTATATAGGACAGGGGAGACGTAGAATTTCTGAACACACTTGTGGACACTGTTGGATTGTGTGAGGCCCAGTTAATATCACACCGCTATGTCACAGGCTCAATGTCGCAGGTGTGAAAAATGTCACTATAGGACAGGGGAGATGTAGAATATCTGAGCACACTTGTGGACACTGTTGTGTGAGGCCCAGTTAATATCACACCGCTATGTCACAGGCTCAATGTCGCAGGTGTGAAAAATGTCACTATAGGACAGGGGAGATGTAGAATTTCTGAACACACTTGTGGACACTGTTGGATTGTGTGAGGCCCAGTTAATATCACACCGCTATGTCACAGGCTCAATGACGCAGGTGTGAAAAATGTCACTATAGGACAGGGGAGATGTAGAATTTCTGAACACACTTGTGGACACTGTTGGATTGTGTGAGGCCCAGTTAATATCACACCGCTATGTCACAGGCTCAATGTCGCAGGTGTGAAAAATGTCACTATAGGACAGGGGAGATGTAGAATTTCTGAACACACTTGTGGACACAGTTGTGTGAGGCCCAGTTAATATCATACCGCTATGTCACAGGCTCAATGTCGCAGGTGTGAAAAATGTCACTATAGGACAGGGGAGATGTAGAATTTCTGAACACACTTGTGGATACTGTTGGATTGTGTGAGGCCCAGTTAATATCACACCGCTATGTCACAGGCTCAATGTCGTAGGTGTGAAAAATGTCACTATAAGACAGGGGAGATGTAGAATTTCTGAACACACTTGTGGACACTGTTGGATTGTGTGAGGCCCAGTTAATATCACACTGCTATGTCACAGGCTCAATATCGTAGGTGTGAAAAATGTCACTATAGGACAGGGGAGATGTAGAATTTCTGAACACACTTGTGGACACTGTTGGATTGTGTGAGGCCCAGTTAATATCACACCGCTATGTCACAGGCTCAATGTCGCAGGTGTGAAAAATTTCACTATAGGACAGGGGAGATGTAGAATTTCTGAACACACTTGTGGACATAGTTGTGTGAGGCTCAGTTAATATCACACCGCTATGTCACAGGCTCAATGTCGCAGGTGTGAAAAATGTCACTATAGGACAGGGGAGATGTAGAATTTCTGAACACACTTGTGGACACTGTTGGATTGTGTGAGGCCCAGTTAATATCACACCGCTATGTCACAGGCTCAATGTCGTAGGTGTGAAAAATGTCTCTATAGGACAGGGGAGATGTAGAATTTCTGAACACACTTGTGGACACTGTTGGATTGTGTGACGCCCAGTTAATATCACACTGCTATGTCACAGGCTCAATGTCGTAGGTGTGAAAAATGTCACTATAGGACAGGGGAGATGTAGAATTTCTGAACACACTTGTGGACACTGTTGGATTGTGTGAGGCCCAGTTAATATCACACCGCTATGTCACAGGCTCAATGTCGCAGGTGTGAAAAATGTCACTATAGGACAGGGGAGATGTAGAATTTCTGAACACACTTGTGGACACTGTTGGATTGTGTGAGGCCCAGTGAATATCACACTGCTATGTCACAGGCTCAATGTCGCAGGTGTGAAAAATATCACTATAGGACAGGGGAGATGTTGAATTTCTGAACACACTTGTGGACACTGTTGTGTGAGGCCCAGTTAATATCACACCGCTATGTCACAGGCTCAATGTCGTAGGTGTGAAAAATGTCACTATAGGACAGGGGAGATGTAGAATTTCTGAACACACTTGTGGACACTGTTGGATTGTGTGAGGCCCAGTTAATATCACACCGCTATGTCACAGGCTCAATGTCGCAGGTGTGAAAAATGTCACTATAGGACAGGGGAGATGTAGAATTTCTGAACACACTTGTGGACACTGTTGTGTGAGGCCCAGTTAATATAACACCGCTATGTCACAGGCTCAATGTCGTAGGTGTGAAAAATGTCACTACAGGACAGGGGAGATGTAGAATTTCTGAACACACTTGTGGACACTGTTGGATTGTGTGAGGCCCAGTTAATATCACACCGCTATGTCACAGGCTCAATGTCGCAGGTGTGAAAAATGTCACTATAGAACAGGCGAGATGTAGAATTTCTGAACACACTTGTGGACACTGTTGGATTGTGTGAGGCCCAGTGAATATCACACTGCTATGTCACAGGCTCAATGTCGCATTTGTGAAAAATGTCACTATAGGACAGGGAATATGTAGAATTTCTGAACACACTTGTGGACACTGTTAGATTGTGTGAGGCCCAGTGAATATCACACCGCTATGTCACAGGCAGAAATTGGCTAGTGTATGACAAACTACAACGTGTATATAGAATTGGGCAGAATAGGAATCTCCCTAGATTGTAGGTCTGTAAGAACGGAACATGTCCTCGACTTATCCTTACAGAGTGACACACAGATAGCTTCACTGTGGCCATGATAACAGCCATTACACGGTACTGAGAGAGGAGCGTGCACGTACACCGCTGTCCGGTGTCCGTAAAATTGTCAAGCTCCGTGTTATTTAAGTATGCGGACTGACACACGCTGTCTCTCTATAGTTTTGAATGTGATCAAACAGCAAATATACTTAACTGTTAGAAAAGCAGACAAAACTAGAAGGTGGAGGTCTGTAAGAACGGAACATGTCCTCGACTTATTCTTACAGAGTCACACACAGATAGCTTCACTGTGGCCGTGATAACAGCCGTTACACTGTACTGAGAGAGGAGCGTGCACGTACACCGCTGTCCGATGTCCGTAAAATTGTCAAGCTCCGTGTTTTTTAAGTATACGGACTGACACACGCTGTCTCTCTATAGTTTTGAATGTGATCAAACAGCAAATATACTTAACTGTTTGAAAAGCAGACAAAACTAGAAGTATTTAGCTTGCAAAATGCTAGCGTTTTCCAAGCGATCTGTAGCATTGCTTGGAGAACTGATTGACAGGTTGGTCACACTCGTCAAACATAGTGTTTGACAAGTGTGACCAACTTTTTACTACTGAGGCCGCCTATGCAGCATCAGTAGTAAAAGATAAAATGCAAAAAAAAATAAAAAATGGTGTTATTCTTACCTTCCGACATCCCGCGCAGCCGTTCCCAGTAATCTTTTGCGAAAATGCCCGCGATGACGTCCGTTCTCGCGGGATCGTGATGTCTCGCGGTTATTCGCGATGACGTCGCACGAATGATCGCGAGACTTCGCAATCCCACAAGAACGGACGCCATCGCGGGCATTTTCGCAAAGGATTACTGGGAACGAGAGCGTGGAGAGAAGCGGGAATGCTGCGCGGGACATCGGAAGGTAAGAATAACAATATTTTTTATTTTAAATTCTATTTTTTACAGGGATATGGTACCCAAAGCCCGGAGAACAGTCTCCTCTCCTCCGGACCATGGGTACCATCCGCAAATGTTCGGCTTACTTTCCGCATGGTGTGCACAGCCACATGCGGGAAGTAAGCGGAACAATGCATTCCTATGGGTGCAGGATCGCCGCGATTCTGCAAAATTAATGAGCATGCTGCGTTTTTTACCGCGAAGCGATTCCGCCGTGGTAAAAACCGCAGCTTTAGCACAGCATTGCGGAATCCCATAGGAATGCATGAGATTCTCATTTTTCGCGTTTTCGCGGCAAAATCGCGCGGTTAAAACTGCCGCGGAAACGCGAAAAAAACGCCACGTGTGAACTCAGCCTTAGGTAGACTGTATTGTCCATTTTTGGCCACTAGATGGAGGGCTTTTTAGTTCAATTAGCAGGGATAAGAGTTCCACACTGTAGATAGTTAAACATATGAGGGGGCAGCTGCAGCTAAGAGAGGGAGAACTTCCTCAAAGTAGTTAATCGGGCCACAGTGCCCAAACCGCCTGCACAGGCTTAAGTGTCCGGAATGATAGCAATGACCATGCAACGTTTAAGGGAGAAGTCCAGCCATCCACAGCACCAGGCCAGAACAGCAGCAGGCCCGTACAGCAGGGGGCCACAGCAGACTTGGAACAGAAGCTTAAGGCAGAAACAGTGGCAGCACGGGGACACAGGTGACTCCATAATGTGGCAACTTATCGCATGGGCTGATACCCTCAGATCCAGGGTGAAACGGCTGAGGGAACTCCCCGATGCAGTGAGTTTCGACTGGGAGGACGCTGTGTCACCGCAGGAGACAGTTCAGAAGGGAAGGTTGCTCACCATGTGGCAGCTGACTTCAGAGGCTGATACTCTCATGTCTGGGGAGAAACAGATTAGGGAATTTCTAACCATAACACAGCTGAACAGGGAGGATGCTGAGGAACCTATGAGACGGTCCAACCCGGGTATGTGCTATGTGACAGTGAGAGAAGTGCAGGGAAAGAGGAAGAAATGTGCAATGTGGAACATGTTGTTAATACTGTGAAGAATATAGATGTGCTGAGTAAAGAAACCAGTAAAGTTGTTCTTTTGAAAGTTGAAATGGACTGTGTTTCTTTTCATGCGGAACCATCTATAGGGAGCGTTCAGCAGTGCAGAGAGGACCCTGACATCGCAGAAAGTAAAGCCACAGTTATGCACAGTAATGGATACAATCTTCATGTGATGGGTGGACAGGGCACAGATACACCGATGTCCTCGGCCCTGTCCCTTCCTCACAACTGTAAGAAACTCAGAGTGTTTGTACCATCTGACTGGCTGGAAAATAAAATTGGAGCTGCTGCATGAGATATCAGGGCTTCTAGCTAAGAAAGCTTACACCACTCCCTTAGCAACTAGGTCCTCATTAAAATGTCAATTCAAAGCTGTAAATGTTGGGCCAGGCCCTGATACCCCATGCATGGCCCATGGCTGACAGCTGCTGTTTAATTTGCAATTTTTTACTGTGGATAAATTGATTCCACTTTTCATGGTGTCTGCCCCTAATTTTAGATGTTTGGGAAGCTTTTTGTCACACCTTAAGGTGTTGTGTATATGTTTGGTTTGGCCTCCCTTTAATATAATGGTGTTCGTTTATGTTCGACAAACTGTTTGGCGAATCGAACCACCTCTAATGAGAAAGAAGTACACCTTGATGTTGGTTGATGGGCAGACATTTGGACAAATTTTGTGCAAAACGTCTCATTCAGTTTTTCCTAATATTCAAAAGCCATATTGCTATTCATATTTCACATTGACATGCTTTAGCACAATAGAGTGCAACCTCTTTTTGTATATTGTATATGGAGTTAGCTGCTCCCGGTATGCACCTATTCAGACTAGTTTGAATGTTCCAGTCTGTTTTTTGTTGTTTCTATGTTAGCTTACTGACCGAGCACTCCGCCCTTCACCATGTGGTGATTTTAATTACAGCAGGTTCCTACCTACCCATAAATGCAGACTCTACTGAGAGAGGAGTCCACATTCACCCAGGAATTCAGACATCAGCAGAAGAGAGGTATTCACATTGGATAGGGACCCATCAGTCTTATGAGACCACCTTGATGTTGGTTGATGGGCAGACATTATTTGACCAAATTTTGTACAAAGCGTCTCATTCATTTTCTCCTAATATTCAAAAGCCATATTGCTGTTCATATTTCATATATTTCACATTGACATGTTTTAGCATGATAGAGTGCAACCTTTTCTTCTATATTGTACATGGAAGTAGCTGGTCCTGGTAGGCACCTATTCAGACTAGTTTGGATGTACCAGTCAGTTTTTTGTTGTTTGCACCAATTCAAATCAGTTGTAACCTGTTTTTGAACCTGGCAGTAAACATTGAGTTCACCTACAGCTCCACCACTGGAGAAATAAAGTATTACTTCATTAAATGTAATGAGCAGTCTGTGTAATACAAGGATGTGCCAAGTTCTCTAGAGTAAAATATGGGCTTCGCAGCTCATTAATAAATGAGAATCTAGAAAGGGTCCCCCTCCATTAACTCCCTACTACCTTTAACCCCTTTCCTTCATTGGACGTAATATTCCGTCCATGTGCTCTGGGCCCTAATTACCATGGACGGAATATTACATCATAGCGATAAGCGGCGCCCATGTGGTGAGCGCCGCTTATCGCGGCCGGGTGTCAGCTAATTATCATAAAAATAAAAATAATTTTTAAAAAATCGCTAAATAAATTCAAGAAAAAAAAAAATATACCCCAATAAATTCATTTTTTGGAAATAAAAAACAAAACAAAACAAAAAAATAAACATATTTGGTATCGCCGCGTCCGTAACGACCCGCCCTATAAAACCGTCCCATTAGTTAACCCCTTAAGTGAACCCCTTAAAAAATAAAAATAAAAAACAAAGCAAAAAATAATGATTTATTATCATACTGCCGAACATAAAGTGCAATAACGCGCGATCAAAAAGACGCATATAAATATCCATGGCACCGCTGAAAACGTTATCTTGTCCCGCAAAAAACGAGCCGCCACACAGCATCATCAGCGAAAAAATAAAAAAGTTATAGCTCACAGAATAAAGCAATGCAAAAATAATTATTTTTTATATAAAATTGTTTTCATTGCATAAAAGTGCCAAAACATAAAAAAAGACATAAATGGGGTATCGCTGTAACCGTACTGACCTGATGAAGAAAACCGCTTTATCAATTTTATCGCACGCGGAACGGCGTAAACGCACCCCCAAAAGAAATTCATGAAACGCTGGTTTTTGTAAATTCTGCGTCCCAAAAAACAAAATAAAAAGCGATCAACAAATGTCACATGCCCAAAAATGGTACCAATAAAAACACCAACTCGTCCCGCAAAAAATAAGACCTCACATGACTCGGTGGGTCAAAATATGGACAAATTATAGCTCTCAATATGAGGTGATGCAAAAACTATTTTTACAATAAAAAGTGTCTTTTAGCGTGTGACAGCTGCCAAACATAAAAGCCGCTATAAATAGTAAATCAAACCCCCCGTTATCACCCCCTTAGTTAGGGAAAATAATAAAATTAAAAAATTGTATTTATTTCCATTTTCCCATTAGGGCTAGGGTTAGGGGTGTGTTGGGGTTAGGGTTGGAGTTAGAATTGGGGATTTCCACTATTTGCGCACATAAGGTGCTCTCAAAACGCAACATGGCATCTGATCTCAATTCCAGCCAATTCTGCGTTGAAAAAGTCAAATGGTGGTCCTTCCCTTCCAAACTCTGCCATGCGCCCAAACAGTGTTTTACCCCCACATATGGGGTATCAGCCTACTCAGGACAATTTGCAAAACAACTTTTGGGGTCTAATTTCTCCTGTTGACCTTAGGAAAATAAAAAAATATTGGGGGCAAAAATATCATTTTTGTGGAAAAAAAATGATTTTTTTATTTTCACGCCTGGGCGTTATAAACTTCTGTGAAGCCCTTGGGGGTTCAAAGTGCTCACCACACATCTAGATAAGTTCCTTGGGGGGTCTAGTTTCCAAAATGGTGTCATTTGTGGGGGGATTCCACTGTTTTGGTACATCAGGGGCTTTCCAAATGCGACATGGTGTCCGATCTCAATTCCAGCCAAAATCGTCAAATGGCGCTGCTTACCTTCCGAGCTCTGCCATGCGCCCAAATAGTGGTCTACCCCCACATATGGGGTATCAGCATACTCAGGACAAATTGCACAATAACTTTTAGGGTCCTGTTACCCTTGGGAAAATAAAAATTGGGGGTGAAAAGATCATTTTGTGGAAAAAATATGATTTTTTAATTGTACCGCTGTACGTTATAAACTTCTGTGAAGCCCTTGTGGGTTCAAAGTTCTCACCACATATCTAGGTAAGTTCCATGGGGGGTCTAGTTTCCAAAATTGGGTCACTTGTGGGGAGTTTCCACTGTTTAGGTACATCAGGGGCTCTCCAAACGTGACATGGCGTCTGATCTGAATTCCAGCCAATTTTGCATTGTAAAAGTCAAACGGTGCTCCTTCCCTTCTGAGCTCTGCCATGCGCCGAAACAGTGGTTCCCCCCCACATATCATGTATCTGCATACTCAGGAAAAATTGCACAATAATTTTTGCAGTCCAATTTCTCCTGTTACCCTTGGTAAAATAAAAAAAATTGAACCTGAAGTATTTTTTTGTGGAAAAAAAGTTAAATGTTCATTTTTTTTAAATATTCAAAAAATTCCTGTGAAGCACTCGAAGGGTTAATAAACTCCTTGAATGTGGTTTTGAGCACCTTAAGGGGTGCAGTTTTTAGAATGGTGTCACTTTTGGGTATTTTCTATTATATAGACCCCTCAAAGTGGCTTCAAATATGATGTGGTCTGTAAAAATAAAATGGTGTTGCAAAAATGAGAAATCGCTGGTCAACTTTTAACCCTTATAACTTCCTGACAAAAAAAAATTTTGGTTCCAAAATTGTGCTGATGTAAAGTAAATATGTGGGAAATAATACTTATTAAGTTTTTTTTGTGCCATATCTCTGTGATTTAAGGGCATAAAAATTCAAAGGTGGAAAATTGCGAAATTTTCAAAATTTTTGCCAAATTTCCATTTTTTTTCACATATAAACGCAAGTTATATGAATGAAATTTTACAACTAACATGAAGTACAATATGTCACGAGAAAACAAGGTCAGAATCACCGGGATCCATGGAAGCGTTCCAGAGTTATGGCCTCATAAAAAGACAGTGGTCAGAATTGTAAAAATTGGCCCGGGAGTTAACGTGCAAACCACCCTTGGTAGTAAAGGGGTTAAAATAAAGGCCACTTCTTCTGAATGGATAATAGGTTGAAATATTTGATTTTCAATGCAGCACAATAATACAATAATACATGAATGCACAGTATATACAGTCATGGCCAAAAGTTTTGAAAATGACACAAATATTATATTTTCACATGATCTGCTGCCCTCTGCTTTTTATGTGTGTTTGTCAGATGTTTTTATCACATACAGAAATATAATTGCAATCATATTATGAGTAACAAAAGGTTATATTGACAGTTAGAATGAGTTAATGCAGCAAGTCAATATTTGCAGTGTTGAC
Organism: Dendrobates tinctorius; assembly: GCF_039654945.1. NCBI lineage: Eukaryota > Metazoa > Chordata > Amphibia > Anura > Dendrobatidae > Dendrobates > Dendrobates tinctorius. The sequence continues at coordinate 14,792,097 of NW_027361825.1, read as the reverse complement.
CCTTCTTCAGGACCTCAGCAATTCTCCCTGGCATGCTCTCAATCAACTTCTGGATCAAATCCTGACTGATAGCAGTCCACTCTTGCAAAATCAATGCTTTTATTTTGTCTGAATTTGAAGGTTTTTGTTTGTCCACCCGTCTCTTGATGATTGACCACAAGTTCTCAATGGGATTAAGATCTGGGGAGTTTCCAGGCCATGGTCCCAAAATCTCTATGTTTTGTTCCCTGAGCCATTTAGTTATCACCTTTGCTTTATGGCAAGGTGCTCCATCATGTTGAAAAAGTCATTGTTGATCGCCAAACTGCTCTTGGACGGTTGGGAGAAGTTGCTCTTGGAGGACATTCTGGTACCATTCTTTATTCATGGCTGTGTTTTTAGGCAAGACTGAGAGAGAGCCCATTCCCTTGGCTGAGAAGCAACCCCACACATGAATGGTTTCAGGATGCTTGACAGTTGGCATGAGACAAGACTGGTGCTAGCGCTCACCTGGTCTTCTCCGAATAAGCCGTTTTCCAAATGTCCCAAACAATCGAAAAGGGGATTCATCAGAGAAAATGACTTTACCCCAGTCCTCAGCAGTCCACTCCCTGTACCTCTTGCAGAATATCAGTCTGTCCATGATGTTTTTCCTGGAGAGAAGTGGCTTCTTTGCTGCCCTCCTTGAGACCAGGCCTTGCTCCAAGAGTCTCCGCCTCACAGTGCGTGCAGATGCACTCACACCTGCCTGCTTCCATTCCTGAGCAAGCTCTGCACTGCTGGAGCCTTTTTGGCAACAAGGGAACCTCTCTCCTTGAAGTTCTTGATGATGCAATAGATTGCTGACTGAGGTGCAATCTTTCTAGCTGCGATACTCTTCCCTGTTAGACCATTTTTGTGCAGTGCAATGATGACTGCACGTGTTTCTTTAGAGATAACCATGGTTAACAGAAGAGAAACAATGATACCAAGCACCAGCCTCCTTTTAAAGTGTCCAGTGGTGTCATTCTTACGTAATCATGACAGATTGATCTCCAGCCCTGTCCTCATCAACACCCACACCTGTGTTAATGGAGCAATCACTGAAACGATGTTAGCTGGTCCTTTTAAGGCAGGGCTGCAATGATGTTGAAATGTGTTTTGGGGGATAAAGTTCATTTTCTAGGCAAATATTGACTTTGCAAGTAATTGCTGTTAAGCTGATCACTCTTTATAACATTCTGGATATATGCAAATTGCCATTAGAAAAAATGAAGCAGTAGACTTTGTAAAAATTAATATTTGTGTCATTCTCAAAACTTTTGGCCATGACTGTAATGTATGACATGTTTTAAAATATTGATCACCATCGTCAATCATGTGCAAGCTGTAATTACATGGGTGCATGTGAGCGATGCTAACAATGACATATACTAATCAGTAAATGTATTCCATCTGCTCTGTTCAGCAGACTGGGGACCTCATTAACTTTAGTAACTGATATATAAGTAGTATATACAGTATATATTGTCGTATACTGTATGCATTTACTTGATGGAAAGCTTAGTAACTGAACTGGGATAATCCATCAGGTAATCTCCCTCCAGAGCTCAGCACCCTTACCCACCCATCTTTCCCACTCAAGGTTTTAATCGCAAGCTATGTATTGCTTACTTTTCACTCTCCATTAAGATGAGGCTGGTTTGGCACATAGAGAGGTAGGACATTTAGTGGTTAGGGAACATCCATGTTTAAAGGTAAATCTTGAAGTGGTTGGATGGCTTTTTGCGCTCTTTGATCAAAAATGCTAACTAAGGCTACTTTCACACTTGCGCCTTTTTGCGCAGCGTATCGAGCGCACATGAAATGCATGTCAAAAGCGCATGCAAACACTGCGTTTTTTTGGAGCATTATTGTGCGCATTACGACAAAAAATCGCAACCTTTTTATGCGTTTGTAAGCGTATTTTCATGCGTTTGCATTTTCTATGCGCAATGGTAGTCTAGGTGTCACATTTCAGGGGAAAATCCTTGAAATATTCTTGCAACAGACTCCACCAATGGGACATCAGCGGGCGTGTGTTATGGAAATTCTTTATATAGACCCTGTTTACAGCTGAATTCTTCACATTTGCTTGCATTTTCCTTGTGAAACATGGATCTGCGCTGGAAGAGTTTTTATTTTGACTTGGATCTGGACATCAGGATGGCTCAGGCTTATGCAGTTGCTTGCCATCATCAAAGGGAGAGAGAGTCAGCAAAGACGGCAGCGGCGGCGTGTGTGGATACATCCCATTATTGAACTCCGGGAGAGCTGTGGAGCGTACCACACCCTCTACAGTGAGCTCCAGGCAAACCCAGAGAACTTTACAGATTATACCCGGATGTCCCAACAAAGCTTTAATGATTTGCTTGGTCGGGTCCAAGAAGTCATCCGGAGACAGGACACACAGCTCCGTCGTGTGATTCCTCCCAAGGAACGGTTCCTGGTCACATTACGGTACATAGTATTGCAAAACCAATGCCTGCAGAATTTTCTTTGTTGTGACATGTACTATTCCAAATCTGGCAGAATAATAGTTTTTATGGCATGTAGTGAACAAAAGGCTGCAGATGTATTTTTATTAACATTTTTTTTAATTTTATTGTTGGTGTTTTAAAAATCCATATACAGAAGTAATAATTGTTGTTTTTTCTTTCTTTCCCAGATTCATGGCAACTGGAGAGACCCTCTCTTCACTCCACTTCCAGTACCGTATTGTAATATCTACTTTGTCTGGAATTGTAGCGGACACCTGCCGGGCTTTGTGGAATGTTCTCTGTCCAGAATTCATGCCCCTGCCCACCGCAGAAAAGAGGTTGGAAATCGCCAAAAAGTTCTGGACAGTCTGTAATTTCCCCAACTGTTTGGGAGTGGGGGACGGGAAACACATCCGGATTATCAAGCCAAAAAGAACTGGATCAGAGTACTACAACTATAAAAAGTACTTTTCTACAGTACTCATGGCCATTTCGGATGCAGACTGTAAGTTTGTAGCAGTGGACATTGGGGCATTTGGCCGTGGAAATGACTCCCAGGCCTTTAAGAACTCTGACATGGGCCGGAGATTGTATGGCAACCAATTTAATTTTCCCATGCCACGGCCTCTTCCCAACACTGAAGGTCCCCCACAGCCCTTTGTAATGGTTGGTGATGAGGCATTCCAGATGTGCCAAAACATGCTCAAGCCCTACTCCAGCCGGGACTTGGACAACAACAAAAGAGTTTTTAATTACAGGCTGACCAGGGCCAGAAGAACTGTGGAGTGTGCCTTCGGTATTCTTGTATCCAGATGGCGCATTCTCGCCACAGCCATAAATCTAAAACTGGAAACAGTGGATGAGGTGGTGAAGGCATATGTAGTTCTACATAATTTTGTCATGGCTAGAGAGCATCCAAACTTAGATCATGATGATGTTGCTCCTAACCCATTGCCTGAATTTACTCAGCACCCTCTCAGGTCATCGGTTGAAGTTGGCCAAATGAGGGACCAATTTGCGGCCTACCTCATCTCAGATGTAGGCCAGGTGGAATGGCAAGAGCAAATGGTGTAAAAAATTTTTTCTTGTGTTAGTAAAACAATGTTTTGATACCTGTACTGAGTGCATTGTGTCTTTTTACACTCGCCAGGTGTTACCAGTGAAATTATGATGCTGTGTTTTGTGCATCATGAATTTACTAGTACTCGTGACCAGGTGACTATACATACACACACACACACACACACACACACACACACACACACACACACGTTGTATAGCCTTTATCATCTCGACAGTGTGTGTTCATTTAGCAGCGACGGTGGAGATAATACAACTATTCTATGAAGTCATTATTTCCCTCTACTCCTCTTTGGTCAGACCTCATCTGGAATATTGTGTCCAGTTTTGGGCACCACATTTTAAAAAAGACATCAACAAACTGGAGCAAGTTCAGAAAAGAGCGACCAGAATGGTGACCGGTCTGCAAACCCTGTCTTATGAGGAAAGGTTGCAGGATTTGGGAATGTTTAGTTTGCAAAAGAGAAGACTGAGAGGAGACTTAATAGCTGTCTACAAATATCTAAAGGGCTGTCACATTGTAGAAGGATCAACTTTATTCTCATTTGCACAAGGAAAGACTAGAAGCAATGGGATGAAACTGAATGGGAAGAGACACAGATTAGATATTAGAAAAAACTTTTTGACAGTTAGAGTGATCAATGAGTGGAACAGGCTGCCACGAGAAGTGGTGAGTTCTCCTTCAATGGAAGTCTTCAAACAGAGGCTGGACAGACATCTGACTGGGATGATTTAGCGAATCCTGCTTTGAGCAGGGGGTTGGACCAGATGGCCCAGGAGGTCCCTTCCAACTCTACGATTCTATGATTCTATGATTCTAACTAATAATTTTGTCACATGGGAAAATTTAAAAAAAAATCATTTGTGGATGCACTGGCATCCTTTACTTTTTATTACACCGAAACATGTGACTATAAATATTATTTGTAGGATCACCACTGTGGCTTGAGTTTGAACGCACACTGGAGACATAATAGAGTTTATACAACTTCTACCATACCTAGGCCTGGCATCATGCTGAAGTGAGGACGCACAAACTAACGCATACTGACTTTACAAAGTTATCACACATGGGCAGGAGAATACACATATGACTTAAACTGCAGCATAGCTAAAGTCTGCTTCAAATGTATGGAGACTGAAGCAACGCTGCACCTGCCGAGGTGTGATAGTGATGATGATACAAGGCCAGGGTATTTGGGAAGTAAATTTAACATTTATTTTCAGCATCAGGTCATCAGTTTATTCCACACACTTAATAGAGTATGTTGTTAATTACTAGGTATATCTGCAATTCCCCTGCCTTGTCTCAAAAGTAGTTGAATAATGATGGTAAAAAAAAAAAAAATAGGCATGGTAACAATAGATATGCCTTGCACTCAACACCATCCTCTATGCCAGGGTTTCCAAAATCTAGTCCTCAAGGTTCACCAACAGATCATGTTTTAAGGATTTCCTTTTTTTTTGGCTCAGGTGAAGCAGTTATCACCGGAGTAATGTAATTACTTAAAACATGATTTGTTGGTTGGCCTTGAGGACTGGAGTTGGGGAACCCTGCTCGATTCAGTCTGTGCAATATTATATGACTGAAGAGACTGGTGCTGAAAATACAAGTCACATAGATTTGTTTTTTTGACACCAGATATCTACATTACTGAGACATGGTTCTTGTGTCAGTCTTGGACATATGTGTTGTCAAAAAAACAAATCTATGTGACTTGTATTTTCCACACCAGTTTCTACATTCTTGTAATATTTCACAGACTGAATCGAGCACGGTTCCCCAACTCCAGTCCTCAAGGGTCACCAACATTATTGTAAGGTATTCCATTGCTCTGGTGATAACTGCTTCACATGAGCCAAAAAAACGGAATTCCTTACAACATGATCTGTTGGTGGACCTTGAGGACTGGAGTTGGGGAACCCTGCTTGATCCAGTGCAATATTAGAAGAATGTAGAGAATGGTGTGGAAAATACAAGTCGTATAGATTTGTTTTTTTGACAACTCATATGTCCAAGACTGACACAAGAAACATGTCTCAGTAATGGAGATATCTGGTGTCAAAAACGCTAAGTGTATGGCGCAGTGTGTGTACGGCGCAATGTGTCTATTCGGCGATTTACACAGTAATCAAACCAAATTTTTGGAAAGCAGATTTGCACATATATTTTTCCAAAAAAAAAAAAGAAAAGATTTTATTATGAATGACATTTTGGGGAAGATTGGGATACTTTGGGGGTGTGGAGAGATGAGGAACGGCTGGAAGTTGAGGAAGGGGTTCTAGGAGAAGGGGCAACGAAAGTACTGGGGGAAGGGAGCTCTGGAATGGACATGGAGGCAGGTTGAGAGTGACACATTACGAGGAGAGGGTGGATGGACAAACAAAGTCTTTTTTTTCTTTGGTGCAGGAGTATCCTGACTGGACCGACTTCCACTGTGTGACCGCCTTACATTGCTCGACCTCCTTGAACTGGTGGACCGTGGCGTTGACCTGAAAAAGAGGGAATGTGGGTCACCCCTCTGATGCACTGTGGTGGCGGTGCTCCTAGAAGGAGACAAAGTTGTGTCGGTGCTCCTAGAAGTGGTGGCAGTGGAGGTGATACGAGGAGACAAACTCGTGTTGGTGCTCAAAGAAGTGGCGGTGATCCTTGGAGACAAAGTCGTGTCAGTGCTCCTAGAAGGAGGATGTGTGTCGGTGATCTGAGCAAGAGAAGTTCTGGCGGGACTCCTAGGAGGAGAATTGGTGGCGGTGCTCTTTGGATGAGGAGTGCTGGCGGTGCTCCTTTGATGAGGAGTGCTGGCGCACCGTGCTCCTTTGATGAAGAGTGCTGGCGGTGCTCCTTTGATGATGTTGAGTGGTTGTGTCGGTGCTCCTAGACGGAGAAATGGTGGCGGTGCTCTGAACATAAGAATAGATGTCGGTGGCCCAAGCAGGTTCTGTGGTGGCGGTGCTCCAAGCAGGTGGTGCAGTGGCGGTGGTGGTGCTCCATACAGGAGCAGCACTTGCCATAGTGGTGGTGGAGTGTCCAGCAGCACTCGGACTTGGGGTGGTGTATTGGTGTCTGCCTTGGCTTGGAATGCAGGTGGCCGTGCAGTGGTATGCAGCAGAAGTCGGTAGGGAGGTGTAGCGAGTCAGCGGTGGCACTGTTGGAAATGACACCACTGACTGCTGCACATACCGATTCTGCTGCATAGCCTGGAAGTAAGCAGTGTTGCAGGCCTGCAACACACTCAGCTGTTGCTCAGGACTAAGGTGTTCCGCCATGCCCTTTTCAATTTTACTAAAACAATGGTGCACTGTTCTGTTGAGGTCGGCCTCCAGATGCTCGAAGTGCTGGTCGACAGAGTGGAAGCAGTTTTCCATGTGGTTAAAACCACGTTCCATGAGTGAAAAACCGCCTTCCACTCTGTCGGACAGCGACTTGAGGCTGGCATTAAAGGCGTCGCTCAAGTGCATAAACTCGGGCAAGACATTCCTTTCCAATGCCCTCTGCTGCTGACGGGAAGTGTCTGCATAACCAGTAACAGAGACCTGGGACAGGGGAACACCTGATGGACCAGTTTCCTGGTCACCAGCTGTCCGTGTTGCTGACCTGCAAGCCATTTCCTGGCTGTCAGATGGCTGGGACGGGTCCGAGGTCGACCAATGAAGGACCGCTCCAGGGACAGGTTGCAGGGTGCTGCTCCAAGTGCTGTGGAAAGAAAGGGAAAACATTACTATCATGCATTAACAAGAAGCATCAGCAGTGGAATAGAAAAGCACATAGTAATAAAAAAAAAATAATAATAATACTTACGCTCTGCTGGCAAGGACCGGTCTCAGGAAAGCCAGCTCGCGATGATAGCGGTACTTTCTTCTGCGCCTTGCCGCTGAACCACTGCAAACCTGTCCCTCAGCATGAACATCAGTGTTGAAGAGGTCCTTCATCGAGTGCCAACGTGTGCGGACTTTGTTCACTGTTGGAAAAACAAAGAAAAAACGCTATACAATGCACTGAAGGCAACATCATTTTCAGCACACACACCTGATAGAACTTTGAAAATAGTCAATGCGGCATCACAAAATAATTCTATACACAATGCAGTCACTGTTGATCCTGAGGACACTGTTATGTTTCCTGCTAGAATATATCTAGCAGCAAACACAACAGTATCATCAGGAGCAAGAGTGACAGCAGGATCAATACTGCAGTTCAATACACAAAGCAATCACTGTTTTTCCAGAAGGCATTGGTGTGTTTGATGCAAGAATATATCTTGCCACAAACACACAACTACCATCAGGACCAAAAATAAAACCAGATTCAAGACAGCAGTTCAATACACAAAGCAATCACTGTTTTTCCAGAAGGCATTGGTGTGTTTGATGCAAGAATATATCTTACCAGAAACACACCACTACCATCAGGACCAAAAATAAAACCAGATTCAAGACAGCAGTTCAATACACAAAGCAATCACTGTTTTTCCAGAAGGCATTGGTGTGTTTGATGCAAGAATATATCTTGCCACAAACACACCTGTACCATCAGGACCAAAAATAAAACCAGATTCAAGACAGCAGTTCCATACACAAAGCAATCACTGTTTTTCCTGAAGGCATTGGTATGTTTGATGCAAGAATATATCTTGCCACAAACACACCTGTACCATCAGGACCAAAAATAAAACCAGATTCAAGACAGCAGTTCAATACACAAAGCAATCACTGTTTTTCCAGAAGGCATTGGTGTGTTTGATGCAAGAATATATCTTGCCACAAACAAACCTGTACCATCAGGACCAAAAATAAAACCAGATTCAAGACAGCAGTTCCATACACAAAGCAATCACTGTTTTTCCTGAAGGCATTGGTGTGTTTGATGCAAGAATATATCTTGCAACAAACACACCACTACCATCAGGACCAAAAATAAATGCAGCATCACAGAGCAGCTTTATACTTACTGAACGCCCTTTTTGAAGTTGGAGAGGCGCTGTCCCAGCCATCCATCATCGCTGCGGCCACCTCATTCCAGACCTGCCGGGTCACCACTGTGTCTTTGTACTGCTGGTCACGGCTGGGGGACTCACGCTGACGTCACTGAGGCTGCGGGAAGTCCCCGGCTGATCTGTGAATGAACTAATGACAGTGGGAAAAAAGTCAGAAACTTTCCCATGGTAATTAGATCATCTACAGGCAGCCATTGAGGCTGGGCAGAGCTGAATCAATTCATTTAGTAGTAGTTTACAGTGGGGCTGGTAGCATTAGCACCGGTCCTCATTGTAAACTATTTAACCTTTTCTGATGGATTGCAGCATGGGACATGACTGAACGGCGGAGAGGTAAGGATATTGGTGATTTTTTATGATTTTTTTTGCAGGTCATGGTTTTTTTGGGATTACCAGACTAATAAAAATTTGTCAAAAACTTGGGGTATTTATTTCATTAAATGACTTTGTAATTAATGTCTGTGTGTTGTTTTTAACCCTTTCTTAGTATAGGGTTAATAATGGATCGGTGTCTTATTGACACCTCTCCATTATTAATCGGCTTAATGTCACCTTACAATGGAATGGTGACATTAACCCTTTGTTATATTAACCCATTCGGCACCGCTACAGGGCAATGGGAATAGAGAGGATAAGTGCCAGAATTGGCACATCTTATAGATGCGCCATTTCTGGGGTGTCTGGGGGGCAGATTTTTGTAGCGAGGGGCCAAAAATATTGGTCCGTTTCATGGCTATTAAAATCTGCCCTTACTCACCTGCTTAACCTCTCTGGCTGACAAATTACTGCGGAAGCCCACGCATTTTTTTACAACGAATTAACCCCTTAAAATAACAACTACACCTCCCAAATTTTGCACACAAACCCGCATCTAATTATTAGTCAGGGACATATAAAAAAACATGAAATGAAATGGTTTACTGAATGTAAACCATGTGTCATTTCATGTCGGGTTGGGGAATGATTTGATAGAAGCCGGCAATTGAATTAGCGGCTGTTCTGCTATGAAGAACTCTATGAAATATAAATGTGTGTATATATATATATATATATATATATATACTAGATTAAGGCCCGATGCTATCGCATCGAGAGGATAGTGACACACCTCTTGCCATGTTAACCCTCAATACACACACACCTCCTCAACACACCACACCGCCTCAACACACACTCCTCTCACCTTTCACCATCTCCACTCACGTCCATTCACTCTTTCACTCCACATACGACCCTTTCTCTCACTCCGTCTCTCATACTCACACCGTCATCGTCGCTGCTCCACGATCTTCTTCCGCCGGCGCCATCCTGGATCCCGACATTGTCCACGCCGGCGACAAGTTCTTGCGGCCATGCCATCTTGAGTATTCTGAAATCCTGCGAGTGGACATTAGTGGCTCACCATTGTCATTTTGAAACACGACTGCTACTTCACTGACAGTGGGATTATTGTAGCGTCGAGGGTCTTGAGTACGATCTTGTTTAATAGCCATAGTGATGTTTGGCATGACAGTTCCGTTTTGTAGAGATTTAATTTTTTCTTGTTCTTCCACATCACGTAACATTTGATAAGCTTCCACAAAAGGATTAATAGTTTGGATTTGAAGGGCAATAATGTTCATCAATGTAGGATGACATTTTTGATTTTCTTTACATCGTAAGCGTTGTTCGTTTGCGGTAGTGGTATCGAGAATGTAAAGTTGGGCAAATGCGCGTTGCTGGTCATCTGAGGGATGTAGTGTTTCAGTTCTATGATAGATCTGGCCATGTATGCGGAAACAGTATGGGCCATATCCAGGAGGTGGTGAAATATTTGCACCCATGGAGGCAAAAGCAAAGGAACTGTTAATACTTCGAATATTATCCATGAAATTTTTGCTAAATTCACTTTGCCCTTTCAGCAAACGTGTAAAGACATCAGGATATTGTAGTATGGGTACATGGACTTTACCCTTCTGACAGCAGAGCGTAAAGTTGTTATCAGAAGGTATCTCTGCTACAAAATGCAAAGCTTCGCAATGCTCACATACATGGGTCATGTCACCACAGCTGTGTTCGGTAATACTATTTTCATCATTAGTGAAAATGTGAGGTTGTAGTAGAAGTGCATGTCCAACCGATGGTGTGCGCCTAGTTTTGAGACCAACGTATATTTGTCTTGGTTGCACTTTCTGCGGCCTAACTGCAGCTTGTATGTGAAGAAACTGTGCGTTGGTATTGACTAATGGTGGTATTGATAGGGAAGAAACAGATTGCTGATTAGTTATGTCAGTGAACGGCATATAGGATGAAGTGTGGTAGTAACTTGTTCCACATGCTGATGTGGAAGCATCCTGTTGTGAGTCTACTAATAACGATGGGGAAGAAGCCGTCTGTTGTTGGCGGTGATGGCGTGTAGAGGCTTCTTCAGCCAATGTAATAGATTTAGAGTTAGGGGATTCATGTGTGAGACGACGGCGTTTATAAGCCTTAATCTTGTCAAGTTGATGCTGTTTTTCCTCAGGAGTCTCATTAGCACGGCGTTGTTTTTGTCGTAGTGCTAAAGCTGCTTTCCTTTCACTGGCATTGGCATACTGTGCATCGGTATTGAATGGTGGTATTGATAGGGCAGAAACAGATTGCTGATTAGTTATGTCAGTGAACGGCATATGGGATGAAGTGTAGCAGTAAATTGTTCCACATGCTGATGTGGAAGCATCCTGTTGTGAGTCTAATAATAATGATGAGGAAGAGGCCGTCTGTTGTCGGCGGTGACGGCGTGCAGAGGCTTCTTCAGCCAATCTTATGGATTTAGAGTTAGGGGATTCGTGTGTGAGGCGACGGCGTTTATAAGCCTTAATCTTCTCAAGGCGATGGTGTTTTTCCTCAGGAGTCTCATTAGCACGGCGTTGTTTTTGTCGTAGTGCTAAAGCTGCTTTCCTTTCACTGGCATTGGCATACTTTTTGTTATGACTCATGTTGGCACAGGTAAAGGAGTCTATTTGGCAGTTATCTGGCAGTGAAGAAGGCGTCCTGGAGTATTGTAGAGTAAACAGATACTAACTGACCCTGTAATTGCCCAGCAGTAGTTATGAAGTGGTAGTGGCAAATTGGCCCTGTAGTTAGACACCAGCAGAGGAGCAAGGCAGCAGTAGTTATGGCGGTAGAGGCAAATTGGCCCTGTAATTAGACACCGGCAGAGGAGCAAGGCAGCAGTAGTTATGGCGGTAGAGGCAAATTGGCCCTGTAATTAGACACAGGCAGTGAACAGTCAGAGGAGCAAGGCAGCAGTACTTATGGCGGTAGAGGCAAATTGGCCCTGTAATTAGACACCGGCAGAGGAGCAAGGCAGCAGTAGTTATGGCGGTATAGGCAAATTGGCCCTGTAATTAGACACCGGCAGAGGAGCAAGGCAGCAGTAGTTATGGCGGTAGAGGCAAATTGGCCCTGTAATTAGACACCGGCAGAGGAGCAAGGCAGCAGTAGTTATGGCGGTAGAGGCAAATTGGCCCTGTAATTAGACACCGGCAGAGGAGCAAGGTAGCAGTAGTTATGGCGGTAGAGGCAAATTAGCCCTGTAATTAGACACCGGCAGAGGAGCAAGGCAGCAGTAGTTATGGCGGTAGAGGCAAATTAGCCCTGTAATTAGACACCGGCAGAGGAGCAAGGCAGCAGTAGTTATGGCGGTAGAGGTAAATTGGCCTTGTAATTAGACACCGGCAGAGGAGCAAGGCAGCAGTAGTTATGGCGGTAGAGGCAAATTGGCCTTGTAATTAGACACCGGCAGTAAACAGGCAGATGACCAAAGCAGCAGTAGTTATGGCGATAGAGGCAAATTGGCCCTGTAATTAGACACTGGCAGAGGACAAAGGCAGCAGTAGTTATGGCAGTATAGGCAAATTGGCCCTGTAATTAGACACCGGCAGAGGACAAAGGCAGTAGTTATGGCGGTATAGGCAAATTGGTCCTGTAATTAGACACCGGCAGAGGAGCAAGGCAGCAGTAGTTATGGCGGTACAGGCAAATTGGTCCAGTAATTAGACACCGGCAGTAAACAGGCATAGGACCAAGGCAGCAGTAGTTATGGTGGTACAGGCAATGACAAGCGTCCGCACAGCAAGTCGGCGTGAGGTAAATGACGCAATTTCACGAATGCAAGATGGCGTCGGCGAAATACGTCGTTAACACCTCTTGCCATGTTAACCCTCAACACACCACACCGCCTCAACACACACTCCTCTCACCTTTCACCTCCACTCATGTCCACTCACTCTTTCACCCCACATACGTTCCTTTCTCTCACTCCGTTTCTCATACTCACACAGTCATCGTCGCTGCCCCGACATCTTCCTCCGCCGCCACGATCCAGGATCCAGACGTTCTCCAGGCCGCCGACATGTTCTTGCGGGACGCCATCTTGGATTTCGTGAAATCCCGCAATATTCAAGATAGTGTCGCCGCAACAACATGTCGCTGGCGTGGACGACATCGGGATCCAAAAAGATGGCGTCGGCGAAATCTCGCGAGATTACGCCGACGCCATTTTGGATCCCGATGTCGCCCACGCCAGCGACATATTCTTGCGGGACACCATCTTGGATGTCGTGAAGTCCCGCGATATTCAAGATGGTGTCGCCGCAACAACATGCCGCTGGCATGGGCAACATCGGGATCCAAAATGGCGTCGGCGTAATCTCACGAGATTTCGCCGACGCCATCTTTTTGGATCCCGATGTCGTCCACGCCAGCGCCATATTGTTGCGGCGACGCCATCTTGAATCTCGCGGGATTTCACGACATCGAAGATGGCGTCCCGCAAGAACATGTCGGCGGCCTGGAGAACGTCTGGATCCTGGATCGCGGCGGCGGAGGAAGATGTCGGGGCAGCGACGATGACGGTGTGAGTATGAGAAACGGAGTGAGAGAAAGGAACGTATGTGGAGTGAAAGAGTGAGTGGACATGAGTGGAGGTGAAAGGTGAGAGGAGTGTGTGTTGAGGCGGTGTGGTGTGTTGAGGGTTAACATGTGCGTGTGTGTGTGGTGACGTCACCGGTTACAACTGGACGGAAGTTGTTACAACCGGAAGCTGGTTAGGGCGTTTATTATTATAGATATATATTTTTGTCTCAATGACTTGTGTGTATATATATACTGTGTATATGCATTCTATGTGTCTATATCTATTCTTTCGTTTCTGTTAGAAACCCTGTCATAGGGCTCCATTATATGTCCATTTTGCAGGCCGGCGAGAAAATCTCGGCATACAGATTACATACGGATGCTGACATGCGCAAAATACGCGACCACACCTTGCTTACAGATGACATACGGAGCACTATTTAGGGGTCATTCATCCGTATTACGCCTGTAAACTACGGACCGTATTTTGCGCCGGTTAGTGTGACCCCGACCTAACAGATGATATCGATATGGTGATATCGTAACCCATTATATTCTATAATACATTTCCACCACAATTTTCCATCCAGCGTAAGGATAAAGCCCTTATCCAATGATTTTGTCTACAGACCTAATCCAAAGTCCATATTCAGTTCTGTAGATGATGAACCTCCTTAATGCGTTTTTGGATAGATACAGTATATGCCAATATATTCTATGATCGTATGAAAAAAAATAAAAAAAACACTCACGTATGCACATATGTTTCTTTTTTTTTTACAATATATACGGTAGATTTATTCTGCCCCAAGAAATAAAATAATATACACACATTTGGTATCCTGCTCAGTGTAAGAACCTGTCCAAAAATGTATAACATTATTTATGATAATTATTGTGCCCCATAAAAAATATTAATGTCTGTAGTAGAATTAATTTGTTTTTACAATTTTTGCTAAAATAAACATTTATATAAATTAAATAAAATGCATATGTACCAAAAAAAGGTAGTACTGTACTTACCCAGAAAAAAGAACAGTCTTATATAGCTCTAGTGACCAAAAAAGAAAGAAAGAACATTTGAAAAGGGTAAATATTTCTAAATATATATTAAAAAAAACCTGACAAGAGATTTATGCTGCAAAAACCATGGGCAAATCACGGGATATATGATACTATAAAGGGGCCACTTGATTTCAAATGCTATAGGAATTAGTGGGGTAGTTAAAATATAACTTTTAAACCCTCAAATAATAATCTGGACATAAGATCTTCTAATCTTGGTCAGTGATGGGCACAAACTTTGAGGTTCCACATGACAGGGAACTACTTGGACTTTTTTCTCACTCCTTTGAAAAACTGGTGAGAAAGTTCCTTTTCTTATTATTGTTATGGATGTGTTATACTCTTCTATGAGTATTTGTATTTATTGGCATGATTCAATCCTATTCTTCTGCAAACACCACTGACATTTATTACTGTGAAGTTTAAGCTGCTAGTGTGCCAGATGATACACGTGTGAATATGGTCATTACAATCCTGTGTTTGGTCGGCATTACAGTAAATGGAGATGTTGAAGATGTAAGTGTACCCAATCTTTTTGTTGGTTTAAAAGGATAGGTGTCACCAGGTCTAGTGTCTTGGAGGGTTTCAGATCTAACTAATAATAGAGGTGCATCTTGTGGTTTTTATATGCTGTCTGTCTTTTTGCTATTTTTGGTAATTGGTATTTTATCTAATTGATCTGTTAAAAGTTATATTTTAACTCCACCACTAACTGCTATACCATTCAAAACCACGGGCAGCATGAATCAAACTCTGGTTGCGTCATCACAGCCTTGCATGCTCCACTGTGAAATGCTGCAACGTTTCATTGAAAACATGAAAACACAAAAGTCATTATCTCAGAAAATTAGAATACTTTATAACACCAGCTTGAAAAATGATTTTAAAATCCGAAATGTTGGCCTACTGAAATGTATGTTCAGTAAATGCACTCAATACGTGGTCGGGGCTCCTTTGGCTTCAATTACTGAATCAATGTGCATGGCATGGAGGCGATCAGCCTGTGGCACTGCTGAGGTGTTATGGAAGCCCAGGTTGCTTTGATAGCAGCCTTCAGCTCGTCTGCATTTTTGGGTCTGGTGTCTCTCATCTTCCTCTTATTAATACCCCATAGATTCTCTATGGGGTTACGGTCAGCCGGCACTTTCGGCAGTGTGGACAGGTGCCAAGCCCTGCTGGGAATGAAATTTCCATCTCCATAAAGCTTGTCGGCAGAGGGAAGCATGAAGTGCTCTAATATTTCATGGTAGACGGCTGCACTGACTTTGGTCTTGATAAAACACAGTGGACCTACACCACCAGATGAAATGGCTCCCCAAACCATCGCTGATTGTGGAAACTTCACATTAGACCTTAAGCAGCTTGGATTGTGTGCCTCTCCACTCTTCCTCCAGGCTCTGGGACCTTGATTTCCAAGGTCTAGTGTGAAGTATTTACGCTGCCAAAAGTAACACATCCTGGTTTAAAAACAACAGTATCTCTATGCTTGATTGGCCAGCAAACTCCCCTGACCTTAACCCCATACAGAATCTATGGGGTATTATCAAGAAGAAGATGAGAGACACCAGACCCAACAATGCAGATGAGCTGAAGGCTGCTATCAAAGCAACCTGGGCTTCCATAACACCTCAGCAGTGCCACAGGCTGATTGCCTCCATGCCACGCCGCATTGATGCAGTAATTGATGCAAAAGTAGCCCCGACCAAGTATTAAGTGCATTTACTGAACATACATTTCCGAAGGCGAACATTTCAGATTTTAAAATAATTTTTTCAAGCTGGAGTTATAAAGTATTCTAATTTACTGAGATAATGACTTTTTGGTTTTCACTGTCTGTAAGCCATAATCATCAACATTAGCAGAAATAAACACGTTAAATAGATCACTCTGTTTGTAATGACTTTATATAATATATGAGTTTCACTTTTTGTATTGAAGAACTGAAATAAATTAACATTTTAACGGTATTCTAATTTTGTGAGATTCACCTGTAGATTTACAATGAGAGTTTGTGACTGTTACCTCTGGCTTTAGTCGGCCAGAAGTTGCCGTCATAGAATGGCAAGAGGCTGGAGTGGCGCCAGGTAGAGCTGAATACAAGCTTTTCAGCTTTTATGAAGACTAGTTTTTTTGGTTTGGGTAGAAGGCGCTGAAGACAATGCATGGCGAATTTAATCCCAGGTCCCTACCTTACATTAGTAGCACCACTTCAACGTTGCAATAAAAAAGCTGGATTGGTGATTTGACTCCTTCCTTACACTTACACTAACTATACACACATAGGGACATAGGGGGATTCAGGCCTTTTAGGCTAGTCATTTTAGATGTGTGGTCCACGTCTGTTTCATACGTGGAAGCTTTTCAAAGTACAACATGCACAGTTACAATAATGCTGGTAGTGTCTGATTCATGCTGCCTGTGGTAGCCTAGTTATTGAGGGAGAAAAATATTTCAACTAAGATTTTTCTTCTTCCATCTTGTGACACTGCCTGACATAACACACCAGAATGAATTTGCTTTACACTTCCCGATCCTCCTGCTAAAAGCTGTTTTGACGTCTTTATTCTTTAAGCTGTAAATAAGTGGATTGAGCATGGGGACAATCGCTGTGTTAAACAAAGAATATAGCTTTTTGGAACCTATGCTATTACTTGGTAATGAATATTGAAATATCAACATTGTGTAGAGCAACACGATGACTGTGAGGTGGGAGGAACAAGTGTAGAAGGCTTTTCTTCTACCAATACTGGAACGTATCTTCACTATGGTGATAATTATAAAGATATATGACATTAAGATGAGAAGAAATGGAATAAGGGTATATACAATGAGTCCCTGTATATCAGAGAGTCTTTGCAATATTGTGATGTCACTGCAGGCAATTTCCATGAAGGGGACAAGGTCACAGCAGAAGTGGTCAATTACATTGGTGGAAAAACAAGAGATCTTGGATACAAGCCAGACGAAAGGAACATCTTGTAGAAAGCCAAAGATCCAACAAAACGAGGCCAACAGAAGACATATCTTAAGGTTCATAATAATGTTATAATTTAAGGGCCTACAAATAGCCACATATCGGTCGTAGCTCATGGCCGTCAGTATGAAAAGTCCATGTCCTGATAAGGATGCGAATACATAGAACTGTACCATACAGGCCAGGTAAACCACCGTGTTATCTCCAGTGAGGAATGTTAGAAGGATCTTATGCAGGGTGACAGTGGAAGAAGTCATGTCTACTACAGACAAGTTAGCAAGGAAGAAATACATGGGAGTGTGAAGATGGGAGTCCAGGCAGACCAGAAGAAGAAGACTCATATTCCCAACAAGAACAATGAGATAAATGAGTAGAACAAGAACAAATATTGGAGCCTGGAGCTGAGGAACTTCAGATATTCCCTTTATGATAAAATATGTGATAATTGTTTGATTTTGTTTCATTTTTGCATTTGTTTATGATACCTGCAATAAAACACAATGAGAATTTACTATTACACATGATAAAATAGTTTTAAATTATTTCTAGTACCAAATTTACATTTTCTGACCTTCATTGGAGACATACAGAGATATAGAAAGAATATAACTTTGTATTTCTCAGTCCTTTTATGAAGCCATGATATAGCCAAGTACATAAGACCAGAGTCACAATAGTAGTAAAATGGAGGTGACACACCGATCTAATGTGTTTAAGTAAACATATATACCTGGAGCCAAAATAATAATTTATAGTAGACAGAGTGAAGAAGCTGCCTACCTAAACACACTTGGAGATGCTTTTGTAAGGGGGTAAGATATGATGTCTCTCATGTCTCCCTTCCCTGTGATTGTCTTCCAGTTCTTAATGTTTACAGACGTGTTTTTATGATTATTGCCTGCGATACTGCTACATTTATAATTACGTATTACCGGTCATTACTTATGTTATTGCCACTTGAATGTGTTACCATTATATAGAAAACTGTATATATTGCCTCATGTTCCTGAATGATAATATTGCATGTATATTATGTGTCATTTGTGTATGCACAGTCAGGGAAAGTTAGTGCATCCTTTAGAGGATAGCACTTTTAGTACACAGTTCCCCCAAAGACTGGGTAGTTGTAATTATGTTGCAGGCCACTAGATGGGGCATACTAGTGGGATCTGATAGAAGGTTCATAGAGGGTTAATTATAGGAGGGGTTGTTGAGAGTTAAGGTTAGTGCTGAAGAGTGGTTTAGTCAGACGAGGCCAGGGCGCCCAAGGGTCCACATGGGCTATAGGCCCGGACAGCTTGGCAGTCACGTAATATTAAGTCATTATTGCCCACGTTACCCATGGCCACTGCAGGTCTTAGCAATGGGTCAGAACAGGAAAAGGAACATGTGGCGTCTTACCATCTGGGCCAATGTATTTAGGGCGGAAGTTGGCTGGACTAAGGAGATGAAAGGAGTTGGAATTTCGACGAGATCGGTACAGACGGGCCAGATGCTTTGTGGGGAGGAGGACCCCCGGAAAGTGACTGGGCTGGAACCAAGGGGACCGCCATCAGGGTTCCTGAAAGAACCAAACCGGGGGGACAACGAAGGGAGACATGCGATTGAAGTTGTCAGGGCAACAGGGGGCGGGGCGAGGATAAAAGGAGCAGGGGGCACGCTCAGGTGTCAGTTGGCAGAGAGCCTGACAGGAGACAGGAAGCCGTGTGACATAGAGAGAAACGGGGCAACGGGCGGTGTGTTTTGGAGAGACCGTCAGGGGTCTGTGAGGGGGAAGCTACGGACTCACCGACAAGTGACACGTGAGAGGAGGCCGCTCGCCGCACACGGTCGCACACTGCCGCACCCGCTGTTTCCCGCCGCGTTGTGACAGGTCCGCGACCTAAAGCGGCCGCTTCGGCTACACCTCAATCCACTACAGCGGTCAGGATACTGCCCCCTGCCTTCTCCCACAGCTGCGGCCCTGTCATCACCGGCCTAAGGGGGGCACCACCTCGCCATAGGCGGCCATAGAGGCCCCCGTCCCGTTTACTGGGGGACCCTGAGTAGAGGCGGCCAACCGTCATTTTAGAGACTGCGTCATGACTACGCTGTGAGGCGGGAGCCGGTAAAGACTTCCTGGAAGGCCTACCCCACCTGCACCGATTCTTCAGGGCCTGTTGTGCCCCACCAGCACAGATTCTTCAGGGCCTGTTGTGCCCCACCAGCACAGATTCTTCAGGGCCTGTTGTGCCCCACCAGCACAGAGTCTTCAGGGCCTGTTGTGCCCCACCAGCACAGAGTCTTCAGGGCCTGTTGTGCCCCGCCAGCACAGATTCTTCAGGGCCTGTTGTGCCCCACCTGCACAGATCCTCCAGGGCCCGTCGAACCCAATCATCCCGGGACATCGGGGCGTCAAGGCAGCCGCATCAGCGACCTCTGAGCGGCCGCATCTGCGATCCTGAACGACGCCTGGAAGGATAAGTTGTCCATAGGAAATAAGGACCCTTAGTTCGGCCGTACATGGCCTGCAACACCCGGACTAGCCGGATTAGTCACATTTAATATAAGAAAAAGTGTTGTAAATGTTATTGAGTCCCTGCGAGGACAGTTTGTTGTTGCCTATTTGGCTTGTTCAGCAAAGCCCCAGCGGCACCAATTTATAAACGTTTATTTTACAAATCACACTCAGTCTTGTGACTCGTCACTGCATCCTGAGAACCTGTCTGAACCCTACAGCTTCACCGGGGGTCACCAAGGGTAGTGATTGATGAATTCATGTCTGGGGCGAAACAGGCTGAAAGAAATGTCATTATATTGAGGTCAGACCTGGATGGAACTGGGAAGCAGTCTAGTATGGTCCAGTCCGGGCATGTACTGCACAGAAGTGACAACAAGCAAGGGAAAGATCAGTAAGCATACAAATGTTATAATGTACCAACTGTGGATGTAACATGCACAATCTTAAGTAGAGAAAGTGTTAAAGTTGTCTCAGACTGTGTCTCCATTGATGGGGGTCACCTAGAAGAGGGACCGTTATGGCCTTGGAAGTGCCCGGGTTTAGATGAATCTGGAGATGCAGGTATACCGAGGAGCATGGTATTGATTCATGTAGGGGAAGGGCTGGACGCTGATGCCACTGGAATACAGGTCTTGGCCCTCCCTTACACTTTTAATAGGATTTATTGACAGTATTTCATATCCAGTGGTTACACTGCAGGAAGTACAGTTTTGCATAACATTTCGGGTGAAAACCCTTTATTAGGCTAGGTTAACAGCATATACTGTAGGTCAAGGGGATCCACTTTGTGGGGTGAACTTCACCCAAACAGGGATAACTAGGTTCTGTATCAAGGCCTGCAGAGTGTGTGAGGTCTTGATAAAGCTGTATCCTGGTTATTTGGGTGAAGCCCACCCTGCATCCTGCATCCTGCATCCCTTTGACCTATATGTAGTGAACATAGCCTATATGTCTGATGAAAGGTTTTCATCTGAAACGTTGGAGAAAACTGTTTTTACTGTGGTGTAACCAATGGATATAAAGTAATGACAATAAACCCTATTGGAAGCATCTCGAAGTGTCCTTATATGTGATGTTTCTTTGCCTTGTGTACTATTGGTCTGCAGGAGCTCAGTGGTTTGCTCCAGAAGATGTAATACCTGTTTCAAGCTAACTCTAATTTGCTGATTGTGCCACCCACTTGTTTGAAAACAATAAGTAATTCAAGCTGTTTCAGTACAGTCAAGTCAGTTAAGAAGTGTAGAAAGACTGGCACCAGTATAAATGTACCAAAAGATTACCCAAGAACCTCTATTCAAAAGGAATCTATGGGACCTATTGTAACATTAATAATTGATAATCTGAAACAGAATACATAATGATTCTAAAGCGGAATTTAAAAAAAATTCTGGTACATCAACAACTACAAGTCCAAATCCCAAAATACTAAACTCCTACTGGGAAGCATAGTTATATCAATATTCACTAGAACTCTGGGTTTATTGTATCTATAGATGCCTATACACCCTCCTCAAGAACCAGTATTCCAACAAAAGGCACAGGGTAGGTGAGGGTAATATCAAAGACTTTGCCCAGAAGCTTCACTTTACATCTTCCGTCGGGGCCGATGTCAGATGTCCATGGCCAGATCACTAGACAAAGCTTGTTGCTATCTCTTGAGTAGTATTGTTATTAGGTACATATGTTCTTAAAGGGGGCCTATCAACAAATCAAATGTAGCCAGTTTTGTTATCTTATTTTATTCCCACTGCTTCCCTGAGTATTTCGTTGTTTTTCTTTTTTTAAATCCATCATATGGTTCCAGAGATATGGGCCTTTTTACTAAGTGCTAGTTTTTAAGGTCTTTACAAGGGACTTTGGCTCACAGGATAATTATTCAAAGCAGCCTAAAGACACACCACAGAGGATCCCTTGAGTCACACCCCCTTAGTAAAGATCATAAAAAAACACAGAATTTAAAAGTCCATATGTCTTGAACAGTATGGTGGATTTAAAAAAGAAAATCAATTGAATTTTAAGGGGAGCAGTGAGAATAAAATATGAGCAATAACTGTCCTCTTCTGATCTGGTGATAGGTCCTCTTTATGTGCTTATTTTTGTGGACTAGTTAAATCTGCTCCTATAAAAGGGAGAATATTTCCAAGTGTGCTTAAACCCCTAACAGAGTTCCAAGCAGGGTCACAATATAAAAGGGAGAATATTTCCAAGTGTCCTTAAACCCCTAACAGAGTTCCAAGCAGGGTCACAATGTCCTACTATAGTAGGATATGATCCATTGGCGGACAATTTATTACCAAACAAGACCATAAATCTCTAAAACATGCCAGTCAAAAGTTCGTAAAAATATTGGAATTTTTACATGTATTATTAAAGCGAAAAATGCTGCAAAAAAAATTGCCTATCAAAATAGCCAAAGAACTGTGGATACGTCTACGGTATGTGGTCACATCAGTAACAGTTTATAGATTCCAAATATCTGTTTAGAGCAACATAATATCATAATAACTGATGTAAATGTATATAATTTTTGGGAAGATTGGATTGTGGCTTATGTTTCTTTTATTATCTACAGGAACAATAGAAAAAAGAGTTATAAGTTTTTCCTCACCACTGTGCTTTTTACACATCTTCTCCCGTGCCTTGGTTGAAATTGAAAGACATATGACTAATATCGACCGTTCTACTTATGTAATGCATTTTTATGCTATTGGGTATTTGTTCTGTGTTTACATTGAGAACAACAAAGATTGCAATGCAGCTATAAAGGAATGTGCACATGTTCTGTATAAATGGGGGGATTACAAAGATGACCTCTTATGATGGGTCAACCATCCTCATGGAACCTGGATGGAAAAAACTCCATCAGCGTAGACCAATGTTTCTGAACACTCGTTGTATGGTATCACCAACAGATTGTCCTTTTCCAATAAGGAATGAGGTTGACAATGTCGGTATTCTTAAACAAATTCTAAAACATATATTTACTTAGCTAGTTCCCCTTCTATTATTTTTGTTGGGGTTGTTTTCCCAATTTAATGCAAAGCTACTAGTGGAAACATTTTTCAGGAACCTTTTTTTAGGAATATAAAGATGTTCCTTAGTATAAAACTATGAATTATTCAATATTTACCTGGTTTCTTGGAGTTTCCTTCGATGTGACAAATATTAAAATAGACTGAAAGTTGGAAATGAGCGGAAACTCAACCAATCGAACCATCAGGAAGTATTTGCCGAATATCTCTGATTAGAGGTTAGGACCAGGAAGAGTAATTAAAGGGCCAGCACCTTACATGTCCACCTAAAGTCATTTATCCCCATCTAATTATCTTGGACTACTGTATGTTTTACTGCAAAAGTCCCAGTCATAGGGCCATATTGGATCTAGGAGATTGAAGGAATCAATTACCTTGCCATTACATGCAATAACCAGGACTTGTGATACCACAGTAAGACCTGAGATCACTGCTACTTTATACCTCTTACTTGTCCCACTAATTAATCCCTTTGGTCTTCTTGGCTCCATAGAGACTCATTATTATTTGCATTTTTTCAGAATTGATTTTTATTTTGTTCCTATAGTGATGTATAATAAAATATAAGCAATTAATGATATCTACATGTAGGGACTTTGTTACCCTATGGTTCTTGGTTTAATCAAATAAATCAACAGTAATAATGTGGAGCTAGTTACATGAAGAATATTAGCACAGTACATAAATGCACTGGGTCATATAGTTATATTTCAAGCTTATTATATAAATTTAGAATGTTAAATTAAATAAATGTGGTCATTTTATGTTTTTCTGCTGATAAATATTGACTTCTTATAAGGAAATGGACATACCGCCCACGTTCCCCCTTGAAGACACGTGTACAGTTGTAAGTGTACCTTGATTTGGACTGTGTATTATGATATGTGTAATTAGTAGGGAGAGTTAATAGTCTGAAATAGCCCAGAGTGGGTGTGGATAAAGTGCAGAGGTAGAGACAGCTTCCTGTTAGATAGGGCCCAGTGTGCTGCAGAAGCAGACCTATTGTCTTGATAGTTTGCATAGCTGTATGATGTAGGTGTCCCTGACACGAATGAAGACGGAAACAATGGATAGCAAAATCCAAAGTAAAAAAAGGAGAAGTAACCGGGCAGAGTGATGACCCAGAGATGGGTCCTGGGACAGGATGTCTAGCTGTATGGCCTCGAGTTTATAACTCAGAGAGGTAATAGGCCAGGAACAGAGAACATGAGACGAAGGGAGTGCCCCCGGGAGGGAGTTCATCAAGCTGAGAAGCTAAGTAGTACCCACCATATTGGCATACTAGTTTATTTAAGAGGGAAGAGGACCCAGGACTGCAGGTTGAGAATAGGACTCTCGCTAACAGGACTGTAATAGTGTGCTTAATGGTGGTGAAGATGGAGAAACTTGAGGCAGAAACAAGTAAACCTGAAGAGGTAGTGAGAATGTGTGTGAAGATGCTTCGTATTGTGAAAGAAACATTCGTGAAGTTATGCACCCGCTTTCTATTGTAAATAGTTCCCAACAAGTTTCTGTTCAGTAAAAGACTGTTTATTGTTGACCGGTCGTCTCCCTCATTGAACTGTTCAACACCTGGTCCTGGCCAGCTGAAGTCACCAGCATTATGTAGTCTGCAAAGGTGTAGTTTCCCTGTAGACAAAGGCCACACACCTAGCCAGAATCCCCACCTTCGTGTAACATGCCAGGACGTAAGAGACCAGTACCTCATCCATGGCTGCCCTCCTGCACCATGGTGCACACTACGCATGTTCCACATAAAACTGGTACATTATCTTATATGATGTATCAATTCTGTGGTTTATAATCCTCATTTACTGTTAAAGATCAAATATTCATATGTCCAGATTTGTTTTTAGTCCAGGTAGGGTGAGGCTAGGGTGTACTTACTTTTTCACATAATTGTAATACTTCATTTCCTGGAACAATTTCAAGGGTGCCAACACTTTTGACAATGTCTGTATTTAGTGAAGGACCTGAGGGGGTGGAGCATGACACAGAGAATCAAAGATCACCAGAACTGGTGTCATGTTCCACCCTCCCAGCGCTGGCCCTCTGAATAATAGTATCTGAATAATAGTATTAGGTTTGCCAGCAGTGTTCCTTTAACCGTCAATACATATTAAAATGGCAATCGTTAAGGGTTTTTATGCCCTCATTGCTATTTAAAACAACAATGGGATGCAATAGAGCCACCAAGCATGACAGCTAACTCTCTGCAGTATCGGACCCAGATGGTTTTGCAACAGATCAGGGCCGATTACCCCCTTAGATACCACTGTCAATCACGGCATTTAAGTTGTTGCTATGAGGGAGTCATGAGACCCCCTTAGTAATCATCGAACCCCAGCCATCAGAATAGCAGGTCCCGATGGTTACAATGGAACAATGGTACCCTGAGATCATGTGATCACCCCAAGGTACCGTGGCCTGTGAGATCCAGCAATAAGCTGAGTCTCACAGGCACAGTCACAGAAGGAATCCATATATCTATTAAAACATGTTACAATAAATTGTAAAACAACCCCATGTGTCAATTTCCACTTTTCTTATGCTGGACACTTGTAAAAATTGAAGCGGCGGTAACAGGGAGGATATTCGATTACCTTGATTCCTTGACGTGAGGATCAGATGAACAGGCTAAATTGTCATGTTGCTTTGAGTAATATCGTCCGATGATAGATGTTCGGTAGAAGGTCAAAGCTTGTCAGCTGTAAAACAATAGAATACAGCGACGTCCCGGCTGGTGACATACGCCGGATGATAGTGTCCGGCAGTTCAGCGCTTGTTGCACGTGTAGCGCGTGAGCTCGGTTCAAGACCTAGATGACGTCTTCTGGAAAACTATATTTTCCGAAACGCGTAGGAAATGGTCCTAATCTCCTATCGTTGAGAAGTGCACATCATCTGATTTTCAAAGAGTAACGTGACAGAAGACGTCATCTAGGTCCTGCAGGTCCTGAACCGAGCTCACGCGCTACACGTGCAACAAGCGCTGAACTGCAGGACGCTATCTTCCAGCATATGTCACCGGCCGGGACATCGTTGTATTCTATTATTTTACAGCTGGCAAGCTTTGACCTTCTACCGAACATCTATCATCAGACGATAATACTCAAAGCAACACAACAATTTTGCCTGTTCATCTGATCCTCACATCAAGGAATCAAGGTAATTGAGTATCCTCCCCGTTACCGCCGCTTCAATTTTTACAAGTGTCCAGCATAAGAAAAGTGGAAATTGACACATGGGGTTGTTTTACAATTTATTGTAACATGTTTTAATAGATATATGGATTCCTTCTCCTCTGGCTATTCTGGATAAGCAACCTTAAAGAACCTCTGATTATTATTTCCTAAGCGCAAGACTTTATGTACGTGGACAGAATAGCGCCTAGGATTTTAGGTAATGTGTAGCACCCATATTATCTGCTCAAATTATATAAGTGAATTGGTACCTATAACCTGCAATTATTTGGTTTCATTTTTGCATAGTATTAATTTTATATTTTACTAATTGCCAGTGTCTCCTATCTGCTCTGGAATTGTTGCAGGATCTTTTACTGGAAATATTACCCTAAACCTTTAGCACACCTGCACTTTATGAGAACATCTACTATCATATTTCAAGGTAATTTCTAACCTATTTATGCTTGAATATTGGTCTATTTTTACAAAAGGCAATTTAATTCTATTTTTTGCGGTCACATTAACAAACCTATATGGCGGTATGATATAGCATAAGAAAGTTCTTATTCATTTCACTAGATACCTGAGCTAAAATTCTCATTCTATTTTTGATTCTTTATTACTAGGTCTTGTTGGTTCAGACCCTCATTTTTGCTGCGGTCTCTAGGGGGTATTAATGCACCACTAATATTATATACACTTTATAAATATATACATAGCATATACATATGTATATATATGAAAACCTCAAAAAGAGGAAAAAATCCTCCAAAAAATTCAGATACAAACCAGACAGGCCTAAATGCATCTGCACTAATACAGGGTGCAGCGGACCCAAGTAAAATGGCAGCTGCACAGGTGCATAAATACCAAATGAAACAGCCAGCCTACAATCAGGGATTGGCCGTGTGGTATCCCAGTGCAGAAGAAATAATCCGTATGTGGCAGTGTTCACAGAGGGCGTGCAAGGCTTCTGGTTCGCAACCTCTTAGTATAACACCATATAGGGGGGCTGTATATATGCATAGTATGTCTAAAGACATACTAATAGGGAATTTAGATTGTGAGCCCCATAGGGAACAGTGATGATGATGTGTGCAAACTGTATTATTATTATTATAGCCTATGAGCACATTATATTGCATTGTGTCATTTAGGTTACCTGTTATCCTACATATCCATATAGAACCAATGCATATGAATTGCTCTGCTTTTTTCTGTTTTATGTATTGTGTGTCTTAGTATTCTCCACTATGTTGAGTGCCACGTATTTTAAATTGTTATTAAAAGTTACTTTTTAATAATTACCTATACTTTGCTTCATACACTACTTTTTATAAGAAAAAGCGTTTTACTGTGTGATAGCCGCAAAATCTAAAAAATCTGTATAAATCTAGTATCACTGTAATCGCACCTACCCGAAGAATAAAGTAGTCTAATCACTTATACCACATGGTGATCCACGTAAGAATTAAAAAAAAACTTTTCTTGTACTGCTGTCTATTTGTTCATTCTATCTCCCAAAAATCACAGAAAAGCTCGACTCACATTTATCCTGCGCACTCCGCTGAGCGCTTACATTGGGGTTTCCGTGTAAATTCCCCCAAACCACAATTCAGACAAAACCACAGACAGAACCACTCACTTATGAGGTAGATGGAGTCACTTTGGACTGGTCTCTGTTCCGGTGGTGTATCATCATTTTAGCCATATTTTTAGCGCACAATTGTGAGCAACCACAGGTCTGTGCATGCCTAAAATGATGGATACCACCGGAACAGATGCCAAGTACAGAGCACGAAGTGTCTCCATATGCCACATGGTGCGTGGTTCTATTGGGGGTTTCCTCTGAATTGCATTTTTGTGGGATTTACACAGAAACCACAAGGTAAGTGCTCAGCGTAGAACACAAGAATGTGATCCAGCCGTATTCTAAAAGCTATCGAAAAGTATAATGTACCCCAAAATGCAACAAACAAAAACTTTAATTTATCCCTCACAAAACCTACCCCAGTCAGGTCCGTGATCTGTCATTGGAACTATAGGGGATCCCATGTTACTGGTAGAACAAAGATTCTGAAAAATTGTCATGACTCCTGCCACTTCAAATAAAATCCAGTGAATTCTGTGCTCCCAAATCCAAATGCCCATTCCATCTCAGACCGACTGTGCCTAAACGTTCGAGAAAAATTGCACAATAAATTGTGGGGTCTAGTTTCACCTATTAACCCTTGTGTACCTGACAAATTTGCAGCAAGTAAAAAAATTAAATTTTTACCACTAAAATGTCATATTTCCACATTTCAATGTTATAAAATTCTGTGAGGCACCTATGGGTTGAAGCAGCACAGAAAGAGGACTTGAAAATCCTCCAATAATAGAAAACAGCAAAAGAGCAAAAAGGTTTACCCGTCCAGGCCTCCAGAAAAATGCACTCTCAGGATGCAGTGGACCCATGTAATTAAGATGGCAACACAGGTGCAAGAATACAGATGAATCAACCGCTCACAGCCTACCAATACATGGAGGGGGCGGTTGCCTGGTATGTTAATGCACAATAAAAAACTTGTATGCGGTGCTGTTCACACTATGGCCATGCACAGCATCCAGGCCAGCCTAGTAGTGACACCCTTCTATTAGCTCAGGCGGGCTGACCCAGCACTATCAAAATGCATCCCATGTGACCAGACACAGCAGTTTACAAGGCCAATCCCTGATTGTAGGCTGGCTGTTTCATTTGGTATTTATGCACCTGTGTAGCTGCCATTTTACTTGGGTCCACTGCACCCTGTATTAGTGCAGATGCATTTAGGCCTGTCTGGTTTGTATATGTATACAAGGAATTAATTTAGGGGTGTACTGTGTAATTTGAGCCCATAGGTGCCTCAGCAAAAGCCAAAAAGTTACAGATGAAACAACCGCTCACAGCCTACCAATACATGGAGGGGGTGGTTGCCTGGTACTGTATGTTAATGCAATGTATTTTTTTTGTTTTTATTGTGCATTAACATACCAGGCAACCGCCCCCTCCATGTATTGGTAGGCTGTGAGCGGTTGTTTCATCGGTAACCTTTTTGCTCTTTTGCTGAGGCACCTATGGGCTCAAAATACACAGTTCACCCCTAAATGAATTCCTTGAGTGGTCTAACTTCCAACATGTGGTCACTTATGGGGATTTCTGCTGTTTTCACATGTCAGGGGCTCTTCAAATGTGATATGGCATTCACAATCAATCCTAGGCAAATAGCGCGATTTCCTTTCCTAGCCCTGTCATATGTCCAGGCAGACGTTTTTGGTCCACATATGGGGTATAGTTACGATCAGGTCAAATTGCACAACAAATTATGGGTACATTTTCTCCTCTTATCCCTTGTAAAAATTACAAATTTGGGGCGTAAACAACATTTTTTTGAAAACCATTCCGCCCAAAGTGCACACATTACGGTATGTGGAAACGTACCCTAAGACCCCTCAGAAGACTAAATTCGCATTAGTTTTCCACATGGCAAAAAAAACCCTCTTTTTATCTCTTTATGTTGGAAAAATAGAGGTACAGTAGAATTAATATGCAACCGTTGAGAATCTGTGTGCAGCTGTGTGGTTCTCTGCTTGTCACAGTTATTAGACATGAAAGTGGGACACATGCAGTGTCATACATAGAGTGCCCCAGCAATTTCTATTTTACTTTCTATTTTATACTAAGCCACATCCCTAACCTCACTATGTCCTTTATATGCACCCACAGAAATATAACTCCTAGTGAAGCCCTTGTTTTCACGCAGAATGGTAACGCTTTCATTGTGACCATACAATTCCCCACACACACAGTATGTTGTCCCCACAGTACATTCCTCACACACAGTATGATATCCCCCAGTGCATTCCCCCTATCCAGTATGATTAACCCCACACACAGCATGATATTCTCACAGTACATCCCCACCTCCCACAGTATGATGTCCCCACAGTACATTTCTTCTCACAAAGTATGATACCCCCATAGTACATCCCCACACACAGTATGATGTACTCACAGTATGATGTACCTACATTACATTCGCCCACAAAGTATGATGCCTCCACAGTACATTCTGTGACAGGGTCACTGGTATGGTATATGAGAGGAGATATGTGTCACTGCGCATACTGCCATCAGTGATGTAGAACCAAAATGTTTTTGCCTCCAGCACGCTGCGTGCTGAGAGGGTTAATTGAAATCTATGTTAGGGGCTGGTTTTAGAGGACCTTCATAGAACGGGTGGGAGAAGGGCCACCGTATCTCCACCTGCAGAGTGCCTCTTACAATTACCGGCATATGTTACTGACATCACGGAGGCATATCCTCCACACACGCCGGAGTTGAGTGCCAGAATGCAATGCAGCTGTGACCCGGGGGCAGTTGTGATGTACGCAACACATGATTTGCTACCTTTTTTGGCTACAAGATATAAAAACTCAGACGTTGTAAGATGAGACACACTCCCCTTGATATATAAAGTGCTCTCATTGAGAGAAACAAAATAGGAATCTTGTGGGTATGATACCTTTTAATGGCTAACAAATAATAGTAAAAGATGTTACAAAGCAAGCTTTTGGGACTGTGTTGTGAGTTCATTTTTCCCTTCACTATTGAGGTCTGATGAACTCCCTCCTCTGGTGAAGGAAGGTAGTGAGACTGATTACCAAACACCTGGGCAGCTAAATGATAACTGGGTGGCTGGAATTGAGGACTGGATATAAGGCTGCCGACGCCCTTCTTCCTGGCTGGTGATTTTCCTGCTGGATTCTTGGAGACCAATCTGATTCCTGTGTCTCAAAGCTAAGTTTTTCTGCTCTGCTTTGTACTCTTCAGTTTTGTTTTTGTTTTGCCTTGTTTTTTGGGAGTTCTGCCATCCCCGGCCGGGGGTGAGCTGAATTCCATTTTTGTCTCTGATCTGTTGATCTTTTGCTCTGTCTTCAGAATATACCTGAGTGCTGATATAGTCTTTTGAAGCCTAGCGACTTCAGGGCCTGCTTTTCCTCTCAGTTGGTTGGCTCATTTTGATAGGGTTTTTGTGGATGGCAGACAGCAGCTTTCCTATCCTGTCCTATGTAGTTAGCTTGTGCCCCATCATTTGCTCAACCTATCTTTCTATCTGTGTTAGTGTTTTCATCTTGCTTCACCGTCATTATATGTTGGTGGCTGCCTATTGCTTTAGGGTCAGCTCTGGGGCAGTTTAGTTTTTCCCCTTTCTGTCTTTAGGCTATGTAGCTCTCCGGCTGTGATCGAGGGGTCTAGGGCACCGTAGGAACCCCCCACGGCTACTGCTAGTTTTTGTGGATAGGTTCAGGGGTCTGCAATCCAATAGCTGCCAACCTCTCTGGTTTTTCTGGACTTAGCTGGTATTTTGTTTTTTCCTCCTTCGGTGACTCATCATAACAGGACTGCTTACGTCCCTTCATCAGGCTGATATAACAAAATATTTAAAGAAACCTTATTTATATACAGTTTAAAGCACATGCTGGTGTGATACATGGACATTTCAATAAGCAAATACTGAGCTAGAAGAGAGAATCCTTAATTAGGTAAGATTATATAAGTAGTGTGAAAGTTCTGTGAGATCAAAGGGCTCTTTGGAGGAAATAGCTCAGATATGGTAATGGGCCATAAAACCTTCTGACAAATTGAGTCCTGTGTGAATAGAGTCAAAGATTGTAATGAATTTGTGTTCCCACACCCTTCGATGCTTCTGTGATTTAAAATTGCCTTTTAAAATGACAACTTTCATATTGTCTATGTTGTGTCCTGGATTACAGAAATGTTTAGCCACAGGTAAATGGGTTTATTTGTCTGTGATTGTATGACGATGAGATCTCATCCTTGCTCTCAGTCTCTGTCCTGTTTCTCCAACATAGAGGCCACCCACAGGACATATATTGCATAGAATTAAATACACCACATTGGAAGAGGAACATGTGAATGTCCCGGGGATCTTATAGTCCTGCTGTGTGTTGGGAATTTGGATTTTGTCTTTGGTCTCTATATGAATGCAGGTTTTACATTGTCTCACATTGCAAGGATATGTTCCTCTTGGTGAATCTGAGGGCATTGAACTTCGGATAATGATGTTTCTTAGATTGGGAGGTTGCCTGTAACATAGCAAGGGGGGTCTTTGAATAGTGTTTTTAACCGGTTATCCTTGCGTAGGATATAGTGAAGTTTATTAGCCATTTTTCTTAGTATTTCAAGCTGTGGGTTGTAGGTCACTACCAGAGGTACACGATGATTCCCCTTGATAAATCATATCTGTGAAATGCACGTCGGGGCGTTCGTGGTACCGTGGATGGGCATTTTATACAGTACTATGGGTAAGCTATAAACCGTACATACTCATTGGTTGTTTCATGGCTGTTTTATCTGACCATTACGGTCTGCAATTGTATGCACTTTACTATCAGTCTGACATCCTAGGTTCTTTTCTTTTGGACCTATTTAGGATTTCATTACCTTGCTACCTTTATAGCCTGTTAATATTCCACCCTACCACTCATTTTACTTGAGCACTATTCTTTTTTGATTGTTTCCTCATACATGTTTCATGCTTTTATTTTGCGACTCATGTTTTTGTTACTAGATGTACTGAATCTTTAATAAAAAATCTTTTTTTATATATCGCTCTCAATGGTGAGTTTTGGGTAAATTGTATCCATTGTGTAGGGTCCTAACAGGACCTGGGTGATGTCAAAGTCATGTGATCATCACATGGGTTGTTAAATACCTGGACATGAGAGCCAGGCTTGGTTGTGTCTTGGGAGTGCAGCAACTCCCATATAGCTCCAGGAGGAGCTGAGGACTTTGCTGGTTACCTGCAGGGGAATCTTGCAGGGAAAGGACTCTTATGGACTGTGTCTTTGTTTGTTTTACCATTATGCCAGAAAGGCTCTGTTTATTTTTCTGCACCCTGCTAAGGTTTATGCTATCCATAATAAACCAGCAGGTGATCTAATATCAGAACTGTTGCTGTGTCTACCTTGTAAAGAAGCTGAGTGTGTCAACCCCTCAAAATTCCTACACATAGAATAATGTCCTCTCACTACATTCTCCCTATACACAGTATGATGCCCCCCCACAGTACCACAGTACATTCCCCTTCCACAGTATGAGGTCCCCACAATACAGTATATTCCCCATACACAGTCGATTTTCCATACTACAGGATGGGACATTTATATGGATACACCTAAATAAAATGGGAATGGTTGGTGATATCAACTTCCTGTTTGTGGCACAATAGTATATGAGAGGAGGAAAACTTTTCAAGATGAGTGGTGGCCATAGTGGCCATTTTGAAGTCGGCCATTTTGGATCCAACTTTATTTTTTTTAATGGGAAGAGAGTCATGTGACACATTAAACTTATTGAGAGTTTCACAAGAAAAACAATGGTATGCTAGGTTTTAATGTAACTTTATTCTTTCATAAGTTATTTACAAGTTTCTCTTTGCTTACAGCCATTGACATGTCGCAGAGGTTAACACGTGAGGAGTGGATAGAAATTGTGTTGATGTGTGGTGAACGCAGTACCCGGGTCATTGCAGCAGATTTCATTGCAAAACACCCTACACAAGAAAACTGTCACCATTCCCATTTTATTTAGGTGTATCCATATAAATGGCCACCCAAAAAAGTTTGCCTCATCACTGAACATAATGTTCTGTGTAAACTGAGGGTCCTGTTTCAATTTTTGTTTTGCCCATTCTGCAAATTCAGCGCGCCGATCTGGGTCACCGACCATTCCCATTTTATTTACGTGTATCCATATAAATGGCCCACCCTGTACATTCCATTATTGTATGTTGTCCTCTCAGTACATTCCCACACACAGTATGATGACCCTACAGTACAATCACCTCTACACAGTATAATGCTCCACAGTGCATTCCCCACACACAGTATGATTCCCCATTAGAGTTGAGCGATACCGTCCGATACTTCAAAGTATCGTATCGGATGGTATCGGCCGATCTTTAAAAAAAGTATCGGTATCGCCGATTCCGATACCGGAAGTCCCATTCAAGTCTATGGGACTTCCGGTATCGGAATAAGAAAAACCCTTTCCTGCCCTTGTACAGCCTCTCTGGGGTCTGTACGGG
Organism: Dendrobates tinctorius; assembly: GCF_039654945.1. Classification (NCBI taxonomy): domain Eukaryota; kingdom Metazoa; phylum Chordata; class Amphibia; order Anura; family Dendrobatidae; genus Dendrobates; species Dendrobates tinctorius. The sequence continues at coordinate 14,757,781 of NW_027361825.1, read as the reverse complement.
CCTTTCGGGGGGCTGTGCCGGCCTGCCAGGGGGTCTGTGCAGGCTCCGGTGGTATGTGCCGGCCTGCCGGTGGTCTGTGCAGGCTCCGGTGGTCTGTGCCGGCCTGCCGGTGGTCTGTGCAGGCTCCGGGGGGCTGTGCCGGCCTGCCGGGGGGCTGTGCCGGCCTGCCGGGGGGCTGTGCAGGCTCCGGGGGTCTGTGCAGGCATCGTCCGATGGGACTACAAGTCCCATCGGGCGATGCCTGCTACCATGACAGTGATTGACACATTAGCCAATGATGGGACAGTAGTAGTCCCATCATCCGGCTAATGTGTTAAATGTAAAAAAAAAAAAAAAAAATTACATGCTACATACATACAACATGCATACTACATACATGCTACATTCATACTACATACATGCTACATTCATACTACATAAATACTACATGCAACATACATACTACATGTATACTACATGCATGCTACATACATACTGCATGCTACATACATACCACATATATACTACATACATACTACATGCATGCTACATACATACAACATGCATACTACATACATGCTACATTCATACTACATACTACATACATGCTACATTCATACTACATAAATACTACATGCAACATACATACTACATATATACTACATGCATGCTACATACATACTACATGCTACATACATACTACATATATACTACATACATACTACATACATACTACATGCATGCTACATGCATGCTACATACATACCACATACATAACACATATATACTACATGCATGCTACATACATACTACATGCTACATACATACCATATACATACTACATGCATGCTACATACATACTACATGCATGCTACATACATACTACATGCTACATACATACTACATACATACTACATGCATGCTACATACATACTACATGCATGCTACATACTACATGCTACATACATACTACATATATACTACATGCATGCTACATACATACTACATGCTACATACATACCACATACATACTACATATATACTAACTGCATGCTACATACATACTGCATGGTACATGCATGCTACATACATACTACATATATACTACATGCATGCAACATACATACATACTACATATATACCACATGCATGCAACATGCATACTACATATATACTACATGCTACATACATACTACATACATACTACATGCTACATACATACCACATATATACTACATACATACTACATACAATACATTCATACAATACATACATAGACATACAGTACATATAACATAGAGTAACATACTTACCAATACTTGTCACATTGTTCCCCGAAGCCATTGTCGTCTACGGAATAAATATTAACATAACAAACCACAAAAATACTCACCCACGATCCGAAGCAGTCCACGAGTGTCCCACGACGATCTTGGGTAGAGAACTGCAGCATCAGCTGTTGCTGCCGTTCTCTACGGGCTGCAGGAATCCAATGACGGAAGGTAGGTATCCTTCCGCACTGTATTCCTCCGCCACTTAAAAAAAAAAAAAAGTCCCTAGTCTCACTTTATGCCATTGCTGTGTGGGAATTTCCCACGCAGCAATGGCATAAAGTGAGACTAGGGACTTTTTTTTTTTTAAGTGGCGGAGGAATACAGTGCGGAAGGATACCTACCTTCCGTCATTGGATTCCTGCAGCCCGTAGAGAACGGCAGCATCATCTGATGCTGCAGTTCTCTACCCAAGATCGTCGTGGGACACACTCGTGGACTGCTTCGGATCGTGGGTGAGTATTTTTGTGGTTTGTTATGTTAATATTTATTCCGGAAAAGACAATGGCTTCGGGGAACAATGTGACAAGTATTGGTAAGTATGTTACTCTATGTTATATGTACTGTATGTCTATGTATGTATTGTATGAATGTATTGTATGTATGTAGTATATATGTGGTATGTATGTAGCATGTAGTATGTATGTAGTATGTATGTAGCATGCATGTAGCATGCAGTATGTATGTAGCATGCATGTAGTATATATGTAGTATGTATGTAGCATGTAGTATGTATGTAGCATGTATGTAGTATGTATGTGGTATGTATGTGGTATGTAGTATGTATGTAGCATGCATGTAGTATATATGTAGTATGTATGTAGCATGTAGTATGTATGTAGTATGTATGTGGTATGTATGTGGCATGTAGTATGTATGTAGCATGCATGTAGTATGTATGTAGCATGCATGTAGTATGTATGTAGCATGCATGTAGTATGTATGTAGTATGTAGCATGTATGTAGTATGTATGTGGTATGTATGTAGCATGTAGTATGTATGTAGCATGCATGTAGTATATATGTAGTATGTATGTAGCATGTAGTATGTATGTAGTATGTATGTGGTATGTATGTGGCATGTAGTATGTATGTAGCATGCATGTAGTATGTATGTAGCATGCATGTAGTATGTATGTAGTATGTATGTAGTATGTAGCATGTATGTAGTATGTATGTTGTATGTATGTAGCATGTAGTATGTATGTAGCATGCATGTAGTATATATGTAGTATGTAGTATGTATGTAGTATGTATGTGGTATGTATGTAGCATGCATGTAGCATGCATGTAGTATGTATGTAGCATGCATGTAGTATGTATGTAGCATGCATGTAGTATGTATGTAGTATGTATGTAGTATGTATGTAGCATGCGGTATGTATGTAGCATGTATGTAGTATGTATGTAGTATATATGTAGTATGTATGTAGCATGTAGTATGTATGTAGCATGCATGTAGTATGTATGTAGCATGTAGTATGTATGTAGCATGCATGTAGTATGTATGTAGCATGTATGTAGTATGTATGTAGTATATATGTAGTATGTATGTAGCATGTAGTATGTATGTAGTATTTTTTTTTTTTTTTTTTAACATTTAACACATTAGCCGGATGATGGGACTACTACTGTCCCATCATTGGCTAATGTGTCAATCACTGTCATGGTAGCAGGCATCGCCCGATGGGACTTGTAGTCCCATCGGACGATGCTTGCACAGACCCCCGGACATCAGCACAGCCCCCCGGCAGGCCGGCACAGCCCCCCGGCAGGCCGGTACAGACCCCCACAGGGTGCACAGCCCCCCGGCAGGCCGGCACAGCCCCCCGGCAGGCCGGTACAGACCCCCACAGGGTGCACAGACCACCGGCAGGCCGGCACAGCCCCCCGGCAGGCCGGTACAGACCCCCACAGGGTGCACAGACCACCGGCAGGCCGGCACAGCCCCCCGGCAGGCCGGTACAGACCCCGGGCAGTCCACACAGCCCCCCGGCAGGCCGGCACAGCCCCCCGGCAGGCCGGCAGAGACCCCCGGAAGGCCCGAAATGACGGCGCATCATGATGCGCACACACCGCGCATCATGATGACGTCAGTCTGTCAATCAACTTTGAACTTCCGATTCCGATGCCGAATTCCGATATTGAAAAAATATCGGAAGTCGGTATCGGAATTCCGATACAGCAAGTATCGGCCGATACCCGATACTTGCGGTATCGGAATGCTCAACACTATTCCCCACACACAGTATGATTCCTCACACATAGTATGATGTCCCCACAGTAAATTTACCATATACAGTATAATGTCCCCACTGTATTTTTCCCACAAGCAGTATGATGCCCCACAGCACATTACCCACACACTAAAATTATGATATTTTCACAAATAAAAGCAAGTTATAAACAACAAATTTTACCACTATCATGAAGCACAATGTGTCATGAAAAAAAATTCTCAGAATCACTGAGACAGGTTGAAGTGTTCCAGAGTTATTACCACATAAAGTGACACTGGTTGGATTTCTAAAATTTAGTAATTTAAGGTCAAAATTAGCTCGATCAGTAAGGGGTTAATTCAAAAAGAATGCTGTGTTTAAAAAATATAGAAAAAAGTATTAAAAGGGACAGTACAATACTGTATGTATTATCACAAAAAATAAAAAGAAAAGACAAAAGCAAGTATGATTTTAGCGTTCCACAGATAGGAGATATGGCATATATAATGCCAAATTTTAAGTTGGGACTGATGTGGTGACCGCCCAATGATGTAAGTCAATTCATTTTGTTTACCACTTTGTCACGACATTGAAAATATTTCTGCCATAAGTGTAGGACCCACACTGTTCACAAAAACCCCAATAGTCATAACTGGTGTCCGGGTTCAAGTAGTCTGCTTGCAGTGCTCTGACATAGGGAGGCAAAAGGCAATGAATGAGGCATCTCCACATGATTCATTTGTTGCCTCCCAAATTCTTCTGCAAACTGTGCCTGGACTTTTGTGTCTGCAATCCATCAGATAACCCACTTTAATTGCCTGTTTTCAGCAGGAGGTCCCATTTGAAGAAAGGTCCTAGTGTCATAGAGTGTGAGCTCCTTTGTCCCTTTCCAAGTTATAGTTAAGCCATGTCAGAGGGGTATCTAGGTTTTCTGGCACCCAGGGTGAGAATTCAGTTTACCCCTACCTCCCCCAAATACATATGCGATTTGCATACATACAGTCATGTGCTGAGGAGCTGCTCTCCCTAATCCTCTCAATTTACAGTGAAATACTGAGAGAAGCAGGAAGAAAACCTAAATGAAACAAAATGAAAAAAGCATGTAATACAATTAACTATAGATGAATGAAGCCTACCTTGTCTCCTTTTTTCAAGCTGCCGGGACACATCTCCCTCTGTGTCAGGAGCCCCATGCGGATAAGGAGATATATGGGCGGCTTGACCTGGATTCACGGAGAAGAAAAGATGACACTGACCATCGCGACACATCTTTTCTTCTCCGCCCATGGAAGATAGTTTACATCTCAATTGACATCACACGGACACCAGACAGCAACTCCCGCATGTCAGCAAGAAGACTGATGTGACTGGCCGGCACATTGTCTTCAACATCGGTGGCAGATTCGTGCTACACAAAATCCCCAGCAACTGACTCATTATCTGAAGTGGATCCAGGTCAAGCAGCCCGCATATTTCCTTATCCACAAGGAGCTCCTGACACAGAGGGAGTTACTTCCCGGCAGTTTGAAAAAGGAGACAAGGTATGCTTCTTTCATCTATAGTTAATTGTAGCGCATACTTTTTTCATTTTGTTTCATTCAGTTTTCACGCACAGTGGCGTTTGTATGCAGCTTTTTTTTAACTTTCCACAGAATTTTATTTAAGATGAAAACCTAGTTATCATGTGACCGTAAGTATGAAAATCACATATGAGTGAAGTTGCAATGTGATGACTGCTGGAACCTGCAGAGCTGAATCCTGACAGTGAAGATATTACATGCTGTTAGGATTGACATGCTGCAGGGCTTCTTTTTTATAATTGAAGGGCTCGTACAGGTTTGAGATGAAAGTCTGCAATTACTCATTTGACTGCAGGCTTCTGAATTCTCAAAGTGCATGCACTGCACATTGTTAGCATTCTCTGTTGCTGGTGGCAAGAGTGGACAGTCATGTCAGCACAAGATTAAGGCTGGTTTCACATTTGCGTTTTTTTGCGCTGGAAAAAAAACGCATACGTGCGCATGCGTTTTTTCCCCTATATTTAACATGGGTGCGCATACCTGCGCGCTGGTAAGCGCATGTATGCGATTTTCATGCGCTGCGTTTTTTTGGGGTGTGCGTTGGTATTTTCCAGACGCAGCATGTTGCATTTTTTGGCCCTTGAAAAAAATCGCATGCGCACGTATGCGCACGTTTTGCGCTAAAAATGGCCATTATAGCCTATGGATGCGCATACGTGCGCACCGGCATGCGCAGGTATGCGTTTTTTTAGCGCTGCGTTTTTTTGGTGGTGTCCACTTGTTGTCCTAGTTATAATCTTCTAAAGTCAAAAAAAAAAGTCTATATAAAGGAGGTGCCTGCCAAAACTCTGCCACTACTACACTGACAGATTGAAGAGCAGACAGTCAACCAAGAACCCATTATATCAGCGAAGAATGTGAGTATATTACATTATATGCCTGTCCTTTTAAATTATGTATGTACTAATGATTTTTATTATTTTTACATGCAGTATGTCTTCAGAATCAGAGTATTCCCCATCGCGGCAGGAATTGGCGCAAGCAGACCGTGAGGTGATTATTTTCGTGCATCTGGTAAGTATATCTGCTGCTTCTCCAAATCTCTTACGTTTTTTTCAACTTTTTTAAGACATCGTCATCATCATCTTCTGCGGACGGGACTAGTGAGGGCGAAGAGCAGGAGCAGCGAAGCCAAGTCCCGGTGGTGATACGGAATGTAAGTATCAAATGATTTGTAATGTTCTTTATTTTTTATCTTCTATTTTTACTCTTTTTTATGTTTCTTTTTTTGTTTGATTATTCTAATGAATGTGTTTTGTCTAGGTTCCACAACGGGATGAAGACGTCTACCTGGATAATGAGCAGCTCATCAGCCTGGTCCAGGAGCGTTCGCCGTTGTGGGACAGCCGTGACCGGCTGCACAAGGACATTGTGGTGACCCGGCGGCTATGGAATGAGGTGGCCGCAGCGTTGATGGATGGCTGGGACAGCGCCACAGCATCTCCAAAAAGGCGTTTAGTGAGTATTTCCCTGCTCTGTATTGTGCCTCAGTGACTGTTGTCCTTGACGGCACTGTTGGGTTTCGTGCTAGGCGTATTCTAGCAGGAAACCCAACAGTGTCATCGGGGTCTACAGTGACTGCTTTGAGTATTGTATTGCTACATTGTGCCGCAGTGACTGTTGTCCTTGACGGCACTGTTGGGTTTCGTGCTAGGTGTATTCTAGCAGGAAACCCAACAGTGTCATCGGGGTCTACAGTGACTGCTTTGAGTATTGTATTGCTACATTGTGCCGCAGTGACTGTTGTCCTTGACGGCACTGTTGGGTTTCGTGCTAGGCGTATTCTAGCAGGAAACCCAACAGTGTCATCAGGGTCTACAGTGACTGCTTTGAGTATTGTATTGCTACATTGTGCCGCAGTGACTGTTGTCCTTGATGGCACTGTTGGGTTTCGTGCTAGGCGTATTCTAGCAGGAAACCCAACAGTGTCATCGGGGTCTACAGTGACTGCTTTGAGTATTGTATTGCTACATTGTGCCGCAGTGACTGTTGTCCTTGACGGCACTGTTGGGTTTCGTGCTAGGCGTATTCTAGCAGGAAACCCAACAGTGTCATCAGGGTCTACAGTGACTGCTTTGAGTATTGTATTGCTACATTGTGCCGCAGTGACTGTTGTCCTTGACGGCACTGTTGGGTTTCGTGCTAGGCGTATTCTAGCAGGAAACCCAACAGTGTCATCGGGGTCTACAGTGACTGCTTTGAGTATTGTATTGCTACATTGTGCCGCAGTGACTGTTGTCCTTGACGGCACTGTTGGGTTTCATGCTAGGCGTATTCTAGCAGGAAACCCAACAGTGTCATCGGGGTCTACAGTGACTGCTTTGAGTATTGTATTGCTACATTGTGCCGCAGTGACTGTTGTCCTTGACGGCACTGTTGGGTTTCGTGCTAGGTGTATTCTAGCAGGAAACCCAACAGTGTCATCGGGGTCTACAGTGACTGCTTTGAGTATTGTATTGCTACATTGTGCCGCAGTGACTGTTGTCCTTGACGGCACTGTTTTTTTTTATCAACAGTGGACAAAGTCCGAACACGTTGGCGTTCGATCAAGGACCGCTTCAACAGTGATGTTCGTGCTGAGGGCCAGGTTCGCAGTGGATCTGCGTCAAGGACCAGAACTAGATACCGTCACTATCACGCGTTGCAGTTCCTAAGACCGGTCCTTGCCACGAGATCGTAAGTATTATAAATTTTGGGTTTTTATTTTTATTAATCTGTGTTTTTCTAATCCACAGCTGATGCTTCTTGTAAAGGCATGGTAGTAATGATTTTCCTTTCTTCAACAGCACCTGGAGCAGCACCCTGCAACCTGGCCCTGGAGCGGTCCTTCCTCGGACGTCCTCTGACCCGTCCCAGCCATCCGACAGCCAGGAAGCACCTTGCAGGTCAACCACACACACAGCTGGTGACCAGGAAGCTGGGCCATCAGGTGTTCCCCTGTCCCAGGTCTCTGCCACTGGTTATGCGTGCACTACCCGCCAGCGGCAGAGGGCCTTGGACAGGAATGTCTTGCCCGAGTTTATGCATTTGAGCGAGACATTTAATTCCAGCCTCAAGTCACTGTCCGACAGAGTTGAAAGCAGTTTTGCACTCATGGAACGTGGTTTTAACCACTTTGAACACCGCTTCAATTCTGTAGAACAGCGCCTTGACCGTCTGGAGGCCGACCTCAACAGACCAGCACACCATTTTTTTAGTAAGATTGAAAAGGGCATGGCGGAACACCTTAGTCCTGATCAACAGCTGAATGTGCTGCAGGCCTGCAACAATGCTTTCTTGCAGGCTATGCAGCATAATCGGTACGGTCAGCAGTCAGTGGTGTCCTTTCCACCTGTGCCACCATTGACTCGCTTCACCTCACTACCGACTTGTGCTGCATACCACTGCACGGACACCTCTATTCAAAGCCAGGACACCCACCGTTACACCACCACAAGTCTGAGTGCAGCTGGTCACTTCACCGACACCACCATGGCAAGCGCTGCTCCTGTCTGGAGCACCACCGCCACTCCCATGCATGCGTGGAGCTCAGCCACCACTAGGCAAACATGGAACAGCCCTGCCGCTACAACAACGTGTAGTAGCCCTGCCACCACCACTCTGCAAACCTGGACCATCACTGCCGCCACCAGTCCTCCTGCAAGGACGAGCACTGACAACGAAGAGCAGCAGCAGCAGCCACCTCAGCAGCAGCTCCAGCCACCTCAGCAGCAGCCACCTCAGCAGCAGCAGCAGCCACCTCAGCAGCAGCAGCCACCTCAGCAGCAGCAGCAACCACCTCAGCAGCAGCAACCACCTCAGCAGCAGCAACCACCTCAGCAGCAGCCGCCACCTCAGCAGCAGCAGCAGCCGCCACCTCAGCAGCAGCAGCCGCCACCTCAGCAGCAGCAGCAGCCACACCTGCAGACGGGGGACCTACACTCAATATTTGCCCCTAGTTCAAGGCGAAATCTATCAAGGCGGGCATTGGGCCAAAGTCGGTCCAGGCACACAAGCCTACGGCGACATGCCATTACAACTAATGTACCTGAACAGATTTCCTCTCCTCCAAGTGTTCCTAGTTTAATTCCCTTAACTGGACTACCTTCCCCCACAAGTTTTGTTGCCCCTTCCCCTCAAACACCATCTTCAACAGCAAGTGTTGCATATTCCCTGCACACCCCCAAATTGAAACCATCTGCCCCCAAACGCCGGAAAAAATAATTTTTTGGTTTATTTTTGTGATAAAAAATAAATTTACATTTGTGGTTCACCATTACTAAGTTTCATTAATGTTGTTTGCGCCGCTCACACACACTGATGGGTAAATACATGTTAAAAACCAACCCAAGGCCTAGTATAGTCATATGTGAAATAACACGGACTAGTATAGTCATACCAAGGCCTAGTGTAATAACTCGAGTTTTACCAACTTGGATCTGGTTTCATGAAAAACAAACTGTTGAAACTTGTCTTAAAAATAAGTTTTTTTCTAGTTTCACCAGTTTGTTTTTTGTGAAACAAGATGCTAGTTGTTAAAAATCGAGTTATTACAGTAGGCCTTGGTATGACTATACTAGGCCGTGGTATTTCACATATGACTATACTAGTAGGCCCAAGGCCTACTATACTCATATTTGAAATACCACGGCCTAGTATAGTCATTCCAAGGCCTAGTGTAATAACTCTAGTTTTACCAACTAGAATCTGGTTTCATGAAAAACAAACTGTTGAAACTTGTCTTAAAAATAAGTTTCTTTCTAGTTTCACCAGTTTGTTTTTTGTGAAACAAGATGCTAGTTGTTAAAAATCGAGTTATTACAGTAGGCCTTGGTATGACTATACTAGGCCGTGGTATTTCACATATTACTATACTACTAGCCCCAAGGCCTACTATACTCATATTTGAAATACCACGGCCTAGTGTAGTCATTACAAGGCCTAGTGTAATAACTATTTTTACCAACTAGAATCTGGTTTCATGAAAAGCAAACTGTTGGTTTCAAGTTTCACCCGTTTGTTTTTCGTGAAACAAGATCCTAGTTGGCAAAAATTGAGTATGCCTTGTTATGACTATACTAGGCCGTGGTATTTCACATATGACTATACTAGTAGGCCCAAGGCATACTATACTCATATTTGAAATACCACGGCCTAGTATAGTCATTCCAAGGCCTAGTGTAATAACTTGTAAGTTGGAATGGAGCAGATTACATTCATCCACTCAATGCTGACTTGTATTCCCCATGGACTTTCATTGGGGTTGGGTTTTGAGGGTTGTGTTTGGAGAAAATCACATACTTTGTTTTCAACTAGTTGCACAATTTTCTCTTGAAAAAAAATGGTTTCCTGATTCATGGCCTGCAGCTTTGCTCGTTCCAATATATTTCACGCAGACTAGCAATGCTGCATTTTAACTCATATGTGTATTTACCTGCCCAGGTGTGTGAACATCAAAAAATTCAGTTATACATGGGAAGTTTTTTATTAAATTGGAGTTTCAAAAATATAGTGCACTCAGTAATGGTATCAAATAAGGTTTTTTATTACCATAAACAAACAAAAACATTACACCATTTCATCTTGCCAGTGCACCCGTCCTACATCAGAAATAAAGTAGGCCGCAAATTGGTCCCTCATTTGGCCAACTTCAACGGATGACCTGAGAGTGTGCTGAGTGAATTCAGGCAATGGGTTAGGAGCATCATCGTCCAGTTCAAAGGTCGGGTGCTCTTTAGCCATCACAAAGTTATGTAGAACCACACAGGCCTTCACCACCTCATCGACTGTTTCAAGTTTAAGATTAATGGCCGTGCCCAGAATTCGCCATCTGGAAACAAGAATCCCAAAAGCACACTCGACAGTTCTTCTGGCCCTGGTCAGCCTGTAATTAAATATTTTTTTGGTGTGGTCCAAGTCCCGGCTGGAGTAGGGTTTCAGTAAGTTTCCGCACATTTGAAAAGCCTCATCGCCAACCATTACAAAGGGCAGTGGCGGAGCTTCGGTGTGAGGAAGAGGCCGTGGCATAGGGAAATTAAATTGGTTGCCATACAACCTCCGGCCCATGTCTGAGTTTTTAAAAGCCTGTGAGTCATTACCACGGCCAAATGCTCCAATGTCCACTGCTACAAACATACATCCGGCATCCGCAATCGCAATGAGTACTATTGAAAAGTACTTTTTGTAATTATAGTACTCAGATCCCGTTCTTTGGGGTTTGATGATCCGTATGTGTTTACCATCAACAGCTCCCAAACAGTTGGGAAAATTGCATACTGTCCAGAATTTGTCAGCAATTTCCATCCACTTTTCAGCGGTGGGCAGGGGCATAAATTCTGGGCAAAGAACATTCCAGAGAGCCCGGCAGGTGTCAGCAACAATTCCAGACAAGGTAGAGATTCCAATGCGGTACTGGAAGTGTAGTGAAGATAGGGTTTCTCCAGTCGCCAGGAATCTGTGAACAGACAAAGAAGTAAAATTAATATTTATGTATATTATTTTAAAAAACTATAAAATAAAATATTAGTACATTCACGAAAACTAATTACCCACGGTTTTGAATACTAAATTTAAAAAAAAACCATCAGACCGCACCCCTTGGTTTTTAAAACATACCGTAATGTCATCAGTAGCCGTTCCTCAGGAGGAATCGCACGACGGAGCTGTGTGTCCTGTCTCCGGATGGATTGTTGGACACGAGCAAGCAAATCCATGAAACTTTCGTGGGACATCCTGATATAATCTGTAAATTTCTCCGGGTTTGCCTGTAGCTCGCTGTAGAGGGTGTGGTATGCCCCACGGCTCTCCCGGAGTTCAACAATCGGATGTATCCACATACGCCGCCGTCTTCGCTGCCTCTCTCTCTTCCTTTGTTCATGGCAAGCAACTGCATACGCCTGAGCCATCGCGATGTCCAAATCCAAGTTGAAGTGAAAACTCTTCCAGCGCAGATCCATGGTCACGAGAAGAATCAAGCAAATGTGAAGAATACTGTAGACAGGGTCTATATATTAACATACCACACCCACAATGAAGTCCCATTGGTCTTGTGTGTTGTTGAATGGTTGTTTTTTCATTTTTGTGGGGTTTTTCCAAAATCTGTAAAAAAACGCAAACGCACAAAAAACGCATACAAACGCGCAAAAACGCTGCGTTTTTTTCCTGCATGCGCATAAAAATGCTTGAAAAAAACGCAGCGTTTGTATGCATTTGTATGCGTTTTTTTAATGCGTTTTTTTGCGGGAAAAACGCGCTGCAAAAAAAAGCAAGTGTGAAACTAGCCTACATTTGCGTTTTTTTTCGCGGTAATTTAGCGCTAAATAGCGCATGCGTTTTTTTTCCTATACTTTGCATGGGATGCGCTTATGTGCGCATACACATGCGTTTGTACGCGTTTTACCGCGCATGCGTTTTTTTGCGGTATGCGCTCGGGCGCACAAAATGCAACTTGTTGCATTTTTTGTGCGTCCGATTTGCCTCAAAAAAACGCATGCGCGCGCAATGCGTTTTTTTACAGCAAGACACCCAATATAAGTCTATGGGTGCGCATATGTGCGCATTGGCATGCTTATGTATGCGTTTTTTTGCACATGCGTTTTTTTTTGTTAACCATGGAATTTAGGGGTTTGGGTTAGAGTTAGGGTTAGTTAAGTGGGTTTAGGGTTAGGGTTAGGGTTAGGGTCAGGGTTAGGGTCAGGGTTAGGGTTAAGTATGGTTTGGTTAAGGGTTAGGGTCAGGGTTAGGGTTAGGGTTAGGGTTAGGGTCAGGGTTAGGGTTAAGGTTAGTTAGGGTTTGGGTTAGGGTTAAGTATGGTTTGGTTAAGGGTTAGGGTCAGGGTTAGGGTTAAGTATGGTTTGGTTAAGGGTTAGGGTTAGGGTTAGGGTCAGGGTTAGGGTTAGGGTTAGGGTCAGGGTTAGGGTTAGGGTTAAGGTTAGTTAGGGTTTGGGTTAGGGTTAAGTATGGTTTGGTTAAGGGTTAGGGTCAGGGTTAGGGTTAGGGTTAGGGTTAAGATTAGGGTCAGGGTTAGGGTTAGGGTTAAGGTTAGTTAGGGTTTGGGTTAGGGTTAAGTATGGTTTGGTTAAGGGTTAGGGTCAGGGTTAGGGTTAAGTATGGTTTGGTTAAGGGTTAGGGTTAGGGTCAGGGTTAGGGTTAGGGTTAGGGTCAGGGTTAAGGTTAGTTAGGGTTTGGGTTAGGGTTAAGTATGGTTTGGTTAAGGGTTAGGGTCAGGGTTAGGGTTAAGTATGGTTTGGTTAAGGGTTAGGGTTAGGGTTAGGGTTAGGGTCAGATTTAGGGTTAGTAAAGTCATGGTTTGGGTTAGTGTGAGGGGCCACCTAATGTTGGAAAAAAACGCAAACGCGGTAAAAACGCACTAAAAACGCATACAAACGCATAAAAACGCTGCGTTTTTTTCATGCATGCTCATAAAAATGCTTGAAAAAAACGCAGCAGTTGTATGCTTTTGTATGCGTTTTTCAATGCGTTTTTTTGCGGGAAAAACGCGCTGCAAAAAAAAGCAAGTGTGAAACAGGCCAAAGGCATGGTGATCGCGCATTTGCTAGTTCATGAATGAAGTTGTCAAATTCTTTTAAATTTTTGCCTCTACTGAGTTTTTTTTTGCTATTTTAACAGATACCATGTGTTGGGTCATCCTTTGTGGTCTCAAAATATGCCCAGGTTAGGCAACCCTTGCCGCCCCTGCAAACTGCACACTCGCCACCGATGCTGGCTACAGCCAGAGTTGGGGCTGATGATGCAGTAGTTGTCTTGGATGCATTACTCCATGTCTGTGTCGGAAGTCGCAACATAACCTCATCTTCTTCCTCCACTTAATCTCTGCTGAGCTTCTCAGCTGAGCACCCCTGGGTTCACATCAAGTGGGATCTATAACCTCATCGTCATCCTCTCTGCTCTCACACTAATCACCCTGAGTGTCACCCTCCTCATTTTCCTGTCCTGACACCACAGTACAGTCCGCGTGTCCATCTGGTATCTTAGTCTCATCAGGATCACCTCCACCCTCGGTGGTTAACATCTGGTGATGAGGATCTGGATTCTGCTTGAACCCTTCTTCATCCAGCCCTTTATCCAACATGAAAATATTTTGGGCATTGGTGCAGATGCTTTCCTCCTCTGGATTTGGTGATTCTTCAGAATAACACCTGATGCCCATGGAATAGAAAGTGTGAAGAGCTCTGCAGAATGTCCCATCTGCGTTTCCCCACATTCAGTCAGGAGTTTGTAAATGTTTGATGTGGGGGGGACAAGGGTGATTGGGGTGCCACCTGTGAGGATTATACTGTGTATGATGTCAAGGTGGAGGAAGTGGAAGAGAGGTCACTTGATGCAGCGCTTGCTATCCACTGTAGCATATGCTCTCTCTGAGCCTCATCTACAAGGCGTACCGCTGTGCAGCTGACAAAGAAAGGGAGTAGCCTGCCCAGTAACAGATGTTGTCAGTGGTCTTTGGATAGGACGATTAGGTGTTTGTTCAGTTGAGTTTTCTTTAACATTAACACCTACCCACGTTGAAGCCTATTCCTCCTTCCACCACGACATTATTTTTTCCAACTCATGTTGTAAGTAGCCTTCCCATCTTGTAACCAGCTTCTTCGCAACCTTAGGCCCACAGCTGTTAGGCTAGTTTCACACTTGCTTTTTTTTGCAGCGCGTTTTTCCCGCAAAAAAACGCATTGAAAAAACGCATACATAAGCATACAACTGCTGCGTTTTTTTCAAGCATTTTTATGAGCATGCATGAAAAAAACGCAGCGTTTTTATGCGTTTGTATGCGTTTTTACCGCGTTTGCGTTTTTTTCCAACATTTTTAGGTGGCCCCTCACACTACCCAAACCATGACTTTACTAACCCTAACCCTGACCCTAACCCTAACCCTAACCCTGACCCTAACCCTTAACCAAATCATACTTAACCCTAACCCAAACCCTAAACCCTAACTAACCCTAACCCTAACCCTAACCCTGACCCTAACCCTAACCCTAACCCTAACCCTGACCCTAACCCTAACCCTAACCCTGACCCTAACCCTTAACAAAACCATACTTAACCCTAACCCTGACCCTAACCCTAACCCTAACGCTGACCCTAACCCTTAACCAAACCATACTTAACCCTAATCCTGACCCTAACCCTGACCCTAACCCTAACCCTAACCCTGACCCTAACCCTTAACAAAACCATACTTAACCCTAATCCTGACCCTAACCCTGACCCTAATCCTTAACAAAACCATACTTAACCCTAACCCTGACCCTAACCCTAACCCTGACCCTAACCCTAACCCTAACCCTAACCCTGACCCTAACCCTTAACAAAACCATACTTAACCCTAATCCTGACCCTAACCCTGACCCTAATCCTTAACAAAACCATACTTAACCCTAATCCTGACCCTAACCCTGACCCTAACCCTAACCCTAACCCTAACCCTAACCCTGACCCTAACCCTAACCCTAACCCTGACCCTAACCCTTAACAAAACCATACTTAACCCTAATCCTGACCCTAACCATGACCCTAATCCTTAACAAAACCATACTTAACCCTAACCCTGACCCAAACCCCAACCCTAACCCTGACCCTGACCATAACCCTAACCCTAAACCCCCTTAACTAACCCTAACTCTAACCCAAACCCCTAAATTCCATGGTTTAAAAAAAAAAACGCATATGCAAAAAAACGCATACATGAGCATGCCAGTGCGCACATATGCGCATCCATAGGCTATAATGGCCATTTTTAGCGCAAAACGTGCGCATATGTGCGCATGCGCTTTTTTGCAGGGCCAAAAAATGCAACATGCTGCGTCTGGAAAATCCCAACGCACACCCCAAAAAAACGCAGCGCATGAAAATCGCATACATGCGCTTACCAGCGCGCAGGTATGCGCACCCATGTTAAATATAGGGGAAAAAACGCATGCGCAGGTGTGCGTTTTTTTCCAGCGCTAAAAAACGCAAATGTGAAACCAGCCTTAGTCACCTGTCACTAAATGAGCAATGACAATTTATTTTCTTAACTATTGTGCCTGATAACATTTATACCTAACGATTCTTAAGTGAAAATCTGGACATGTGATTTGCCACTGAAACAGTTTTTCACAAACGATTTGGATTAGATAATTGAGCCTCCTAGCTGCACCACAATATTAGACCTAATGATTTTTAAATGCAAATCTGGTCCTCTGAATTGCCACTGAAACACAGCTTCATGACAAACAATTTGGAGTATCAATTGGGGCCTCTAGAGACTGCCAGACAGTTTTTGCACAATCCAGTTTGATGCTGGAAGATCGACTTCACACAGGACAGGATCCTATCTAGCTAACTGACAAGTTCACTTGCAGCACTATCAGGACCGGCTTCACTGCACTTTGATACTGAGAAAATGGCATCAGGAAAATACAATGTCTGCTTTTTATATGGCTAAGGACATATGACTTCGGCATTAAATCACAGAAGATCTTGTGTCACGACTCTGTGGATGGTTTCTTAGCCGTAATTGGTTGCCAGAATCAACACACAGAAAGTTACAGGAAAAAAAAGAGCATGACACTCCTCAAACCTCTCCACACCCCCTCCCTCATCAAACACTTCACCCTGAACTCTTCGCTCATCATACAGCACCACTATCCTTGGCAAAGTAATAACAAAAGCATTAGTGGAAACATGATGATTTACCGAACTGTGACTGAATTTTGCCAACTTTGAGTAAAAATGCTCATCTCTACTTACAGGAAAGATTGTATATCTTTGTACCGTGGTTAGCCAGTAGATAGAAGAATATTTAGAATTGAGAGTCCTCAGTGGTTGACACCTTTTAATGGCTAAATGAAAAGATGGTAACACATTGCAAGCTTTCGAGACTACGCAGGTCTCTTCATCAGGCATAGACTAATACAAAATCTGAAGTCACATATTTATGCACAATACAGCACAGAAATAACCCAATAGCTAAGACAAGTGACGTGAAGTGGAATAGTCATTATGGGAGAGGGATAAGCATAAATATTGGAACAGTTCATAGATAAGCAGTGTGAAGGTTTTATTGCCCTCTGATTGCGGTTGTGGGGTCATCACACAACACAGAACCAGACTTTTTGCTCAGCGATTTGATGATAAAGCATTATTTTTTGCTTTGTTTTTTACTTTTATTTTTTAAGGAGTTTACTAAAGGGGTTAACTAGTGGGACAGTTTTATAGGGCGGGTTGTTACGGACGCGGCAATATTAAATATGTGAACTTTTATTTATTTTATTTTTTTTTTTAATTAATTTATTATGGAATATTTTTTTAAATTTATTTAGCGATTTTTTTATAAATTATTTTTACACTTTTTTTAACTTTATTAAATTGTCCCGGGGGGGTCATCAATGTCATGTATCAGATCGCTGATCTGACACGTCACAGAGTGCTGTTCAGATCAGCGATCTGACAGACGCTGCACAAGGCTTCCTCATGCCTGCGCTCTGGCAGGGAAGGAGGCCCCCGTAGCAGCACTGCACATCACGCTGCTCCGGGGGTCTCAGGGAAGCACGGAGGGAGCCCCCTCCCTGCCGATGCTTCCCTGATCCTCCGGTACACTGCAATCATGTTTGATCGCAGTGTGCCGGGGGTTAATGTGCTGGGGGTGGTCCATGACTGCCCCTGACACATAGTGCCGGGTGTCAGCTGTGATAATCAGCTGACACCCGGCCGCGATCAGTGGCGCTCCCCCCGGGGGGCGCCGCAGATCGCTATGACGTACTATCCCGTCCTTGGGAATTAGGTCCCTGGGCACATGGACGGGATAGTATGTCATATGTCAGAAAGGGGTTAAAATTCTTAAATTAATTTCCTGTAGAAGGTTTTTTTCACCATTTAATGCAATACAAATGTGAAAAAACCCTACTTGTGAACATAGCCCAAGGTATGGAGGAGCATTTTTTTCTCTTATTCATTTTGCCTTATATACAAGTCATTATCCTAGAAAGAATGTTTCTTAACATTTTTTCCTGTCAAATCTATTCTATCTGCGGTTTTGTACGTTTTATTGTCAGTAAAAGTGGTAGCGACCTGGAATTCAGATATGCTTTCAGGAGTCTTCTCTATGCTGTCCCCATGCCATTTCTTTGCTGTTTCCATTGTTTTCAGCAATTATTATACCATCTCCAAACCCCTGGAAGTGGAGGGTGTGCCACCTGAAAAATCCTAGTACCCAAGCATTTTAGTGCTTGCTTATCATTAATTAAAATCAGTAAGGAAACTGCTGCTCCCTGCTCTCACTCCTACCTGCCTCTTGATCATGCAACAGCCCATGCACCCATGTCTCTCCTCTTCCAGTCTTCAGTGGTGTATTGTAATGGCCACTGGCCTCTCCTAATGATATTGGGTCCTGTGGTCTATGTAAAGAGTAGAGTTGAGCGACTTTTGGTTTTTTAGGGTCGCGTTTCGTTTCGTGAAACCCGACTTTTCCAAAAGTCGGGTCGAGCAAGATCGTCCGATTATAGGGAAAAGTCGGGGTCGTCCCGAAACACGAAACCCAATGTAAGTCAATGGGGAATAAAAGTCGGCAGTGAGAGGAGGACAGGAAACACACCTACAGTGCCCATTTGAATGCCAAAAGCATCAATTCTTCTTACTTAAGCTTGTCAACCTTGATTAACTTCATAATACAAGTTACGCACTGAAAAATGGGGGTTATTTGGCTAAAGTTGTGGGGGGGGGAGGGCTGGCTGCAGGTTTTCATGTGCCCTGGGCGAAAGAGCGCCCCTTTAACACATACCACAACTCATCATGCTCCGATACGGCAGAGAAATAGCGGTATAGTACAATGAAAAATACCTCACTTTTTACATCTCATGACGAGGCCCATCTATTTCTCCATACAGAATCATTGGTCCCATATAATGTTTGAAACAGTATATGATGAGCTCCACATAATGCTACAGCATATGTTGGTCCCCATGGATGAAGCTCCACTGTCTTATGGGCCCAAATAATGCTCCAAACATAATGGGCCCCATTTCTAATGCTTTAGTGTATAATGGGCCCTGTAAATGCTGCTCCAGTGTCTGATGTCCACCTTTGGAATGTTCCAGTGTATGGTGGGCCCCATCTATCATTCTCCAGAGTATAGTGCTCCCCAAAAATTGCTGTCCCAACATTGAAAACAATGAAATAAGTCTCCTCGCTAGGGAATCCCTGTACTTGTCTGGACTCCTCGTCGTCCCCATCTTCCATCTCACTGCACAGTATTTCAACTTTGCAAGTGCTGTGATCCTGGGCAAGCAGGGGGGGCCCACTCGTTGGCGACGGCACTGGCACAGGGCCCCTGATAGTACGGTGGTGTGTCTGATGGCGGGTGGGCCGAACCTGCACTTTCATCTGCAGCTTCCTCTTTGTCACCGTGTAAGATGGAACTGTATATGGGAAGGGTAACCTGAGTTTCATCAGGGTCAGATTCAGGTCGTGTAGCGTGCGATGGGAATGTAGTGGTCTGGGTCAATGTACCAGCAGATTCATCGAGCAGTGGCTGGGCATCAGTGCACTTGTGTCGCCCCCAGGAGTACGGTCACCACAGTGGCATTACCTTCTTCCTAGGGAGTGTGATGTCATGCTTGGGAGCAACGAAGGATCTCTCTAGCAGGTTAACTGATTGGGCGGCGTTATTCCCACGAGTCATGACCCTCCAAACAGCGTTCATGAAGGCAAAGTGTTTGTTTTATGTGGGCAGTATGGTTGCAAAGCTGAACCTTAAAGGAATGTCCAGAAGGGCACCAACAGGAGTGGAGCCTACGGTTAAATTCGACTCCACCTGGGAAACCTCAACCATGCCAGCTACAGAACAGATGCACACATTGCAAGCTTAATTCCGTTAACGAACGAGACTCCGTCATGCCCCGCGGTCCGAGTCCGGCTTACTAGAGGGACACGTGAGGCTCTGGCACATGAGATTGGCCAATAACTGGTGTGTCATGCCCTTACATGTCCGTGGCTGCATGTGCGCTACACTGAAAAGGCCAGCGTTTGTCGCTTACAGGTGCAGATAACCCGCTGAAAAACGTTAGTGATGGGGATCACTGATTACAATTATTACCCGCGAACAATGATTTCCCAGTAAGTGCAGGTCAACCGCAGTTCCGGAATTAGGCCTAACCGTCATTCCTGAAAAAATGAAAAACTTACGTGTGCAAACCACAGGTGCTGTAGCTTGCTTAACAGCTCGCCAGCCGTTCTCACGCCCAGTATGTATTACACGTGATTGCACAAAGGTTAGAAAGGGTACCCTTATCCCCGGATAACATGTATGGATAGCGTACACATTCAAAATATATGTCTCAGGAGGCAGGCTCAGACGGTGTCAGGCCCAGTATGGATTGCACGTGATTGCACAAAGGTTAGAAAGGGTACCGTATCCCCGGATAACATGTATGGATAGCGTACACATTCAAAATATATGTCTCAGGAGGCAGGCTCAGACGGTGTTAGGCCCAGTATGGATTGCACGTGATTGCACAAAGGTTAGAAAGGGTACCGTATCCCCGGATAACATGTATGGATAGCGTACACATTCAAAATATATGTCTCAGGAGGCAGGCTCAGACGGTGTTAGGCCCAGTATGGATTGCGCGTGATTGCACAAAGGTTAGAACGGGTACCGTATCCCCAGATAACATGTATGGATAGCGTACACATTCAAAATATATGTCTCAGGAGGCAGGCTCAGACGGTGTTAGGCCCAGTATGGATTGCACAAAGGTTAGAAAGGGTACCGTATCCCCGGATAACATGTATGGATAGCGTACACATTCAAAATATATGTCTCAGGAGGCAGGCTCAGACGGTGTCAGGCCCAGTATGGATTGCACGTGATTGCACAAAGGTTAGAAAGGGTACCGTATCCCCAGATAACATGTATGGATAGCGTACACATTCAAAATATATGTCTCAGGAGGCAGGCTCAGACGGTGTCAGGCCCAGTATGGATTGCACGTGATTGCACAAAGGTTAGAAAGGGTACCGTTTCCCCGGATAACATGTATGGATAGCGTACACATTCAAAATATATGTCTATACATCAGGAGGCAGGCTCAGATGGTGTCAGGCACAGTATGGATTTGACGGCCCAGATTACACAGCGGAGGAGCAGGGAGAGGTAAAGATTGCAAATGCTGGGGCCCTGCCCAAGCAAGGGGGGCCCACTCGTGGGCGTCGGTACTGGCACTGGGCCCCTCATAGTACAGCGGTGTGTCTGACGGCGGGTGTGCACCACCACCGTCAGAGACACTTGATTGCACTATGAGGGACCCTGTGCCAGTGCCCGCGCCCAAGAGTCGGCCTACCCACCTGTCCAGGGCAACGGCACTCGCACGGTGTCGTGCGCTAGGTGGTGACCCCGGCCATGGGGGGGAGGCAGCACAGTTAGGGAGTTTTAGAAAGTGGCATATGTTGATGTTGAATAAGGAATAAATTCTTGGACTTTAAGTGCGCTGCCAGACAGATTCAATAACCACACAAGGTTAAAAAAGTTGATACCCCTGAAGAAGAAGCGTTATGCTTCGAAACGCGTAGGGATTAAAGGGTTAACTTTTTTAACCTTGTGTGGTTATTGAATCTGTCTGGCAGCGCACTTAAAGTCCAAGAATTTATTCCTTATTGAACTGTGGTGCGGTTCCGCTGTGGACCGTTGGACGTGCAGCAGGCTGACTTACTATGCAGGCTTTACTTTCTCTTTGAGAAGGTGAGTATAATACTTTCAGTATTTGTACATTTTACCCGGATAAGACCCTATTGCGCTTTTGTTTCAACCCTTTAGTGAATATAATATGTTGATGTTGGACATTCAGCTGATGCAAAAGGCGAAATAGGTGAAGTACCAGGAAGAGGTGGAACAAAGCAAGTCATTTTTCTGTCACCCTATGTGTCATCAGGGGAAGGTGGGACAAAATCCTTGGAAACCCATGCGTGGTTCATTTTAATGAAGGTTAGATCATCCACATTTTGGGTTGACAGACGGGTCCTTTTTTCTGTCAGGATTGATCCAGCTGCACTGAAGACTCTTTCCGATAGCACACTTGCAGCTGGGCAAGCGAGCTCCTGTAAGGCATATTGGGCCAATTCAGGCCAGGTGTCCAGTTTAGCGGCCCAATAGTCAAAGGGGAATGACCTGTGTGGGAGAACATCGATATGGGAGGAAAAGTAGTTTGTAACCATAGTTGACAACTGCTGTCTCCTGTCACTTTCCATCGATGCAGTATTACCAGATGTGTGAGCGGTATTTGAAAAATCAGTCCACAACATTGTCATGAAACCCCTGTCTCCAACGCCACTTCTGCTGTGTGCACCACGAACACCTCTGCCAAGCTGCCCCCGGCCCGTACGGCTCGTGTGAGAACCATCACCGCTGCTGTGTGCTGGGAATGCCTCAAGCAACCGATTTACCAGAGTTGATTGTTTATTAGCCAATATTAGGTCAAGGTTCTCCTGTGGCATGATGTTTTGTAATTTGCCTTTATAGCGTGGATCCAGGATGCTGGCCAACCAGTAGTCGTCATCATTCATCATTTTGGCAATGCGGGGGTCCCTTTTTAGGATCCGCAAGGCATAATCTGACATGTGGGCCAATGTTCCCGGTGTCAATGATGCACTGCGAGTGCTGGGTGGAGGAGCACTTTCTGGCAAATCCACATCCCTCCAGTCACGCACAAACCCTGTACCAGACCTTGCCACGCCAACATTTTCACTTGCCCCACGAGATGCATCCTCCTCCCCAAAGTAATCATCCCCATCATCATCCTCCTCCTCCTCTTCTTCCTCCACCTCGTCCAGGAGAGGTCCCTGACCAGACAATGGCTGAATGTCATCAAGGATTCCCTCCTCCTCTTCCTCCTCATCAACATTGGCTGCAGACGCCTGCTCCTTAAGGTGCGTCAAAGTTTGCATGAGCAGACGCATAAGTGGGATGCTCATGCTTAGGATGGCGTCGTCTGCGCTTACCAGCCGTGTGCATTCCTCAAAACACTGAAGGACTTTACAAAGGTCTTTCAGCTTCGACCACTGCACACCTGTCAACTCCATGTCTGCTCTCAAAGTGCCTGGCCGTGTATCATCCCACAAATGCATTATGGCCTGCCTCTGCTCGCACAGCCGCTCCACCATGTGCAGGGTGGAGTTCCACCTTGTTGCAATGTCGATAATGAGGCGGTGGTTGGGAAGGTGGAGCAATCGCTGCAGCTTCTGCATACGAACGGAGTGTACAGGCGACCGGCGGATGTGCGCGCACAGTCTTCGCACCTTCTGGAGCAGGGCTGTTAACTCCGGATAATTTTTGAGGAAGCACTGCACCACCAGGTTCAAGGTGTGAGCCAAGCAAGGTATGTGGCTGAGTTTTGAAAGGGCTATGGCTGCCACAAAATTACGGCCGTTATCACTAACTACCTTGCCTGCCTCAAGATGTACACTGCCCAGCCATGACTCAGTTTGTCGCTACAAGTACTCGGCCAGCACCTCGGCGGTGTGTCTGTCGCCCAAACACATCATCTGCAATACAGCCTGCTGACGCTTTCCACTAGCTGCTCGATAGGGGGACACATCGTGTGCAACAGTGGCAGCTGCAGATGGAGTGCTCGTACGACTGCGCTCTGTGGACGAGCTTTCGCTTCTGGAGGAGGAGGAGGAGGGTCGAACGCCTACAGCCAACTGTTTCCTATACCGTGGGCTAGGCAGCACTGTCCCACCACCGCTGTACCCTGTGGACCCTGCATCCAGCACATTAACCCAGTGCGCAGTGATGGACACGTAACGGCCCTGGCCATGCCGACTGGACCATGCATCAGTTGTGAGGTGCACCTTTCCGCTCACTGACTGCTTGAGTGCATGGACAATGCGGTCTTTCACATGATGGTGGAGGGCTGGGATGGCTTTGCGAGAGAAGAAGTGGCGACTGGGTAGGTCATAGCGTGGTACTGCATAGGCCATGAGTTCGCGGAAAGCTGTGCTTTCCACCAACCGAAAGGGCATCATCTCAAACGAGATTAGTTTGGCGATGTGGGCGTTCAAACCCAGTGTACGCGGATGAGAGACTGTGTACTTTCTTGACCTACTCATAGTGTCTGGGAGGGTGAGCTGGACTTGAGAGCTGCATATGGTGGAAGTAGCGGTGGACAGGGCGGACTGAGAGAGTTGATGATGGTGATGGAGTTGGTGTTCTTTCTGATGGCCTAGAATCAGTCTTTCGTTGATATAACAGTGGGATTCCCTGACTGCTGTGGTCTTGCAACGACACCTCAACATTTGCTGCTGTGCTAACCGGTGGGCTTACAGTGGGGGAAACAATGTAGCATTGCTGACTACCTTCGTTGTGATCAGTTGCACATGTGGCACTTGAGGTTTGGTGTTGTGTCCACGCTTGCAAGTGCATGCTGGTTAAATGTCTAAGCATGCAACTGGTATTCAAATTTTTCAGATTTTTCCCTCGGCTAAAGGTCTTTGCGCACTTCTTACAGATAACCTTGGCCTGATCATGAGGATTTTGTTCAAAAAAGTGCCACACTGCACTCTTCCTACTTTGGCAGACATTTTGCGGCCTAGCACGCTGTGATCTTTTGACCCTCTGGACAAGCTGTCCAGCAACTCTTTTGATGTTTGGAACCTGTCTTTGGAGTGCTCCGGGCCTGCCAGATAACAGCTGTTGCGATGTCGATGTCTGCTGTGGATGCTCCTCATCTGAGCTATTGGAAGCAGCACCCTCTTCCCCCAATGGATGCCAATCTGGGTCAACAACTGGGTCATCCATCACCTCCTCTTCTATGTCATGTGCACCTTCCTCTGTGTCACCGTGTATGGTGGTATAGTGTGCGGGAAGGGGCACCTGAGTCTCATCAGGGTCAGAATCTGGCTCTGTACACTGCGAGGACAATGTAGTGCTCTGAGTGAATGTACCAGCAGAATCATCCATCAGCGGCTGTGCATCAGTGCACTCCATGTCAGATTCATCTTGGCCTGGGTAATTCACCATTTGACTTGATAATCCAGGCATGGTATGTGAAAACAGCTCCATGGAGTAATCAGTAGTATGGCCTGCGTCATCCTTCAATCTTGGTTGGGGTGAAGGACACAAGGAAAGGTGTGGTTCATGAACATGAGCCTCCAATGACGACTCAGTGCTTTTACTTTTTACAAGTACAAGTACTTTTTTCACTGGACACTTTTGGATTGTGTGAGGCCCAATGAATATCTGAGCGCTATGTGACAGGCTCGATGGCACAGCTGTGACCAAAGTGACTAGAGGATAAGGGAGATTTTGAATCTCTGCACACACTTTTGGACACTGGACACTTTTGGATTGTGTGAGGCCCAATGAATATCTGAGCGCTATGTGACAGGCTCGATGGCACAGCTGTGACCAAAGTGACTAGAGGATAAGGGAGATTTTGAATCTCTGCACACACTTTTGGACACTGGACACTTTTGGATTGTGTGAGGCCCACTGATATCTGAGCGCTATGTGACAGGCTCGATGGCACAGCTGTGACCAAAGTGACTAGAGGATAAGGGAGATTTTGAATCTCTGCACACACTTTTGGACACTGGATGGACACTTTTGGATTGTGTGAGGCCCACTGATATCTGAGCGGTATGTGACAGGCTCGATGGCACAGCTGTGACCAAAGTGACTAGAGGATAAGGGAGATTTTGAATCTCTGCACACACTTTTGGACACTGGACACTTTTGGATTGTGTGAGGCCCAATGAATATCTGAGCGCTATGTGACAGGCTCGATGGCACAGCTGTGACAAAAGTGACTAGAGGATAAGGGAGATTTTGAATCTCTGCACACACTTTTGGACACTGGACACTTTTGGATTGTGTGAGGCCCACTAATATCTGAGCGCTATGTGACAGGCTCGATGGCACAGCTGTGACCAAAGTGACTAGAGGATAAGGGAGATTTTGAATCTCTGCACACACTTTTGGACACTGGACACTTTTGGATTGTGTGAGGCCCAATGAATATCTGAGCGCTATGTGACAGGCTCGATGGCACAGCTGTGACAAAAGTGACTAGAGGATAAGGGAGATTTTGAATCTCTGCACACACTTTTGGACACTGGACACTTTTGGATTGTGTGAGGCCCACTGATATCTGAGCGCTATGTGACAGGCTCGATGGCACAGCTGTGACCAAAGTGACTAGAGGATAAGGGAGATTTTGAATCTCTGCACACACTTTTGGACACTGGACACTTTTGGATTGTGTGAGGCCCAATGAATATCTGAGCGCTATGTGACAGGCTCGATGGCACAGCTGTGACAAAAGTGACTAGAGGATAAGGGAGATTTTGAATCTCTGCACACACTTTTGGACACTGGACACTTTTGGATTGTGTGAGGCCCACTGATATCTGAGCGCTATGTGACAGGCTCGATGGCACAGCTGTGACCAAAGTGACTAGAGGATAAGGGAGATTTTGAATCTCTGCACACCCTTTTGGACACTGGATGGACACTTTTGGATTGTGTGAGGCCCACTGATATCTGAGCGCTATGTGACAGGCTCGATGGCACAGCTGTGACCAAAGTGACTAGAGGATAAGGGAGATTTTGAATCTCTGCACACACTTTTGGACACTGGATGGACACTTTTGGATTGTGTGAGGCCCACTGATATCTGAGCGCTATGTGACAGGCTCGATGGCACAGCTGTGACCAAAGTGACTAGAGGATAAGGGAGATTTTGAATCTCTGCACACACTTTTGGACACTGGACACTTTTGGATTGTGTGAGGCCCAATGAATATCTGAGCGCTATGTGACAGGCTCGATGGCACAGCTGTGACAAAAGTGACTAGAGGATAAGGGAGATTTTGAATCTCTGCACACACTTTTGGACACTGGATGGACACTTTTGGATTGTGTGAGGCCCACTGATATCTGAGCGCTATGTGACAGGCTCGATGGCACAGCTGCGACCAAAGTGACTAGAGGATAAGGGAGATATTGAATCTCTGCACACACTTTTGGACACTGGACACTTTTGGATTGTGTGAGGCCCAATGAATATCTGAGCGCTATGTGACAGGCTCGATGGCACAGCTGTGACAAAAGTGACTAGAGGATAAGGGAGATTGGATTGCTTTTAAAAAAGCAGTTTGCGGAGCAGTGGGTAAACAGCAATGCAGGAATGTCAGGAAGCCTTAGAAGGCAGCCCAACAACCAACACCACTGATACACCACTATATAGCCTCCCTTTGCACTGCACACACAGTGACTGGTGTGTTGTGCAGGCCAAATTGCTAGCAGCAGAAGGAGTTTTTTTGTCTTCTTCCCTGCCTAACGCTCTCCCTACAGAATCAGCAGCAACCTCTCCCTATACTGAGATCGGCAGAAGTAAGATGGCGGTCGGCGTGCACGCCCTTTTATACCCCCTGTGACGCCCACCAAAGCAAGCCAATCACTTGCATGCCCTTCTGAAAGATGGTGGTGACCCCTGCCTATGTCATCACGTTGCCCACAGTGTCCGTGGATCCTGATTGGCTGAAAAAGAGCGCAAAACAAACTTTTGAAACGCGACTTTGGCGCGTAAGTCGCCGACCTCGTGGCCGACCTCATCCTAGGGTCGGGTTTCGTTTCATGAAACCCGACTTTGACAAAAGTCGGCGACTTTTGAAATTTTTCGACCCGTTTCGCTCAACTCTAGTAAAGAGGCTTCTTGCAACTGAGTCCGGCAGATGATCACGATGCCTTCTTCCTGGCTCTGTTCTTCCCTGTTATTGATAAAACATATCAACTAAATACCCTGGTTTTGTTAACATCTTTTACTTGAACTTACTGCTTACTGTTACATATATTTTACAACAGAGTATTGATGCACATTTGTCATACTGTGTGTTTTTTCTGTGTCTTAGTTCTTGGGTGGTGTGAACAGGGTCTTACTGACCTGATCATTTTCTGTGCATGTGTCATGTGTTCTGAATCTATTGATTTCTTGCTTATGCAAGCTTTGGGAGATCCCCGCCTCTCTCTTTTGGGACATGCACATAAAAAGCCATTTTGCCCAGGGAGCCCATACCGGGTAGCACCTTTCTGAACCCTGCTCATGAAGGTATTGTTCACATGTTCAGGTTTTAAATATATTAGGAGTGCTCCGAGAAGGGTATATCGTGATGTGGTGGAGTGGCTTAGCGTACATTTTTTTGGAAGAAAACATATCAACTAAATACCCTGGTTTTGTTAACATCTTTTGCTAGCACTTGCTGCTTACTGTTACATATATTTTACAACAGAGTATTTATGCACGTTTATCATACTGTGTGTTTTTTCTGTGTCTTAGTTCTTGGGTGGTGTGAACAGGGTCTTACTGACCTGTTCATTTTCTGTGCATGTGTCATGTGTTCTGAATCTATTGATTTCGTGTTCTGAATCTATTATTGATAATGTTATAGTGATCCTCTTCCTGATCCTGATCTACCTTTTTATTGTCAAACTCTAATACAGAGTTACTGCTTATTCATGAACCTCTATGGAATCCTAGATGCTGTTCATGTCATTACAAGGAGATCTGCAAAACCAATATGTCAAACCCTCCAGGAAGAGATAATTAACCACATAAGAGCTTTTAACCCCTTAACGACCGCCAATACGCGTTTTAACTGCGGTAATTAAGGGTACTTAAACCACAGCGACGTAAATTCACGGCGCTGTGGAGTAAGTAAATAGCGCCCCCCAGTGTCGGATTTTCTCCAGGGTCTTGGCTGCAGGGGGTAGCCGAGACCCCAGAGAACGTGAATCGGGTCGGTCATTGCGACCCTTCTTTTGCGATCGCCGTTGTTAACACTATATCGGTGACCGCAAAATAAAAAGCCGCGATTTTGCATTTAATTTCTCCTTCCTCTGATGTGATCACACATCAGAGGAGAGAGAAAGAGGGTCCCCGATCCCCCCCGATACCTCTCCGTGTTCCAGGGTCCCCTCCCGGTGGTCCTGTGTCCCGCCGGCATCCTCCGGTGGGTGCCGCCATCTTGGATCTGGAAAAAATGGCGGGCGCATGTGCAGTGTGCCCGCCGGGAATCTGCAGGCTTCGGCTGGCAGATTCCATTCATTCATTATGATCACTATGATAAGCTATCATAGTGATCAAAATAAAAAAAGTAGTAAATCAGCCCCCCATTTATCACCCCCTTAGGCAAACATAATGTAATAAAGATTTTTTTTTTCATTTTTCCATTAGGGTTAGGGTTAGGGCTAGGGTTAGGGCTAGGGTTAGGGTTAGGGCTAGGGCTAGGGTTAGGGTTAGGGTCAGGGTTAGGGCTAGGGCTAGGGTTAGGGCTAGGGTTAGGGTTATGGCTAAAACTAGGGTTAGGGCTAGGGTTAGGGTCTGAGTTAGGGCTAGGGTTAGAGCTAAAGCTAGGGTTAGGGCTAGGGTTAGGGTCAGGGTTAGGGTTAGGGCTAAAGCTAGGGTTAGGGTTAGGGCTAGGGTTAGAATTAGGGTTAGGGCGAATTAGGATTAGGGATTAGGGTTGGGATTAGGGTTAGGGTTGGGATTAGGGGTGTGTTGGAGTTAGGGTTGGAGCAAGAATTGAGGTCTTTCCATTATTTACCAACTTTGGGGGTCTACAAATTGGGAGCTAAAAATCACTTTTGTGGAAATAAAAAATACTTTTTATTTTCACGGCTCTGTGTTATAAACTTCTGTGAAGCACTTGGGGGTGCTCACCACACATCTAGATAAGATCCTTCAGGGGTCTAGTTTCCATAGTGGGGTCATTTGTGGGGGGGTTTCCACTGTTTAGGTACAACGCAACATGACGCCCGCAGACCATTCCATCAAAGTCTGCATTCCAAAATGGCACTCCTTCTCTTCCGATCTCTCCCATGCGCCCAAACAGTAGTTTACCCCCACATATGGGGTATCAGCGTACTCAGGATAAATTGCACAACAACTTTTGTTGTCCAATTTCTCCTTTTACCCTTAGGAAAATAAAAAATAGTTGGCTAAAAAAATCATTTTTGAGGAAAAAAATGATTTTTTATTTTCACAGCTCTGGGTTTATAAACTTCTGTGAAGCACTTGGGGGTTCAAAGTGCTCACCACATATCTAGATAAGCTCCCTCGGGGGTCTAGTTTCCAAAATGGGGTCATTTGTGGGGGGTTTATACTGTTTAGGCACATCATGGGCTCTGCAAATGCAGCATGACACCCACAGAAAATTCCATCAAAGTCTGCATTCCAAAATGGCACTCCTTCCCTTCCGAGCTCTCCCATGCGCCCAAACAGTGATTCCCCCCACATATGGGGTATCAGCGTACTCAGGACAAATTGCACAACAATATTTGTGGTCCAATTTCTCCTGTTACCCTTAGGAAAATAAAAAATAGCGGGCTAAAAAATAATTTTTGAGAAAAAAAAAAGATTTTTAATTTTCACGGCTCTGCGTCTATAAACTTCTGTGAAGCACTTGGGGGTTCAAAGTGCTCACCACATATCTAGATAAGCTCCTTCAGGGGTCTAGTTTCCAAAATGGGGTCATTGTGGGGGGTTTATACTGTTTAGGCACATCAGTGGCTCTGCAAACGCAACATGACGCCCGCAGACCATTCCATCAAAGTCTGCATTCCAAAATGGCGCTCCTTCCCTTTCTATCTCTCCCATGCGCCCAAACAGTGGTTCCCCCCACATATAGGGTATCATTGTACTCAGAACAAATTGAAAAACAACTTTTGTGGTCCAATTTTTCCTGTTACCCTTGATCAAATAAAAAATAGCGGGCTAAAAAATCATTTTTGAGAAACAAAAAGATTTTTAATTTTCACGTCTCTGCGTCTATAAACTTCTGTGAAGCACTTGGGGGTTCAAAGTGCTCACCACATATCTAGGTAAGCTCCTTCAGGGGTCTAGTTTCCAAAATGGTGACACTTGTGGGTTTTTTCACTGTTTAGGCACATCAGGGGCTCTCCAAAAGCGACATGGCGTCAAATCTCAATTCCAGCGAAATTCTGCATTGAAAAAGTCAAACGGTACTCCTTCCCTTCTGAGCTCTGCCGTGCACCCAAACAGTGGTTTACCCCCACATATGGCATACTTAGGACAAATCGCACAACAACTGTGGGGGTATGATTTCTCCTGTTACACTTGTAAAAATAAAAATTTGGGGGCAAAAATATCATTTTTGTGGAAAAAAATGATTTTTTATTTTCACAGCTCTACGTTATAAACTTCTGTGAAGCACTTGAAAGTTCAAAGTGCTCACCACACATCTAGATAAGTTCCTTAAGGGGTCTAGTTTCCAAAATGGAGTCACTTGTTGGGGGTTTCCACTGTTTAAGAACATTAGGGGCTCTCCGAACGCAACATGGCATCCGATCTCAATTGCAGCCAATTCTGCGTTGAAAAAGTCAAACGGCGCTCCTTCCCTTGCAAGCTCTGCCGTGCACTGAAAAAGTGGTTTATCCCCACATATGGGGTATTGCCATATTTACGAGAAATTGCACAACAAATTTTGTGGTTTATTTTCTCTTTTACCACTTGTGAAAATAAAAAAATTGGTTCTGAAGTAAATTTTTTTGCAAAAAAAAGTTAAATGTTAATTTTTTCCTTCCACATTGCTTTAGTTCATGTGAAGCACATAAAGGGTTAATAAACTGTCACTTTTGGGTATTTTCTGTCATGTACACCCCTCAAAATGACTTTAAATATGATGTGGTCCCTAAAAAAAATGGTTTTGTAAATTTTGTTGTAAAAATGAGAAATCGCTTGTCAACTTTTAACCCTTATAACTTCCTAACAAAAAATTTGTTTCCAAAATTGTGCTGATGTAAAGTAGACATGTAGACATGTGGGAAATGTTATTTATTAAGAAATTTATGTAACATATCTCTCTGATTTAAGGGCATAAAAATTTAAAGTTTTAAAATTGCAAAATGTTCAAAATTTTTGCAATATTTTCTATTTTTTTCTTAAATAAACACAAGACATATCGAAGAAATTTTACCACTAACATGAAGTACAATATGTCAAGAAAAAACAGTCTCAGAATCAGCAGGATTCGTTAAAGCGTTCCAGAGTTATAACCTCATAAAGTGACAGTGGTCAGAATTGTAAAAATTGGCCTGGTCATTTAGATGTAAAATGGCTCTGTCACTAAGGGGTTAAAGCACTACTGTATCATCAGGATCAAGTTACTGAATGATGGTCTTCTATGATGAATGGTCTGGGTGATGCAATCTCTTCTCCTATTACTGAAGTTTTAAGTCAGTAAATCCTTTCAATCTCTATTAAAATTATGTCGTTTTGATAAGTTTTCACTTCTTAATTATATCTGGTTCATCTAGTGACTTATATAGAGGTAAAACTACATTTTTATCATGTATAACGATGCTTTGGTAACAGCTACCTGGCACTAGTTGTTGTACCCAACAGTTTGCTTTAGCTTAAAATAGCTCCTGACAGTTTTAACTTCTTTACAAAAAAATGTTCAACTTTACATCTGACAAAACCACAGGACGTCTATACTATAACTAACCACGTTGTCCACCTATGTATTGACAGAATGAAAGCCCTGTGCTCACAGTCCAGCACGATAACACCTGATTTCACTGAACAGTACTTCTCTAGCTCCACTCAATCTTGTTGACAAAACTGTAAGAGAATGGTTAGCTATAATATACTGAGCTGCCATGATGAACCAGGCAGCCATCTTGTAAAAGTTAGGAAAAGATTCAACTTTTACAATAGAACTAATAAGATGCACTTTGGAAAAGTGGATGTAAAATGAGATCATGTCTCCTAGCAAACTTGGCAGATGTGCATAAAGGAAAATTGGATCAATAGGGGAATAGGATTAACAAATATATGGTCAATATGTGTATACGTGATAGTGTTGGTAGAGAACAAACTCATTAAAATGTCAAATGCATGAATTTATGGATTTAGGCTGGAAGCAGTGATAAGATTGAGAACAGTAGCTATAGATAACAATGACTTTTATGGTTTTAATGTTGTTTGGGGAAACGTTAATTAATGTCATCATATTATGTCATTATATTCTCTGTTCTAAAACACATGTTTCTCTAGAATTATCATGTAAACGCCCTCTGCGGCAAGATGCAGCTTTCTTTATTCGCATTATGTATAAGAAGCCCCTGTTACTGTTGCTCGGGGCCATTCCACCGTCATTATGCTGCTGTGCCACACCATGGCCAGGCATGGGGCCTTTCCATCGCCAGACTTCTCAGTGACTCTTCGCCCATCTGCATCCCTATTTTGTGCCCGCATGCTTCAGCTCTACTGATGCTCTGTACCTGTTCTGCCATGTACCTCTCAATAAACTTCAACCTCAGCTTGATAAGAGGATTGTCTACATCTTTTTCCCAGCTCTTCCAGCTCCCAGTAAGGACTTTTTCTTACAAAAACATGAACCACAAGTTTGAGGAGAAGAATGGTTATTGTCAGTGCTCAATGATAAGATGGATATCAAGGCATTGTCCACAAAAGACCACTGTACTTCTAGTTGCAGTGAAGAAAACATTGTTGATCTGTTAACATGTCATGTTCAAGGGTGCTAGTCTTTATCAAATGGCCTCCCAGACCTTGATCATGGTCTGTTAGGATTAATGTGGTGGACAGTCATAGCAGAGGCTGAAAGCGTTAAGGTCCATGATCAAGATCCAGGAGGACAAAAACATTGTCAATCTTATACAGTATGTTACATATAGAGACCCCTGATCTTGATGACAGGATGATCTTGTACTTTTGTAATGTGACACATATATTGGCTATGGTGGAGCCAATGATTGTCTCAATGGGCATGTCTAGCCTGGTGGCCACTTATTGTGTTTCAAGTGTGGGTCCAGGAGGGACCAGAAAGCACCACACAACCTGAACCAGGCAGCAATGGAAGTAAGCTCCTGTAAATTGATAAGGGCGAGTAAGGATTTTTTGTTTTGTTTATGTAGTCAGTGCCATTATTTTCAATTTTAAATGGAAAAAAGTCAAGTTGGGTAAAATGGAGAAGCAACACTATAGAGAAACCACCCATAAAAAAATGAACTTTATTAGTTTGCTCAGTTAGCTAGATATATCACAAAAGGTAAAGATACTAAAAGCAAATATTAGTCAGGTAGGTTTTGAAAAAAGTCACCACAAGTAGGGATAATTATTTCCCACAATTAATCTTTCTCCTTTATTTATTTATAAATCTCTAGACTATATAGTAGTATATATAGTAATCTCTAGTATATATAGTATAGTATGGTATATAGATGACATCTTCATCCTTTGAACTGGAGGTATATCTACTCTCTATGAGTTTATGGAATCCATGAATAACAATTTCCTGGGGCTGAAATTCACATATGAGGTGGGGGGAAGGAGTATAGCCTTTTTGGATGTGAAAATTTCTATTGAAGACAATGGATCAATTAAAATGACACTGTTTCGAAAAGCCACGGCAGCGAATAGCCTGTTATGGTGGGAGAGTTTTCACCCTACCCCATTAAAAAGTGGAACACCCAAGGGACAGTTCCTGAGATTGCGCAGGAACTGCTCTCGGGATATGGATTACAACAAAAAGGCCAGAGATCTCAGGAGGAGGTTTGCCGATCGAGGTTATCCCAGGAGAATTATTGATGAGGCACACTATAATGCTCGGATAACTGAGAGAGCAACGTTGCTCGATCCGCGCACAAAACCTAATGGGGACCCAATAACAAGGCTGATAGGAACTTATGATGATCAGTACCCAAAAATTATGAGCATTCTAAGAAAACACTGGGGCATTCTAAAAACAGACCACAATTTGGCCAAGTGGATTTCCCCTTTCCCCTCTGTAATGTATATGTAACGGCCGTCTGCGAATCTGGGCTGCAGTGGGGACAGCACCCCGAGTAACCCCGAGACCCTTAACCCCTATACAGGGATCTGGAATTGTAGCAAGGCCCAGGAGGTAGCTGTCTAGATTAGCAGTGGACCAGAGCAGGACGGCCACCAAGGGGTCAAAACTAAAACCCGTAATCAAGGTCAAGATGCAGGAGTCTGAGACCAGGGCGCCGCAGAGGCACAAAATCAGCAGACAGAGGGAGAGTCAAAAGTCCAGGCCAGGGTCAGTAAAACCAGGAGGGCAGCGAGGTACAGAATCAGCAGGCAGAAGGAGAGTCAGGAATCCAAGCAAAGGTCAGCGTCAAAAAGTCGGAAGAGAGGCGGAGGTACAAAAACGGCAGGCAATAGAATGGTCAAGAATCCAGGCTGAGGTCAGAGTATACACTATAGAAATTCACACAGTAACACGCAGGGGAACCAAGAATATATCCGGCGGCTTGCAAGACCAGTCCCCAGGTATTTGAGGGATCAGGTCCTCCCTCACAGGTTCCCGGCCCGATGATGTAACCAGGACCGCCCCCGGACCAGGCCAGATGGACATGCAGTAAGCCCTACATGACTGACAGAGGGGCGGAGCCTGCGCCCACCAGATGCCTGTGCAGGAGCCCCCTCTCTGCCACCACCCTCACCCTGGAGCGAACCACGGCGCCTCCCAGTGGCTGAGGCAGGAATAGCCGTCCCTGAGTCCGACAGCGATGTGACGGTCCGGCGCCCCCGAGTGGCCGAGACCGGAACTGCAGGCCCTGAGTCTGGCAGTGACGTCCGGCGCCTCCTAGTGGCCGATGCCGGAACAGCAGGCCCTGAGTCTGACGGCGACGTGACAGTCCGGCGCCCCCGAGTGGTCGAGACCGGAACTGCAGGCCCTGAGTCTGGCAGTGACGTCCGGCGCCTCCTAGTGGCCGACGCCGGAACAGCAGGCCCTGAGTCTGGCTGTGACGTGACAGTACCCCCCCTTCTAAGAGGGGCCTCCGGACCCTCAAAACCCGGTTTGTCTGGGTGAAGGAGGTGAAATCTTCTAATTAACCCCTTGGCATGGATGTCACCAGCGGGGACCCAGGACCTCTCCTCTGGGCCGTAGCCCTTCCAATGCACTAAGTATTGCACGGACCCTCTCACTAATCGGGAATCAAGGATACCTTGGACTTCGTACTCCAAGGTACCCTTGACCAAAACTGGAGGAGGAGGGGACTGGACAGGTTGAATTGGGGAGCGGTACGTTTTTAGGAGGGATTTGTGGAAAACGTTGGGTATTTTGAAGGACTGAGGGAGCTTTAAGCGAAAGGCTACCGGGTTAATTACCTCCAAAATCTCATAGGGACCAATAAATCTGGGGCCCAGTTTGGCAGACGGTACCTTAAGTTTAATGTTCTTGGTAGACAGCCAAACTTTGTCCCCAACTCCCAGGTGCGGCCCCTTGGACCGCCGTTTATTTGCTGCTGAAGCCTGTCTGACTTGGGAGCCTTTCAAGTTTGAGTTCACCTCTGACCAGATGGTCCTTAAGTGATGTATGGATTTCTCTACCCCCGGGAGGTCCGACATCTTAGCCGAAAATGAACCAAAACGTGGGTGTAAACCAAGATTACAGAAGAACGGGGTGGTTTTGATGGATTCTTGGTATTGGTTATTTAGGGCGAATTCGGCTAACGGGAGATGTTCCACCCAATCAGATTGATGTTCCGAAACATAACAGTGGAGATACTGCTCTAGGTCCTGGTTAGTGCGCTCAGTTTGACCATTGGTCTCAGGGTGGTAAGCGGAGGAGAAGGATAATTCAACGCCAATCCGTTTGCAGAACGCCCTCCAGAATTTAGAAACGAACTGGGTTCCTCGGTCGGACACGATATTCACCGGGGCGCCATGCAGTCGTATTACATGAATAACGAACAATTTACTCAGCGTTTCTGCATTAGGTAGTCCAGACAGGGGAACAAAATGGCACTGCTTACTGAACCTGTCTACCACCACCCAGATGCATGTCTTCCCTTCTGAGGGTGGCAGGTCAGTAATGAAGTCCATGGAGATGTGGGTCCATGGACTCTCTGGGGCAGGCAAGGACTGGAGCCAGCCGGCAGGCCGATTATGGGGGGACTTAGCACGAGCACAAGTTTCGCAAGCCAGTACGTAATCCTTGCAGTCCTTAACCACCGTCGGCCACCAAAAATTCCTGGTCACTAGTCTGGCTGTATTATTAACACCAGGATGGCCTGCCAGGACAGAGTCATGCGACTCTTTCATAACTTGTAGACGCAACGGGGCCGGAACGAACAATTTCTGGGGGGGCGTCGTATCCGGGACTTGTTCTGAGGATCTACGGATCTCCTCCAGAAGATCCAGAGACACGCCCGACACGACGATCCCATTGGCCAGTATTGGGACTGGTTCCGAGTCCTCAGCCTGTGAGGGGCAGAAACTTCGAGAGAGGGCGTCAGCCCTTACATTTTTCGTCCCTGGACGAAACGTGATCACAAAGTTAAACCTTGAGAAAAATAAGGCCCACCTGGCCTGCCTAGGATTCAGTCTTTTAGCAGACTCCAAGTAGGTCAGGTTCTTGTGATCTGTGATCACGGTAACCTTGTGTTTAGCACCTTCGAGAAAGTGGCGCCATTCTTCGAAGGCCCACTTTATGGCCAACAATTCCCGATTCCCTATATCATAATTTTTCTCAGTAGGGGAGAATTTTCGGGAAAAGAAAGCACATGGGCGGAGTTGAGTGAGAGAGGCAGTGCCTTGGGAAAGCACTGCACCTACCCCAACCTCAGAGGCATCAACCTCTACCACAAAGGGGCGATCTAGATCAGGCTGAATTAATATTGGGTTGGCAGAAAAACACTCCTTTAAAACAGAAAATGCCTGAAGTGCCTCTGGCTTCCAATTAACCACGTCAGCCCCCTTCCGGGTCAGATCCGTGAGCGGTTTGGCGATCTCAGAGAAGCCTTTGATGAATTTACGGTAGTAATTAGTAAATCCCAAGAATCGCTGCAGCGCTTTTAGAGTTTTAGGTTGTACCCATTCTCTAATGGGTCGGATCTTGGCAGGATCCATGCGAAACCCCTTAGCAGAAATCATGTACCCCAAAAATTGTACCTCCTCAGCCATAAAAACACATTTCTCCAACTTGGCGTATAGAGAATGTTCTCTAAGTCTCTGGAGTACAGCACGGACATGTTGCACGTGTGTAAGAACATCAGCGGAGTAAATCAGGATGTCATCCAAATAAACCACTACATATACCCCACAAATATCCCTGAATATATCATTCACAAAGTGTTGGAACACGGCGGGCGCGTTACTCAATCCAAACGGCATCACAAGGTACTCAAAATGACCAAGAGGTGTGTTAAAGGCTGTTTTCCACTCATCCCCATTTCTTATGCGAACCAGATTGTAAGCCCCCTGGAGATCAAGCTTAGTGAACCAACGGGCTCCTAGTAGCTGATTAAACAGATCAGGGATGAGTGGAAGCGGATACTGATTTTTCACAGTAATCGCGTTCAGCTCACGATAATCAATACACGGTCTGAGTCCACCATCTTTTTTTTCTACAAAGAAAAACCCAGCCCCTACAGGTGAAGTGGAGGGTCTAATAAAACCTTTTTGCAAGCTGTCCGCTATGTAGTCCTTCATGGCTACACGCTCAGGACCAGAGAGGTTAAATATTCTCCCCTTAGGGAGACGAGCACTTGGAACCAAGTCTATAGGACAGTCATACTCTCTATGAGGCTGTAATTTCTCAGACTCCACTATGGAAAAGACGTCCTCATAGTCCCTTAATGCGTAAGGTATAAAGGGTGTTTTAATTTTAATTTGGTTCACTGACAGCGACATACAGTGATTCTGACACTGTGGACTCCAGCGCACGATATCTCCTTGGTGCCAGTCAATAATAGGATTATGCTGGCGCAACCATGGCATACCTAACACAACTGCATGTGATAAATTGGAAATAACAAAAAATGACATATGTTCTGTGTGTAATGCCCCCACTGACATAACAATCTCTGTAGTAACAAATTCCACTCCACCCTGGATAATGGATGTACCATTAATCACCGTGGTTTGAATAGGAGCATTAAGCCTTAAAAGAGGTACACCGAGTTTCCTTGCAAGCAAAAAATCTATGAAGTTGCCTGCGGAACCACAATCCACATAGGCCTTCACACACAAAGATTTCTTTGAAAATAAGAGAGAAACGGGTAACAAAAGTTTAGCCGCATTTGCGGGCAATACCTGAGCCTCTGGGACAGCACGACCAGAGCTGCCCAGAGGCAGACGTCCCAGGAATGTGGATTTCTGACGCTCAGCATTTCCCTTGAAGCCTCCAGGCTGCAGCATGATGGTATAGGAAGATGGGAGTATTCCTTCAGACTGTGCACTGGAGCAGGTGTAGGCCAGGTAATCAGCTCAGGGGAAAAAAAAAAAAATCAGGAGACTGCTTTTATATATGATGGAAATATACACAAAAAGCAGTTCTTTTTTGGGCCGGATATAATGTAACGGCCGTCTGCGAATCTGGGCTGCAGTGGGGACAGCACCCCGAGTAACCCCGAGACCCTTAACCCCTATACAGGGATCTGGAATTGTAGCAAGGCCCAGGAGGTAGCTGTCTAGATTAGCAGTGGACCAGAGCAGGACGGCCACCAAGGGGTCAAAACTAAAACCCGTAATCAAGGTCAGGATGCAGGAGTCTGAGACCAGGGCGCCGCAGAGGCACAAAATCAGCAGACAGAGGGAGAGTCAAAAGTCCAGGCCAGGGTCAGTAAAACCAGGAGGGCAGCGAGGTACAGAATCAGCAGGCAGAAGGAGAGTCAGGAATCCAAGCAAAGGTCAGCGTCAAAAAGTCGGAAGAGAGGCGGAGGTACAAAAACGGCAGGCAATAGAATGGTCAAGAATCCAGGCTGAGGTCAGAGTATACACTATAGAAATTCACACAGTAACACGCAGGGGAACCAAGAATATATCCGGCGGCTTGCAAGACCAGTCCCCAGGTATTTGAGGGATCAGGTCCTCCCTCACAGGTTCCCGGCCCGATGATGTAACCAGGACCGCCCCCGGACCAGGCCAGATGGACATGCAGTAAGCCCTACATGACTGACAGAGGGGCGGAGCCTGCGCCCACCAGATGCCTGTGCAGGAGCCCCCTCTCTGCCACCACCCTCACCCTGGAGCGAACCACGGCGCCTCCCAGTGGCTGAGGCAGGAATAGCCGTCCCTGAGTCCGACGGCGATGTGACGGTCCGGCGCCCCCGAGTGGCCGAGACCGGAACTGCAGGCCCTGAGTCTGGCAGTGACGTCCGGCGCCTCCTAGTGGCCGACGCCGGAACAGCAGGCCCTGAGTCTGACGGCGACGTGACGGTCCGGCGCCCCCGAGTGGTCGAGACCGGAACTGCAGGCCCTGAGTCTGGCAGTGACGTCCGGCGCCTCCTAGTGGCCGACGCCGGAACAGCAGGCCCTGAGTCTGGCTGTGACATGACAGTATAGAAAAGGCAGGTCTGTTAAAGATCATGTAGTGAACAGTCATTATAACCTCCCAAAAAAGGCAGAAACCTGGCTCACAAACAGGGCTGTGGGCACGTTTAAATGTGGCCACTGTAGTTTCTGCAAGTGTATTGCACCATCTAATACCTTTACAAGCTCTGTGACAGAAAGGGTGTATAAGAACAAGTTTTTTGCAAATTGCAAAACAGAAGGAGTGGTTTATTTATGTTTATGTTCCTGTCCCATGGATTTTTTGGGGAAAACAGGAAGACAATTACGTGTCAGAATTGGGAAGCATTTAGGTGACATCAGGAACAAGAGAGATACACCCTTGGCTAGACACGTAAATTCCCAACATAATGGCAATGTGGATGACATCTTCTTTAAGATTATAGAGGTGGTGTATCCATCAACTAGACAGGGTGATTGGGATAAAAAGATTCTCCAGAGGGAATGTCGATGGATCTTTTGGCTGGAAAGCATGAGCCCCAAGGGCATTAATGAGCAACAAAATTTTACCTGCTTCATCTAAGATGTATTTCGTTATTACTTATGATAGATGTACCTTTTTTGCCCATGTTTAAACCAATTTGGGTTATTTTTGGCTGCAGATTTATTGGGTTTGGTGGCATTCATATGCACCTTTTAAAGGAGGATGTCTCTAGTTCTGGGCAAATACCCTCTTTCATTCTGATACTCTATGCTACTTATCTGAGTGGGTATAAGATTGTATTTTGGGGAGAATTTTTTATGGATCCAAATAGTAATGCCCGTCTTTGTGATGACTGGTAGGAGGATCACAATGGACCCTTTTTAGAAACTTAGATTGGGATATATTATATGCCAGTGACCATTAGATATTTGCCATCAATTTAACCATTGTACCAGGAGGTAATGAAGAGCAACCGGTATGTTGTGGTTCAATACCTGGATAAAATTAATGTGATGGACAAAAGGGCCGCTATGTTTGTATCCCTGGAGCCGAGAGACTGCGTATACCGTGAATCTGGGGTGCATTTAAGCTCCAGGCGCCCTCAAGTCTGGGTGTGACGTTAGGGCCATTGTTGTCAATGTCTACTGCATAAGTGCTCCAATGTATGGAGCGTGTATGCACTCCAGTAAGTGCGCATGTCGGCATAAGTCCAGGATGCATTGATGATCCAGGCTCCTGTAACTTCCGGTAAGACGCGAGGGGTATGTCTTCTAAGGCGCATGTCAGTATGGTGAAACGCATATGTGCTCCAGATCCCGGAAGAGAGAGGGATCCCCGCGCATGGCTGATTGATCCTAATGGCTTTGAGGTGTGGATATTAGTCTGGCATGCGCTCCACAGAACAGCACACTAATGAGGACTGTATGAGCTTTAATATATGCGCCTCCACCTGTTATTTTCTATGGGAGGCTTTCTGATCAGAGACTATTGTGGACTGAGGGTCATTATGGTAGTCTCCCTATAAATAAACGCTATATCCTGTTTCCTAACCCACATCGACAATTAAGCCATTATGGCATCTGCCTATCTGTGGTCCCCTGATGAGACCTCATACAAGGAGGGGGTGAAACGCGTAGGGACGATGACATTGGGACAATATTCAGATAAGTGACCTATTATGGTCTTTTTGGGGCATGTTTACATCTGCAATTTGGAACGATTTGTTTTCCTATTCATGGAACTGAGGCATTTTCTGTGTTATAATACAGCAGAGAATATGAGTTATTTAACATGCCTTTGTATATGTTTGTGCTGAGTAGATGCATGACACTTTTAGTCTATGAGGACAATTGCTTAGTTGCACTTTATTACATGAGCACTTTATCAAATACTGTAGAGAAAGGTCTTAGATAGCTGTGATTTAACATTATCTAGGTAGTGGAATTTTTGGCTAACCAGTATTTTATATTGCCCAGTATACAGAATAATTGGTTGGCTCAAGAATACCTTCTTGTGAGGGTCAGTCTAAATATTTACATTTTCTATTGGGACTAATATCCATACAAAGGAGTATGTGTATTATACCATAGTCAATTAAAGCACTTTTCTTAACTCAATTTAGGAGTACTATAGAATATTAGTTTTTTTCTCATAAGCATTCTAACTTGCCATTTGCTACTCAGCAACACATGTGTGTCAGTTTTTGTGGTCTGGGTGTGGTTTTGTTTTATTTTTTTGCGATTTTTCTATTATGTTATGTTTGTAGCCCTTAATCTATAAGGGACTATTTTAGAGATTTTTATAAATAAACTACATGGTGGCGCGATTCTAACGCATCGGGTATTCTGGAATATGTATGTAGTTTATTTATGAAGATTTAAGACTAATGCAATGAATACATAGAATTTTCCAGGTAAAATACATGTGGCACTGTGGCTAACAGAACTTGTCCAGTAAATGTGACTGAACTACGTGGCACTATATGTGACAGAACTTGCTCAGTAAATGTGACTGAACTACGTGGCACTATGAGTGACAGAACTTGTTCAGTAAATGTGACTGAACTACGTGACACTATATGTGACAGAACTTGCTCAGTAAATGTGACTGAACTACGTGGCACTATGAGTGACAGAACTTGCTCAGTAAATGTGACTGAACTACGTGGCACTATGAGTGACAGAACTTGTTCAGTAAATGTGACTGAACTACGTGACACTATATGTGACAGAACTTGCTCAGTAAATGTGACTGAACTACGTGGCACTATGAGTGACAGAACTTGTTCAGTAAATGTGACTGAACTACGTGACACTATATGTGACAGAACTTGCTCAGTAAATGTGACTGAACTACGTGGCACTATGAGTGACAGAACTTGTTCAGTAAATGTGACTGAACTACGTGACACTATATGTGACAGAACTTGCTCAGTAAATGTGACTGAACTACGTGGCACTATGAGTGACAGAACTTGTTCAGTAAATGTGACTGAACTACGTGACACTATATGTGACAGAACTTGCTCAGTAAATGTGACTGAACTACGTGGCACTATGAGTGACAGAACTTGTTCAGTAAATGTGACTGAACTACGTGGCACTATGAGTGACAGAACTTGTTCAGTAAATGTGACTGAACTACGTGGCACTATGAGTGACAGAACTTGTTCAGTAAATGTGACTGAACTACGTGACACTATATGTGACAGAACTTGCTCAGTAAATGTGACTGAACTACGTGGCACTATGAGTGACAGAACTTGTTCAGTAAACGTGACTAAACTATGTTAGGGAAGCACGGTGGCTCAGTGGTTAGCCTTGCAGCGTTGGAGTCCTGGGTTCGAATCCCACCAAGGACAACATCTGCAAGGATTTTGTATGTTCTCTCCGTGTTTGCGTAGGTTTCCTCCTGGTTCTCCGGTTTCCTCCCACATTCCAAAGACATACTGATAGGGAATTTAGATTGTGAGCCCCATCGGGGACAGTGATGATAATGTGTGCAAACTGTAAAGCGCTGCGGAATATGTTAGTGCTATATAAAAGTAAAGCTTATTATTATTATG
This sequence comes from Dendrobates tinctorius, assembly GCF_039654945.1. Taxonomy (NCBI): domain Eukaryota; kingdom Metazoa; phylum Chordata; class Amphibia; order Anura; family Dendrobatidae; genus Dendrobates; species Dendrobates tinctorius. Next base: position 14,713,848 of record NW_027361825.1, on the reverse strand, counting down.
TGGCAATATGGGCATCGCCGGGAGCGACCAATCAGCGACGTGGGATTTCCATTACAGACAGACAGGATTAGACGATTATATAGTAGATAAAGGAGAAAGATTAATTGTGGGAAATAATTATCCCACAATGTGGTGACTTTTTTCAAAACCTACCTGACTAATAGGTGCTTTTAGTATCTTTACCTTTTGTGATAAATCTAGCTAATTGAGTAAACTAATAAAGTTCATTTTTTATGGGTGGTTTCTCTATGGTGTTGTAACTAATTATACCCAGCTGACTATAAGTGATTAAGATATCTTTTAAAATGGAGAAACACAATTTCCCCATTTTTTGGGGAGATGGGGAGTGGGGTATCATTATATTATGTTTATTATTGCATAAAAAAGACCAGGTTACTTGATTTCTCAGATCAGTACCATTATAGTATTTCCAAACTTGCATAAGTTTTTTTTTAATGTTTTTGCTGTAAGAAAATTCTGAAGTTTGTAAAAAAACTTTGTTTGTGTCACCTTTTTCTGAGATGCTTGACTTTTTTAAATTTTTATTTCTATGAAACTTTCAAGGCTTGGTTACAATTACACTTTTTTCCATCATTTAAATATGGGATAAAAAAAATCTATAACTGCCCAGATCTGACATTTACCGATGCAACAATACCAAAATAGTTATATTATTTTTTAACTCCTTTACTTTTATAATGGTAAAAGCAGATTAATTAAACTTATATGATGGTCTTTAGAGGTACACTGCTATGTAGTAAATTCCAGTAGCAGCCTTTGGTCAGTTTTTACGGTACATGACTTTTACACGATATACAGGATGTCACATAAACATGTTGATCACATTTGCCACTTAAGGGCAGTGAGATGTGTAAGTGGCAAAATGTAGCAGAGAAGAACCACTGCATAATCTCACTTTTCTTCTATACTCTGATCGCAAAATGGAGCTTTCGGTGACTCTCTCCATACTTTCTCTTCTGGGTCTTGTTTTACAGATCGGTAAGAAAATATATATTATGGCATCCCCAAGTTTATTCTTATTTACAAAGTTCTCAGGGAAGAATTTCTTTAGGTCAAAGATTAAGACAAGAAAATACAGATAGATATATTTAGAATATTTCATGATTTGGACATATCAATAAAGTTCATTGCCAAATAAAAATAACCAAATTATAAAAAAGACAAGAAAACTTTGCATATTTTCTTTTCTAATTTTTAGCCTAAATGTATTTTAAATACTATATATTGTATAATGTCTGATTATGGTAATATGTATGAAATCAAAGAGAAAATATAGTTTTCAATTTATATAAAGTTGCAATAAAATTAAAAAAAAAAAAAATTAAAACAATAAATGTAAAGTCTATATAAATATTAAATTGAAAGAATAAGAAAGTTATTAAGAAAAGCCTTTTAGTTTCATCACAATCTCTCTTCATGCCTTTATTCCTAACTCAAGCGATCATGAAATTTTCTTTACACCTCTAATTTTACAATAGATTTTCTTTGGGAACTAATGCCATTGATCCGCTATAAATTTCCAAACAGTAACAAGACAAAAGAGCATCACATAAAAGAAGAAAAATTAAATGAAAAATACAGTATACCGTGACTAAGACCTTCTGGTCGAAACACGTTGGTTATAGATGTTAGGTCTGTTACTGAGTGCGGGATATCCTTTCATTGAAAAATACAATATATTATATTATATTCTGAGATGAATGAACAAAAAACTAATCTATATAATCTATGTCCTGAAGCAATTTTTGGACTGGCAAACATAACAATAATAATACCAAGAATTACGAAATTAGAGTTTCGAATTTCTGAAGACATCATGAATGCAGATGTGAAGAAAAATATTTGTTACACTGCATACGTATGTGGGGCTTTACTTTATGTATTTCATTTGTAATAGTTATTATTTTGAGCAGAACATGAGCAAAAACAAAGAGGAACATATTTTTTTACGTTTTATCCTGCTCACCAATTGTGTTTCAAAATATTTTTACTCATGTTATAGTTATTGGATATCAAATGTTACTTACTATGTTCCATGATTCCATGATTTCTGAATGCTTTCAATAGAGATTCTACTTTAAAAAAGATTTTTATGTATTTTATTAGCTTCATATAACAGTAATGACATTTAATTATTATTTTTAATCAATTTTTATTGTATTGTTAGTACTTGGAGAAGACTGTGGAGACATTATACTGTATATAGGGGGATGTGAGGGCTGCATACTGTGCGTAGCGAGCAGTGGGGGGACATATACTGGATATAGGGATCTGTTGGGCCATTATACTGTGTAAAAATAACCTTCATTGTGATTGGTATTATAAGTCAAACTATAATGGCATATTTATTTTTCAGCATATCATGCTTTTACATACCCATAATGTAATATTATGATATTTACATTTTTATGTACAGATCTAAATATAATTTTATGGATAGATAGATAGATAGATAGATAGATGATAGATAGATAATAGATAGATAGATAGATAAATAGATAATAGATAGACAGATAATAGATAGATAGATGATAGATAGATAATAGATAGATCGATGATAGATAGATAGATAGATATGGGATAGATAAATAATAGATAGATAAATAGATAGATGGATAAAAATAGATAATAGATAATTAGATAGATAGATAGATAGATAGAGTGGGGGAAATAAGTATTTGATCCCTTGCTGATCTTGTAAGCTTGCCCACTGACAAAGACATGAACAGTCTATAATTTGAAGGGTTGGTTAATTTTAACATTGAGAGATAGAATATGAAAAATAAAATCCAAAAAATCACATTGTATAAATCATATACATTTATTTGCATTTTGCAGTGAGAAATAAGTATTTGATCCCTCTGGCAAACAAGACTTAATACTTGGTGGCAAAACCCTTGTTGGCAAGCAAAGAGGTCAAACATTTTTTGTAGTTGATGATGAGGTTGGCGCACATGTCAGGAGGAATTTTGGTCCACTCCTCTTTGCAGATCATCTCTAAATCATTAAGATTTTGAGCCTATCGCTTGGCAACTCGGAGCTTCAACTCCATCCATAAGTTTTCTTTGGGATTAAGGTCTGGAGACTGGCTAGGCCACTCCATGACTTTAATGTGCTTCTTTTTGAGCCACTCCTTTGATGCCTCGGCTGTATGTTTTGGGTTATTGTCTTGCTGGAAGTCCCAGCCAAGACCCATTTTTAATGTCTTAGCGGAGGGAAGGAGGTTGTCAATCAGGATTTTACGTTACATGGCTCCATCCATTCTCCCATTGATGAGGTGAAGTAGTCCTATGCCCTTAGCAGATTAGCAGAGAAACAACCCCAAAACATGATGTTTCTACCTCCATACTTGACAGTGGGGACGGTGTTGTTTGGGTCATAGGCAGCATTTCTCTTCCTCCAAACACGGCAAGTTGAGTTAATGCCAAAGAGCTCAATTTTTGTCTCATCTGACCACAGCACCTTCTCCCAATCACTCACAGAATCATCCAGATGTTCATTGGCAAACTTCAGATGGGCCTGCACATGTGCCTTCTTGAGCACGGGCACCTTGCTAGCACTGCAGGATTTTAATCATTTAGGGGTGTAATGTGTTACCAATGGTTTTCTTGGTCCCAGCTGCCTTGAGATCATTAACAAGTTCCCCTGCGTAGTTTTAGACTGATCTCTCACCTTCCTTGTGATCAAGGATATCCCACGACGTGAGACTTTGCATGGTGCCCCAGATCGATGTCGATTGACAGTCACTTTGTGTTTCTTCCATTTTCTTACTATTGCACCAACAGTTGTCTCTTTTTCAACTTTACTTATGGTTTTCTAGCCAATTCCAGCTTTGTGCCAGTCTATGATCTTGTCCCTGACATCCTTATAAAGCTCTTTGGTCTTGCCCATGTTGTAGAGGATAGAGTCTGACTGATTAATTGAGTCTGTGGACAGGAGTCTTTTATAAAGGTGACTATGTAAGACAGCTGTCTTTAATCATGAAATGAGTAGATTAGCAGTGTCTAACTGGTCTGTAGGAGCCAGAACTCTTAATGGTTGGTAGGGGATCAAATACTTATTTCTCACTGCAAAATGCAAATAAATTTATATAATTTATGCAACGTGATTTTCAGGATTTTATTTTTCATATTCTACAGTTGTGGCCAAAAGTATTGACACCCCTGCAATTCTGTCAGATAATATTCAGTTTCTTCCTGAAAATGATTGCAAACACAAATTCTTTGGTATTATTATCTTCATTTAATTTGTCTTACATGAAAAAACACAAAAGAGAATGAAGCAAAAAGCAAACATTGATCATTTCACACAAAACTCCAAAAATGGGCCAGACAAAAGTTTTGTCAACCTCAGCCTAATACTTGGTTGCACAACCTTTAGCCAAAATAACTGCGACCAACCGCTTCCGGTAACCATCAATGAGTTTCTTACAATGCATTGCTGGAATTTTAGACCATTCTTCTTTGGCAAACTGCTCCAGGTCCCTGATATGTGAAGGGTGCCTTCTCTAAACTGCCATTTTTAGATCTCTCCACAGGTGTTCTATGGGATTCAGGTCTGGACTCATTGCTGGCCACCTTAGAAGTCTCCAGTGCTTTCTCTCAAACCATTTTCTAGTGCTTTTTGAAGTGTGTTTTGGGTCATTGTCCTGCTGGAAGACCCATGACCTCTGAGGGAGACCCAGCTTTCTCACACTGGGCCCTATATTATGCTGCAAAATTTGTTGGTAGTCTTCAGACTTCATAAGCCATGCACACGGTCAAGCAGTCCAGTGTCAGAGGCAGCAAAGCAACCCCAAAACATCAGGGAACCTCCGCCATGTTTGACTGTAGGGACCGGGTTCTTTTCTTTGAATGCCTCTTTTTTTCTCCTGTAAACTCTATGTTGATGCCTTTGCCCAAAAAGCTCTACTTTTGTCTCATCTGACCAGAGAACATTCTTCCAAAACGTTTTAGGCTTTTTCATGTAAGTTTTGGCAAACTCCAGCCTGGCTTTTTTATGTCTCGGGGTAAGAAGTGGGGTCTTCCTGGGTCTCCTACCATACAGTCCCTTTTCATTCAGATGCCGACGGATAGTACGGGTTGACACTGTTGTACCCTCGGACTGCAGGGCAGCTTGAACTTGTTTGGATGTTAGTCGAGGTTCTTTATCCAACATCCGCACAATCTTGCATTGAAATCTCTTGTCAATATTTCTTTTCCGTCCACATCTAGGGAGGTTAGCCACAGTGCCATGGGCTTTAAACTTCTTGATGACACTGCGCACGGTAGACACAGGAACATTCAGGTCTTTGGAGATGGACTTGTAGCCTTGAGATTGCTCATACTTCCTCACAATTTGGTTTCTCAAGTCCTCAGACAGTTCTTTGGTCTTCTTTCTTTTCTCCATGCTCAATGTGGTACACACAAGGACACAGGTTGAGTCAACTTTAATCCATGTCAACTGGCTGCAAGTGTGATTTAGTTATTGCCAACACCTGTTAGGTGCCACAGGTAAGTTACAGGTGCTGTTAATTACACAAATTAGAGAAGCATCACATGATTTTTCAAACAGTGCCAATACTTTTGTCCACCCTCCTTTTTATGTTTGGTGTGGAATTATATCCAATTTGGCTTTAGGACAATTCTTTTTGTGTTTTTTCATTTAAGACAAATTAAATGAAGATAATAATACCAAAGAATTTATGTTTGCAATCATTTTCAGGAAGAAACTGAGTATTATCTGACAGAATTGCAGGGGTGTCAATACTTTTGACCACAACTGTATCTCTCAATGTTAAAATTAACCGACTCTTAAAATTATAGACTGCTCACGTCTTTGTCAGTGGGCAAACTTACAAAATCAGCAAGTGATCAAATACTTATTTCCCCCACTGTAGATATGAGATAGATTGATAGATCTATTCCATAATAACGCACTGACAGACAATTCATGTTTTTTTAAATTAAAAATTGTCAAAAAATTATCCCTCTAAATCATTTGTGATAAGACATAACACCTACATTGTTAGACGTGGTATGTTTTCTTTTTACTTTTATACTACTTCATCCATTGCCATTTTTTCTTTTATCATACACTGTATAAAACACTATAATAACTTTTGACAAACTTTTCACACCTAATTATAGAACACCCTGCTAGATGGGACTGAAAAAGACATGCAAGCTAGGTACAATTCCAAGAATTCAACATGCCATTGTTTGGGTGTGGAATGTACGGCTGTCACATTGGACAAGATTAGAATAAAACAGGTGGGCAAAACACAAGCACAGATATATGTCTACAATTTATTAACAAAATTCAACCTCCCTTCTCTATAAGGAGGTGAACAATTGTCAAATTTGACTGGTAAAATAAACAACATGAAGGGTTAAATGTCTATTTTTTCTTAGCAAAATTTAACTCTCCCTGGATACATCCGTCATGATCACATATACAGCACCCCTGAGGTAGACTCAACCACAGGGATGGCGCCTACACCGCTGACGAGCATGCGTCGCTTTCATGGAAGACATTCCGACTGGCTCCGTCTTTCACTATCAACTCATGGTGGCAAAAGCAGTTAGCGCTTGCTTTTACGCTTGCCAAGAGTCTGACGAGCCGGGTTCGAACCCTGTCATGGCTGGGAAGTGATATGTATTCTGTGGACTTAGAAAATGTTTTACCTGTGACAGACTTCCAGGTGGTCCGTTTTTCGTAAAGAACACGCCCGCTTGGGTGCTGGATCTCCAGAAGGCGACAATGGAGATCTTGGTGGCGACAGATGTAGGCCGTGTTTTGTGCATGCCAGCCCCGTGGGTAGCCCTCCAGCTAGGAGTTCCCCTTACCGTTTGGTCCGCGTCTCCTAGGGGGGACTCTTTCTGGTTGGCTGCCCGAGTCGGGTGCACATTCCTGGGTTACTCAATCCACGAATCCTTCTGCTTGGGTGCTGGATCCTCCAGAAGGCGACAATGGAGATCTTGGTGGCGGCAGACGGACAGATGTAGGCCGTGTTTTGTGCATGCCAGCCCCGTGGGTAGCCCTCCAGCTAGGAGTTCCCCCTACCGTTTGGTCCGCGTCTCCTAGGGGGACTCTTTCTGGTTGGCTGCCCGAGTCGGGTGCACATTCCTGGGTTACTCAAGCCACGAATCCTTCTGCTTGGGTGCTGGATCCTCCAGAAGGCGACAATGGAGATCTTGGTGGCGGCAGACGGACAGATGTAGGCCGTGTTTTGTGCATGCCAGCCCCGTGGGTAGCCCTCCAGCTAGGAGTTCACCCTACCGTTTGGTCCGCGTCTCCTAGGGGGGACTCTTTCTGGTTGGCTGCCCGAGTCGGGTGCACATTCCTGGGTTACTCGAGCCACGAAGCCTTCTGCTTGGGTGCTGGATCTCCAGAAGGCGACAATGGAGATCTTGGTGGCGGCAGACGGACAGATGTAGGCCGTGTTTTGTGCATGCCAGCCCCGTGGGTAGCCCTCCAGCTAGGAGTTCACCCTACCGTTTGGTCCGCGTCTCCTAGGGGGGACTCTTTCTGGTTGGCTGCCCGAGTCGGGTGCACATTCCTGGGTTACTCGAGCCACGAAGCCTTCTGCTTGGGTGCTGGATCTCCAGAAGGCGACAATGGAGATCTTGGTGGCGGCAGACGGACAGATGTAGGCCGTGTTTTGTGCATGCCAGCCCCGTGGGTAGCCCTCCAGCTAGGAGTTCACCCTACCGTTTGGTCCGCGACTCCTAGGGGGGACTCTTTCTGGTTGGCTGCCCGAGTCGGGTGCACATTCCTGGGTTACTCGAGCCACGAAGCCTTCTGCTTGGGTGCTGGATCTCCAGAAGGCGACAATGGAGATCTTGGTGGCGGCAGATGGACAGATGTAGGCCGTGTTTTGTGCATGCCAGCCCCGTGGGTAGCCCTCCAGCTAGGAGTTCCCCCTACCGTTTGGTCCACGTCTCCTAGGGGGACTCTTTCTGGTTGGCTGCCCGAGTCGGGTGCACATTCCTGGGTTACTGGAGCCACGAATCCTCCTGCTTGGGTGCGGGATCTCCAGAAGGCGAAAATGGAGATCTTGGTGTCGGTAGATAGACAAACGTAGGCCGCGCCCGGCTGAAACAAAACGACTGTTCCTTTGGGCGGGACAACTATGACCGAGGTGGATCACTTTGGCCGCGGCCGGGCTGTGAACTCCCGACCCCCAGCTCAGACCCACCCTGAGTAGATTCGGAAGGGGGCTTAATGGTCGGTTGGCGGGCTTAATATTCGTCCTGTAGCGGTCGGTTGGCGGGCTTAATATTCGTCCTGTAGCGGTCGGTTGGCGGGCTTAATATTCGTCCTGTAGCGGTCGGTTGGCGGGCTTAATATTCGTCCTGTAGCGGTCGGTTGGTGGGCTTAATATTCGCCCTGAAAGCGGTGGCTGGAAGTCAGAGAGTGAAATATATGTCTGAGAGTGTCCCAAATGAGGCCCCAAACTGGGGGTGAAATTTCTGGATCCTGGGCGGAAGGTTGAATTTTGGGTGAAAAAACCGAATTTTGGGACTTAGAAAAATTTCGAGATGTGACAGACTTCCAGGAAGGGGGCGCCTCGGGAGGTGTACCTAGGAGGCTTCCAGGGGCCTGGGTACACTTTTCAGAAAGTACCGTTGGGACTTAGAAAAATTTTCAGGATTTTTGGACTTAGAGCGATTTTTGGATTTTTGTGCAAAAATCAGATTTCCCCTTCTCCCACCGCTCTGGGGCGTCAATATGATGTGGGGACCCGAGGGAGAGTGCCTCCCATGAGGGTAGAATGTGTGGTTTTTGGGGGGAAAGTCGAATTATGGAGCAAAAAACATTTTTTGGGACTTAGAAAAATTTCGAGAGGTGACAGACTTCCAGGAAGGGGAGCGTCTCGGGAGGTGTACCCAGGAGGCTTCCAGGAGCCTGGGTACACTTTTCAGAAAGTACCGTTGGGACTTAGAAAAATTTTCAGGATTTTTGGACTTAGTGCGTTTTTTGGATTTTTGTGCAAAAATCAGATTTCCCCTTCTCCCACCGCTCTGGGGCGTCAATATGTTGAGGGGACCCGAGGGAGAGTGCCTCCCATGAGGGTAGAATGTGTGGTTTTTGGGGGGAAAGTCGAATTATGGAAGAAATTGAGTTTTGAGGACAAAAAAGTGTTTTGAGGACAAAAAAGTTTCTCGAGGACAAAAAAGTTTCTCGAGGACAAAAAAGTGTTTTGAGGACAAAAAAGTTTCTTGAGGACAAAAAAGTGTTTTGCGAACAAAAAATGGAATTTTGTGATTTTGTGTAAAAATAAGTAATTTCCCCTACTTCCACCACAGGGGGGCTTCAGTATGTTGTAGGGCCCCCAGGGAGGGTCCCCCAACTGGGTTTAAAGTTTGTGGATCCTGGGCAGAAAGTTGAATTTTGGATGAAAAACCGAATTTTGGGACTTAGAAAAATTTCGAGCTGAGCAGTGACAGACTTCCAGGCAGGGGAGCCTCTCTGGAGGTGTACCGAAAACAGTTCCAGGAGCTGAGGTCATTTTCGAACATTTTTTGTTCGCTCAAATTTTTTTTGTTTTTGAGCTCTAAAAAGCTGTTATTATCAATTGGCTCAAAAATTTCAAGTGTCATGAGCTAGTACATGTTGGAGGAATACGTTTTAGGCAAAAAATTGCAAAAAAAAAAATCCAAGTGAAAAAGAACCGGAATGGGGAATTTCTGACTGCTGTAGCAGCCGCACAGTTCCAGGAGGTCGGATACATTTCCGACTTTGTCCCGCTCATTGAAGTACATTGTCCCGCAATGCAAATACATAGTAATGCGCACCTGCGGGAGAATATAGGAGAGAGTGGGCTCTCTCTACCCCGATGTATGGCGGTTGTTCCTATGGTTCTCTGGCTCGGGTAGGCGACTTAGAAGGTGGTCCCTCTTGTCGTGGAAGTTGCAAAATACGGCCGAGACTGAACTTCCACGGCTCCAGGAGGGACTTTTGCTGGTCGTGCGTCCCAAGTGAGAGAGGCGATCCTGGGGTACCTGAGCCTGACCAGACCCTCCCTCGGTGGTCCCTGGTCTTCTGAAGGGTGATGGCATTCAGGGGGGCAAATCTGGAGTCCGTGGCCGAGTTTGGGCTCTAGAAGGCGGACGCCCCTTCTGACCATGTCCCCTCAGAGCTGGCTGGATGGTTCATGGTCCGCGGCTTTGTCTGGCGGTCTGTGCCCAAGCCGGAGAAGCTATCCTGGGGTACATGAGCTTTGACCAGACCCTCCCTCGGCGGTCCCTGGTTCTCTGGAGGTGATGGCTGTCAGGGGGGCAAATCTGGAGTCCTCGTGGGAAAGAGGGCTCTGGAAGGCGGACGCCCCCTCTGACTATGTCCCCTCAGAGCAGGCTGGAAGGTTCATGGTCTGCGGCTTTGTCTGGCGGTCCATGCCCAAGCTGGAGAAGCTATCCTGGGTACCTGAGCTTCGACCAGACCCTCCCTCGGTGGTCCCTGGTTCTCTGGAGGCGATGGCTGTTGTCAGGGGAGGGCAAATCTGGAGTCCTCGTGGGAAGGAGGGCTCTGGAAGGCGGACGCCCCCTCTGAGTATGTCCCCTCAGAGCATGCTCGATGGTTCTCAGTCCCTGGCTTTGGCTTTTTGGCCATCCTGGGGTACATTCTTGCCAAAAAATACGACTAAGTGAAAAAGAACCGGAATGAGGAATTTTCTAGGTGCCGCATCCGCCCTACAGTGACTGGAGGCCGGGTACAGTTCTGACTTTGTCCCCTTAAAGTGGGGACGTTGTCCCGCAATGCAAATACATAGGAATGCGCACCTCTGGCAGAATGTACTTGAGAGAGTGTCGTCTCTCTACCCCGATAGAAAGCAGTTGTTTCTCTGGTTCCCCGACTCGGGTAGGCGACTTGGCATGTGGTCCCTCTCGTCTGGAAGTTGCGCACTCCGGCTGAGACCGAACTTCCACAGCTCTGAGAGGGACTTTTGCCGATCGTGCATCCCAAGTGAGAGAGGCAATGCTGGGGTACCCAAGCCTGACCAGACCCTCCCTTGGCGGTCCCTGGTTCTCTGGAGGTGATGGCTTTCGGGGGGCAAATCTGGAGTCCTCGTCCGAAAGGGGGGGCTCCGGAAGGCGGACGCCCCTCTCGTCCATGTCCTCTCAGAGCGGTCTTATCCTCCGATCGATCTGGCACGGCGCTCCCGGGTGGGGAGGTGGTGCTGCTCGCTCGACCCGGGCTTTGGAGCTCGCGTCGGTTTACGGTGAGCGGTGTCCTTCCTCCTGTACCCCCGGGCTCCCACCACCTATCTTTGGGCGCGCACGCCGGCCGTCACCTCCCGTTCGAGGACGGAGGCGGCCGAGCTGTGGGAAGTTTGAATCGCACCGAACGATGAACAGTGGTCTGACGACCCACGCGGGCGAACGGCGGGGCGCCCACCCACCCCGGCGTGGGGGCCAGCCGTCCGAATCGCTCCCCGCGTGGGGAAGCACAGTGTTAGCAAGGGCGGCCCTTTTCGAAGTTCCAGATGCGCAGCCCTGCCCGCGGAGGTCCGTGCCACGCATCGCCCGAAGGGCGGCCTCAGCGGCGGGCACCAGCGAGAGCGGCGGCGGTGGGTGGCGTTTCCACGCCGCTGCCGAGCTCCGCGCCACTAGTCTTTCCCGAGCCCCTACGTTAGTGGGGGGGATGACAGAGCTGTGGAGGCAGGCGAGGGGGGTTCTCACTGCACGGTGTGCCCCCACCCGACTCGCCATCGCCTTCCGCTCCTCGTACGTCGTCCTCCGAGGCGGCTCGGAAGGGAGAGGGAGAGCGAGAGAGCGAACGCCCCCCGAGCGAGGGGAAGATGGAGAAGGGAGCGATTTGAATGGGGCGAGAGGTGAAGGGAGTACGGCAGAACGCTGCCTTGCGCACCCCCCGTGTTCCCGCCAGGCGGGGGAACAGCCCTGGGAGGAAAAGCCGCTCGGGCATCCCTTTGAGGACGGGCAAGAGCCGGGTGTAGGGACTACGCTGGAGGGCGATGCCGATACGGCCAGGCCGACTACGCCCCGCGCGACCTCTGCGTCGCTGGGGCTTGTGCCGGAGCCGCGGCGGACCCCGACGGCCAAACCCCCTCTCCCAATCCTCGCGCCTGTCCGCTGGTCGGTCGAGGACCCCCCGCGATTGAGGCAGGTCTAAGCCAGACGGTGGCGCCGCAAAGGCCCCCCACGCCCCGGCCCCGCTCCCCAGCGACTCTGTGTGTCGCCCAAGGAGCGTCGGGTCGCACGGCAGGGCGGCTGCGGTGTCTTCGCAGGCCAGTCACCTTGCCCCTACCCGTGCAAGGGGTGTATTCCAGACGCCTTCTGCTTCAGGCTCTGCACCGTACAGCGAGCTGCTCTTCCGACGCCCCCCGCGCTCCGCTGTGGGCTCCCCCTGCCCCGAGGGTCGGCCCGACGCCCTCCCGGAACCCCGCAGGTACGCCCCTGCGCGATGCCGACGACGACGATGTTTCTCCGGGCGCCCCGCTTTCCGCCGAGGGGGTCTCCTCTCTCTCGTCTCTCGGACCTCTCCCTCGCCTCAACGCGGTCCAGTCGTGTTGGGGAGCTACCTGGTTGATCCTGCCAGTAGCATATGCTTGTCTCAAAGATTAAGCCATGCACGTGTAAGTACACACGGATGGTACAGTGAAACTGCGAATGGCTCATTAAATCAGTTATGGTTCCTTTGATCGCTCCAAACCGTTGACTCGGACAACTGTGGTAATTCTAGAGCTAATACGTGCAAACGAGCGCTGACCGCCAGGGATGCGTGCATTTATCACACCAAAACCAATCCGGGGTCCCGGGCGCGGCGTCGGGATGGTCCTCCGCGGCCTCCCCCCTGCCGCGCTCTCCCCGTAAGCGTTGCGACTCTGGATAACCTCGAGCCGATCGCACGTCCCCGTGACGGTGACGATCCATTCGGGTGTCTGCCCTATCAACTTTCGATGGTACTTTCTGTGCCTACCATGGTGACCACGGGTAACGGAGAATCAGGGTTCGATTCCGGAGAGGGAGCCTGAGAAACGGCTACCACATCCAAGGAAGGCAGCAGGCGCGCAAATTACCCACTCCCGACCCGGTGAGGTAGTGACGAAAAATAACAATACAGGACTCTTTCGAGGCTCTGTAATTGGAATGAGTACACTTTAAATCCTTGAACGAGGATCTATTGGAGGGCAAGTCTGGTGCCAGCAGCCGCGGTAATTCCAGCTCCTCCCAGACAGGAAGTGGAGAGGGCGGAGCGCTGCTGCTGCTGGTGGGATCGCTGCTGAGTTCTCCTGGGAAGGGAGGATTTTCTACCTGGACTCTTTCACCTGCCCCCTTCCCAGGCAAGGAGAGACCTCCCTGGGACTGAGCGTCGGGGCTAAGCCCCTGGCTCCCCCCCCGGCAAGCCTGCTGGGGGTGGGGGGCCCTCTTACCATCAAACAACACCTAGCCAGTCCCAGGGATGGGGAAGAGAAGGACCCAGGGTGGCCGGATGGAAGCTCCAGGGACCAAGCCTCCCGGAGGCAGCGACATGGTGGCCGCCCCCCCCGGAGGTGAGGCCTCCACCAGCAGGGGTGCAGCGGGAGCCCCCCCTACCATCTGGGGCTCCAGGATTGCGGGGGAGTCGGCTGTAACCTTCGCCTCCCGCATCCACGCTCACCTCGGCGAATACAAGGAGGCCGGTGGCGACCTGATAAAGCTCCGGGGGGAGCTGCAGGGAGCCCGGGCTATCGCCAAACAACGGCTCCCTGCAGAGCAAAGAACTGGAGTGGCCGCCATGGTGAAGAACCTGATGAGGGAGGTCAAGGCCCTGGAGGAGAGGAGAGCGGCCATCCTGGACGGCAGCGGTCCCTTCCGGGAAAAGCTCTGTAATGATGACCGGTTTAGGGCCCAAACCGGTGGGCCTCCTGGGGGGTCAGGAGACTCTGCCCAGGTGGGGGAGGAGGAGGAAGATGGCGGGTCATCGGCGCCAGCCCCACCTGAAGACCTGGTGTGCAGCAATGGATCCCAGGTAACATATAGCGGGATTGCCCCTGAGCAAGTGGCTCCCCCACTGGACTCCAGTTACTCGGAGGAAAGTGGGTGCGAGGGGGAGGACGGTGGTGGTAATAGCAGTGAGGGGGGCTGCCTCGTCCTGCAGCAAGTGAGGCAGATCGAGTCCCCGGAGCGGTTTGGCACGCTGCTGTTTGGGGACGAGGTCTGCCCAGAGGACGGGGCAACCGGGAAGAGGAGAAAAAAAAACAAAAAAAAAACTACAGCTAAACCGGCTGAAAAGCTGGTTTTTGCTCCTCTTTCCGGGGCCTCCCTGTCCCGCAGTATGGAACCCGCTGCCCACCCCGGCTCGGGCTCTGTGGTGGGTCTGCAGCGAGGGAGCGGGCAGAGTGATGTGTGCCTGGACTCAGCTGTCATGTCTAGTGGTGGCAGCGGGAGTTCAGGCAGCGACATGGAGGTGGTCGGTGCTGGTGCCAGCGGTGTAAAAGCCGCTGGCGGTACAAGATGTGGTGATGTTCGGGCTCAGTCCCCGGTGGCAGGGGGGGCTGGCCCGACGTCAGGTACAGCCAGGGCCGCACCTCCGGCGGCGAGTGCTGGGGCTCCTGGGCCCCCCACGAACGGATCCGTTAAATCTGGATCGCCGGTGGGGGTCCAGGGGCTTAAATGGGGCGTACCAACAAGACAGCTCAGGCGGCGCAGGGTGCTGGTAGCCCCCCTATCGGCGCCCGTGGCGAAGGCGGGGTCTCAGGCACGCCGGCCCAGAAATGGGTCCGTGCAGGAGGCTCCGCCACCACTGGGTGACGTGGGGGAGTGGCCGGCCTTGCCCGCCTCGAGCGGTGGGCACAGAGTGGCGGCGGTAGGGGTCCGTGAGGGGGGCGTGGCCTCCCCGGGTGTCGCCAGGCCTGCAAAGGCTGCGGCATGCAGGGGGGCGTGTCCTCCTCGGCCATAGTCCCGCCCGCTAAGCCCGCGTCACCCGGGGGGGCGTGGCCTCGCAAGGGGCCGCTGCTCCGCCTGTGGTGGCTGTGGCTGGCGGGGGGGCGTGGCCTCGGTGGTCGCGGCTCCGCCCGCTGCGCTGACGTCACCCCGGGGGGGCGGGGCCTCGCAAGAGGTTGCTGCCCGGCCTGGGGGGGCTGCGGCTGGCGGGGGGGGCGTGGCCACGGCGGGCCCGCGGCCCTCTGTCCCACCCACCCTTCCCAGCAAAAGTTCTCAATGCCTTCAACAAACCCCCAATGCTGGTGGGGAGTTGTCGGGGTCCCCGGCCCACCTACCGTCATCTGGGGGTGCGGGGGCTCCGGCGCTTCCAGTGGTGCCAGCGGCGGGGGTAAAGAGTGGAGGAGCAGGGCAGGGTGCGGTGCCAGTGGCCGTCCCTGCCCTGAAGAAAGTTACTAATGATGACCAAAGGAAAAAAAAAACAGAGCTGGAGAAGCCAGGAGTTGCTGCTGCTCCCAGACCCAGCAGGAACACTATAGAGGACAAAATGGAGGTCCTTAAAGGGGCAGCGGCACTCCTGGCCAGCGGCACTGGCCAGCAAGTCGGCCCGGAAAAAGAAAGCGCTTCGGGCAGCAGAGGGCCCCCAGCAGGTGGGAGGGAGAATGGCAGGGAAAAAAGAAATAATAATAATGTAAATAATAGTGGAAAAGATAGTGAGTGTGATAGTGAGTATGAGAGCATGAGTGACATTTTTGAGGAAATGTTTGCGGATGTGGATAGGGATATGAGTGATATGGATGAGGGAGTGAGTGGAGGTGTGAATGGGACTGAAAGGAGTGCTAGTGTGAATGTGGGTGTAGGTGCGAGGGTGAGTGCACATAATAAAGGAGTGACCGGAAGAGTGACTGGGAGAGTGAATGAAGGTGCTGGAGCGAGTGGTGGTGGTGGTAGTGGGGGGAGGGCTGGCCCATCTGCCCCCCCGGCCGCAGGACCCCAACGTAGTTATGCGGGGGCCGCGGCCGGGGGTCGGGGGGGTCCTGGGGGGGTCTCCTCGCCTCCGGGCTCCAGGGACGGCGTTTTGCACTGCCGTTTCCTGGAGGCTCTCAAAAGGGGAGAACGGTCGATTGTGGTAGAGGGGAGGACGGTGGACTTGTCTTTCTGGATAGAGAGACATGGCCTTGCCGCCTTCCAAGAGCAAAGGGAAGGAGGGACTGTTTGGTCTCTCCCTACAGCCGGGCAGGGGCCGCAAAGGAGGAATGTGGTCCGTCTTAGGTGGGGGGGCAATGATGCTTGCCCGCCTAGGAGCAGGGTGGTTGAGCTCCTCCTTAAGATGGGCTTCGGGGCGAACGACATCTTCGCCCTGATACATCCTTCGGCGTCCCGCTTCTTTGACGTCAGTTTCGTGCGGCCAGAGGGGCTTGAGCTCTTCTGGTCGAACTACGAGCTGGTGCGGGAAGAGCCCGGATGGCGAGATTTCTTAGCGCAAGCGGTGTCTCGCCAAAATTCCGTCAAGCGAGTGACCGTAGTTACATGTAACGAGTCTCTCGCAGGCATGGACATCATGACGTGGCTTTCCCGTTACGGGGAAGTCACTGAAGTCCCCAAAAAAAATCGGGACGAATTCGGCATTTGGTCGGGGGGCTGGACCTTCATGGTTAAGTTGAAGGTTTCCGGCGGCACGGTCACCCACATCCCTTCTGCAAGGTGCAGAAATGTGCCTTGTGTGGTGGGGTGGGTCATCTCGCCGCCTCGTGTAAAGATATTCGCTGTCACCTGTGTGGTGACCTAGGCCACCCTCTTAGCCGCTGCCCTCGCTCCTTCTCCAATGCCGCCACGGGCCCGGTGGGGGGAGACCGTGAGGGAGAAACCCCTGGCGGTGTCCCTGCTGCTGTGGCGGGTGGTGGTGGAGGGGAGGGGGCTAGGGGACCAGTGAGGAAAGGCATTGTCAAGGCAAGGGGCCCCGCGTACCAGCGGCGGCAGGAAAAACGCCATGTAGGTGGGGGGCAGGTGGTGTCCCGGGCGACCGGGTCGATGCCTGCTCCTCCCTCCAAGCCCGTGGCAAGAGCCTCTGAGGTCCTGGGGGAGCGTGCGGTAAGAGAGGAGATCAGGAGGATGGAGAGGGAGGAGAAAGCGGCTGACTCAGACGGGTCCTCTCAGTATGAAAGTGTTGAGGAGGATGTCCAGGGGCAGCCTACAGTACCGGGTGACAGACCCAAGCGTGCCAAGCGCAATAAGAAGGGGAGGAAGAAGACTGTTAAGCCTTCAGAACCTCCCCCACCCCCGACCATCAGGGTGCGTACGGAAGGGCCCGCTGACCCCCCTCTGATTGTTCTCTCCAATCGGTTCAGTGTCCTCGGAGGCTCAGATGATGAGCCGCAAGACGGGGATGCTGGGCCGGGGGTACCACCGGAGAGTCCTTCAGGGGATGGTGGAGTCCGTCCCTCAGGGGGCACTGTTCCTCCTGGGGGGGGGACAGACCTGGAACCCGGGGGCGAGGACA
Source organism: Dendrobates tinctorius (assembly GCF_039654945.1). Classification (NCBI taxonomy): domain Eukaryota; kingdom Metazoa; phylum Chordata; class Amphibia; order Anura; family Dendrobatidae; genus Dendrobates; species Dendrobates tinctorius. Next base: position 14,696,463 of record NW_027361825.1, on the reverse strand, counting down.
CCAGAGGAGGGGGGATGGATATGTCTGGGGCATCTTTGAAGAGGAGGATGTCCGACCCCTCCCCAGATGGAGATGATAAGATGGGGAAGAGGCTGGCCGTCCAACTCGATCACCCATGATGGCTGAACTCGCCCCGTTGACGCTGGCGTCTATTAATGTCGCCAGCATAAAGTCAGATGCGGCTCGCTTCACGGCCTACGATTTTTTCTCCCGGATTGAGGCAGAAATTTTATTCTTGCAGGAGACCAGAATAACTGACATGGGGGCCATCCATAAAGCACGAAGGGAGTGGAGGTGCGGGCCCTCATACTGGTCTCTTGCGGCCGAGCCGTATAGCGGGGTGGCGGTCCTTTTTAAGACCGCAGATGTGGAATGCAGACGGGTTACCGAGTTGGAAATGGGGAGGTGCCTGATCCTTGATGTCTTCATGAGGGGACAAGAGCTTCGGCTCATTAACATCTACGGCCCACAGTCAAAGTGGGACCGCAAGTGTCTCTTCCTGAGGATCAAGCCCTTTCTTTTTACGAGCCGACAGGTGGTCTTCGGTGGGGACTTCAACACCATTACGAGGTCCCGTGACCGGGGGGGTCCCGGAGATCGCCTGGCTTATGATAGCGTCGCGTTGAACAGCATAGCCAGTGAGGCTCGCCTGGTGGATGTCCACATCCGGCACACCCCAGGTCACGGGGGTTTCACCTATCATAGGGGTAGCAGTAGGTCTAGAATAGACAGGTTTTTTTTAAAGGAGGACGCCATCTTTTCCGCTGTGTCCGCCGTTGAGGTGGAGTTCTCCGACCACTGTCTAATTTTCTTTTCTCTGAATGTTGCAGAGACTCCTCGGATGGGAAGAGGGCTGTGGAAGCTCAATTCGTCCCTGCTGGAAGAAGCGGAGGTGAGACAATCCTTCGAGGATTTTCTTCAGAGCCAGGTACCGCTGTTGGATCTCTGTAGTAGTAAGTCAGAGTGGTGGGAGATCTTCAAAAAGCGGGTGGCAGGTTTCTTCCGCCAGCTCTCGAGCCTCAGGTGCTTGAACAGGCATCGCTTGTACCAGGCCCTGGGGAGGAAACTCGAGCAGCTTGTCTCGACTGGAGGTGACCGCGAGGAAATCTCCAGGGTTAAATCTTTACTCAAGAGGTGTCAGTATGATAGGCACACATCTTTGGTTTTTGAGAGGGATTTCGGGAAGTACCGCTCGCCCGACCCTTACAGAAACTGCAAGATGTCAGTGAATTGTAAGATGGTGACTGGACTGATTGACAGTACAGGGTCCCTGAACAGATCCAAATCAGGGATCTTGGAGGTGGTCAGATCCTTTTACTCACACCTCTTGGAAAAGAAGGATCTGGATCGGGACAGGATGTCGGCTTTCCTGGCCGAAGCCGTCCCTGAGCCAGGGGGTGATCCCGCTCTTGATGTTTTGGCAGAAGAAATCAGGGAAGAGGAAGTTAGACTGGCCATTGATGGGCTTCGGCCCAAGAAATCGCCAGGTCCGGATGGCTTAACATCCGAGTTTTACAAGACTTTTAGGGACTCCTTGGTCCCCCTCTTGACAGGGGTATTTAATGAGTGTCTTTCCTCGGGCACTCTTCCCGAGTCAATGAGGAAGTCAGCCCTCATTATCCTGTCAAAGGGTAAGGATCCGTCCCGTATCGAGAATTGGCGTCCCATAGCGCTTCTCGATACGGACCGGAAGGTTCTGGCCAAGGTGCTTTTTAATCGGCTGGTGAAATTTGCACCCCGGCTCCTTTCGGGGGCCCAGCACTGCTCTGTTCCAGGCCGCAGTACTTTTAGTGCTGTACTCGGTGTCCGAAAGGCAGTGGAGCGGGGTAGGGCAGGCCACTGGAAGGGGTACTTGCTGTCCTTAGACCAGGCGAAGGCCTTTGACCGGGTCAACCATGAGTACCTCTGGTCCGTCCTTTTGAGGTACGGTCTGCCCGGGAGGTTTGTAAATTGGTTAGAGACCTTACACCAAGGGGCTGAGACTTTTCCGCTGGTGAACGGTTGGTCAGGTCACCCTTTTGAGGTGGGTTCTGGGGTCCGTCAGGGCTGTCCGCTGAGCCCGCTTTTATACGTGTTCGCGATTGATCCCTTCCTGAGGAGGGTCGATCGTGGACCGTTGGCGGGAGTCGGGATGGACCAGGCGGGCTCTGGGTCTTCTCTGAGGGTGGTGGCGTACGCCGACGATGTTTCCCTTTTCGTATCCTCGAGAGGGGAGGCGGACTGGGTTATGTCGGAGGTAGTGCGCTACTCGGAGGCATCCGGATCCATGATCAACCGGGACAAGTGTGAAAGTCTCTGGCTGGGAGGGGGAGATCCTAGTTTTGGTCTCCCGGACACCCTCCCAGAGCCTCAGGCCACCGCCAAAATTTTAGGCATCAGTTTTGGCCCCGGGGACTACCCCCAGCAAAATTGGGAGGGCAGACTGAAGATCGCCGCCCAAAAGGTGGACCAGTGGAAGGGTTGGACTTTAACCCTGAGGGAAAGGGTTGCTCTGGCCAAAGGCTATTTGCTACCTTTGTTAATCTATCTGGGCAGTGTGTGCATCTTGCCAGAGCCCCTCTGGACACGGGTTTACAGCCTGTTCTTCCAACTGTTATGGGGGAACAGGCTCAACCTAATTAAGAGGGAGGTCACATACCGCACGAGGAGACTAGGCGGGTTGGGTATGGTCAACCCAGTGGTGTTCCTGGTAAACACCTTTGTCAAGATTAATATTGCAAACCTCTGGCAAGAGAGGGCTCCTCCGTGGGTAGTCTCCTGTCGGGGTTGGCTTCGGCCTTTCTTCCAGGAATGGGAGACAGGAGGGCGAGTGAAGGACCTGCGTACACCTCATGGGCATCTCCCGGCTTACGCTACCCCGGTTCTGAAGGTGATCCGCCGGTGGGGTCTGGGAATGTGGGAGATCAGGACCATGTCGAGGCAATGCCTTGACAGAAGGGTCCTGATGACCCATTTCCAGAAGCCCCTGGCCCTTAGGGATTGCCCAGGCCGGGATCTGGAGGTCGGGCTGGGGTTGTTAAATTCCAAACGGATCCCCATGAAGTTTTGGGACTTGGCCTGGCGCTGCTTTCACGGGAGACTGTATGTAAGGGACAACCTGAAGTACAGGAACTCTGATGATCGGGGTTGCCCCCGGGAGGAGTGTGGCGACGTGCTGGAAAGCATGGAGCACTTCCTGCTTCATTGTCCCTTTAATACAGAGGTCTACAACAGGGTGGGTGCTTCCATACGCTGGCCGCGGCTGGCGTCCCTCTCCTATGCAGAGTGGGCCTATGGGGCATTCAGAACCCTGGGTGGCCGGGACCCGTGCACTTTATTCCTAGTTAGTGTAGTGGTTAGGTTCTACACTTGGAATGCACGGTGTTTAGTTTCGACGCAGCAGAAATCCCTCCCAAGGGACGAGGTTGTAGGCAACATCTTGGGTGACCTGGTGAAGGTCCGTTCTCTGGAGTTTGAGAGGTTGGGTACGAGGAAGGCCTCTCAACTTTGGAGAGGTCTTTCCTTTTAAGATCGTACTCTAGGGAGAGCTAGGCCCGTGTGAATGAAGTAGGGGCAGCATAAGTTCACCTGGGTGTGATAGGGACAGAAGTAGGGGTAGATAGGGACAGGGAGGGACAGGCACTGAGGGTCAGATAGAGAGTTAGTCATGTTAAGTTAGGTAGAATAGGGATAGAGAGGGTCAGGTAGGGACAGTTTCTTTAGGGACAGTAGTAGGGACAGTTTTTAGTATTCTTTAGGGACAGGATGAATGCGTTAGTTAGGGAGAGGGCCTCAAGAACTCCCTTCCTGGTGGTGGGCTGGTGCATGTCACAGTAGCCTTTTGTTTTGAAGACATTTCAAATGGATATTGGGCTTGCAGGCACTGAACTTGGGTCTGCAAGGGTAAAGTAAGGTGTTAATGAGTGTTAATGTTAATAAAGATATGGTAGTTATGTGAAGGTTTGTATATACTTGTATATATTTGTGTGTTGTATCTGTACTTAGGAAAAAATAAGTCGTTATCACAGTAGTGTGCTATTTTATTTAGTTAGGAGTGAATGGGGGGGTACAGTGAGGTTGGGAGGGGGGTGAATGGGGCGTGAAAGGGAAGGAAACAAGACTTCTCAAGGAAGATGGACAAACCGTGGAAAAGTAAAAGAAGAAAATAAAGTATGGACCACGTGGAAGAAAGTTAAAGGTGCTGGTTGGGGTTTTCTTTTATTCTGGGGGCATAAACTGTTGTTTCCGGAAATAGAGGTGATAGGCCATGAACGTTGATGGACCTGAGGTGAGGTGGTGGGTATAATAATAATTAAAAAAAAAAAAAAAAAAAAAATTTCTTGTGTGGTATAGTGTAAGGATGTGATATTTTTTCGGCCAAAGTGGGTAAAGATTGTGTTAAGGCGGTGGGCCAGATAGTTTTGTTCTTTTTTTGTATATAGGTATGCATGGGAGTATGATTGAAGAAGTGAGTGGTGTGTGTGTGTAAACGGAGGGTTTTTTTTTTTGTTTTTCATGGTTTTTTTTGAGTAGGTTCCTGCTGGGGGTCCCAAGCTGCAAAGCTTGGACGAAAAAAGAAAGTGGTTCCTTTGAACTATGATGAAGGCATGGACCCTTTTTTGCGGCGCAAGCTTTGGTTCTTATCTTATGGTTAATTTTGAGTTTTTGTATGTTGTTTCTGTTCTGGAATGTATGTTTGTTTGTGTTTTGTATTTTTATAAATAAAAAAGAGATCCAGCTCCTCCCAGACAGGAAGTGGAGAGGGCGGAGCGCTGCTGCTGGTGGGATCGCTGCTGAGTTCTCCTGGGAAGGGAGGATTTTCTACCTGGACTCTTTCACCTGCCCCCTTCCCAGGCAAGGAGAGACCTCCCTGGGACTGAGCGTCGGGGCTAAGCCCCTGGCTCCCCCCCCCGGCAAGCCTGCTGGGGGTGGGGGGCCCAGTTACCATCTACCTACCACCTAGCCAGTCCCAGGGATGGGGAAGAGAAGGACCCAGGGTGGCCAGATGGAAGCTCCAGGGACCAAGCCTCCCGGAGGCAGCGACATGGCGGCCGCCCCCCCCGGAGGTGAGGCCTCCACCAGCAGGGGTGCAGCGGGAGCCCCCCCTACCATCTGGGGCTCCAGGATTGCGGGGGGAGTCGGCTGCAACCTTCGCCTCCCGCATCCACGCTCACCTCGGCGAATACAAGGAGGCCGGTGGCGACCTGATAAAGCTCCGGGGGGAGCTGCAGGGAGCCCGGGCTATCGCCAAACAACGGCTCCCTGCAGAGCAAAGAACTGGAGTGGCCGCCATGGTGAAGAACCTGATGAGGGAGGTCAAGGCCCTGGAGGAGAGGAGAGCGGCCATCCTGGACGGCAGCGGTCCCTTCCGGGAAAAGCTCTGTAATGATGACCGGTTTAGGGCCCAAACCGGTGGGCCTCCTGGGGGGTCAGGAGACTCTGCCCAGGTGGGGGAGGAGGAGGAAGATGGCGGGTCATCGGCGCCAGCCCCACCTGAAGACCTGGTGTGCAGCAATGGATCCCAGGTAACATATAGCGGGATTGCCCCTGAGCAAGTGGCTCCCCCACTGGACTCCAGTTACTCGGAGGAAAGTGGGTGCGAGGGGGAGGACGGTGGTGGTAATAGCAGTGAGGGGGGCTGCCTCGTCCTGCAGCAAGTGAGGCAGATCGAGTCCCCAGAGCGGTTTGGCACGCTGCTGTTTGGGGACGAGGTCTGCCCAGAGGACGGGGCAACCGGGAAGAGGAGGAAAAAAAACAAAAAAAAAACTACAGCTAAACCGGCTGAAAAGCTGGTTTTTGCTCCTCTTTCCGGGGCCTCCCTGTCCCGCAGTATGGAACCCGCTGCCCACCCCGGCTCGGGCCCTGTGGTGGGTCCGCAGCAAGGGAGCGGGCAGAGTGATGTGTGCCTGGACTCAGCTGTCATGTCTAGTGGTGGCAGCGGGAGTTCAGGCAGCGACATGGAGGTTGTCGGTGCTGGTGCCAGCGGTGTAAAAGCCGCTGGCGGTACAAGATGTAGTGATGTTCGGGCTCAGTCCCCGGTGGCAGGGGGGGCTGGCCCGGCGTCAGGTACAGCCAGGGCCGCACCTCCGGCGGCGAGTGCTGGGGCTCCTGGGCCCCCCACGAACGGATCCGTTAAATCTGGATCGCAGGTGGGGGTCCAGGGGCCTAAATGGGGCGTACCAACAAGACAGCTCAGGCGGCGCAGGGTGCTGGTAGCCCCCCTATCGGCGCCCGTGGCGAAGGCGGGGTCTCAGGCACGCCGGCCCAGAAATGGGTCCGTGCAGGAGGCTCCGCCACCACTGGGTGACGTGGGGGAGTGGCCGGCCTTGCCCGCCTCGAGCGGTGGGCACAGAGTGGCGGCGGTAGGGGTCCGTGAGGGGGGCGTGGCCTCCCCGGGTGTCGCCAGGCCTGCAAAGGCTGCGGCATGCGGGGGGGGCGTGTCCTCCTCGGCCATAGTCCCGCCCGCTAAGCCCGCGTCACCCGGGGGGGCGTGGCCTCGCAAGGGGCCGCTGCTCCGCCTGTGGTGGCTGTGGCTGGCGGGGGGGGCGTGGCCTCGGTGGTCGTAGCTCCGCCCGCTGCGCTGACGTCACCCCGGGGGGGCGGGGCCTCGCAAGAGGTTGCTGCCCGGCCTGGGGGGGCTGCGGCCGGCGGGGGGGGCGTGGCCACGGCGGGCCCGCGGCCCTCTGTCCCACCCACCCTTCCCAGCAAAAATACTCAAAGCTTCCAACAAACCCCCAATGCTGGTGGGGAGTTGTCGGGGTCCCCGGCCCATCTACCTTCGTCTGGGGGTGCGGGGGCTCCGGCGCTTCCAGTGGTGCCAGCGGCGGGGGTAAAGAGTGGAGGAGCAGGGCAGGGTGCGGTGCCAGTGGCCGTCCCTGCCCTGGAGAAAATTACTAATGATGACGGAAAGAAAAAAAAAACAGAGCTGGAGAAGCCAGGAGTTGCTGCTGCTCCCAGACCCAACAGGATCACTATGGAGGACAAGATGGAGGTCCTTAAAGGGGCAGCGGCACTCCTGGCCAGCGGCACTGGCCAGCAAGTCAGCCAGGACGCTTCGGGCAGCAGAGGGCCCCCAGCAGGTGGGAGGGAGAATGGCAGGGAAAAAGGAAATAGTAATGTAAATAATAAAGGAAATAGTAATGTAAATAATAGTGGAAAAGATAGTGAGTGTGATAGTGAGTATGAGAGCATGAGTGACATTTTTGAGGAAATGTTTGCGGATGTGGATAGGGATATGAGTGATATGGATGAGGGAGTGAGTGGAGGTGTGAATGGGACTGAAAGGAGTGCTAGTGTAAATGTGGGTGTAGGTGCGAGGGTGAGTGCACATAATAAAGGAGTGACCGGAAGAGTGACTGGGAGAGTGAATGAAGGTGCTGGAGCGAGTGGTGGTGGTAGTGGGGGGAGGGCTGGCCCATCTGCCCCCCCGGCCGCAGGACCCCAACGTAGTTATGCGGGGGCCGCGGCCGGGGGTCGGGGGGGTCCTGGGGGGGTCTCCTCGCCTCCGGGCTCCAGGGACGGCGTTTTGCACCGCCGTTTCCTGGAGGCTCTCAAAAGGGGAGAACGGTCGATTGTGGTAGAGGGGAGGACGGTGGACTTGTCTTTCTGGATAGAGAGACATGGCCTTGCCGCCTTCCAAGAGCAAAGGGAAGGAGGGACTGTTTGGTCTCTCCCTACAGCCGGGCAGGGGCCGCAAAGGAGGAATGTGGTCCGTCTTAGGTGGGGGGGCAATGATGCTTGCCCGCCTAGGAGCAGGGTGGTTGAGCTCCTCCTTAAGATGGGCTTCGGGGCGAACGACATCTTCGCCCTGATACATCCTTCGGCGTCCCGCTTCTTTGACGTCAGTTTCGTGCGGCCAGAGGGGCTTGAGCTCTTCTGGTCGATCTACGAGCTGGTGCGGGAAGAGCCCGGATGGCGAGATTTCTTAGCGCAAGCGGTGTCTCGCCAAAATTCCGTCAAGCGAGTGACCGTAGTTACATGTAACGAGTCTCTCGCAGGCGTGGACATCATGACGTGGCTTTCCCGTTACGGGGAAGTCACTGAAGTCCCCAAAAAAAATCGGGACGAATTCGGCATTTGGTCGGGGGGCTGGACCTTCATGGTGAAGTTGAAGGTTTCCGGCGGCACGGTCACCCACATCCCTTCCTCGGCGTTCCTGGGAAGGGACAGGATCCTGGTCTTCTACCAGGGGCAGCCGAAGGTCTGCCACAAGTGCGGCGACCCCACTCACTTCAGCGCAAGCTGCAAGGTGCAGAAATGTGCCTTGTGTGGTGGGGTGGGTCATCTCGCCGCCTCGTGTAAAGATATTCGCTGTCACCTGTGTGGTGACCTAGGCCACCCTCTTAGCCGCTGCCCTCGCTCCTTCTCCAATGCCGCCACGGGCCCGGTGGGGGGAGACCGTGAGGGAGAAACCCCTGGCGGTGTCCCTGCTGCTGTGGCGGGTGGTGGTGGAGGGGAGGGGGCTAGGGGACCAGTGAGGAAAGGCATTGTCAAGGCAAGGGGCCCCGCGTACCAGCGGCGGCAGGAAAAACGCCATGTAGGCGGGGGGCAGGTGGTGTCCCGGGCGACCGGGTCGATGCCTGCTCCTCCCTCCAAGCCCGTGGCAAGAGCCTCTGAGGTCCTGGGGGAGCGTGCGGTAAGAGAGGAGATCAGGAGGATGGAGAGGGAGGAGAAAGCGGCTGACTCAGACGGGTCCTCTCAGTATGAAAGTGTTGAGGAGGATGTCCAGGGGCAGCCTACAGTACCGGGTGACAGACCCAAGCGTGCCAAGTGCAATAAGAAGGGGAGGAAGAAGACTGTTAAGCCTTCAGAACCTCCCCCACCCCCGACCATCAGGGTGCGTACGGAAGGGCCCGCTGACCCCCCTCTGATTGTTCTCTCCAATCGGTTCAGCGTCCTCGGAGGCTCAGATGATGAGCCGCAAGACGGGGATGCTGGGCCGGGGGTACCACCGGAGAGTCCTTCAGGGGATGGTGGAGTCCGTCCCTCAGGGGGCACTGTTCCTCCTGGGGGGGGGGACAGACCTGGAACCCGGGGGCGAGGACACCAGGGGAGGGGGGATGGATATGTCTGGGGCATCTTTGAAGAGGAGGATGTCCGACCCCTCCCCAGATGGAGATGATAAGATGGGGAAGAGGCTGGCCGTCCAACTCGATCACCCATGATGGCGGAACTCGCCCCGTTGACGCTGGCGTCTATTAATGTCGCCAGCATAAAGTCAGATGCGGCTCGCTTCACGGCCTACGATTTTTTCTCCCGGATTGAGGCAGAAATTTTATTCTTGCAGGAGACCAGAATAACTGACATGGGGGCCATCCATAAAGCACGAAGGGAGTGGAGGTGCGGGCCCTCATACTGGTCTCTTGCGGCCGAGCCGTATAGCGGGGTGGCGGTCCTTTTTAAGACCGCAGATGTGGAATGCAGACGGGTTACCGAGTTGGAAATGGGGAGGTGCCTGATCCTTGATGTCTTCATGAGGGGACAAGAGCTTCGGCTCATTAACATCTACGGCCCACAGTCAAAGTGGGACCGCAAGTGTCTCTTCCTGAGGATCAAGCCCTTTCTTTTTACGAGCCGACAGGTGGTCTTCGGTGGGGACTTCAACACCATTACGAGGTCCCGTGACCGGGGGGGTCCCGGAGATCGCCTGGCTTATGATAGCGTCGCGTTGAACAGCATAGCCAGTGAAGCTCGCCTGGTGGATGTCCACATCCGGCACACCCCAGGTCACGGGGGTTTCACCTATCATAGGGGTAGCAGTAGGTCTAGAATAGACAGGTTTTTTTTAAAGGAGGACGCCATCTTTTCCGCTGTGTCCGCCGTTGAGGTGGAGTTCTCCGACCACTGTCTAATTTTCTTTTCTCTGAATGTTGCAGAGACTCCTCGGATGGGAAGAGGGCTGTGGAAGCTCAATTCGTCCCTGCTGGAAGAAGCGGAGGTGAGACAATCCTTCGAGGATTTTCTTCAGAGCCAGGTACCGCTGTTGGATCTCTGTAGTAGTAAGTCAGAGTGGTGGGAGATCTTCAAAAAGCGGGTGGCAGGTTTCTTCCGCCAGCTCTCGAGCCTCAGGTGCTTGAACAGGCATCGCTTGTACCAGGCCCTGGGGAGGAAACTCGAGCAGCTTGTCTCGACTGGAGGTGACCGCGAGGAAATCTCCAGGGTGAAATCTTTACTCAAGAGGTGTCAGTAAGATAGGCACACATCTTTGGTTTTTGAGAGGGATTTCGGGAAGTACCGCTCGCCCGACCCTTACAGAAACTGCAAGATGTCAGTGAATTGTAAGATGGTGACTGGACTGATTGACAGTACAGGGTCCCTGAACAGATCCAAATCAGGGATCTTGGAGGTGGTCAGATCCTTTTACTCACACCTCTTGGAAAAGAAGGATCTGGATCGGGACAGGATGTCGGCTTTCCTGGCCGAAGCCGTCCCTGAGCCAAGGGGTGATCCCGCTCTTGATGTTTTGGCAGAAGAAATCAGGGAAGAGGAAGTTAGACTGGCCATTGATGGGCTTCGGCCCAAGAAATCGCCAGGTCCGGATGGCTTAACATCCGAGTTTTACAAGACTTTTAGGGACTCCTTGGTCCCCCTCTTGACAGGGGTATTTAATGAGTGTCTTTCCTCGGGCACTCTTCCCGAGTCAATGAGGAGGTCAGCCCTCATTATCCTGTCAAAGGGTAAGGATCCGTCCCGTATCGAGAATTGGCGTCCCATAGCGCTTCTCGATACGGACCGGAAGGTTCTGGCCAAGGTGCTTTTTAATCGGCTGGTGAAATTTGCACCCCGGCTCCTTTCGGGGGCCCAGCACTGCTCTGTTCCAGGCCGCAGTACTTTTAGTGCTATACTCGGTGTCCGAGAGGCAGTGGAGCGGGGTAGGGCAGGCCACTGGAAGGGGTACTTGCTGTCCTTAGACCAGGCGAAGGCCTTTGACCGGGTCAACCATGAGTACCTCTGGTCCGTCCTTTTGAGGTACGGTCTGCCCGGGAGGTTTGTAAATTGGTTAGAGACCTTATACCAAGGGGCTGAGACTTTTCCGCTGGTGAACGGTTGGTCAGGTCACCCTTTTGAGGTGGGTTCTGGGGTCCGTCAGGGCTGTCCGCTGAGCCCGCTTTTATACGTGTTCGCGATTGATCCCTTCCTGAGGAGGGTCGATCGTGGACCGTTGGCGGGAGTCGGGATGGACCAGGCGGGCTCTGGGTCTTCTCTGAGGGTGGTGGCGTACGCCGACGATGTTTCCCTTTTCGTATCCTCGAGAGGGGAGGCGGACTGGGTTATGTCGGAGGTGGTGCGCTACTCGGAGGCATCCGGATCCATGATCAACCGGGACAAGTGTGAAAGTCTCTGGCTGGGAGGGGGAGATCCTAGTTTTGGTCTCCCGGACACCCTCCCAGAGCCTCAGGCCACCGCCAAAATTTTAGGCATCAGTTTTGGCCCCGGGGACTACCCCCAGCAAAATTGGGAGGGCAGACTGAAGATCGCCGCCCAAAAGGTGGACCAGTGGAAGGGTTGGACTTTAACCCTGAGGGAAAGGGTTGCTCTGGCCAAAGGCTATTTGCTACCTTTGTTAATCTATCTGGGCAGTGTGTGCATCTTGCCAGAGCCCCTCTGGACACGGGTCTACAGCCTGTTCTTCCAACTGTTATGGGGGAACAGGCTCAACCTAATTAAGAGGGAGGTCACATACCGCACGAGGAGACTAGGCGGGTTGGGTATGGTCAACCCAGTGGTGTTCCTGGTAAACACCTTTGTCAAGATTAATATTGCAAACCTCTGGCAAGAGAGGGCTCCTCCGTGGGTAGTCTCCTGTCGGGGTTGGCTTCGGCCTTTCTTCCAGGAATGGGAGACAGGAGGGCGAGTGAAGGACCTGCGTACACCTCATGGGCATCTCCCGGCTTACGCTACCTCGGTTCTGAAGGTGATCCGCCGGTGGGGTCTGGGAATGTGGGAGATCAGGACCATGTCGAGGCAATGCCTTGACAGAAGGGTCCTGATGACCCATTTCCAGAAGCCCCTGGCCCTTAGGGATTGCCCAGGCCGGGATCTGGAGGTCGGGCTGGGGTTGTTAAATTCCAAACGGATCCCCATGAAGTTTTGGGACTTGGCCTGGCGCTGCTTTCACGGGAGACTGTATGTAAGGAACAACCTGAAGTACAGGAACTCTGATGATCGGGGTTGCCCCCGGGAGGAGTGTGGCGACGTGCTGGAAAGCATGGAGCACTTCCTGCTTCATTGTCCCTTTAATACAGAGGTCTACAACAGGGTGGGTGCTTCCATACGCTGGCCGCGGCTGGCGTCCCTCTCCTATGCAGAGTGGGCCTATGGGGCATTCAGAACCCTGGGTGGCCGGGACCCGTGCACTTTATTCCTAGTTAGTGTAGTGGTTAGGTTCTACACTTGGAATGCACGGTGTTTAGTTTCGACGCAGCAGAAATCCCTCCCAAGGGACGAGGTTGTAGGCAACATCTTGGGTGACCTGGTGAAGGTCCGTTCTCTGGAGTTTGAGAGGTTGGGTACGAGGAAGGCCTCTCAACTTTGGAGAGGTCTTTCCTTTTAAGATGCGTACTCTAGGGAGAGCTAGGCCCGTGTGAATGAAGTAGGGGCAGCATAAGTTCACCTGGGTGTGATAGGGACAGAAGTAGGGGCAGATAGGGACAGGGAGGGACAGGCACTGAGGGTCAGATAGAGAGTTAGTCATGTTAAGTTAGGTAGAATAGGGATAGAGAGGGTCAGGTAGGGACAGTTTCTTTAGGGACAGTAGTAGGGACAGTTTTTTAGTATTCTTTAGGGACAGGATGAATGCGTTAGTTAGGGAGAGGGCCTCAAGAACTCCCTTCCTGGTGGTGGGCTTGTGCATGTCACAGTAGCCTTTTGTTTTGAAGATATTTCAAATGGATATTGGGCTTGCAGGCACTGAACTTGGGTCTGCAAGGGTAAAGTAAGGTGTTAATGAGTGTTAATGTTAATAAAGATATGGTAGTCATGGGTTATTGAAGGTTTGTATATACTTGTATATATTTGTGTGTTGTATCTGTACTTAGAAAAGTCGTTATTACAGTAGTGTGCTATTTTATTTAGTTAGGAGTGAATGGGGGGGTACAGTGAGGTTGGGAGGGGGGTGAATGGGGCGTGAAAGGGAAGGAAACAAAAAAAGAAAAAAAAGACTTCATCAAGGAAGATGGACAAACCGTGGAAAAGTAAAAGAAGAAAATAAAGTATGGACCACGTGGAAGAAAGTTAAAGGTGCTGGTTGGGGTTTTCTTTTTTTTCTGGGAGCATAAACTGTTGTTTCCGGAAATAGAAGTGATAGGCCATGAACGTTGATGGACCTGAGGTGAGGTGGTGGGTATAATAATTAAAAAAAAAAAAAAAAAATTTTTCTTGTGTGGTATAGTATAAGGATGTGATATTTTTTCGGCCAAAGTGGCTAAGGGTTATGTTAAGGCGGTGAGCCAGATAATTTTGTTCTCTTTTTTTTATATATAGGTATGCATGGGAGTATGATTGAAGAAGTGAGTGGTGTGTGTGTGTAAACGGATGGTTTTTTTTGTTTTTCATGTTTTTTTTTTGAGTAGGTTCCTGCTGGGGGTCCCAAGCTGCAAAGCTTGGACGAAGAATTATGATGAAGGCATGGACCCTTTTTCGCGGCGCAAGCTTTGGTTTTTATCTTATGGTTAATTTTGAGTTTTTGTATGTCGTTTCTGTTCTGGAATGTATGTTTGTTTGTGTTTTGTATTTTTATAAATAAAAAGAGATCCAGCTCCTCCCAGACAGGAAGTGGAGAGGGCGGAGCGCTGCTGCTGCTGGTGGGATCGCTGCTGAGTTCTCCTGGGAAGGGAGGATTTTCTACCTGGACTCTTTCACCTGCCCCCTTCCCAGGCAAGGAGAGACCTCCCTGGGACTGAGCGTCGGGGCAAGCCTGCTGGGGGTGGGGGGCCCAGTTACCATCAAACACCACCTAGCCAGTCCCAGGGATGGGGAAGAGAAGGACCCAGGGTGGCCAGATGGGAACTCCAGGGACCAAGCCTCCCGGAGGCAGCGACATGGCGGGCCCCCCCCCCCGGAGGTGAGGCCTCCACCAGCAGGGGTGCAGCGGGAGCCCCCCCTACCATCTGGGGCTCCAGGATTGCGGGGGAGTCGGCTGCAACCTTCGCCTCCCGCATCCACGCTCACCTCGGCGAATACAAGGAGGCCGGTGGTGACCTGATAAAACTCCGGGGGGAGCTGCAGGGAGCCCGGGCTATCGCCAAACAACGGCTCCCTGTAGAGCAAAGAACTGGAGTGGCCGCCATGGTGAAGAACCTGATGAGGGAGGTCAAGGCCCTGGAGGAGAGGAGAGCGGCCATCCTGGACGGCAGCGGTCCCTTCCGGGAAAAGCTCTGTAATGATGACCGGTTTAGGGCCCAAACCGGTGGGCCTCCTGGGGGGTCAGGAGACTCTGCCCAGGTGGGGGAGGAGGAGGAAGATGGCGGGTCATCGGCGCCAGCCCCACCTGAAGACCTGGTGTGCAGCAATGGATCCCAGGTAACATATAGCGGGATTGCCCCTGAGCAAGTGGCTCCCCCACTGGACTCCAGTTACTCGGAGGAAAGTGGGTGCGAGGGGGAGGACGGTGGTGGTAATAGCAGTGAGGGGGGCTGCCTCGTCCTGCAGCAAGTGAGGCAGATCGAGTCCCCAGAGCGATTTGGCACGCTGCTGTTTGGGGACGAGGTCTGCCCAGAGGACGGGGCAACCGTGAAGAGGAGAAAAAAAAACAAAAAAAAAACTACAGCTAAACCGGCTGAAAAGCTGGTTTTTGCTCCTCTTTCCGGGGCCTCCCTGTCCCGCAGTATGGAACCCGCTGCCCACCCCGTCTCGGGCCCTGTGGTGGGTCCGCAGCAAGGGAGCGGGCAGAGTGATGTGTGCCTGGACTCAGCTGTCATGTCTAGTGGTGGCAGCGGGAGTTCAGGCAGCGACATGGAGGTGGTCGGTGCTGGTGCCAGCGGTGTAAAAGCCGCTGGCGGTACAATATGTAGTGATGTTCGGGCTCAGTCCCCGGTGGCAGGGGGGGCTGGCCCGGCGTCAGGTACAGCCAGGGCCGCACCTCCGGCGGCGAGTGCTGGGGCTCCTGGGCCCCCCACGAACGGATCCGTTAAATCTGGATCGCCGGTGGGGGTCCAGGGGCCTAAATGGGGCGTACCAACAAGACAGCTCAGGCGGCGCAGGGTGCTGGTAGCCCCCCTATCGGCGCCCGTGGCGAAGGCGGGGTCTCAGGCACGCCGGCCCAGAAATGGGTCCGTGCAGGAGGCTCCGCCACCACTGGGTGACGTGGGGGAGTGGCCGGCCTTGCCCGCCTCGAGCGGTGGGCACAGAGTGGCGGCGGTAGGGGTCCGTGAGGGGGGCGTGGCCTCCCCGGGTGTCGCCAGGCCTGCAAAGGCTGCGGCATGCGGGGGGGGCGTGTCCTCCTCGGCCATAGTCCCGCCCGCTAATCCCGCGTCACCCGGGGGGGCGTGGCCTCGCAAGGGGCCGCTGCTCCGCCTGTGGTGGCTGTGGCTGGCGGGGGGGGCGTGGCCTCGGTGGTCGTGGCTCCGCCCGCTGCGCTGACGTCACCCCGGGGGGGGGGGGGCCTCGCAAGAGGTTGCTGCCCGGCCTGGGGGGGCTGCGGCCGGCGGGGGGGGCGTGGCCACGGCGGGCCCGCGGCCCTCTGTCCCACCCACCCTTCCCAGCAAAAGTTCTCAATGCTTGCAACAAACCTCCAATGCTGGTGGGGAGTTGTCGGGGTCCCCGGCCCACCTACCGTCGTCTGGGGGTGCGGGGGCTCCGGCGCTTCCAGTGGTGCCAGCGGCGGGGGTTAAGAGTGGAGGAGCAGGGCAGGGTGCGGTGCCAGTGGCCGTCCCTGCCCTGAAGAAAAATACTAATGATGACAAGAAAGAAAAAAAAAAAACAGAGCTGGAGAAGCCAGGAGTTGCTGCTGCTCCCAGACCCAGCAGGAACACTATAGAGGACAAAATGGAGGTCCTTAAAGGGGCAGCGGCACTCCTGGCCAGCGGCACTGGCCAGCAAGTCAGCCAGGACGCTTCGGGCAGCAGAGGGCCCCCAGCAGGTGGGAGGGAGAATGGCAGGGAAAAAAGAAATAATAATGTAAATAATAGTGGAAAAGATAGTGAGTGTGATAGTGAGTATGAGAGCATGAGTGACATTTTTGAGGAAATGTTTGCGGATGTGGATAGGGATATGAGTGATATGGATGAGGGAGTGAGTGGAGGTGTGAATGGGACTGAAAGGAGTGCTAGTGTGAATGTGGGTGTAGGTCGAGGGTGAGTGCACATAATAAAGGAGTGACCGGAAGAGTGACTGGGAGAGTGAATGAAGGTGCTGGAGCGAGTGGTGGTGGTAGTGGGGGGAGGGCTGGCCCATCTGCCCCCCCGGCCGCAGGACCCCAATGTAGTTATGCGGGGGCCGCGGCCGGGGCTCGGGGGGGTCCTGGGGGGGTCTCCTCGCCTCCGGGCTCCAGGGACGGCGTTTTGCACCGCCGTTTCCTGGAGGCTCTCAAAAGGGGAGAACGGTCGATTGTGGTAGAGGGGAGGACGGTGGACTTGTCTTTCTGGATAGAGAGACATGGCCTTGCCGCCTTCCAAGAGCAAAGGGAAGGAGGGACTGTTTGGTCTCTCCCTACAGCCGGGCAGGGGCCGCAAAGGAGGAATGTGGTCCGTCTTAGGTGGGGGGGCAATGATGCTTGCCCGCCTAGGAGCAGGGTGGTTGAGCTCCTCCTTAAGATGGGCTTCGGGGCGAACGACATCTTCGCCCTGATACATCCTTCGGCGTCCCGCTTCTTTGACGTCAGTTTCGTGCGGCCAGAGGGGCTTGAGCTCTTCTGGTCGAACTACGAGCTGGTGCGGGAAGAGCCCGGATGGCGAGATTTCTTAGCGCAAGCGGTGTCTCGCCAAAATTCCGTCAAGCGAGTGACCGTAGTTACATGTAACGAGTCTCTCGCAGGCATGGACATCATGACGTGGCTTTCCCGTTACGGGGAAGTCACTGAAGTCCCCAAAAAAAATCGGGACGAATTCGGCATTTGGTCGGGGGGCTGGACCTTCATGGTTAAGTTGAAGGTTTCCGGCGGCACGGTCACCCACATCCCTTCCTCGGCGTTCCTGGGAAGGGACAGGATCCTGGTCTTCTACCAGGGGCAGCCGAAGGTCTGCCACAAGTGCGGCGACCCCACTCACTTCAGCGCAAGCTGCAAGGTGCAGAAATGTGCCTTGTGTGGTGGGGTGGGTCATCTCGCCGCCTCGTGTAAAGATATTCGCTGTCACCTGTGTGGTGACCTAGGCCACCCTCTTAGCCGCTGCCCTCGCTCCTTCTCCAATGCCGCCACGGGCCCGGTGGGGGGAGACCGTGAGGGAGAAACCCCTGGCGGTGTCCCTGCTGCTGTGGCGGGTGGTGGTGGAGGGGAGGGGGCTAGGGGACCAGTGAGGAAAGGCATTGTCAAGGCAAGGGGCCCCGCGTACCAGCGGCGGCAGGAAAAACGCCATGTAGGCGGGGGGCAGGTGGTGTCCCGGGCGACCGGGTCGATGCCTGCTCCTCCCTCCAAGCCCGTGGCAAGAGCCTCTGAGGTCCTGGGGGAGCGTGCGGTAAGAGAGGAGATCAGGAGGATGGAGAGGGAGGAGAAAGCGGCTGACTCAGACGGGTCCTCTCAGTATGAAAGTGTTGAGGAGGATGTCCAGGGGCAGCCTACAGTACCGGGTGACAGACCCAAGCGTGCCAAGCGCAATAAGAAGGGGAGGAAGAAGACTGTTAAGCCTTCAGAACCTCCCCCACCCCCGACCATCAGGGTGCGTACGGAAGGGCCCGCTGACCCCCCTCTGATTGTTCTCTCCAATCGGTTCAGCGTCCTCGGAGGCTCAGATGATGAGCCGCAAGACGGGGATGCTGGGCCGGGGGTACCACCGGAGAGTCCTTCAGGGGATGGTGGAGTCCGTCCCTCAGGGGGCACTGTTCCTCCTGGGGGGGGGACAGACCTGGAACCTGGGGGCGAGGACACCAGGGGAGGGGGGATGGATATGTCTGGGGCATCTTTGAAGAGGAGGATGTCCGACCCCTCCCCAGATGGAGATGATAAGACGGGGAAGAGGCTGGCCGTCCAACTCGATCACCCATGATGGCGGAACTCGCCCCGTTGACGCTGGCGTCTATTAATGTCGCCAGCATAAAGTCAGATGCGGCTCGCTTCACGGCCTACGATTTTTTCTCCCGGATTGAGGCAGAAATTTTATTCTTGCAGGAGACCAGAATAACTGACATGGGGGCCATCCATAAAGCACGAAGGGAGTGGAGGTGCGGGCCCTCATACTGGTCTCTTGCGGCCGAGCCGTATAGCGGGGTGGCGGTCCTTTTTAAGACCGCAGATGTGGAATGCAGACGGGTTACCGAGTTGGAAATGGGGAGGTGCCTGATCCTTGATGTCTTCATGAGGGGACAAGAGCTTCGGCTCATTAACATCTACGGCCCACAGTCAAAGTGGGACCGCAAGTGTCTCTTCCTGAGGATCAAGCCCTTTCTTTTTACGAGCCGACAGGTGGTCTTCGGTGGGGACTTCAACACCATTACGAGGTCCCGTGACCGGGGGGGTCCCGGAGATCGCCTGGCTTACGATAGCGTCGCGTTGAACAGCATAGCTAGTGAAGCTCGCCTGGTGGATGTCCACATCCGGCACACCCCAGGTCACGGGGGTTTCACCTATCATAGGGGTAGCAGCAGGTCTAGAATAGACAGGTTTTTTTTAAAGGAGGACGCCATCTTTTCCGCTGTGTCCGCCGTTGAGGTGGAGTTCTCCGACCACTGTCTAATTTTCTTTTCTCTGAATGTTGCAGAGACTCCTCGGATGGGAAGAGGGCTGTGGAAGCTCAATTCGTCCCTGCTGGAAGAAGCGGAGGTGAGGCAATCCTTCGAGGATTTTCTTCAGAGCCAGGTACCGCTGTTGGATCTCTGTAGTAGTAAGTCAGAGTGGTGGGAGATCTTCAAAAAGCGGGTGGCAGGTTTCTTCCGCCAGCTCTCGAGCCTCAGGTGCTTGAACAGGCATCGCTTGTACCAGGCCCTGGGGAGGAAACTCGAGCAGCTTGTCTCGACTGGAGGTGACCGCGAGGAAATCTCCAGGGTGAAAGCTTTACTCAAGAGGTGTCAGTATGATAGGCACACATCTTTGGTTTTTGAGAGGGATTTCGGGAAGTACCGCTCGCCCGACCCTTACAGAAACTGCAAGATGTCAGTGAATTGTAAGATGGTGACTGGACTGATTGACAGTACAGGGTCCCTGAACAGATCCAAATCAGGGATCTTGGAGGTGGTCAGATCCTTTTACTCACACCTCTTGGAAAAGAAGGATCTGGATCGGGACAGGATGTCGGCTTTCCTGGCCGAAGCCGTCCCTGAGCCAGGGGGTGATCCCGCTCTTGATGTTTTGGCAGAAGAAATCAGGGAAGAGGAAGTTAGACTGGCCATTGACGGGCTTCGGCCCAAGAAATCGCCAGGTCCGGATGGCTTAACATCCGAGTTTTACAAGACTTTTAGGGACTCCTTGGTCCCCCTCTTGACAGGGGTATTTAATGAGTGTCTTTCCTCGGGCACTCTTCCCGAGTCAATGAGGAAGTCAGCCCTCATTATCCTGTCAAAGGGTAAGGATCCGTCCCGTATCGAGAATTGGCGTCCCATAGCGCTTCTCGATACGGACCGGAAGGTTCTGGCCAAGGTGCTTTTTAATCGGCTGGTGAAATTTGCACCCCGGCTCCTTTCGGGGGCCCAGCACTGCTCTGTTCCAGGCCGCAGTACTTTTAGTGCTGTACTCGGTGTCCGAGAGGCAGTGGAGCAGGGTAGGGCAGGCCACTGGAAGGGGTACTTGCTGTCCTTAGACCAGGCGAAGGCCTTTGACAGGGTCAACCATGAGTACCTCTGGTCCGTCCTTTTGAGGTACGGTCTGCCCGGGAGGTTTGTAAATTGGTTAGAGACCTTATACCAAGGGGCTGAGACTTTCCCGCTGGTGAACGGTTGGTCAGGTCACCCTTTTGAGGTGGGTTCTGGGGTCCGTCAGGGCTGTCCGCTGAGCCCGCTTTTATACGTGTTCGCGATTGATCCCTTCCTGAGGAGGGTCGATCGTGGACCGTTGGCGGGAGTCGGGATGGACCAGGCGGGCTCTGGGTCCTCTCTGAGGGTGGTGGCGTACGCCGACGATGTTTCCCTTTTCGTATCCTCGAGAGGGGAGGCGGACTGGGTTATGTCGGAGGTGGTACGCTACTCGGAGGCATCCGGATCCATGATCAACCGGGACAAGTGTGAAAGTCTCTGGCTGGGAGGGGGAGATCCTAGTTTTGGTCTCCCGGACACCCTCCCAGAGCCTCAGGCCACCGCCAAAATTTTAGGCATCAGTTTTGGCCCCGGGGACTACCCCCAGCAAAATTGGGAGGGCAGACTGAAGATCGCCGCCCAAAAGGTGGACCAGTGGAAGGGTTGGACTTTAACCCTGAGGGAAAGGGTTGCTCTGGCCAAAGGCTATTTGCTACCTTTGTTAATCTATCTGGGCAGTGTGTGCATCTTGCCAGAGCCCCTCTGGACACGGGTCTACAGCCTGTTCTTCCAACTGTTATGGGGGAACAGGCTCAACCTAATTAAGAGGGAGGTCACATACCGCACGAGGAGACTAGGCGGGTTGGGTATGGTCAACCCAGTGGTGTTCCTGGTAAACACCTTTGTCAAGATTAATATTGCAAACCTCTGGCAAGAGAGGGCTCCTCCGTGGGTAGTCTCCTGTCGGGGTTGGCTTCGGCCTTTCTTCCAGGAATGGGAGACAGGAGGGCGAGTGAAGGACCTGCGTACACCTCATGGGCATCTCCCGGCTTACGCTACCCCGGTTCTGAAGGTGATCCGCCGGTGGGGTCTGGGAATGTGGGAGATCAGGACCATGTCGAGGCAATGCCTTGACAGAAGGGTCCTGATGACCCATTTCCAGAAGCCCCTGGCCCTTAGGGATTGCCCAGGCCGGGATCTGGAGGTCGGGCTGGGGTTGTTGAATTCCAAACGGATCCCCATGAAGTTTTGGGACTTGGCCTGGCGCTGCTTTCACGGGAGACTGTATGTAAGGGACAACCTGAAGTACAGGAACTCTGATGATCGGGGTTGCCCCCGGGAAGAGTGTGGCGACGTGCTGGAAAGCATGGAGCACTTCCTGCTTCATTGTCCCTTTAATACAGAGGTCTGCAACAGGGTGGGTGCTTCCATACGCTGGCCGCGGCTGGCGTCCCTCTCCTATGCAGAGTGGGCCTATGGGGCATTCAGAACCCTGGGTGGCCGGGACCCGTGCACTTTATTCCTAGTTAGTGTAGTGGTTAGGTTCTACACTTGGAATGCACGGTGTTTAGTTTCGACGCAGCAGAAATCCCTCCCAAGGGACGAGGTTGTAGGCAACATCTTGGGTGACCTGGTGAAGGTCCGTTCTCTGGAGTTCGAGAGGTTGGGTACGAGGAAAGCCTCTCAACTTTGGAGAGGTCTTTCCCTTTAAGATCGTACTCTAGGGAGAGCTAGGCCCGTGTGAATGAAGTAGGGACAGCATAATTTCACCTGGGTGTGATAGGGACAGAAGTAGGGGCAGATAGGGACAGGGAGGGACAGGCACTGAGGGTCAGATAGAGAGTTAGTTATGTTAAGTTAGGTAGCATAGGGGCAGAGAGGGACAGGTAGGGGCAGTTTCTTCAGGGACAGAAGTAGGGACAGTCTTTAGTTTCTTTGAGGGACAGGGTGAGTCTGTTAGTTAGGGATGGGGCCTCGAGAACTCCCTTCCTGGTGGTGGGCTATTGCATGCCACTGTAGAATTTTTGTTTTGGATACACAGAATTAATGGATATTGGGTTTGCAGGCACTGAACTTGGGCCTGCAAAAAAGATAGAAATAGGATGTGTAGGAAATAAGGTAAAAAGTATGGTTTTCTTGAATTAAAGTGATATATGTGTAAATGTTTAATATGTGGTTTTTTTTCATAAGGACTGTCATGCAGATGCACATGTTTTTTTAGTTAGAGTGCATGGGGGGGTATAGTGAGTTTGGGAGGGGGGTGTATGGGGGGTGGTGGATGGGAATGGATGGAAGAAAAAAAGAGAAAGAAGGACGCCAAAGAGGACGCCAAAAGGAAGGGAAAAAGAAATCGAAGGGAAGAGGACATGACTCTGGAAATTAAAAAGTTCACAGTTAAAGGTGTTTTGGGAGAGGAAGCCATAAACTTTTGGCTATGAGTGTGGTTAAGGCCACGAACTTGTGGACCTGTGGTGTTGGTGGGGGGAGGTTAAACGGACGTGTTGCCTTATAATAAAAAAAAAAAAAAAAAAAAAAATCTTCTTAGGGGTGTTAAGTAGGTGATGGTTAAAACTTAAGCCAAGGAGAGGCTGTATTATGTTAAGGCAGAAGGGCTAGATTTTCTTTTCCAGTTTTGTACATAGTATGAATGAAAGGGCGAAAGGGTATGTGTGGGGTGAATGAATGTTGAATGATAGAGGGTTTCTTTGTTATCTTTTCTGTTAAATGATGGTAAAAGAAAGGTTTAGGGAAAGTGTTGGGGGTCCCTCGAGCTGCAAAGCTTGGGGACTGGACTGGAAAAATTGCGGTTTTTGCACATGGTTTTTGTATGTTAATGTTGGTTAGAGTTTGTATTTTTGTTGTTGTATGTTTTACTTTCTGGAATGTTATGTTTGTCCTTTTTGATACGGTTAAAAAAAATAATAAAATAGAGTTCCAGCTCCTCCCAGACAGGAAGTGGAGAGGGCGGAGCGCTGCTGCTGCTGGTGGGATCGCTGCTGAGTTCTCCTGGGAAGGGAGGATTTTCTACCTGGACTCTTTCACCTGCCCCCTTCCCAGGCAAGGAGAGACCTCCCTGGGACTGAGCGTCGGGGCTAAGCCCCTGGCTCCCCCCCGGCAAGCCTGCTGGGGGTGGGGGCCCAGTTACCATCTACCTACCACCTAGCCAGTCCCAGGGATGGGGAAGAGAAGGACCCAGGGTGGCCAGATGGAAGCTCCAGGGACCAAGCCTCCCAGAGGCAGCGACATGGCGGCCGCCCCCCCCGGAGGTGAGGCCTCCACCAGCAGGGGTGCAGCGGGAGCCCCCCCTACCATCTGGGGCTCCAGGATTGCGGGGGAGTCTGCTGCAACCTTCGCCTCCCGCATCCACGCTCACCTCGGCGAATACAAGGAGGCCGGTGGCGACCTGATAAAGCTCCGGGGGGAGCTGCAGGGAGCCCGGGCTATCGCCAAACAACGGCTCCCTGCAGAGCAAAGAACTGGAGTGGCCGCCATGGTGAAGAACCTGATGAGGGAGGTCAAGGCCCTGGAGGAGAGGAGAGCGGCCATCCTGGACGGCAGCGGTCCCTTCCGGGAAAAGCTCGTTAATGATGACCGGTTTAGGGCCCAAACCGGTGGGCCTCCTGGGGGGTCAGGAGACTCTGCCCAGGTGGGGGAGGAGGAGGAAGATGGCGGGTCATCGGCGCCAGCCCCACCTGAAGACCTGGTGTGCAGCAATGGATCCCAGGTAACATATAGCGGGATTGCCCCTGAGCAAGTGGCTCCCCCACTGGACTCCAGTTACTCGGAGGAAAGTGGGTGCGAGGGGGAGGACGGTGGTGGTAATAGCAGTGAGGGGGGCTGCCTCGTCCTGCAGCAAGTGAGGCAGATCGAGTCCCCAGAGCGGTTTGACACGCTGCTGTTTGGGGACGAGGTCTGCCCAGAGGACGGGGCAACCGGGAAGAGGAGAAAAAAAAACAAAAAAAAAACTACAGCTAAACCGGCTGAAAAGCTGGTTTTTGCTCCTCTTTCCGGGGCCTCCCTGTCCTGCAGTATGGAACCCGCTGCCCACCCCGGCTCGGGCCCTGTGGTGGGTCCGCAGCGAGGGAGCGGGCAGAGTGATGTGTGCCTGGACTCAGCTGTCATGTCTAGTGGTGGCAGCGAGAGTTCAGGCAGCGACATGGAGGTGGTCGGTGCTGGTGCCAGCGGTGTAAAAGCCGCTGGCGGTACAAGATGTAGTGATGTTCGGGCTCAGTCCCCGGTGGCAGGGGGGGCTGGCCCGGCATCAGGTACAGCCAGGGCCGCACCTCCGGCGGCGAGTGCTGGGGCTCCTGGGCCCCCCACGAACGGATCCGTTAAATCTGGATCGCCGGTGGGGGTCCAGGGGCCTAAATGGGGCGTACCAACAAGACAGCTCAGGCGGCGCAGGGTGCTGGTAGCCCCCCTATCGGCGCCCGTGGCGAAGGCGGGGTCTCAGGCACGCCGGCCCAGAAATGGGTCCGTGCAGGAGGCTCCGCCACCACTGGGTGACGTGGGGGAGTGGCCGGCCTTGCCCGCCTCGAGCGGTGGGCACAGAGTGGCGGCGGTAGGGGTCCGTGAAGGGGGCGTGGCCTCCCCGGGTGTCGCCAGGCCTGCAAAGGCTGCGGCATGCGGGGGGGGCGTGTCCTCCTCGGCCATAGTCCCGCCCGCTAAGCCCGCGTCACCCGGGGGGGCGTGGCCTCGCAAGGGGCCGCTGCTCCGCCTGTGGTGGCTGTGGCTGGCGGGGGGGGGGCGTGGCCTCGGTGGTCGTGGCTCCGCCCGCTGCGCTGACGTCACCCCGGGGGGGCGGGGCCTCGCAAGAGGTTGCTGCCCGGCCTGGGGGGGCTGCGGCCGGCGGGGGGGCGTGGCCACGGCGGGCCCGCGGCCCTCTGTCCCACCCACCCTTCCCAGCAAAAGTTCTCAATGCTTGCAACAAACCCCCAATGCTGGTGGGGAGTTGTCGGGGTCCCCGGCCCACCTACCGTCGTCTGGGGGTGCGGGGGCTCCGGCGCTTCCAGTGGTGCCAGCGGCGGGGGTTAAGAGTGGAGGAGCAGGGCAGGGTGCGGTGCCAGTGGCCGTCCCTGCCCTGAAGAAAAATACTAATGATGACAAGAAAGAAAAAAAAAAAACAGAGCTGGAGAAGCCAGGAGTTGCTGCTGCTCCCAGACCCAGCAGGAACACTATAGAGGACAAAATGGAGGTCCTTAAAGGGGCAGCGGCACTCCTGGCCAGCGGCACTGGCCAGCAAGTCAGCCAGGACGCTTCGGGCAGCAGAGGGCCCCCAGCAGGTGGGAGGGAGAATGGCAGGGAAAAAAGAAATAATAATGTAAATAATAGTGGAAAAGATAGTGAGTGTGATAGTGAGTATGAGAGCATGAGTGACATTTTTGAGGAAATGTTTGCGGATGTGGATAGGGATATGAGTGATATGGATGAGGGAGTGAGTGGAGGTGTGAATGGGACTGAAAGGAGTGCTAGTGTGAATGTGGGTGTAGGTGCGAGGGTGAGTGCACATAATAAAGGAGTGACTGGAAGAGTGACTGGGAGAGTGAATGAAGGTGCTGGAGCGAGTGGTGGTGGTAGTGGGGGGAGGGCTGGCCCATCTGCCCCCCCGGCCGCAGGACCCCAACGTAGTTATGCGGGGGCCGCGGCCGGGGCTCGGGGGGGTCCTGGGGGGGTCTCCTCGCCTCCGGGCTCCAGGGACGGCGTTTTGCACCGCCGTTTCCTGGAGGCTCTCAAAAGGGGAGAACGGTCGATTGTGGTAGAGGGGAGGACGGTGGACTTGTCTTTCTGGATAGAGAGACATGGCCTTGCCGCCTTCCAAGAGCAAAGGGAAGGAGGGACTGTTTGGTCTCTCCCTACAGCCGGGCAGGGGCCGCAAAGGAGGAATGTGGTCCGTCTTAGGTGGGGGGGCAATGATGCTTGCCCGCCTAGGAGCAGGGTGGTTGAGCTCCTCCTTAAGATGGGCTTCGGGGCGAACGACATCTTCGCCCTGATACATCCTTCGGCGTCCCGCTTCTTTGATGTCAGTTTCGTGCGGCCAGAGGGGCTTGAGCTCTTCTGGTCGAACTACGAGCTGGTGCGGGAAGAGCCCGGATGGCGAGATTTCTTAGCGCAAGCGGTGTCTCGCCAAAATTCCGTCAAGCGAGTGACCGTAGTTACATGTAACGAGTCTCTCGCAGGCGTGGACATCATGACGTGGCTTTCCCGTTACGGGGAAGTCACTGAAGTCCCCCAAAAAAATCGGGACGAATTCGGCATTTGGTCGGGGGGCTGGACCTTCATGGTTAAGTTGAAGGTTTCCGGCGGCACGGTCACCCACATCCCTTCCTCGGCGTTCCTGGGAAGGGACAGGATCCTGGTCTTCTACCAGGGGCAGCCGAAGGTCTGCCACAAGTGCGGCGACCCCACTCACTTCAGCGCAAGCTGCAAGGTGCAGAAATGTGCCTTGTGTGGTGGGGTGGGTCATCTCGCCGCCTCGTGTAAAGATATTCGCTGTCACCTGTGTGGTGACCTAGGCCACCCTCTTAGCCGCTGCCCTCGCTCCTTCTCCAATGCCGCCACGGGCCCGGTGGGGGGAGACCGTGAGGGAGAAACCCCTGGCGGTGTCCCTGCTGCTGTGGCGGGTGGTGGTGGAGGGGAGGGGGCTAGGGGACCAGTGAGGAAAGGCATTGTCAAGGCAAGGGGCCCCGCGTACCAGCGGCGGCAGGAAAAACGCCATGTAGGCGGGGGGCAGGTGGTGTCCCGGGCGACCGGGTCGATGCCTGCTCCTCCCTCCAAGCCCGTGGCAAGAGCCTCTGAGGTCCTGGGGGAGCGTGCGGTAAGAGAGGAGATCAGGAGGATGGAGAGGGAGGAGAAAGCGGCTGACTCAGACGGGTCCTCTCAGTATGAAAGTGTTGAGGAGGATGTCCAGGGGCAGCCTACAGTACCGGGTGACAGACCCAAGCGTGCCAAGCGCAATAAGAAGGGGAGGAAGAAGACTGTTAAGCCTTCAGAACCTCCCCCACCCCCGACCATCAGGGTGCGTACGGAAGGGCCCGCTGACCCCCCTCTGATTGTTCTCTCCAATCGGTTCAGCGTCCTCGGAGGCTCAGATGATGAGCCGCAAGACGGGGATGCTGGGCCGGGGGTACCACCGGAGAGTCCTTCAGGGGATGGTGGAGTCCGTCCCTCAGGGGGCACTGTTCCTCCTGGGGGGGGGACAGACCTGGAACCTGGGGGCGAGGACACCAGGGGAGGGGGGATGGATATGTCTGGGGCATCTTTGAAGAGGAGGATGTCCGACCCCTCCCCAGATGGAGATGATAAGATGGGGAAGAGGCTGGCCGTCCAACTCGATCACCCATGATGGCGGAACTCGCTCCGTTGACGCTGGCGTCTATTAATGTCGCCAGCATAAAGTCAGATGCGGCTCGCTTCACGGCCTACGATTTTTTCTCCCGGATTGAGGCAGAAATTTTATTCTTGCAGGAGACCAGAATAACTGACATGGGGGCCATCCATAAAGCACGAAGGGAGTGGAGGTGCGGGCCCTCATACTGGTCTCTTGCGGCCGAGCCGTACAGCGGGGTGGCGGTCCTTTTTAAGACCGCAGATGTGGAATGCAGACGGGTTACCGAGTTGGAAATGGGGAGGTGCCTGATCCTTGATGTCTTCATGAGGGGACAAGAGCTTCGGCTCATTAACATCTACGGCCCACAGTCAAAGTGGGACCGCAAGTGTCTCTTCCTGAGGATCAAGCCCTTTCTTTTTACGAGCCGACAGGTGGTCTTCGGTGGGGACTTCAACACCATTACGAGGTCCCGTGACCGGGGGGGTCCCGGAGATCGCCTGGCTTATGATAGCGTCGCGTTGAACAGCATAGCCAGTGAAGCTCGCCTGGTGGATGTCCACATCCGGCACACCCCAGGTCACGGGGGTTTCACCTATCATAGGGGTAGCAGTAGGTCTAGAATAGACAGGTTTTTTTTAAAGGAGGACGCCATCTTTTCCGCTGTGTCCGCCGTTGAGGTGGAGTTCTCCGACCACTGTCTAATTTTCTTTTCTCTGAATGTTGCAGAGACTCCTCGGATGGGAAGAGGGCTGTGGAAGCTCAATTCGTCCCTGCTGGAAGAAGCGGAGGTGAGACAATCCTTCGAGGATTTTCTTCAGAGCCAGGTACCGCTGTTGGATCTCTGTAGTAGTAAGTCAGAGTGGTGGGAGATCTTCAAAAAGCGGGTGGCAGGTTTCTTCCGCCAGCTCTCGAGCCTCAGGTGCTTGAACAGGCATCGCTTGTACCAGGCCCTGGGGAGGAAACTCGAGCAGCTTGTCTCGACTGGAGGTGACCGCGAGGAAATCTCCAGGGTGAAATCTTTACTCAAGAGGTGTCAGTATGATAGGCACACATCTTTGGTTTTTGAGAGGGATTTCGGGAAGTACCGCTCGCCCGACCCTTACAGAAACTGCAAGATGTCAGTGAATTGTAAGATGGTGACTGGACTGATTGACAGTACAGGGTCCCTGAACAGATCCAAATCAGGGATCTTGGAGGTGGTCAGATCCTTTTACTCACACCTCTTGGAAAAGAAGGATCTGGATCGGGACAGGATGTCGGCTTTCCTGGCCGAAGCCGTCCCTGAGCCAGGGGGTGATCCCGCTCTTGATGTTTTGGCAGAAGAAATCAGGGAAGAGGAAGTTAGACTGGCCATTGATGGGCTTCGGCCCAAGAAATCGCCAGGTCCGGATGGCTTAACATCCGAGTTTTACAAGACTTTTAGGGACTCCTTGGTCCCCCTCTTGACAGGGGTATTTAATGAGTGTCTTTCCTCGGGCACTCTTCCCGAGTCAATGAGGAGGTCAGCCCTCATTATCCTGTCAAAGGGTAAGGATCCGTCCCGTATCGAGAATTGGCGTCCCATAGCGCTTCTCGATACGGACCGGAAGGTTCTGGCCAAGGTGCTTTTTAATCGGCTGGTGAAATTTGCACCCCGGCTCCTTTCGGGGGCCCAGCACTGCTCTGTTCCAGGCCGCAGTACTTTTAGTGCTATACTCGGTGTCCGAGAGGCAGTGGAGCGGGGTAGGGCAGGCCACTGGAAGGGGTACTTGCTGTCCTTAGACCAGGCGAAGGCCTTTGACCGGGTCAACCATGAGTACCTCTGGTCCGTCCTTTTGAGGTACGGTCTGCCCGGGAGGTTTGTAAATTGGTTAGAGACCTTATACCAAGGGGCTGAGACTTTTCCGCTGGTGAACGGTTGGTCAGGTCACCCTTTTGAGGTGGGTTCTGGGGTCCGTCAGGGCTGTCCGCTGAGCCCGCTTTTATACGTGTTCGCGATTGATCCCTTCCTGAGGAGGGTCGATCGTGGACCGTTGGCGGGAGTCGGGATGGACCAGGCGGGCTCTGGGTCTTCTCTGAGGGTGGTGGCGTACGCCGACGATGTTTCCCTTTTCGTATCCTCGAGAGGGGAGGCGGACTGGGTTATGTCGGAGGTGGTGCGCTACTCGGAGGCATCCGGATCCATGATCAACCGGGACAAGTGTGAAAGTCTCTGGCTGGGAGGGGGAGATCCTAGTTTTGGTCTCCCGGACACCCTCCCAGAGCCTCAGGCCACCGCCAAAATTTTAGGCATCAGTTTTGGCCCCGGGGACTACCCCCAGCAAAATTGGGAGGGCAGACTGAAGATCGCCGCCCAAAAGGTGGACCAGTGGAAGGGTTGGACTTTAACCCTGAGGGAAAGGGTTGCTCTGGCCAAAGGCTATTTGCTACCTTTGTTAATCTATCTGGGCAGTGTGTGCATCTTGCCAGAGCCCCTCTGGACACGGGTCTACAGCCTGTTCTTCCAACTGTTATGGGGGAACAGGCTCAACCTAATTAAGAGGGAGGTCACATACCGCACGAGGAGACTAGGCGGGTTGGGTATGGTCAACCCAGTGGTGTTCCTGGTAAACACCTTTGTCAAGATTAATATTGCAAACCTCTGGCAAGAGAGGGCTCCTCCGTGGGTAGTCTCCTGTCGGGGTTGGCTTCGGCCTTTCTTCCAGGAATGGGAGACAGGAGGGCGAGTGAAGGACCTGCGTACACCTCATGGGCATCTCCCGGCTTACGCTACCCCGGTTCTGAAGGTGATCCGCCGGTGGGGTCTGGGAATGTGGGAGATCAGGACCATGTCGAGGCAATGCCTTGACAGAAGGGTCCTGATGACCCATTTCCAGAAGCCCCTGGCCCTTAGGGATTGCCCAGGCCGGGATCTGGAGGTCGGGCTGGGGTTGTTAAATTCCAAACGGATCCCCATGAAGTTTTGGGACTTGGCCTGGCGCTGCTTTCACGGGAGACTGTATGTAAGGGACAACCTGAAGTACAGGAACTCTGATGATCGGGGTTGCCCCCGGGAGGAGTGTGGCGACGTGCTGGAAAGCATGGAGCACTTCCTGCTTCATTGTCCCTTTAATACAGAGGTCTACAACAGGGTGGGTGCTTCCATACGCTGGCCGCGGCTGGCGTCCCTCTCCTATGCAGAGTGGGCCTATGGGGCATTCAGAACCCTGGGTGGCCGGGACCCGTGCACTTTATTCCTAGTTAGTGTAGTGGTTAGGTTCTACACTTGGAATGCACGGTGTTTAGTTTCGACGCAGCAGAAATCCCTCCCAAGGGACGAGGTTGTAGGCAACATCTTGGGTGACCTGGTGAAGGTCCGTTCTCTGGAGTTTGAGAGGTTGGGTACGAGGAAGGCCTCTCAACTTTGGAGAGGTCTTTCCTTTTAAGATGCGTACTCTAGGGAGAGCTAGGCCCGTGTGAATGAAGTAGGGGCAGCATAAGTTCACCTGGGTGTGATAGGGACAGAAGTAGGGGCAGATAGGGACAGGGAGGGACAGGCACTGAGGGTCAGATAGAGAGGGTTTAGCCATGTTAAGTTAGGTAGAATAGGGATAGGGAGGGTCAGATAGGGACAGTTTCTTTAGGGACAGTGGTAGGGACAGTTCTAATATTCTTTTAGGGACAGGTTGAATGCGTTAGTTAGGGAGAGGGCCTCAAGAACTCCCTTCCTGGTGGTGGGCTGGTGCATGTCACAGTAGCTTTTTGTTTTGTATGGTACCTCGAATGGATATTGGGCTTGCAGGCACTGAACTTGGGTCTGCAAGAGTAAGGTGTGGTAAGGAAAAGACAAAAGGAAATTTTTGCAAGTTATGTTGTTATGATGTTATGCTGTTACGGTATGTTTGTTTCTCTATGTTGATTAAGACACTGTTATTGTGCTACTTTTTTTTAGTTAGAAGTGTATGGGGGGGTACAGTGAGGTTGGGTGGGGGGTGAATGGGGCGTGAAAAGGAAAACAAAAAGATAAAAACAAGAAACTTCTAAAGAAGAACGAGGACAAATCGTGGAGGCATAGACCACATGGACCACGTGGAAGGAAGGTTTTGGGTGTTGGTGGGGGTTTTCTCCCAGGAACATAAACTTTTGTTCACGGAAAATAGATGTGATAGGCCACGAACTTTGATGGACCTGAGGTGTGGTGATGGGTAATATAAAGTATAAAAAAAAAAAAAAAAAAAAAAGAAAAAAAAAAAGATTTTTGGGTTGGTGAGGGTTTTTGCCAAAGTAAGGCTAAGTTTTCTTTTGTGGCAGAATGGGCCTGAACATAATTTTTTCCTTAGAAAATTGTATATAGTTGGGGTATGCGTGGGAGAAAGTATGAAGGGGGTGTGAAAGAGTGTATGTGGCAGTGAATGCATTATAGGGAAGAGTTTTTGCAATTTATTTTCGGTTTAGGTGGGGAGGGTTCCTGCGGGGGCCCTTCGGGCTGGAAAGCCTGCCTTTGTTGGGGCAATTTTTTGTCTTGTAAAAGTTTTTTATCTGTTGTGTGGTGTAATGTTTTTGGTTTTATATTTATGCTTTTGTAAATTTCATAAATAAATAGAGTTCCAGCTCCTCCCAGACAGGAAGTGGAGAGGGCGGAGCGCTGCTGCTGGTGGGATCGCTGCTGAGTTCTCCTGGGAAGGGAGGATTTTCTACCTGGACTCTTTCACCTGCCCCCTTCCCAGGCAAGGAGAGACCTCCCTGGGACTGAGCGTCGGGGCTAAGCCCCTGGCTCCCCCCCCGGCAAGCCTGCTGGGGGTGGGGGGCCCAGTTACCATCAAACAACACCTAGCCAGTCCCAGGGATGGGGAAGAGAAGGACCCAGGGTGGCCAGATGGAAGCTCCAGGGACCAAGCCTCCCGGAGGCAGCGACATGGCGGGCCCCCCCCCCGGAGGTGAGGCCTCCACCAGCAGGGGTGCAGCGGGAGCCCCCCCTACCATCTGGGGCTCCAGGATTGCGGGGGAGTCGGCTGCAACCTTCGCCTCCCGCATCCACGCTCACCTCGGCGAATACAAGGAGGCCGGTGGCGACCTGATAAAACTCCGGGGGGAGCTGCAGGGAGCCCGGGCTATCGCCAAATAACGGCTCCCTACAGAGCAAAGAACTGGAGTGGCCGCCATGGTGAAGAACCTGATGAGGGAGGTCAAGGCCCTGGAGGAGAGGAGAGCGGCCATCCTGGACGGCAGCGGTCCCTTCCGGGAAAAGCTCGTTAATGATGACCGGTTTAGGGCCCAAACCGGTGGGCCTCCTGGGGGGTCAGGAGACTCTGCCCAGGTGGGGGAGGAGGAGGAAGATGGCGGGTCATCGGCGCCAGCCCCACCTGAAGACCTGGTGTGCAGCAATGGATCCCAGGTAACATATAGCGGGATTGCCCCTAAGCAAGTGGCTCCCCCACTGGACTCCAGTTACTCGGAGGAAAGTGGGTGCGAGGGGGAGGACGGTGGTGGTAATAGCAGTGAGGGGGGCTGCCTCATCCTGCAGCAAGTGAGGCAGATCGAGTCCCCAGAGCGGTTTGGCACGCTGCTGTTTGGGGACGAGGTCTGCCCAGAGGACGGGGCAACCGGGAAGAGGAGAAAAAAAAACAAAAAAAAAACTACAGCTAAACCGGCTGAAAAGCTGGTTTTTGCTCCTCTTTCCGGGGCCTCCCTGTCCCGCAGTATGGAACCCGCTGCCCACCCCGGCTCGGGCCCTGTGGTGGGTCCGCAGCAAGGGAGCGGGCAGAGTGATGTGTGCCTGGACTCAGCTGTCATGTCTAGTGGTGGCAGCGGGAGTTCAGGCAGCGACATGGAGGTTGTCGGTGCTGGTGCCAGCGGTGTAAAAGCTGCTGGCGGTATATGTAGTGATGTCCGGGCTCAGTCCCCGGTGGCAGGGGGGGCTGGCCCGGCGTCAGGTACAGCCAGGGCCGCACCTCCGGCGGCGAGTAGGCTGGGGCTTCTGGGCCCCCCACGTACAGATCCGTTAAGTCTGGATCGTTTATGGGGGTCCAGAGGCCTAAAAAGGGCGAGCTAGTAAGATCTCAGCTCAGGCGGTGTAAGGTACTGGTGGCTCCCCTATCGGCGCCCGTGGTTAGAGCGGGGTCCCCAGCGCGTCGCCCCAAAAAGGGGTCCGTGCGGGGGGCGCCGCCGCCACTGGGTGACATGGGGGAGTGGCCAGCCTTGCCCGCCTCGAGCGGTGGGCGCAGAGTGGTGGCGGTGGTCCGTGGGGGGGGCGTGGCCTCCCCGAGTGTTGCGCGGCCTGCAGAGGCTGTGGCATGCGGGGGGGGCGTGTCCTCCTCGGCCACTGTCCCGCCCGCTAAGCCCGCGTCACCCGGGGGGCGTGGCCTCGCAGGGGGCCGCTGCTCTGCCCGGGGTGGCTGTGGCTGGCGGGGGGGCGTGGCCTCGGCGGTCGCGGCTCCGCCCACTGCGCTGACGTCACCCAGGGGGCGGGGCCTCGCAAGAGGTCACTGCCCAACCTGGTGGGGCTGCAGCCAGTGGGGGGGCGTGGCCTCGGCGGTCCCGTGGCCCTCTGTCCCGCCCACCCTTCCCAGCAGCGTGCAGCAGACCCCCAATGCTGGTGGGGAGTTGTCGGGGTCCCCGGCCCACCTACCGTCATCTGGGGGTGCGGGGGCTCCGGCGCTTCCTGTGGTGCCAGCGGCGGGGGTGGAGCGAGGAGGATCAGGGCAGGGAGCGGTGCCAGTGGCCGTCCCTGCCCTAGAAAATAATGATGATGACGAAGTGGAAAAAAAAAAAGAGCTGGAGAAGCCAGGAGCTGCTGCTGCTCCCAGAGCCAGCCGGGAGCATATTCTGAGCCTCCAATACATGGAGGCTCTTAAAGGGGCAGCAGCACTCCTGGCCAGCAAGGACACCGGCCCAGGACTGGCACAAAGAGGGCCCCCAGCAGGTGGGGGGGCGAACTGCAAAAATAAAAATGTAAATAATGATGTAAATAGTAATAAGAGTAATGTAAATAGCGGTGTCACGGGTGCAAGTTTGAGTGAAAGTGAGTATGAGAGTGATATTTTTGAGGAACTGTTTGCAGACGTGAGTGGAGATGTGAGTGACATGGATGAGGGAGTGAGTGCAAGTGTGAATGGGCCTGAAAGGACTAGGGGGAATGCTGGAGTGAATGCAGGAATGAGTGCCAGGGTGAATGTCAATAATAAAGGAATAAATGGGAGAGTGAATGGGAGAACGACTGGAAGAGTGAATGAGGGTTCAGGCACGAGTGGTGGTAGTGGTGGGAGGGCTGGCCCGTCTGCCCCCCCAGCCGCGAGGCCCCAACGTAGTTATGCGGGGGCTGCGGCTGGGGGTCGGGGTAGTCCTCAGAGTGGTTCCAGGGTGGTCTCCTCGCCTTCGGGCTCCGGGGACGGCGTTTTGCACCGCCGTTTCCTGGAGGCCCTCAAAAGAGGGGAGCGATCAATAATTGTAGAGGGGAGGTCGGTGGACCTGTTTTTCTGGATAGAGAGACATGGCCTGGCCGCCTTCCAAGATCAAAGGGAGGGAGGGACTGTTTGGTCTCTCCCCACAGCCGGGCAGGGGCCGCCGAGAAGGAATGTGGTCCGTCTTAGGTGGGGGGGCAATGATGCTTGCCCGCCTAGGAGCAGGGTGGTTGAGCTCCTCCTTAAGATGGGCTTTGGGGCAAATGACATCTTCGCCCTAATACATCCTTCGGCGTCCCGCTTCTTTGACGTCAGCTTCGTGCGGCCGGAGGGGCTTGAGCTCTTCTGGTCGAATTACGAGCTGGTGCGGGAAGAGCCCGGGTGGCGAGACTTCTTAGCGCAAGCGGTGTCTCGCCAAAATTCCGTCAAGCGAGTGACCGTGGTGACATGTAACGAGTCTCTCGCAGGCATGGACATCATGACGTGGCTTTCTCGTTACGGGGAAGTCACTGAGGTCCCCAAAAAAAATCGGGACGAGTTCGGCATTTGGTCGGGGGGCTGGACCTTCATGGTTAAGTTGAAGGTTTCCGGCGGCACGGTCACCCACATCCCTTCCTCGGCGTTCCTGGGAAGGGACAGGATCCTGGTCTTCTACCAGGGGCAGCCGAAGGTCTGCCACAAGTGCGGCGACCCCACTCACTTCAGCGCAAGCTGCAAGGTGCAGAAATGTGCCTTGTGTGGTGGGGTGGGTCATCTCGCCGCCTCGTGTAAGGACATTCGCTGTCACCTGTGTGGTGACCTGGGTCACCCTCTCAGTCGCTGCCCTCGCTCCTTCTCCAACGCCACCGCGAGCCCAGCGGGGGGTCTCCGTGAGGGAGAAACCTCTGGCGGTGCCCCGGCTGCTGTGGCAAGTGGTGGTGGGGGGGAGGTGGCTGTGGGACCAGTGAGGAAGGGCAATGCTGCTAAGAGGGGCCCCGCTTATGAGCAGAGGCAGTTAAAACGCCAGGGGGACAAGGGGCGGGTGGAGACTCGGGCAGCCGGGTCGATGCCTGCTCCCCCCTCCAGGCCCGCGGCAAAAGCCTCTGAGGTCCTGAGGGAGAGTGAGGTGAGAGAGGAGATCAGGAGGATGGAGAGGGAGGATAAAGCGGCTGACTCGGATGGGTCCTCTCAATATGAAAGTGTTGATGAGGTAGTCCAAGAGCAGCCTACAACATCGGGTGGCAAGGGCAAGCGTGCCAACCGTAAATCGGGGGGGAAGAAGGCTGGCAAGCCCTCAAAATCTCCCCCGCCCCCGACCGTCAAGGTGCGCACGGAAGGGCCCGCCGGCCCCCCTCTGATTGTTCTCTCCAACCGGTTCAGCGTCCTCGAAGGCTCAGGTGAGGAGCCACAAGATGGGGGCGCTGGGCCGGGGGCGCCACCAGGGGGTCCTTCAGGGGATGGTGGAGTCCGTCCCTCGGGGGGCACTGTTCCTCCTGAGGGGGGGACAGACCCGAAGTCCGGAGGCGAGGACACTGGGGGAGGGGGGATGGATACATCAGGGGCATCTCTAAAGAGAAAGGTGTCTGACCCCTCCCCAGGTGGAGGGGATAATGGGGTGGGTAAAAAATTGGCCATTCAACTCGATCACCCATGATGGCTGAACTCGCCCCGTTGACGCTGGCATCCATTAACGTTGCCAGCATAAAGTCTGATGCGGCTCGTTTTACGGCCTATGATTTTTTTCTCCCGGATTGAGGCTGAAATTTTATTTTTGCAGGAGACCAGAATAACTGACATGGGGGCCATCCATAAAGCACGAAGGGAGTGGAGGTGCGGGCCCTCATACTGGTCTCTTGCGGCCGAGCCGTATAGCGGGGTGGCGGTCCTTTTTAAGACCGCAGATGTGGAATGCAGACGGGTTACCGAGTTGGAAATGGGGAGGTGCCTGATCCTTGATGTCTTCATGAGGGGACAAGAGCTTCGGCTCATTAACATCTATGGCCCACAGTCAAAGTGGGACCGCAAGTGTCTCTTCCTGAGGATCAAGCCCTTTCTTTTTACGAGCCGACAGGTGGTCTTCGGTGGGGACTTCAACACCATTACGAGGTCCCGTGACCGGGGGGGTCCCGGAGATCGCCTGGCTTATGATAGCGTCGCGTTGAACAGCATAGCCAGTGAAGCTCGCCTGGTGGATGTCCACATCCGGCACACCCCAGGTCACGGGGGTTTCACCTATCATAGGGGTAGCAGTAGGTCTAGAATAGACAGGTTTTTTTTAAAGGAGGACGCCATCTTTTCCGCTGTGTCCGCCGTTGAGGTGGAGTTCTCCGACCACTGTCTAATTTTCTTTTCTCTGAATGTTGCAGAGACTCCTCGGATGGGAAGAGGGCTGTGGAAGCTCAATTCGTCCCTGCTGGAAGAAGCGGAGGTGAGACAATCCTTCGAGGATTTTCTTCAGAGCCAGGTACCGCTGTTGGATCTCTGTAGTAGTAAGTCAGAGTGGTGGGAGATCTTCAAAAAGCGGGTGGCAGGTTTCTTCCGCCAGCTCTCGAGCCTCAGGTGCTTGAACAGGCATCGCTTGTACCAGGCCCTGGGGAGGAAACTCGAGCAGCTTGTCTCGACTGGAGGTGACCGCGAGGAAATCTCCAGGGTGAAATCTTTACTCAAGAGGTGTCAGTATGATAGGCACACATCTTTGGTTTTTGAGAGGGATTTCGGGAAGTACCGCTCGCCCGACCCTTACAGAAACTGCAAGAT
The DNA here is from genome assembly GCF_039654945.1 of Dendrobates tinctorius. Taxonomy (NCBI): domain Eukaryota; kingdom Metazoa; phylum Chordata; class Amphibia; order Anura; family Dendrobatidae; genus Dendrobates; species Dendrobates tinctorius. The sequence continues at coordinate 14,659,248 of NW_027361825.1, read as the reverse complement.
GTCAGTGAATTGTAAGATGGTGACTGGACTGATTGACAGTACAGGGTCCCTGAACAGATCCAAATCAGGGATCTTGGAGGTGGTCAGATCCTTTTACTCACACCTCTTGGAAAAGAAGGATCTGGATCAGGACAGGATGTCGGCTTTCCTGGCCGAAGCCGTCCCTGAGCCAGGGGGTGATCCCGCTCTTGATGTTTTGGCAGAAGAAATCAGGGAAGAGGAAGTTAGACTGGCCATTGATGGGCTTCGGCCCAAGAAATCGCCAGGTCCGGATGGCTTAACATCCGAGTTTTACAAGACTTTTAGGGACTCTTTGGTCCCCCTCTTGACAGGGGTATTTAATGAGTGTCTTTCCTCGGGCACTCTTCCCGAGTCAATGAGGAAGTCAGCCCTCATTATCCTGTCAAAGGGTAAGGATCCGTCCCGTATCGAGAATTGGCGTCCCATAGCGCTTCTCGATACGGACCGGAAGGTTCTGGCCAAGGTGCTTTTTAATCGGCTGGTGAAATTTGCACCCCGGCTCCTTTCGGGGGCCCAGCACTGCTCTGTTCCAGGCCGCAGTACTTTTAGTGCTGTACTCGGTGTCCGGGAGGCAGTGGAGCAGGGCAGGGCAGGCCACTGGAAGGGGTACTTGCTGTCTTTAGACCAGGCGAAGGCCTTTGACCGGGTCAACCATGAGTACCTCTGGTCCGTCCTTTTGAGGTACGGTCTGCCCGGGAGGTTTGTAAATTGGTTAGAGACCTTATACCAAGGGGCAGAGACTTTTCCGCTGGTGAACGGTTGGTCAGGTCACCCTTTTGAGGTGGGTTCTGGGGTCCGTCAGGGCTGTCCGCTGAGCCCGCTTTTATACGTGTTCGCGATTGATCCCTTCCTGAGGAGGGTCGATCGTGGACCGTTGGCGGGAGTCGGGATGGACCAGGCGGGCTCTGGGTCCTCTCTGAGGGTGGTGGCGTATGCCGATGATGTTTCCCTTTTCGTATCCTCGAGAGGGGAGGCGGACTGGGTTATGTCGGAGGTGGTACGCTACTCGGAGGCATCCGGATCCATGATCAACCGGGACAAGTGTGAAAGTCTCTGGCTGGGAGGGGGAGATCCTAGTTTTGGTCTCCCGGACACCCTCCCAGAGCCTCAGGCCACCGCCAAAATTTTAGGCATCAGTTTTGGCCCCGGGGACTACCCCCAGCAAAATTGGGAGGGCAGACTGAAGATCGCCGCCCAAAAGGTGGACCAGTGGAAGGGTTGGACTTTAACCCTGAGGGAAAGGGTTGCTCTGGCCAAAGGCTATTTGCTACCTTTGTTAATCTATCTGGGCAGTGTGTGCATCTTGCCAGAGCCCCTCTGGACACGGGTCTACAGCCTGTTCTTCCAACTGTTATGGGGGAACAGGCTCAACCTAATTAAGAGGGAGGTCACATACCGCACGAGGAGACTAGGCGGGTTGGGTATGGTCAACCCAGTGGTGTTCCTGGTAAACACCTTTGTCAAGATTAATATTGCAAACCTCTGGCAAGAGAGGGCTCCTCCGTGGGTAGTCTCCTGTCGGGGTTGGCTTCGGCCTTTCTTCCAGGAATGGGAGACAGGAGGGCGAGTGAAGGACCTGCGTACACCTCATGGGCATCTCCCGGCTTACGCTACCCCGGTTCTGAAGATGATCCGCCGGTGGGGTCTGGGAATGTGGGAGATCAGGACCATGTCGAGGCAATGTCTTGACAGGAGGGTCCTGATGACCCATTTCCAGAAGCCCCTGGCCCTTAGGGATTGCCCAGGCCGGGATCTGGAGGTCGGGCTGGGGTTGTTAAATTCCAAACGGATCCCCATGAAGTTTTGGGACTTGGCCTGGCGCTGCTTTCACGGGAGACTGTATGTAAGGGACAACCTGAAGTACAGGAACTCTGATGATCGGGGTTGCCCCCGGGAGGAGTGTGGCGACGTGCTGGAAAGCATGGAGCACTTCCTGCTTCATTGTCCCTTTAATACAGAGGTCTACAACAGGGTGGGTGCTTCCATACGCTGGCCGTGGCTGGCGTCCCTCTCCTATGCAGAGTGGGCCTATGGGGCATTCAGAACCCTGGGTGGCCGGGACCCGTGCACTTTATTCCTAGTTAGTGTAGTGGTTAGGTTCTACACTTGGAATGCACGGTGTTTAGTTTCGACGCAGCAGAAATCCCTCCCAAGGGACGAGGTTGTAGGCAACATCTTGGGTGACCTGGTGAAGGTCCGTTCTCTGGAGTTTGAGAGGTTGGGTACGAGGAAGGCCTCTCAGCTTTGGAGAGGTCTTTCCTTTTAAGATCGTACTCTAGGGAGAGCTAGGTCCGTGTGAATGAAGTAGGGACAGCATAAGTTCACCTGGGTGTGATAGGGACAGAAGTAGGGGCAGATAGGGACAGGGAGGGACAGGCACTGAGGGTCAGATAGAGAGGGTTTAGCCATGTTAAGTTAGGTAGAATAGGGATAGGGAGGTCAGATAGGGACAGTTTTCTTTAGGGACAGTAGTAGGGACAGTTTTTAGTATTCTTTTAGGGACAGGGTGAATGCGTTAGTTAGGGAGAGGGCCTCAAGAACTCCCTTCCTGGTGGTGGGCTGGTGCATGCCACAGTAGTTTTTTGTTTTGTACAGTACCTCGAATGGATATTGGGCTTGCAGGCACTGAACTTGAGTCTGCAAGAGTAAGGTGTGGTAAGTTGCAATTGTTTTTGTTATGCTGTTATGCTGTTATGGTATGTAAAAAAAAAAGTGTTTCATAGGTTGGTAAGCTATTGTTATATATCTGTATAGTTTATTTTTCAGTAGTGTGCTATTTTTTCTTTAGTTAGAAGTGTATGGGGGGGTACAGTGAGGTTGGGTGGGGGGTGAATGGGGTGTGAAAAGGAAAACAAAAAGATATAAGAAACTTCTAAAAGGAAGAACAAGGACAAATCGTGGAGGCATGGACCACGTGGAAAGAAGGTTTTGGGTGCGGGTGGGGGTTTTCTCCCAGGAACATAAACTTTTGTTCAGGGGATAGAGGTGATAGGCCACGAACATTGATGGACCTGAGGTGTGGTGATGGGAAAAAAAAAAAAAAAAAATATAAAAAAAAAAAAAAAGGAGTGTTTTTTGGGTTGGTGAAGGTTTGCCAAGAAAGGCTAAGGTTTTTGTTTTTGTGGCAGAATGGGCCTGGATATAATTTTTTCTTTAAATTTTAAATAGTTGGGGTATGCGCGAGAGAAAGTGTGAATGGGGTGTGAAAGAGTGTATGTGGCAGTGAATGTGTTATGTTGTAATATTATTTAAAGTCGGTTTTGGTGGGGAGGTTTCCTGCGGGGGCCCTTCGGGCTGGAAAGCCTGTCTGTGTTGGGACAATTTTGCTTTGCAAGTTTTTGTACAAAATTTTTTGTGTCTGTTATGTGGTGTAATGGTTTTTGGTTTTGAATTTATGTTTTTTGTATCTTTATAAATAAAAAAAGAGTTCCAGCTCCAGTAGCGTACACTAAAGCTGCTGCGGTTAAAAAGCTCGTAGTTGGATTTTGGGATCGAGCTGGCGGTCCGCTGCAAGGCGTGCTTCTGCCAGTCCCAGCCCCTTTGCCTTGGGGTGCCTCCCTGATGCTCTTGACTGAGTGTCCCGGGGGCCCGAAGCGTTTACTTTGAAAAAATTAGAGTGTTCAAAGCAGGCAGCCATGCCTGAATACTCCAGCTAGGAATAATGGAATAGGACTCCGGTTCTATTTTGTTGGTTGTCGGAACTGGGGCCATGATTAAGAGGGACGGCCGGGGGCATCCGTATTGAGCCGCTAGAGGTGAAATTCTTGGACCGGCGCAAGACGAACCAAAGCGAAAGCATTTGCCAAGAATGTTTTCATTAATCAAGAACGAAAGTCGGAGGTTCGAAGACGATCAGATATCGTCGTAGTTCCGACCATAAATGATGCCAACTGGCGATCCGGCGGCGTTATTCCCATGACCCGCCGAGCAGCGTCCGGGAAACCAAAGTCTTTGGGTTCCGGGGGGAGTATGGTTGCAAAGCTGAAACTTAAAGGAATTGACGGAAGGGCACCACCAGGAGTGGAGCCTGCGGCTTAATTTGACTCAACACGGGAAACCTCACCCGGCCCGGACACGGAAAGGATTGACAGATTGAAAGCTCTTTCTCGATTCTGTGGGTGGTGGTGCATGGCCGTTCTTAGTTGGTGGAGCGATTTGTCTGGTTAATTCCGATAACGAACGAGACTCTGGCATGCTAACTAGCTACGCGACCCCCGCGGTCCGCGT